>NC_052399.1:3677643-4284310 GCF_009389715.1 Phoenix dactylifera
CATTTTATAAACGAAGATGGCCCTTTTCCAATTACGTACGTAAACCCGGGTCTAGTCCATGGTCCAAACCAATTAGGACTATGGACTCGTGTTGGGTTTCACAGTGGCAGCCTGCTAAATTCGTTCTCCATCTTGGTCCCCAGAACTTTTTGAAATGCAGACCAATGCGGAAACAACACGTTGGGATCAAGAGCAAATCCATGAGGAGGGGATGAGACGGGCTTAGCAGGACGTGGGGCCGCGGATCCCTTTTGTCACGTGCCTGTCTTTAAGGGTGTGGCATGCCGGCTCCGTTCGTATCGAAACCAAATACATGTGGCCCATCATTCGAGTCCAGGTGGGTGACATGTGGACACACCGCACGCCAGATGCCACCACCAGGCTGCTTGCTGTTTTACGTCCCCTCTCTCATCTTCTCTTTTGAGGCCTTGACGTGTGTCGTCTTTGGCCGGCCTCGATAAAAGAACAACTTGTTGGCGGTAGCGAAATATCATCGCAGCCGGCAACGGTCTGACCACGCAGAGGACAAAGTAATAACGAAATATCTCCGGCAGGGCAGGTAGGCTTGCTGTTGTAGTTAGGTAGCCTTCGCCATTTGGTTGGAGTATGGAGTTCGCGCTACTTCCTGGGTTGCACATAGTTGGCACTACGGTCAAAAAAATAAAAAAAGAAAAAGAGAGAGAGAGAGAGAGCATGGTCAATAATGAGCAGCGCTAGATCTGTCTTCATCTGAAAGTAAACCATGGCAAAAACCCCCTCACAATGCAAAAAGTACATGCACTTTATCCTGGCCTGGACGACTAACTTTTCATCCGGATCTTGCCTAAAGATCGAGGTCAATTGATGGCCAAACTATCCATGCTTTTGATGGATGGGGGGATGAAGTCATCTCATTCATTTCTCTCATTTACTTTCATCTTCGCCAGAGCTTTCGTTTAAATGTAGATTCTTCCTTATCCTTAGATGGCCACCCTTCCCCATCATTGGATTCTCATTTGCTGGATTAACTTTACTACTGATACTATTTTTGGCCAGAAATTGTTCAGTAGGTAAGGGAAATAACAGGTTAGATGCTCGGTACTCCTCAATCAAATATGCTTAAATGCCAGTGAAAATTTTACTCCATCTTTCACATCTACCGCTTAGCAACGAAGAACACCGTCACAAAATTTTCTCCTGAGACAGGAGGATAAAGTGCAAACATCTTGCCCCAGTCATTTGATCTGATGTACTGTCTTTGACCACATTATTGCCAGATCGCTCCTGTATATGTAAAGTGCACCATAAGTGCACAGTTATAATGCATCAAGGCTGGTACAGATACAAGATTCTCCAGACAGATGACGATATACATTCTTAGCAGGAACAGTTCATTCAGTGGAGCATGCTTCCAATACCTAATCTGGGGGCTTATATTTTGCCGCCGCCTCCTGCTGCTGCTAATGCCCAATTGAGTAACATAGGGAAGCCAGGACCTCAAACAACGCATGAGACTATCAACCTAGAAGATAAGGCTCTTTACCAAACCCCAACAAATTGAATGGACCTATTGCCAGTTGCTGTGTCTTAAATTCTTGTCCACCAACCTGCAATAAATTCGGAAACCTGACACACTAGGTGGCTAAAAGTAATTGCATCTTGTGCTTAACAGCTATGTATAATCTCACTTCGCACATGAATTTGAAGCATCAGAGCACAGGGATGATGCCACCTACAGAATCTTGGTACTCATGATACAGTTCTGTAAATTTGAAATATACAATACAACAAAGGTGTCCCCTTCATTCCAAAATCTAAATACACTTGATTCGTATTATCAATCCAGAAACTGCAAAACTTATCAGCGAATGGGGTGAAAAAAAAAAACAAAACATATTTCGATTACCCAAGGAGATGAATCTGCGAGAACTATATACAGGTCAAGCTTCGGAGTTTCTGGTTTTTTGCGCACTCCTCCTGCAATTTATTAGAATAAAAAACTTAAGATGTGAACCATCTGCCAGCAGGGACATGGAATGCTGACAGGGAAGCAACCAGCAAACAAAAGAACTTGTGCTAGAGTATTCACTCCTGGTAACATCCCAAGTAAAAAATGAAGACAATCTGCACACATTTTTTAGAGTGGTTTTAAGCGAAATGCATTTTTCACTATTTAGACAAGTTGCAATCATGCTGGCACTGATGTTTCAATCAATGAAGTGATGTCCTTAATAGTATCAAAGGAAACAGAAGGCCCCATACATCTTAAAAGAACTGATTATAGAGAAATATATGTCTACCCTATACAGTCATCAAGGTTATAAAGAAAAAGAAAAAGAAAATAGCACTGGCCTATGACTACATATGGTTAAAGATATCAAGATTCCAATCCGAGTGAATCTACATTAATGGCCTGTTTGAAGGGAAGCATAGTTTATTCTTGAATAGCTAGATCTTTGAACTGAGGTTGAGAGGAAAGCTACCAACCATGAAGATGAATTCTAAGGAAGAAAGAGATTCGTTGGGGCATCCACAGAGTCCCGAATCCAGAAAAATTGGAATGCACCATTCCATTGAAAAGGTGATTTCCAGTATCCTACTTTTTTGGAGACTGTGAGGTTAAGCCTTGGTGCAATGGTAAGATTCTTCTATTTCGATCTGGGTGTCATAAGTGAAATACAGAAATAACCTATCCGCACGTGAGGATGAGGCTGCATACATCTGACCCTCCTTAGACTCCGCATAGCAGAAGCCTCATGCGCTAAGCCGCCCTTTTTTTAACTTTTCTGGAGATTGTGATCTTTGGTTTTCTTTTTTGGAAGGATTCTTCCTTCCCATGGCTTAGGCAATTCCCAGCACCAAACAAAGCTTTTTTCCCACATGATGTGCAGGACATAGTTTTCAGAGTGTGAAAGAAAGGCTTGAATGACAACCTACCAACTCACAAAAGGCATCTTAGAGATCAGTAATTGTCCACTCAAAGCTTTGACAGAAGAAACCTGTGTGTCAAATAACAAAAGCTGCTAGGTTGACTAATAGAAGTAATAGTATTGTGAATCTATATCAAGTGATTCCTAAAACCAAGTACACAGAACAAATAGAATAGATGTTTAGAACATTTTTTTGGAACAGCACACAGGGGGCAACCACCATTTACCAGAGTACACACAACAAATCTGCTAGCACAGTTAAGTAAACTTCCATTGTTTACCTCCATTTTCTGCTTCAGATAAAGTAACTATGACTGCCACAAAATAACTTCACGGATAAAAGAGCTATAACAGTATTAGAGGGACTTAGTGCTATATTACAAAATAGCAGAAGTAACAACTATTAAACATTTGTAAATAAGCAAAAATTACATAGATAACTAAATATTAGTGCATGAAAGAGGCAGCGTCAATTGGTTGGCGATGCTAGGACTGAAATAAAAAGAAAAAAGGGAACTAAATAAAGCTGAAGCCAGTAAGCCATACAGCCACCAGAGCTGAAAGCATAGATATCTATGAACTGATGCCCCCTCATATGCCGGAACATGAACACAACATCATGATTTGTTCTAAGAGGAAAATATATACATGTATGTATGTATATGTTGGCATGAGAAGGAAAGGGTTTCTGGTATGCATCTGGCTCTGCTCTGTTTTTCTTTTCTTTTATGTTGTGTTTTCTGCTCTCTTGGATGGTCATTAATAGGTATTCCTATCTTCTTTCTTTCGCATACACGGATTTCTGATGTTAGCTTTGCTATTCTAATACGTGTTTGGTTTTCTTGTTCAACAACCGTGTTATTTGATTTTAGCATGATTTTTTAAATCTATTTTCCTTTGATTTTTTCCTTGCCAATATATGATCGAGGCTAGCTATGCATAAGGGGAAAAAAATGTGTACTAGCATTTGATTGGAGCTTGGATGGCCTCCGGCATTGCCTAGGCAACCATTGAGTTTTATTTGGTTTTCCTCCCTCGGCATTACTTTGTAGTGATTTTCGTGCCCGATGCCTTTTTAGTTATACTTAATGGTTGTTCCATATGTTTCTTCATGCAACTTCTTCAAAGGGTGGAACTGGTGATGATTTTCATACTTCTTTTTTTCTGCGTATCATCCCTTCCACAACTCAGGTTGCTGCATGCATATATCCAATGTATGGGCTTAGTGTTTTCTAGGCAAACATTGGCATGCGTATGTGATGCGGTGGTTGAGCCTTTTTGATGAGCCTTGTATCATTGATGTATCTACAATGTATACTTAAAATTGCCTACATGTGCTTACATACTACACAAGTGTTATCCATGATGTAGTTATAATATTACATTATAGTCTTCTGAGATAAGTTAGTTAATTTTCCATTCCTGGAATGGCATCTTTTTGCAGATTTAATTGTAGTGTTCATTTGCTTCAATATTGTGGTTCACCACATTATTTCTTTGTATAATGATGCTATAAAATCTTTGCTACATTGTTCTATGAAATTCATTTGGTTAATCTTATTACAACATAATATCCTATATTTCAATATAACACACTTAAGTTTTAGTACATATAAACATTCTTCCATCTTTCCCTTATGTATAGTATTACATGAATGTGACAGCCAATGTAATTAAGTTATAGTCTTGCTTCGATACTTCCTATAGTTTTCATATAGTTTCCCCTTGCAATAACAACGCAGACTATGTGATAAGATTTTCGTATGATAAAGATAAGGTTGACAAATATTGTAAGGGGAACCTTGTAGGATATACCTGCAACTATTTGATTCTGAGATTTTAGTCCAACCTTAATTAGTTCCGTCTCAAAATTGTCCTTCCATAACCAAAATACCAAACCTTTGTCCTAAATTTCTATTTTGTATTTATTTACTATCCATTTCCATCACCACCTGCAGCACAACCTAAGATCATTGCAACTGTCCAAACTCAGTCTCAAAACCCTCCCTCCTGGACTAAGTTCTTTCTTTATATAACTTCTCTGTCGTGTGCACCTCAAAATACCAGATTACCTGTTGTGTACTTGGACAAGGTTTTTCCCCCTACTTTATTATGTCTAATGGAATGTAATATATTTAACAATTACATTACCTTGACACATTCTAGAATACCTTCTGCTATCTTATACAATTCCTATGCATTAAATAATTTTTCGTCAATTGTTACTTTGCATATACACCAGCTTCATTGTTAATTTAGATTGTCTAATCCATTTCCACATATGTTCGTTTCATTTATTCTTCTATTTGTGTAACACTTCATTTGCATCTTGATTCGGAAAAACAATGGTTACCTGTCATGTTTTTTTATTACATTCTCCTAAATTATTCCTTACATGGCCTTTTTTATACGTTTAGTATTGAAGAGAAATTTATACAACATTTACATTCCTTCTAAAGAAATATTGTGTTTTCCCTTTCGTGTAACAAATCCATTGCTTCTCATTCTGAAAGTCACATAACTATCTTCCTGACACAACAGATAAGTTCTTCCGGGTAACATCTTCCAACCTATGTGTATATGATTCTTCTAGCAAGTTGACAGTTGGACTTTGCTTTCCCTTTATCACCCTGATCTACTAAACTAAAGTCTGATAGTGTCTTAAAGAATATCTCCTCCATTCTTCCTTTGTGCATTCAAACATTCTATTTCCATGGCTCTGTAAAGGCAGGAGATAATTTGTCTGATACATTTACGCAAACTATGGATTGCTTGCTCAAGTGATATTCATTTTTCCCCTTTTTTCATTGCTAACATTCCTTGCAATAGCTCTTTAATTTGTTTGCCCATCTTCCTTTGTTCATGATTTCTTCAGCTTAGAATTTCTCCATTTCTAATCAAAATATGTTCGGTTAGTTTCTAGTAGTTTATAGATGAGCTCCTCTTACTAATTTTGTTACACAATTGGGTGTCTACATATATCTCTACATATACATAGATGTATGCATGCATGCATGTATGTACATACGTACGTACGTATGTATGCATGCATGCATACATGTATGTATATGTAGATAACCTCCATGCATGAATGCATGCATGTACGTACGGATGTATGTATGCATGCATCCACGGATGTATGTACGTATGCATGTATCCAACACTTCCACTCCTGTTTATACTGCATTTACTAGTGCAGCTACACACGATTTCCAACAGGTTCTCCATGGTATATCTTCACAGACTGTTGCATTTCTTTTCTAATGCTTGGCTTCTCCGGCTAACTTTTCACATCATGCGGATTGCTACATTGTTCCTTTAAGCAGCAATGTCATTTGTTAAAACTTGAAGCCTGCATCATTGTTTCTATGATGCAGTGACTAAGCTATCCCTAGTAACTTCTTTAATCGTTAGAGTTTCCTATATATATAATCATCTATGTTCTCTTTGCTTTCTCTATAGTATTGGATTTCTGCGACAGCAATCTGCTTCCAGTAAGTTCCTTAAAGCTTCACATATCCCAGTTTTTTTTCCTTGCTATACTTCTTAATCTATTTAGTTGATATTTAGTTTATTATATCTTTCCTTCCTGTGATCTGTTTAGTTAATCCTGCATTTTGCAGCATGTCATATTCTTTGCTAATACAGCTTCTTGCACGTAACATATGAAGGTGAATAGTCCAACTGTTGGTTCCTTTTTAATGGTATATTTTTCATCTATGATTGATGTTGGCTGCAATTAAATTCCAGTGCGTAATACTTTACTTTGTACTATGTTTAGCAAAGATTTTCTCTCTCTCTCCATCGAATGCTGCATAGCCACTCTATCATGCAATATTTACTTTTCCCTTGGCTACTTCCCTAAATTTTCCTCCATCTATTCTTTGTCATGGTTTCTTATCTCCTTCCATGATTAACATTTCTTTCATGTATCTTCTTGCCATGATTGGCTTTGCTAAATAACTCCTTAAGTAACAATTACATTGTTTCTTGAATAAAGGTTGCATAACTATTTATGTGACCTAGCGACTATGGTGTTCCTGGTTACTCTCTTAGGTTTTATGTATATATAACCCATGTATTTCCCTTTTTCCTGTCTATAGCATCATACAAATTTGACAATCAAGGTTACATAATGCATTGCACCTGATGTCCCTGAATGTCACAGTTATCTAATGCTCTTCTCCTTTATGTCTATTTTTATGTAATATATTAAATATCTACATCACCTAGCTGCATTCTACCAATGCTTATGCTAAGTTATAGTTGCATTGTGAGCAAGCGCTTTCTTAGCATTCCTTTATTTATGCATCGATCAGCTTTCAATATGTTTGTGATTACATTTAAAATCACCAAGTTATGGTAATGCATAATGATGGCATAGTGGGAAATTCCACTTCACATAAACTTGTATTATTAATGTTTATCATCCTTAAAATATGATGTTTAGGTCCAATTACTTTCCTTTTATTTAACTTCATCATACTATTTTTTCACATGTTATAGCTCCACCTATTGATTATAAATTTCTTTCATTAATAGCTAAGATTTAGTTTTAGGTCGTACCAACAAGACAATTTATCATTGTCTTTGTTATCGCACCTGGACAACCTCAATTTCAGCAAGTGGACTTAAGGCATGCATAGCTTTACCACCTCTTGCTAGGATTTAGAAGATTCGATCGACAACATACACTTTGGCCAATCCCAGGGTTTGACTTAGGGTTGTAAATGGGTCGAACTCTGCTTGGATCCATGTTGTATCCACAAAATGAGTAAGTTCGATTCAGGTTCAGATCCGTCAAAATGAGTAAGCTCCAAACTTGCATCCAAACCTGATTAATAATTGGTTTCGAGTTTTTTTTTTTTTTTTTTTTTTTTTGCAGTTTAACAAGCCAACTAGGGTTAACAATTTCCAGAAATGAAAGAACTTTTATATAGGGCAGAGGGTGGTGGGAAGAGGATTCGACTTGTATCTTTCGAGCAAAAGAATGACTGATCTTCTTTCGCGACGTCAACTGTTAGATTGCACTTGGCATAGATCTCAAAGCATTCCGAACTCTTTCTTTCATCCACCTATTAGATCTCGAAGCAGCTATTGCACAATCCAACGGTTGGCGTTGCAAAAGAAGGTGAATCATTCTTTACAACCTGAACCTGTGGGAGGGGCAAAATATAGGAAGTGAATGATTGGCCTTGAAAAAAAAGTCCAGTCACTTTTCAAAATCCAGTGTTGGCTGGGATTTTGGAATTGAAATAGCAGGGGTAAGAGTTAGGGTGTAAATGATACATCAACACTTGATAACCCAACCCGCTTATTTTATGATAACAGATTCCCACGCGTTACGCACCCGTTCGCCACTTTGTTCTCAACTATTCCGATGCGGTATGGATCCAAATTAAGTTTTTTATAACCTCATTGAATCGAAGTCAGATTCCATATAAAAGATCCAATTTCTTATCAGATCGAACTCAGATGTAGTGGTGAAAGAACCTCAAACCTAGGAACCCAATACATATACAAACTATATATGTAGTATATATAAATATAGGAAAATAAAGAGAATTGGCTACATAACTTGTGTTAATTCCTTTTTATGTTTGGATTTATGCTTTTTTCTCATGCAGGCTCTTCCTAACTTTCACCCACTACCATGTTATTTCCAAAATCCTAGCCAACGCTTGGATTTTGGTTATATTTCAATCAAGCTGAATATAAATAAGTATTTAAACCATTGACTAGTTGGCCCACTAAAATCACGTGCTTAATTGAATTTTGGATGTGAGTTTGGAGCTTACTCATTTTGATGGATCCAAACTCGAATTCAAACTTGGTTTTCTTATTGAGTTCGGATACAAATACAATATGGATATGACCCAAATCCAACTCATTCATAACCTTACAAATACCACAAAGTCTAACACCACCCCCCTACTAAAGGGAACATGAACAAACACAAACAGAAATAGGAGGCAATAAAGGACAGAAAAATTAATAAATATAAAAAAGGCAACAACTGTCATAAAAGGATCATCTTTTTGGTTATCCCCACATCACAATAAAGCCAACTTGACCATTTAGGGTTTAAGGGCAACCAGCTCAATAATTCCAACGTATCAATCCACTAATTAATTTTTCCCAGACTTGACCACAGCTAGCCGTGGCTAACCACACCAGACTAGGGTTCAAACCATAGGACCATTTTAGCAAGTTGATCTCAAAGCAAAGGTATACCCAAGAGAGAGAGAACTATTAAGGCTAAAAGCCAAATAGAGATTTCATTGAACATATAATGCTCACCAAGAATCCACATCCATAATTTCCACCTCACAACCATTGAATACGTGATAGCCAAAAATAATCCAAACAACAGTGAACATAAAGTAATCGATAACAATGCAAATGGCAACAACCTAGCCTCAACTATAACCGAGCATAGCCTCGACGCTCCCCATATAGACATCGCCAGCAAATCAATTGTACCAATGCATCGACACCCCAACGAACTCAAATGAGCCTGCCAACGACTCACCACAAGGAAGTTGATGAGTGGAACAATGCACGAATGGGACACCCCGCCTCAGCCAAAGACACATAATAATCCAAAGCAAAGAATGCCAAACCCTATCCTCCCAAAAATTTAGGAATTAATCAAAAGCCACACCACATCGGCTCACTAAAATACACCCCTCTCCCCAAAATGCCCCTACCAAATTCCATACCGGCAAGGAAAAGACACAAGCAAGCAAGGACTTGACATGAAACCCAAGGGCATGCGACAAGCAAAGTGCAAAGTTCCGCCCAATGTCCACTCTCCCTCAAAGGACACCCAAGCACACATGTTGGCGTGCAAATAGAGGGCCCAGTGGTGAGAATTCCAGGAATTTCGAGGGGGCGAGGGGAAGTGGAAAATTCCCGCCGAACCTCAGAGCTTTAGTACTATAGGTTAATATCCCACAGATGGCTTATACGGCATCAAAACAACGACTAAAAAGGTATCCCCCAATCCTGCAAGCACTCACTGCCTGGTTAGTTTTCATGCTTGGACTCATGAGGCCACAGCTGAGTGTGGAGCTAGAACAAGCCATTAGAAAATGAATTTCCAATTCATTTGTAATTTACCATGATTAAAGATAGGCTTTAAGCTTAAACAGCTAAAATGGAGTTTTTGTTTTTGCAATTCTATCTTAAAAAGAAAAATCATTGGCTATTTATTGAATAAAGAACTAACCTGGAAAGACTTTAGAAGAGAAGAGAAATGGCGTTGCTCTGCTATTGCTGTCATATACTTCTCCTTGAGAGACTCGGAGTATTTTTGTTCCACAAGAAGACTTGATTGTACCTTTTCTAGCTTCTGTAAAATGAAAATCCCAGTATTTAGTAGGAAATAAATATTTTTTGGAAACACTAGGGTAAGCTCTGATTAAAAAGGAATAGAATTTATGTTTCCCAAAAACAAATTTGTACAAGATTGCGAAGAAAATAAAGAAAAATATATATCCATCACATACACGAATCAAGTAACTATACTATAACATGTTAATCTACAAATTTAAATGGATATAAGCTGAAGAACACCTAATTGACAAGGCTCTCTCCAACCCTCCCAACTCCCCCTCCCCTGTCTGTGCGAATGGACCAAGTAATTGATCACATAAATCCGTGAAAGGGCACCACAAAACCATATAGACCAAAACACTTATGCAACATTAAGTAACCATACTAAGAACAGTCTTAGAGAACAGGGATACTATACAATACTGAATCTATCTCTCTCTGTGTGTGATTGGACTGCCCCTAATAGGACACCCCAAAACCTTATGCACCAAAAGAAGTAATCGACATTGACAAATAACACACTCAGGACAGAGATTAAGTGATCAGATATCAAATGCACTCCATGTATAGGCAAACATGCACAAGATTGGATTAAACAATGAAAAGCGGGGAATTCATGCAAGTTAGCAGTATTCTAATTAATTACAAACTATATATGTAGGGGTATCTTAGGTGCGACTACTTATATGTAAACAATAATAAAGACAACAATGACATATATGGAAGCAGAAGTATAACAAAAACCGAGTTATATTGATGAATGCAGCATCAATATCACTCAAACATATAAATAACTCTCATTGCTAATAAACAAAATAGTTGTACAGATCAGTCACAAATGTGACTAAATAGCACATAACTAGGGCCATAACTTAGACGGGTTGAGTGCAAACCCTCACCCAACCCTATCTCTATAACTTCCAAGCCAACCCCATTTCAAGCTAAATTTGGGTTGGGACAGGTTGATCAGATTGGCTTGGTTATGCCACGTTAATTGGGTTAGATCCAATTGAACATGAATTCTATGATAAAGGAAACGTTGGGGACATTTTTGTCAGGTTGAGGCCTTGACCATTCATTAATTTCAAAGGTGCACTTATACATAATTTGACAAAACCAAAGATATGACTATATAAACATATAAATAATTTAGATGAAACACAAATATGAATTGACTATATGAAACCCAACCCTACATGAGGTTGGATTGAGATTTTTGAGCCCCAGCTCGACGTAGTTTTATAAAACCTCAACCCAACCATACCTAATGGGCAGGTTGGGCAAGCAAGTTCAGCTTGATCCCGAACCAAGCTGCACTCTACGATAACCAACTCAAAATCCACCATATGAAGAACAAGAAAACTAATACAAACATGGGTGAAAAGGATTGGATATAGCAAGTGCATCGTGTTCATGCCACAAGGTAACATGATTCATATTTATAACAAAACTAACCTTCTTATATTCAGGAAAAGAAATTAGTGGCAACCAACCTTGATCTTATAGATAGATCAAAAGAGAAACATGTTTAGATTTCTCTATTATCAAATATTAATTATTAGAATTTTCTAAGCATTATAATTTATAAGTCCCATTATGAGCAACAGCCTCCACCAATGCAGTTAAACTTCAACTGGGTGTTCGCACAACTTCAGATGCTTCCATAATTGTCCTTTGGCCACTATGGAGTTACATTTCATATTTGACATTTGCTTAGCTTCCATCTTCTGCTGCACCAAATAAAGATTGATATAGTATGTTCTGATTGATCAGTTTTGCTCCCCGCAATTATATTTGGGTTCTTTTGTAGGCAGAATGAATTTTCTTGCAGTCCCTTCTCAGGTATACCTTTAAACTCAAACACCTTCAGCATTCTCCCCATAATACCTCACACTTGTCATTTTCAATAAACAGAGCTAAATGTCTTTGCAGGAAAAAGAGAGAATTATAATACATAATCATTGTTATGACTGAGGAAAGTTTTCAATGCAAGATGGTATCAATAAGCTCCATTTAGCAATATCCCTATGAAGAAGCTGCAATCACAACTTTATAATACAGAACTCAACAATAAGCATTATACTAATGTACTCTTTTAATTGGACATACTGTGGCTAATATTTGCTGTTCATGAACCATAAAGGACTTCTAAGGAATTGCTGATAGAACAGCATTTATCTGCATCGATATAATATATTTTACAAATGAAAAAGATGATGCTTGCCTGTTGAGTTCCCTTCACAATAGCATCCATTGAATTCACAAGTTTAGAACGCCCGGTGGTGCTCGTCATGGCATCTTGAAACTAGAAAGAGTGAGAAAGGGAAGATAAAGACTAAGGGCATTGTCATCATACAAAAGTACTTAAGAAGATATGTTGCACATAAAGTGCAAACATTTATCATAAGTTATATTAGATCTTGGTACAAATGACAAGAAAAATGCATGCTTCAAAGAAAGACAGATGCAAAGAAATGCTTGGCAAATGAGGAATTACAAAGCTGCCCCAAATTGTTGGGACAAGACTTGATGGCTTCAGTTATGCTTCCAAGGTATTTATTTTCCTTATACAATTATGCTTTTAAAACAAGAATGAGTATTATCTACCATACACATGCCAATCAAAGACAGGCACAGCATGCATACCATATTGCACTATTAGGATTTATCATGTTTTCTTTTCTATTTTAATTTCTTCTCACTTTCTCACTCTATTTGGATGCCTAACCCTAGATCACTTATTTTTGGCCCTTTTTTTGTTACTAAGGTACATAATTGACAAGTAAAGTGCTAATTGGGTTGGTACATACGGTACTGATTCATGTAAAATAGATATGTTGTATATGAGTTTATTGTTCCCAGCCTGATTATAAAGGGTGGGTATGGATTTGAGAGTTTTTTGGACCCAACCCAAATTTGACTTGACTCAACCCAATCCATTTCCATCTCTAGGCAAAACACAAAATGAATGTGAGGGGGGCTAGCTCTATGTGAACACCTTAATGTAATAAAGATACGAGGAATGTTGAACCCCCCCCCCCCCCCCCTCTCCCCCAAAAACAAAACAAAAAGAAAACACTCTGTACCCTCCATGTCTCAAGTTAGAAATCAATTCAAGTCTAAGATGCCAACTTTGACAGCATGTGGGTTGGGACACGATGTCTTCCTCTCTCTGAATTGAGTCAAGATCCATATGAAGATATCGCAAGGTTAATTTAATGATCCCTCCATATGTTCGGATTGGGAGATCTTTAAGGACCCATAAGCCTTCTTTTATTCCCCTTCCCTACAAGAATTAATGGTATATTACACCTCCTAAGTAGAAAGAAACTACCTCTTCTCCAACTTGCAATTTCCTTGACCTGACACCGTATAGGCAACTTTTCTAGAAACTTTTTTAGCTAATATTGCATGGATCCTATAATGAGAGGGTGAGTCATGGTGCAATGGTATGGTTGCTCCGTTGTAGATTGGAGATCATGGGTTAGAAATATGGAAATAACCTCTCTACACACGAGGTAAGGCTGTGTACATCTAACCCACCCTATACTCTGAAATGGTGGGAATCTCATGCATTGGGCCACCCTTTTTATGGATTCTATAATGATAAGATTTTGGTTTTTGACAATACAAAACTAAAGAACCAAATTATCATGATAACTAAGAGTTTCTTCACTCATTTTTTTTCGTTTTTTGATGGATTTATTTTTTATAATGTTTCATAATTCTTATTAATTTAAAACTGGCAAAAAAGTCATAATGTCATGAGACTTTTTTCCCTCCATAAAATTCCTATCTCCATCCTTACCTTCTAATTGCAAAGAAAAAAAGGTAATTTTCATATACAAATAATGGCGAAAAAAGACAATCGCAACATTAAATTGTTTAGCATCAACATCAATTGTATGCACACTTGAAATTCATGATTTATTGTTTTTCTTCAAACTTTTTCATTAGTTAGACCTCATCGATATTTTTTTTTTTGAATTTTTTGCGTACATATCCTCCAAAATATTGAAATTTGCATGAATACCCTCCTAAAATTAATATTTGTATGTATACCCTTATAAAATACTTGTTTTGCGTGTATACCTTTTATTTTTCTTTTTTCTTGCATATGTGCCCACACCATCTAACGCTGTCAAAAAATTAGCGGTTTAAAATTAAAAATGACTGAAATATCCTTAATAGGTAGATATGCAAAAAAAAAAATATTTATAAGAGTATATATGCAAATAATACTTTGCAAGGGTATTCATGTAATTTCACAAATTTAGGAGGGTTTGCATGCAAAAAATTCTAATTTTATTTTTTCTATTTCAACATGTTTTAACACTCGAATTTGTCTAGTGCCTGCTCCTCAATGTTTTCCATAAAAATATTGCTTAAAAAAAGATTAATTCGACAATTAGATAACAAAAAGAGTTATGAAAGTTCTTTCACTAATTATGAGATTATTCTACTTTATTTCTCTTCATTTATAACAACCTCTATATCTTATTTTCATCGAAACATAGCTTATAATATTTCTTGTTATAGATGCATATATTAGGGCATCCATTAGAATATAGAAAAGTATTAGAATCTCTTAAAGGCACACGATAGATTGCAATAATCAAACTTCCTTGCTACTGCTATGCTCATGGGTGGAAGAATAGCATCAATCATCCGCAAGCAAAATTATTAAAGGACCTTGAACCCTTCAGACTTATTAACAACCTTCACGGCCATGTAGTAAAAGGCCACACCCTTGACAAATCCGAGTGTTAAAACAAGCTGAAATAGAAAAAAAATGAAATTATAATTTTTTGCATGTAAACTCTCCTAAATATGTGAAATTGCATAAATACCCTCGCAAAGTATATACCCTTATAAATGTTTTCTTCTGCATACCTACCCATTAAGGATATTTCAGCCATTTTTAATTTTAAACTACTAATTTTTTGACGGCATTAGATGGTGTAGGCACATATGCAAGAAAAAAGAAAAATAAAGGGTATACACGCAAAATAAGTATTTTATAAAGGTATATATGTAAATATCAATTTTAGGAGGGTATGTATGCAAAAAATTCTATTTTTTTAATTGGAAGGAAGGTCGAACCACCCAATTTATTAACAAAAAGAAATACAATAAACAAGTCGATTAATTTGAGATTTAAAATAAAACAATTATTCAGTACAGGCACCTTTCTAGCAGAACTGCAAACCTAAACTTGTTCACTTAACCTAATAGCTTTTGTTTTTCTTAGATTTGGTGTTGAATGAAGAGAAGTGAAGCAAGCTCAACTTAACAGAAGCTCTAGTTAAATGTTGTAATCCATTATCAATTTTTGCCTTATATCCTAGATACAAAAAGCTTGTTGACAACAATTACCATTTTTAGTTTCATTTTCAGTTCAGAATCACAAAAGAGTTATTTTGAAGCACTTGATGAATTCTCAGTGTCACATGTCAAAAAAAAATAAACCTAATGGCTGTAGCTATAGTTGCTTGGAGAGGGATATCAGCCTAGTAACTGACAACAGTTAAGTTGCAGAGAATAAAGAAAATAGCCATTCTTGCATGTTAGGAGGAGGAAATCTATAAAAATGTTTCGGTTAATGTGAAAAGAATTTGACAATCAGTAAAGCTTAGAAACAGATATATCAGATTGACAGTTAAAATATTGATTGCTAAGTGAAAGTACAAATCTAAATGCAAGACAAATAATCCGACAAGTTTTAAGTGATATAATATTGTCCATAGGTTGCCAAATGTATGCTATGTTAACTACTTGAGAAAACTAAAAGAAGGAAAAGTGAGCTTGAGAAAATGGAGTGGAAGATGGATTCTATTCTAGTTTCATTTCTTGGAGTGGGAGATGGATTCTATTCTAGTTTCATTTTATTCGCAGCAACCAAACGCAGCCTTATTAATGTTGCCAATTCTAATAGCATCATACCAATCATCTAGATGTTGCGTCTTTAGGGACTCGAGGACACAAGCAGGGAAATGCCAGTATGCTCCAAATTAAATGAGCAGTGCATCTAAGCTAATCATCAGATCAATCTATCCTGCATACTTTTGAAAACTATTAATAGGAAAAGAGATCCCCCCCCCACTCATTTTGATGGGATGGAAGAGATGTGATTAAGAAAGATTAAAAGATGATTAATAAATCATCACATGGGATCCCCATAATAATGCCACATCTTCAACTATCCAATGTACCAGATCATGAACCTAAGATGGTGAACTAACCTATTGTAGAATGCTATGCAATAATCTTCTTGTGTCGGTGAACTAAGATGGGAGACAATAAGGTTTGTAAACTTTGTACTCTCATATAAACTGGTATAGGCCTGTGCAATGTACATGTCATAGATTAGTAAGAGTTCATGAGACCGAGAAGAGGGGGGGCGGGGGGGATGTGGGGTTTAAAGGTGTCCTTCTCTTTAAACATTTCCTTGCTGATAAATAATTTTTCCTTTTTGATTCACACAAGGGTGAGCCATAGGTTGTCAGCATGCTTGCACCTTGGAAGTTTGTTATATATGGTGGGGGTTTCCAGATTGTGTCTCCTAGTGTTTTGTGCTTCTGGGTGGCATGTTTTCAAGAGCAAATTCGAGAGCAAAACACAACATTGAACCTTTACACTTTCGAAGAATTAGTCGAACAGATTCTTGAGCTTCTACAGTTTCATTCAGGGTTCTTGGGAGTCACTTCAGCTGTGGTAATTACTGAACTTTGAAGACCATGCAACTTGTCAACCTAATAAACTGATTCTAGAATCAAAATAAATCATCTCTAAGTTTCAGTGAAATCATACCTTCTGGCCTCTTAAATTTCAAGCCAAGGCTATATATTCATAGTGGATTTGAGCGAAACAAATTCAAAGCATGGTAAGCCAAATGTCCCCTTCAAAACCAGTACATATTGACACCATACACAACCTTCTGGTCGGGGGGGGGCAATATCATAGTGGATTCAAAGCATAGTGGATTTGAGCCAAGGCTATATATTCATAGTGGATTTGAGCGAAACAAATTCAAAGCATGGTAAGCCAAATGTCCCCTTCAAAACCAGTACATATTGACACCATACACAACCTTCTGGTCGGGGGGGGGGGGGGGGGGGGGGGGGGGGGGGGGGGGCAATATCTGACCTGCATCCACCAACCCACATGAACCCATCTACAATAAATGGGTGTGGGTGGGGTTTTCTTAAGTTGGGTCGGCTTTGGGTCAGCCCAATAATGAGTGGGTTTAGGTTTAGCCTCAGACATGATGGGTCACCAAGGATGATCTAGTAGCCTGGTTGGGAACCAAATCGGCTCCCATAACCAAAATAATTGATAGTTCTCTATTTTTTTTTTTTTTTGGTTTGGTTCACTATGTATACATAGACACATACATAGGGTTGTAGAGATTGATAGACATGATCGGTCACAGGATTTTGGGATGTGTGGTTACATTATAGTTAGTTTTATCTTGAATTAGTTTATCACTATCCTATATCCTAAATTTCTAGTTTAATAATTAGTTGATCTTCGCATCCCATGTTTTCTTTTATCTTTTTCTCATATATGATTGATGAATGAAAATAGGTCAGTGGATGGGTATGGGTTTATGTAAAGTAAATTGATTGGGTATGTGTTGCCAACTTTCTGACCTGAACCCGAGCAGACCCAACCCAAACCTAACTCGACCTAACCCCACCCTACGTCTATGCAGGCAAAGTGGACCACAAAACATGAGCACCAGTGAGGCACTGACCAAGTGAGTAACAATTCACAATTAAAATGTAATAACTGATTTTATGCATCTAGATCATCATTTGTTACATGTCATAACTCCAGAATTAGACTCAATCTCTGGGATTAGTTTTATTAAAGTACAGATCCAAATGAATTCAAAAAATAGAGTTCGAAGGGTTATTTGCGTTGAAAAAAAATTTCTATGCTTTGCTCCTTATCATACTCAGCACCTGCCAATTAGCACATCACCATTGTCCACCTTTGTCACCCTAGACCTTGGAGGGTTTCACAGTTGCACACCACCTAACCAGTCACTCCTTAATTCTCACAACCTGCCTGCATGACCTACTCAAATGACGGGTATCTATCAACAACTATTGTTACAGGCAATAGACGTGTCCCAAGATGCCAAGTTAACTTCTCCCTAGACCATCAATACATGCATAATAAACATATTTAGATGCATATGCATGTATGTATTAATACCCAATAACATCTGAGTCTATATTAGCACACTTCCACATATGTATACATATCTGCATATATACACACAAAAGAGCCATCCGTCCATCCATTTAATATATATTTATTCAAGATCTTAAATACCACTAATGTACCCTGTACTGTTTTTCAATCGGAATGAAGTTGATGGCTTGCAATAAATTGGAAAAACCATGAGTACCAACCCATATATTCAGGTATGGTACCATACAGCACTAGCATAGCCAGTAGGTACCGATATAGCTATTTCAGCAACCTGGCACCTATATTAGTGCCAATTTCGTGCCAGAATGGTACAGTACCAGTCGTACCATCCTATTTTCGTAATTTTTGAAACCATGAATGTATTTAACTTGCGGTAACTTCTAATGAATGGCACACGGATGTTATTGTAAAGTGTGATATCTTAAACTGCTGAGTTTCCATGTTCATCCAACTCGTTGAAGATTTGATTTTCGGGTTTAGGGTTATCAATGAAAGATACTTTGGAAACAAGTGATATCAAAGGGTTTTTCCATTCCAATTCCTAGCTCCAAGCTCAGCCCAAGATGGAAGACCAGGAAAGCACAACAATCTATACCATTCAAGCCGACACAACAATCAAATATGACTTCCATTACATTTTATTTATGAGTTTAGATTTTTTACAAATCAAAACAGACTTAAAAGTTTTATTCACTTTGAATTACCTGAGGCTTATAAAATTTTAGTTTACCAAAAATAGTATAAGATCTAAAAATATAGATTATTGAATCAGAAATTGATAAGATGGCTTTATGAAGTTGGTAGCCTAGGCAACCACTATAGGAATAGGACGAGAAGGTCACCTAAGCCATTTCACAAACATGACATCCTTAGCTAATTTTAGCAAACACCCACTAAAATCTTACTAGCAAGCAAACAGGTCAAACCAAATTTAACTTCAAAACAGAAGCAAGTCAGTATTTCATCTTGCACATAAAGGATACGGACAATTTGAATCCTTAACAAGAATAGTTGTAAACAAGACATGTTACTTGCATCCAATTAATAAAGCCCTAATTAGGAATGCTTGATGAATGAGATTCATAAAGCTGGCCCATGTAATTGCAACAAGGCTTGATAATTAAAGTAATGGTTATTGATTACATTTGATAATTGTTCCTTTCAATTAGAAAATCCTATGCCAACTCTCTCAGAAACACATTGTTCTATGCCAACATAAGCTTTTTTTATTACAAAAGAAGAAAAAAACTCGTTGCATTTCCAGTAAGAACAAAAAAAAATCTCTATATATTCGGAAGAAAAAAAAAGTTATGGAACTTCTTGTTCTTTGACTGTAAGAACTCAACATCATGATTCTGTCAAGAAAGTAATCATATAATAATTGTATTCTAGGTAAAACATGGAGCATGTGAATGCAAAAAACTGAAGTAGGAAACAAATTCATCTAATGAGGTAGCAGGCAAGCTGAACAAGGATCCTACACAAGAGTTCAGTTCAACTGTTTCCAGTTCATAAAGATAACTAACTGAGATATGGACCTTCCGAAACACGAGTTGAAGCAGCAGCCAGCTTTCATACAAACCTGCAAATCTATTGAGTTCAACAGGGATGTTTCCTTTAGCATTAGTTCCTTTATCTCCAACAGTGTGTTATAGGTAGCATAATGTTTACGAGTTTGACTATGCTTTTCCTGCAGATGAATAGGCACCAGAGCAGGCATGCGTCACCATACAGCATCCATTTGAAAGACCGAGATGCTAATAAACAAGTATACACAGGATTCTCATGCCTGAATCTGGACATAAAGTTCTGAAAACCGACGTTCATATCTGAAGTGCATGCAAAATAAGAAATCAATACCTCATTTTTTATAACTACAAACTGTTTAAGGTTATAATGGTAATATTATTTTAGGTTCGTAGAAACAAGACACATACTGAATCAGTTCAGTTTGAGCAGGCACGTCATCGATTTGTCGTTTTAACAACAAAATCGCCCTCAGCTTAGCAGCAAGTTCCTGACAACCACAGAAAACATAATTCCATGTTTTTATTTAGAAAGAATACACACAATAGAAGAACTCCGAAAAAATCTGTGTTTGACTTTTCAAGAGAATATAGAAATAGGAAATAAACCCTACCCTCTTTGCCAGCCTCAACTTGTTTGATGATTTAATGAGAGATTGATCAAGATTCATCAGGTCACATTGTCTTTCATTGACAATTGAAATATCCTTCTCAAGATTCAGCATCTCTGATTGAGCATCAGAATGTGTTTGTTCACAATGAGGCTGTAGAGCAGATTCTTTCCTTTCCAGAGCCTACAAAGTTTATTTTCAGATTGATCATGCCAATGAATGGAAACACAAAGATGACTAATCCTCTACTAAATTGAAAACCTGATTTCCATGTAAGAAAATACAAAAATAATGATGTTAAATTCAACAGAGATAACTCTAAAATTTCTAAGTTCTAATAAATCAAAGTATAATACGTTTTGCATCCGATAAAGAGAAATATGTTAGAAAGGGGGGAGGGAGAAAACAATGACAGTAAATCATATGCTATCAATTCTTTGAAATTAAATGAATAGTGCAATAGCGAGTGCCCTTCAAATACATTTTTGAAGGTACTAATGAGGATAAATTTCAGTAGCTTTTCACCACACTTTCGAATGGATCTTGTCTGACTCAATCTAAATGTCTGACTAAGAAACTGAGACACAGGAGTCCCACATGTCCTGGTCATGACATGTTATACGAAAGGTTTAGTTATAACAGATGCTGGTTGAGAAAGAAAAGTTAATTAGGGAAGAAAGTTACAGTACCCAAGAAGTTTGATATTCCATTTTAAACAAGTAGTCAAATTGGCCAACAGCAAATTAGCATAATATGCCTAACAATTTTAAAACTTCAAATTGTTCAACAAAATTGAGAGACATAAATGAATTGTTTTTAATACTCATATCAAAAGATTCTTAGCAAAATTAAAAGCACAGGCACTCAAAATTCATAAGATGTTGCATGAAAAAAATTATAATTCAAAGACACTTTGCATAACCTAAAGCTTGGAAATACTTCTATTTCAAATTGGAAACTAAATATAGCAATAACCATGACAGGGAATGTGATGGATGACAAAGCCCATCCAAGATAAAACATTTGTTCAATCACTAAAGATGAGAAAAACTAGATCACATGATCAAGTCAAGTATTTAGTAAACGATTCAGCCTCTCATACAAGAAGGTTAAGTTGCAATAACCAGTATGTATAAAAATATTAAGAGATGAATATAGGTGCAGTTTTGAAGGTAATTTAATTGCTTTGATTTTCTTATAACTTGTGAATTATATTCAACACCTTGAGTTGATTCCTTTTTTTAAAGCCAAAGTATTTGATAAAAATATTCTTGAAAGTTGACTGAAAATTTTACTTCATTTAGGAATTATTTCAGATATTTGCATATTTCTTTATTGATCATTATTTATGTTAATCATAGCAAAGCAGATAGCCTATGGAAGATGAAAGGAGATGTAATGAGCAATAAGGCTTTTAAAGGAAATTTTTTGAGACAATGAAAAGAATGTTCCCCCCATTATCAATATGTAAGGCAGTGGCAAAGGCACATATTCAATTGTAATACCAACGACGAAATTAAGGATAATGTGTTCAGAGGGGCAAAGTCAGGAACAGATACAATGGAAGGAGAAGTAGACGGACTGAAAATGCTCTGCTTCGAAAGGCTTGGTTTTCAATAGGAAGCACATGCAAAGTAGAACCCATATGCCACTGAAAGAGTTTCGTTCCCTTTATCTGATTGGTAGAATATAGAACTTCTGAGCATGCATATGTGAAATTCATCTTAAATACACCTTTGTATTTTCTTTTCAAATATCAAGAATTGATTTATCAGGATCCACTCTTCTTCCTCTAGGCTTTTCCTTGTCTTTGGGTGTAAAATTAACCTTGGCTACCTTCAGAAATAATCCACAATTGTGCAGAACCAAATTATAATCTTTTACACGACTGGAAGACAAAATGAAGGAAAAAACAAACTGTCCAACAATTCAGAAGAAAATCAATAGCCATTAGCTAGTCGTTAAGAGATGCCTGCCCAAAGTATTCCGGAACTTCATGATTTATTCGGACCTTGCTATAAACTTGGACTAGTCTTTGGAGATTCTTTGCTTCAATAGCATATATTATCATATTAGACTTCCATAAACCTGATTGTCCTCAGTCATGGATCAACTTTGAGCTCTTGAAATGTAAAACCTTTGACCTCCGAGACTCTATCTCAATTCTATATGGACAGCAACAAATTCATGTCTCCAAGCAGAAACTTCTATGATTTAACAAGAGATATGCTGAGATACCCAACATGAGAGAGAAGATAGAAAATGAATTAGATGGATCACATATCCACCTTCCAGAGAGTGATAATATCCCCTGAAAAATAAAAGTAAATAAAAATAAAAGTTTTCTACTTTTCGATCGGGAACTTTTTCTTTTTTAAGTAAAATCCATTTATTTGTAAGTAAGTGGGACATCAAAATAACATTTCATCAAAAAGTAGGTACCTCCAAGTGTTTGTTTCACTGTAATTGGGCACTGAAGCTGTGATTTGTATACCGAAAATCCCTCCAGCTCGCCACATTGAATTGGTCACTTTATGGCTCAAGTAAAGTTCTAAGAAGTGATAGAGGTCAAAAGAAAAGGTGAAACCTAACCAGATCCAGCCCAATGAACTAGAGCCACACAAACTCTAGTTCACACAAGTCGACCCACTTTCAGGTTGGCAAACTAGATATAACCTGCCTCAACTTGACAGAAATGCCTAAAAAGACCTGAACCCAACCTAAACCTTCAACCAAGGTTCGTTGTAGCGTACCAGTCGCCTACCGGATCGGTACGGTCCCAGTTCGTACCAAAATCGGCCGATACGAACTGGCCAGCTCTTCCCCGCCGAAGCCGGAGAAGAACAGAACGAGAGAGAGAGCGCGGGGAAGAGAGGGAGGGAGGAGATCTGTGGCCACTATCGGAGAGCCGCGAAGGGGCGGTGAAGCTCGCAGGGGGGTGGGGGAACCCACAGGGACACGGCGGAGGCCACGGCTTTTTAATTAGAAAATTTTAAGTGAAGTCGGCAAATCCGGCTGCGGCCTCCGCCGCGCCCCCGTGGGCTCCACCGCCCCTCCACGGCTCTCCGATGGCGGCCGCAGGTCTCCTCCCTCCCTCTCCTCCCCGCGCTCTCTCTCATTCTCTTCGTCTTCTTCATCTCCGGCACAGAACCGGCTCGTACCGGTTTTCACTACTCCGGCGTACCGGTTACAGGCCGGACCGGTCCGAACCGGCTTTAACCTAATCCAACCTAGACAACCAAACCTAACCAAATGTAACTTGACTAGGTCTAGCATACCCAACCTGACCAGGTTTTAACCAAAAGAAGCTAGCCAAACCAAGCCCAATTACACATGCAAACCCAACTTGATCTGACCTATTCCAATTGTATCAGATTTTAGACCACCAAACGAGGCACGTCTAAAGTCAACTCAACCTAAGTTGGCATATCTCTGGTGTTGCAACTTATGTTGGAAAAAACAACCAGCCACTAGAGTTGTAGCATCTTTTGAGCTAGACTGGATCAAATTCGAGGGCGAATGGTCAAACTGCCGGCCTCGGACTGTCTCAGCTGGATCTTGCGCCTAATTTTTCTAGTACAAACTCAATTCAGCGTTTAAACTCCAAAGTTGGGATAGCCAGCCCAGCCCAATCAAACTAGGGCACGAAAGGAAAAAGAGAGAGAGTAGAGGCCATACTTGGGCGTGGTGGTGGTAGGCTGGCATGTGGCTGCGTTACATGGTGAAGAGAGAGAAAAAGAGATGAAAAAGAAGAAGGGGCAAACAGGAAGGAGTAGAAAGGGATTGAGGGAAGAAGAGCGGACCAAGTAAATTTTTTAGGAATTTAGGGGTAAAATAATTTAGATTATAAAACATAAATATTTTACACAATCTTTTTATACTTAAAAATTTTGGACCAGATCAAACTGGACCAACATAAACTTTATGAATCCAAACCTCAGCCAAAAATTGACCAAACCTACAAATATGAGTTAGTCCCAACTCTCAACCCGGTGGGCCAAACTCGTCACCCAAGCCCACCCAAAATTGGCTGGATGGGTCACCCTAAATTCCAAGTCTACCGGTCCCTGAAAAAATGAGCCCACTTGAGTTACTTTCATCCCCAAAAAAAAAAAAATCTGAGAATTGAACTGTAATTACCTAACCTACCATCACTAAATTGATATCCCACATCATCAACAACTTATGAGCAACCAAATCACCACATAGGATGCAAATAGAAAAAAAGGGAAACCTAAAGATCAAGTCCGAGTCTTTTAGGTCAAAATATTATAATATAAAAATATTACAGAATTATACAGAAAATCTGGTTTTTAATCTGGAATTTACAGCTGATACAGATGTTTCTTTTTCCCCTCTTGTAGCATGAACAAACAATTACTTAACCTTAGATCAAGCAGTGCCAGCCCCATATAAATATAAATTCCTTTTCCCAGCTCTTAAACTGTATTATAGTACAAAAAAATGCCAATTTTAGCATCATGCTGTTGAAAAGGTACCACTGTCATCTCCATATCTGAAATATTACACAAAGTTAACAAGTTATAAGCTCTGTGAATTAAAGATTTAAATAATTCCAAAGGCACAACAATCTTTTATCACATCTTCACCAAGAGAATTTACATAACTAATTATTTTTGGACAAAACATAATGGTTGCTAGCATCTATGGAAAGGATGGGTTAATCATCGACGAGACAAGAAAAGTATCTCCTCCAACCGGAGGAAAGAGAAGAAATAAAGACAAAATAGTAAATAATCCAAAGGAATATAACCAGCAGTAATTTATTTTTTGACATTAATATACCTTCAATGATTCCAATGATTGTATCAAATCCCGAACAGCATCGCTGCTATTTGT
Organism: Phoenix dactylifera; assembly: GCF_009389715.1. Classification (NCBI taxonomy): domain Eukaryota; kingdom Viridiplantae; phylum Streptophyta; class Magnoliopsida; order Arecales; family Arecaceae; genus Phoenix; species Phoenix dactylifera. The sequence continues at coordinate 3,703,111 of NC_052399.1, forward strand.
CTCATCAATCTGATGATATAACTGTTGCAATTCAATACGAAGACTTGTCCTTTTCTGATCCTGGAGCAATGATATGAATGCGAAGATAATTTGGTGTATTATGATGAAGCAAAGATGAACGATGATTTTTTAGTTTTGGCAATATATGACAAAATAATTTTCTATTATAAAATCAATCACAATTAAGACTCTTTATTTACCAGTTCATGCATATGAAAAAGCAGCAATTTTATGGAACTTTCTCTCTGGTTCAGCTCTGTTTCAAGCTGCTGTACAATGTTCTCACATGCTGAGATCTCGTACAGAAGACGAGTTTTCTGTATAGCAAGAATCAATATAAAAACAAAGGGGGGAAAATCCTCATCAAATGTCTTAATAGGCACTGCAGTAGCCAGAAAAAGAAGCACGATATAACTGATGCTAGGAGTTGTTTGATCTACAGTATGGAGCATTTCTGCCTAACAGGCAGTCCTATGCAGGTCTTCTTTCATCCAGTGATTTTTACTCTATGATGCTTGGCTGAGAATAAGAAAAAACATGTAAAGAGCATAAAGAGAAAGTGCAAGCAACTGCTAGAGCTAAATCAGAGTCTTCTATGCAAATCTGTCTAACACAAACCAAGCAGCAGAATTACAGAACCAACTACAGAATGCACATCACAGAGCTCCACTATCGCATGCAGCCAGCTAAGAAGTCAGACGATTTCAAGAAAATAAAAATCTGTCAATATAGTAATTCATATCAACTAGATACGACAGGTTATTTCTCATGCACATTTGCATTTTTGTGCATATATATAAACATCTTACAATCTATTTCCAACTCTACTCACAGCAGGATAAAATAGAAGACTCCAAATGAGGGATTGCCATGCAGCCAAGTTGTCCCCATTTTTCTAGAAGAGCAAAATAATGATAAAATCTACTGATCTTACTTTAAAATCAATGCCCCATCACTAATCCAGAGTGCAGAAAGAAGACTCTGTAGATTACAAGATGGTATGTGCATTTTTTACATAAGATAAACATAGAAAAACAATCAATTGGTACATGCATATAAAATGGGTCTACATCACTACATGTCGTATTTTGCCCTTTAGATTCTACAAAAATACAAGTCCTATTTTGCCCTTTAGTCCTATTTTTCCCTTTATCTTGAAAACGTTTTGGTTTTGATCTCAATTTTCATTTTTTCCTTCATTGCAGTGTTTTGGTTTCTATTTAAATCTTTATCATAGATCCCTTCCTGTTCAGACTGCAAGCTAAGTCAAAATCCCCCTCACCCACACAGTCTTCTTGGCCTTGATGCATATTAACATTACCAAACTTTTCCAAATGATCCAAGTTGTGCATGTGAACCTCGACAATTTATGTTTTACTAGAAGGTTGCTTAATTATTGAGGCCAAACTTCTACGCTGGCACCCCAAATTTTCAATCATGAGAAGCTGCCAAGTATATTAGGCCTCAAAACTCAATTTTGCTCGGCAGCTCCTTGAGCTTCAGCAGTACTTCACTCATAGGGGAGTATAGTGTATATGACTTCTAAGAATCACCATGTGTAATGAGCCATTATAAGCCTGTGAAATACACAAGCTGAGATTATCAACGAACTGGATTATGGGAAGAAGAATAATTAGAAACATTAGAGGCACTTATTTGTCTTTGCCTTTCTTTCGAGCAAGATTTGTCTATGCTTAACTATAATGAACATGAACACCTAAGCCAGTTATGCTCCTGGCAATCCAAGGTCATTGGAGGGGCGGATCGGGGACAGACCTTTGTCATTTTTCTACACAAAGTGGCTTCCCCAGAACTTGCACCCCTGCCATTACACTTGTCAGCCCAAGCCTTTACTATTGCGCCAAGCAATGGCCCCTATAATGAACATGAACAGAAGATACAAAATTCCAATTCTGCTAATATCAAAAATGTCATAAATACATGCAACAACAAATCAAGAAAAGCATCTTCAACGCATAAAAAATTGAGCACCTTTTGTTGCAATACGCTTTGATGTTCAAGAGACAGTGGGATCAGTTTGTAAGCCAAGTCCGACGTGGTTGTAACAACCGCTGCTTCCACAGGATGCTGGATAGAATGCCTAGTGATAATGTTACCAGATTTTAACTATCATGGACACAAGAAGTATGGCAGAAATTTTACATAATTGAAGCGCATTTAACTTGCAGATCATCAAATGCTGTAAGACTTAAAAATCCAAATAAAAAAAAGGGGCTTACTTGTCCGCATTTAGGTGCTCTTCCATTAAAGAGTCAGACGTCTAGTGAAATAGATGATGATGTATCAGATGACTTCTTAGTTTCCACTGTTAACAAGTAAAATGACTAAATTACTAGTTAAAATCAAATAAATCATGGAAAAAATAGGCTGGCTATAACCAGGAACCATATGATATAACCTGATGATGTGTCATTATTCACCTTTGCCAATCGATTTCAGATGTATGCTGATTAGTATCTGCTCCTTTAGGACCTGAACAGCTTTCTGGAAAAAGCTATAAATACATGCAAAAAGTAGCCAATTGCTCAGATTTACTGAATGTCAAAATGCTGGACTAACACTTTCCGCAACAAGGCAAGTACCTTACATGTATTTTTGTGGCTATAATTCTAGGACACTATCAACAACCCACTGCACAACAGGGTATAGAGTGCTATGGGCAATGCCAAGAAATTGGTGAGCTTGTAGGGGATACGGACGTTCCATAGATTTTAAAGCAGCTTCAATGGCTTTCCCCACTTATCTAAACTCACAACAAAAGAATAAAGTAAGCAAGCAAGACATGATTGTATTGTAGAATCACAACCATCAGCCTTATGCCAGCTGTTTGCAGATGGCCTTATGGATCCTCATACACCAAGCATGGGTCAAACATGATTGTATCATAAAACAAACAGTTCTCTAGCAAAAGTTAACTTTACAGTTACCAATTTTAGATTATACATATGACATGGATACCTGAACATGTTAAGTTGATATTCGATTAGTACTTTTACAGAGTGGAGGGTTACGGCGGAAAACAAGAAGTGCAACATGCTTTTCAGATAAAGGGACAGAATTTGTGCAGGTGACAGTTTTATATGTTCAAATGCAGGTAAGACTACATATAGAACCATCAATTAAGTCAGAAGCAACATATAAAGAAACGGCTACAGCTATAAGAATTTCAATTTGATCAACTTCACTATGGAAAAACTTGCAAAAGAAAAGAATACTTTTGGGATTCCTGGATGACAACTCTAATAAATATTATAATTTGATAAGATCAAAGTGGCACAGCAGATGACCAACAAGTTCCAAATAATAATCTAGGCCAGAAAGAGGCTTCTCTTTGATGTTTCCCGATCAAGATTCAAGCAACATAAAAATACCATTCTACCAATGGAGGTACTACATCATCTTAGAAGAAAGATCTTTATTAAAACAATGTTAGCAGGAGGAAATTGACACGCCCATGTATAATGTTATAGCAAAGAAAGAATCATACCCAGCAAGAAACATGCAAAGCAGTCCTCATGAAGGGGAAAAAACAGAAAGAAAGAAAAAAAAGTTCAAAAGAAGGCATTCTTCCAGCCGTTAAGGGACAACTTCTCCATAGTTTTAAGGTTGCCTTCATAGATTAATAAGAAAATCTTATACAGAAGCATCAGACCCAGCAACAACAGTGCATAGTTATCTTCATAGATCAACAAAGAAAAACAAAGAAAAGAATACACATGCATATTATAAAGTTGGCACTTGTCGCTGCTTTGAAGGGACAAATGCAGCAAAGATAAAAGAAGCAGGACTAGGCATTACTTTAGTAACTACAGAGATGCTTTCTTGATCACCTTTGGTGCTTTGGCTTCTGCCTCATTTATTAGCTTCATTTGTTAAAACCGCAAAAATATAAAATCTTGTCCATAAGTCGGATTCTTGAAACCAAGCTCATCTCACCGTAGAAACGTCAAGAATGTCGATTCCTAACTTCAACACTAATTATTAGCTTCGTTCATTGAAAAAAACCATATATCTTGCATATAAGTTGGAATCATGGAATCAGGTTCTTTTCGGTGAGGGACCATCAAGAAATCTAGTTTCTAGCTTCCAGAAGATATCATACCAGGATCCCTTGCAAAGGTGTAAATTCTTTAGGCATAAAATATGTTCAATTATAACCATACAGTCAGCTGCAAACCTCTATGGCTTGTGTCTTTTGTAGAGATTAACAAGAAACAAGCAGGCTAGAAGAGTTGAATTCAATGAGTACTCAAACAAGCAAAGCAGTCTTCATAAAAAGAAAAAGAACGAAAGAGTAGACATTCTTTTACCACTTCAAAAGCACAAGCGCAGCCAAGTTTTGAGCAACTAGAGATGACAGAGCTTTAGAATTAGTGAAGATCTTTTCCTTTGAAGCTCTTACCTTTGACAGAGCTTTAGCTACATTCTTCCCAAGAAATTTAAACAAGAAAAAAGGGCAAACTGGAAACTTGGAATGGATCAGGTTCTTCTGATAGCAAACCTATCAAGAACCCAATTTCTAGCTAGTGGAATCTTGGAATCGATCAGGTTCTTCTGATACCACAGATTCTTGAGGACTGATTAGTGACAAGATGGCTCAGAACTGAGCATGTCTCTAAGGATTGTGTTCTACTTCAAGATAATTCAAACCCTAGACTACCCCTGATACACTATTAAATTTCTTTCATCCGAAATTTCAGAAATCGAGAAAGAAAAACAGATCGGTAACTGCAAGCCACTCACGAGTTCGATCATCATAGGTAAAAAAAAAAAAGAAGGAATAAGAAGATCAAGAAACTTCGCAACATACCGAGCATCAAAGCCCTAATTTTTCAAGATCAACAAACAAGCATCAAGAACGACTGGTGAAGAAGGCCGAGCACCAGGATACCTGGACCCAAACAAGAGCTTCACATCCGTACGATGATGGCGAATGTCCTCCTCTCCGGCGGACGGAGGAGTCCAGTTACAGCCGATCCTAATCGACCGATCGCACCCGATTTGAACGCGGCAGGGAGGGAGCGATAGATGACTCGGAGAGATAAACTAAACGTGCCATGCCTCAAATGGATGTATGGGGCGTTTGGTAACCCCAACCGGATCCCCGATGATCCGAATGCTGCAATGATCCCGATCTAAGATCAATATATTTAGTAAATCATGGCCGAGTGATTAAAAATTTCTGAATATCCATAAATAACTTGTTTGCTATAATACGAAGATCCAAAATCACCGGCCACATAATACCACAAATACTCCTCATATATTTTAGATGAATTTTTTATATATTTTTAATTCTCATGAATCAAAAATATAAGTCAATATGCTAATTCCTATAATAGCTCCATAATTTTGTCACATATTTTACTTTTAGTAGCCCATATCATATATTTATTAATCATATAAAATATATTATAATAAAATATAAATATATTTATCAATATATTAATTATTAATATATTCTATAAAAATATATTTATTAGTCCTATAAATTATTAATCTTATAAAAATATGTTATTTTTCATTATAGAATTAATATTTTTATTTATACTTATAATATATTTTTTAATACTAATAATTATTTGATTATAAAAATAAGGTAAATAGGAGTAATATATCAAATTTTTATTATATAAATATAAAATATAATAATATATTTCTAGTATAATTTAAAATTATCCTTCAATAATAATATGATTAGTAATATATTATAATATAATATATATCATTAATATAATATATAATATCAACATAATATTATATATATATATAACATTGACATAATATATTGATGGTATATTGATATATCAATTTTTTCTAAATTGAGGAGTATTTTTGTCTTTAACTTTCAACCCAAGATCACTGCCTTGGGGTGATCTTGAATTTCCAACCTCAAGGATGGATATCCCATCATCGGGTTGGGTGAAGATTTGAGGAGCGGAGGTGATTTAGGATCACCGCCACGTAGGAACACCGTGATACAACTAAACACGGTGATCTTATCACCTCCACCCACATCACCCTTGATTCTGAGACCATCATCCCATACCAAAAGCCCCTTATAGACCGCAACGTATTTTTTTTCGGTTCTTCAATAAAAAGATTCATTCTCTTCCGAAAAAAAAAAGGAGGTAGAACCAATAAAAATTTCTTTTTCGATTTATCTCTGAAGTTGAATACCTCATTAAAAAAAAATTGATCCAACTCGTAGGAATCAATAAAAAGGCAAATCTCCTATGATACACCAGATCCGGCTCGGTGATAAAGTGAATAGATCTACCATTTCTTGAAATCTCTCTTCTGATTCAAAATCGTGGTGCAACGTTACAGCCTAGGCTCCGGTTCGGTAGCGCAAAAGAAAAAGCGGTCGAACTGAACTTGGCCAAATCACGTGTTTCCGTTTCGTCCCTTTTTCCTATCACGAGAAGATTTTTAGAAGCTCCGACTGCTTAGTTATTTTAGTTACAAACATGCAATGTTCTTTAACGAGTCTGGACTCTGGAGGTAGAGACTACGGAAAAAAGACACTCATTCCGCTATGTCTTTTATGTGGAATGACACCCAAGCTAATGAGTTGAGTGAGAGCCAAGCATACTTTGGAAGGTCTAAATTGACTTACGGTACTCTCTTCTATAAGGATGAATATGTTGTTAAGATGTTGCATTATTAATATTCATGGTGAATGGAGTTCCTATTTTTAACTCAGATTTCGTTAGTGCTCTAGTAACAAAGGAAGGTTATAAGCAAATCAGGCGGCTCAAATAATGGTGGCGCCTGTAAAATCCTCGTTCAATGATTAATGGTCATCAACAAGAGATATATGCTAGAGAAAGGAAATGAGAAGGATTTTGTACTACAAATGTTGCTCATATTTGCCCCACTCGTTGGATTCCGTAGGCACATACGACCGGCACAAATTACCAAAGTGATTATGAAGGTGCATACACAAACTACAAATTATACCAAATGTTGCACCCTAGCCTTCTACAACGGGAACTAATATTGAATTTGATAATAGATGTAGACTCCAAAGAGCAATAGTCTCCAAAGAGGCATACATCATATAATTATTATTCTATGGCAAAATGTAAGATCATCCCCTATTGGATTGTGGGTAGTGTAAGATACAAAAGATATATTTACTAAGCCGGCCCAAGGAAATAACACAAGAATAGCTCAAATGAGAGAAAATGAAAGCTTTTAGGAAGATATGCTTCACTGCGTTACTTATTTCCCACCCACAATGCCAACGCATGGTGACGGTAAGGATGTCAACAGGGTGGATTCGGTGGGGTTAATAAAAAAATTGAAACCGGACCCGAAATCCACTACTCCTCCTTGAAACCAAAATCGGATGATTTTTGCAATAAAAAATCTTGGGTTATCCCTTCGCAGTGAATCTTCCAAAAATTTGTTGCCAAATAGTTTGTTGTCAGTCTAGCGAGCATTGCTATGAGTTTTGTGCGATCTTGTGAACCTTCCATCGAACATCTAGGGCTCAAGTGGAATAGGAGACTAGAGTGGAGAGACAGCGAAGGGCTCCTACAATGGCGGGGGTTGGGCGTCTCCCAAGGGCGGGGCAAAGGGGTGTCACAAAGCAACACTCAAGAAAAAAATCTCGTGCTACTTCATCAAGGTGTTGAAATTGCCGAAAAAAATATTGAAGTTTTGAGGCGCACCTGCGAGACAACGATGGTAATAGGTAGGAACCTTGGTCAATGCGCCGACGGACTGGGTGGCTCGTGAGTTGAAGAAGATGGGCAAACTGCTGTATGAGGTTGAATCTTTTGCCCTAGCATAAGACATCTTTAGGTCAAGGAGCGAGGCGGATTGATATATTGCCCTTGTCAGTGGCCCAGGGAGAGGCGAGGCATTGCCATAACCACCATCCTCTATTCTGTGATGAAAATCATGCCTTGAAATAAAAAGGGGCGGGAGAAGCCTCCTTTCTTTCTTCCTTCAGAAGATTTGTGCAATTGCATTACTTGAACTTCCATTTCATGCTTGAAACGTGGCTTGCGGGAAGAAGTCTGCACCATGTTAGCGTCGTTTTCCGGCATTTTGGAGCCACTATGCTATCGAGTCCAGAATTCTTACGAGGGATATTATGGTTGTATGGGGAGTAGAAGTTGCTATTGTGGATGTTTTCCAAAAGTGCACTCAGAAAATAGTCATTGTGTTATCGAAACCTAATGAAAAACCTTGGCTTTTGTTTGGTGTTTACGAGTGCTGATTATAAACAACGGCCCAAGCTTTAGAATGAGGTCTCCAACTTGATCTGGTAGAGCATCTCATTCATGATTGCTGGTAACTTCAATTGCATCTTTGAGCCTTATGAGAAGAAGGAAGGTAACCCTTTTTCGATAAATAAGTTCAACTACATCAAAGAAAACATAATGATAAATTTTCCAATATAAATGAATCTCGAAAAAGAAGAAAAACCAAAGGGGAGGGAAAAAACTATCCCTCTTCGTTCTAGATTGGGAAAACACAAGGTCCACATTAAGTCATCAGATAGGATAGAAGATGGTCCAGATCATCTCATGAAGTTCAAAATTTGATATCACACGAGTATTAAGGGTTTTAACTATCGGATATGTACAATTCGAATTCGATGTCAGATTTAATTTCAGATCAAGAAACTTAGCAAGATCAAAACCAAACAATTTTTAAAGCATCGCAAAAACCATCCCACCAATTAACATCCGTAGGAGGGATGATTATTCACGATGCTCGCTCATTGCCCTGTTTGACCGCTGTGAATCAAAGCGACCAACGACTTGGCTAGGTTTTGCGAGTAGGGTAACAAGCGGTGTTCGTAAAGCAGCGCACAAATTTTAGGCGCCAGGAGCGGCCCGAAGGCATAAGCAGCAATGAACGAGGTCCGATAGGAGCAAGCCTCCGATATTAATCCATCATCAATTGGAAGCTAGAAATCGTACGAGACTCATTTCCGAAGGATGCAACGTCGGCACAGCAGACATGGCGGACAGAGCATCTCTAGAAGCACGATGGCTCATATCCTGAACACGGCAACCGGGAACATAAGGCTAATTCCGACAGCCGAGCTATACTTCTTGGCCAACAGGCTCGACATGTCCACCCCTTGCAGCACACCACAGGGACTTCCGCCTAGCGTTTTTGCAGCACCGTGCTAATACTTGCCGAAGACTGCACAGCTGTTCCGATGCCATCCTTTTTACCACCTCGTTCACGACTCTTGGAGGACTTGCAGAACTGCCTGCATACATTTCCGCATTCGTAGGAAACAAACAGCAGAATTAGAACATTCTCAAAACACGAGTCGCAACATGGCCGCAGGCTCCAGTAAGGAACGGCGGATCGCCCAGAGAGTCCAGCGGGCAGGGCATGCTTTCCGCGTGACCCGATTATTCAAAAAATAAGAAGAATTTCATCCCGCAGCACGGCAAGAAGTTTGGGAAAGCAATTAAATCAATAGATTTCCCAAGCATGCATATATATATATATATATATATATATATACAAAACTATAATTCAACACCACATCCACCAGTTAACAAAAAGAGAGTATACTGGGTAAAGTTAAAATGACAGCCGCAGCAACGGCGGGCAATGGCAACAACAAAAACTTGGTTAGTATCTATTCCAGAACAAAAGGAGTACCTATGACGTCAGACGTTGGCGGAGAAACAAAGAGGCGTAGCAGCCCTACTTTACCCTAGCTAGATCAGAGCTAGCCTCCCCGGGCAAACAGCAGATGCGAAGTTGCTTGGAAGCAGAATTCACTTCCACAGTTTAACAAGCTTGTCGTGACTTGCAGAAGCTACCAATCCGTTCTCATATGACGCTGCTAAGGCCGCAATCAGACCTTCATGAGCTGGAAGAGTCATGGTCTTGTTCTCGTGCATATCCCACAGTTCCAGAGACTGCAAGCAAAGACCATGGATTCGCATGAGTAACCAGAAGTTAAGAATCTGTCATAATCGTGCTGAACTTTTTACCAGTTGGAAAATACTTGAAAGATATTTCATTAATTCTCGACCTTTACATTGCCTAGATTATGTGATTACAATAATAAACAACACAATGCAAAGTCATGACAATCTCTACCACCGTAATGGAAAACTCTTATGGATGGGATTCCACCCAAAATATTTACCAAAAACAACCCTTAGAAACACTAGCCAAGAATGATACTTCCCTTTATTCTTTACGAGAACTATGATCAATGGAAGATGTAGACAATGCAGGCAGGAAGGAAATCATCTTCTGTGCATAGGCCATGAAGGCCATGTCTCCTCATTAGTGATTTTTAACAGCGTGAAAAGAAAATTACAGCAAGACGAAGGACAAAGAACTCAGCAAACTAGACACCAGGTTTCAACTTCAAGGCATCGGAGCATTTCATAAATCAGAGGATTGTCCTGAAACCAGGAGAATTTTAAGACTAGATGCCAGAAGATTGAACCCCGGAGAGAGAGCACCACCAACAGCCAAGCGAGACTTTGGGCCAAAGCAATGTTAGATAAAGGAAAAGTTAAGGTTCAAAGGAATAATAAAATATTCCAACGCAAATGCTAGCAAATATTATATCAGAAGCATGACATCGTGTGGCAAAACCACTACTTGTAAAATGCCCCTTAGAACTATCACATTATTTGCCAGTATATGCACCAAAGGGAACTGCAAACTATATTTTCTCTAAGCTGAAAAAAAAATTACGAAAACAAATGGTACAATTTGGTTTATCCAACACCGGCATGAATAAAGGCCCCAGCATTAGTTCAGATGACTTCTCTTCCTTTGTCTTTACAAATACAACCATCCCAATCATATTATAGGCCGTTTGTTCAAGATTGTTAAAAAATAACAAAACTGAAATACTTCAGAATTGAGAGGCCATCCTCCACTACAAAATTCCTATGCTAAGTTAACCAAAGTTACCAAGAAATTGAGCAAACAGATCATTTAGCAGGATCCAGTGTTCTTTCATACAAATCTAAACAAAAATGTTTTCTTCTGCATATCAAAGATGGAGATCCTTTCATCTGTTCTAAATTCCCTTACTTTTATTTGTATAATTAGTGGGATAAATTAAAAATATTAACTAAAATTTGACAATCCCAGTAATAGGAGTCTACAATCAATATGGTTCAGTGAAGGTAGTCACATTTTTCTACTATAAATGACGGTCCCATGTTTCCTTCAATATAATCTCTAAGCAATAAATCCCAGTTATAACACATGGCAGCAATTGTAACAACAATGGCAGCACATAATTTTGCTTACATATTTAAGTTAATCAACATTCAAAGTGTTTTAAAAGACCTTATTTATTGACAGTTCCAGCTTTTATAAATAGCTGCAATAAGAAGACTTATACACCCAAGCTGACTCACCCAAGCACCCAGATGGACGAGTCCAATACGAATTTCATGTTTCCAGCAGTGCCGAAAGTAATAAACAAGCAAGCATCGGTATGAATACTTTAACACAGACAACAAAGCATCGAAATTGCACAGAAAAAACTATATGTTAGTCCATACACTACAGCCAATTTTTTTTGGAAAAATATTTAATTCAAACAAGCAGAAACACGGTAATTTTTTTAAAAAATATAATGATATAATAAAAAGACAACTCGCCTGATAACATCCAATGACCAGCAGAGGTGGATACGTGGGATGGAAAACGCATGAATGGAACTTGTTCCCATTACAGCTCAATTCATGCACACATTCACCTTCATTTGCCGAACCAAGAGACCATACCCTGACCGAGTCTTCACTAACAGAAACCACCAACTCACCAGTAGGATCCCAGCACACAGAATCAACATGTTTGGTGTGTCCCTGTAATTAAATTGAAGCCCAGTTGAGCGAAAACCAGTTCAGCAAATCAAAAATTCAATGCAGGTCAAAGACATGACTAACATGAAAACAGAATTCCCTGCAAGACATGGGTGAATTATCGCAAGAACAGAATACTATTGCAAAATTTCACTAAAAAAAATAAAGAAGGAAACAACAAAGGGAAAGTTCTCCCCAAATTTTCACCAAGCTGATATCAGAATATTTACCAGCAGTTACGGTCGTAATCCCTTGGAATCTAAACAGACTAGCAAAGGAAGCATGGAGCATCCATACCTTGGTCTTTTAAATTTGCATGAAACACGAAGCCAACATGAACATAATAGCCAAATGTCAAAAAGCAGCCAGTCTGTCATTTTATATGAATGTGTCGCTAATCTAGTACACCAAACACAATACTAAGACATAATACAACTAACAAGAGTGGCAAGTAAATTGGAATGTGATAAGCAGTGCATCAACAAGCACAAAAGTGCTGAATGCTAAGTTCCTCCATGGCGTAGGGAAGATAAGACAAGACTGCAGGTACAGGTCCTGCACCAATATAAGTTAAAAAACAAAAATATTTTTTTAGTATGTGTTAAAGTGTGTATATATAAAGGAAACAATCAGATGATCCTGTTCAACCCAAGTTTAAATTCCGCATTTTTTCTAGCAAGTCTTGGAGGTCCATTGTGTCATAGCTTTGTATTTCATGTCATAAAAGAATGACAACTGAATTACTACATTATGAAAATACTAGCGTCCAGCAAGTCATTATGTTCAACAGGTGGACACACTGCAGACATAAATAAGGAAGCCAACTGATACTAGTTATCATTGGCAACCAGCAGCAATTTACACCAAAAAACGGCTAGTGAAACAAGGACACAACTATTTAGAAAGTCTAGGAGACAACATATAGTGCCCCACTTGCAAAAAGCCAACAAGGTGTACCATCAAGAGCAAGGCATCTTGGGATAACAAACTTCCCAGATGAAAAATGATGACCTCACTAACATAAGTTTTCAAAAGAACACAATTTTACAAAGTAAAGATACTATTAAATTTGAACAAAAATGTAAAAAATGCACAAATTTATATGAGTGATGAAAATGTGCAAACAACACAGAGTAACGGGCAGTTGGGATGGCCTGCTTGGTTTATCGCCTGGAAATTTGCTTTCCTGGACAAGGGAGATGAGAACTTAGCCCTTCAGTTTTTCTGCTTGGGGAAATCCCACTCTACCAACTCCATATATGAGGGACATCGAAAGCTGCCTCCCGAGACAAATTTATTATTCTAAAAAATGGGACTGCGGGTAATCGGAAACAACCCACCAGTCAACCAGTCCCATTCTTCTTTTTCCTCACCTTTTTCATCTTTTCCCTCACCTTTTCGAGATGGCAATAACTATCAATTAGAACTTACCCTGGGACTAATCCAAGCATCCAAACAAACCCTAAATATAAATGATAACCAAATTGCTTTATGTGTTGTTCTGTATAGAATATAGTGATTCCATTGCCTGTACGATGCACGTTTAAAGAGAGCAGCAACCAAAAGCCTGACCTCCAATGAATGAAGGCATGCCTGAGTCTCAACATCTAGTATGGATACAACATTCTCAGCAGCTGCTGCAAGATACCGGCCAAGACGGGGTTGAAATCTCATTTGAGTTGTGCCACCCTGTGATACAAGAGAAGAAATTAACAAAAACCATGAAAAGAAAATTCTGAATGGAAAAAAAAATCTTGTAATGATAGCTCATCAAACACATACTACCTTGAAATAAAGATAATATGGAGAGAATAACCATCTATTGCTGAAAAGTCGTGAATGAAGTAGTTTATCGATAATCGTAATATGAATACCTTGAAAACTCTTACACAGCTGCCATTATTGATGCTCCAGTAGCGTATCTCTCCGTCCCCATCACAAGAGCATATGAGATCATCTTTATTTGGGTGGAAATCCAGAGACATGACAGATGCAGAATGACCAGTAAAAGTACGAATTGAATAGCCCGGCTGCACATTGGAATCATCAGTCAAGCAAATCATTTCAAAAGGCTACCCATGTATTGCACAAAAGCAACAGGAGAGAAAAGTACGATATTTTTTTTATAAATAAAGACCTAAGGAAAACAAGATTGTGCCTTCCATGCTCAAACTGTACCCCGAGAGACCAACAACCTATAAATAGAGCGGTGAACATGCAACGCACATCAGGAAAAAAAATACTGGATGCAATCCCGAGATTCAAGATCTTTTTGAGCATAGAAAAAATGAAATGCCCTAACTTTTGATTACTACATTTTTCTCCCACAAAGTAGGCATTACCAAAAAAACATGAAAAGGAAGTCAACAATTGGGACATCTGGTCAGCAGTTTGCTTCATAATACAGTAGAGATAAAATAGTGATAAAACAGAGCAACACAAGTTCATACATTGACCAGAAACAGCTGCAACAAAATGTGAAACACGAAAACAACAATATTATACAGTATATATCTTACATGTTTGAATCTCTACATGAAAGACAAACTAGTTCCATAAAAAACAAGGGCGCATGCACAGTACGTAGCAATGGCCATTATGACTATTTGTTGCCTACTTCCTTAGTTACATCCTGTGGCTTAGTCAGGTAGATCCAAGGACAACCATTTGGCTCTTACCATTGGACCAATACATCTAAAAATCAAATGGCTCAAATAACACGTGAAAAGAGAAAGTTGACTTAAGCATGGCATAGTGGTAAAATGCTAAAATGATCGACATCACATAGCAGTGAAGGTTCAAATAGACTAAATTCAATATTAAATGGTTCCTCCAATAAAAATCTCTACGTAAGCCATAAAGGAGAAATTGTTACTCACATTATCAGCATCCCATACCCTCACAGTCTTGTCAAAAGAAGAGGTAGCCAGACGAGGCATGCTTGGGCTAAATTTAACATCAGTAATGAGCAGGGAGTGTTCTTCCAATGTAGATTTCGGTTTTAAGTTCTCAGCATGCCACAAAACTACCTGCATCACAAAATCATATAAAGTAGATCCACATAACATCCCTTACAGACAAGTAAGATCGCCACTAGCATTAACAAGACTCAGACTTCTAAGAAATACACAATTTGAACAGATATTCAGTATGGCCCTTACCTTTTTATCATGGCCCCCACTAGCAAGCAGCTTCCCATCAGATGAGAAGTGGCAGCAAACAACCTTACTTGTACTTGCCCGAGTAGATAAAATCTCAGTAAATGTAAAACCTAGCAACAAAATGCAAACAAGGTTAACACCAGAATCATTTTTTATGATAAAAGGCTGAATTTACAAAGTTGAAATTCCTATTTCAACAAATATATGTTATCAGGCATTGATACAGAATGATACAAACACACCTTCGCCAACATCCATACAATGACCTACTGTATCTCTTGGATCCGGGTCATCATGAGACAAAAATGACTCGACATTGTCTTCCAGTGAAGCATCCTCAACAAATCGGTCTATATCAGCCTGCAATTCAATAACTCTATTATCCCCACCGACATTTACAAAAACTACTCCAGGAAGAACCAGACAAAATCGGAGTTAATTTGCATATATACCAGCTGGTTTGATGGTGATGTTAAAGTTCCAGTGCCATCAGAACCAAACACCATCAAAGGTTTAGATGAGCCAGCACTATGTTGCAACGATGGCATTGAAATCACATCTCCTGGAGTATGCGTCGACGGCGTTGAGGGTGCCGAGCTTGGAGAGGGGCCTGCGGTGTTTGCAGTTCCTGAACTGTTGGCCGGACCGGAGGATGATACAGGTTGTTTTCGCTTGCGTCCATTCTGATTTTTTGATACCTGAAAATTCAATTGGTAAAATGCTAAAATTAGCTTAACATGAAAGGGGAAGAATTTTGTCGATCAAATCGCAGATTAAATATGGGAAAGGAACTCCCAATTCCTGAAAAAGAATAGAATATTTATCATTTAACTGTGAACCATAGCTTGCAAAACAGATGTTGTTTAAATGATATCATTAGATTTCTTCTAAACCTTTTCTTTTGAAGATTGGGAAGGGCCAATTCCCACCTTCTACACTATGCACGTCCTACTCTTCAAGGGCCGATGCAACTGGAAACGATCTCCCACCCCCTTGCCGAAGCGGCAAGAGGTGATACCATCCGAGCAAGCAAGCACCCCCATAACAGATTGTTTAAAAAGAAAAATTTTGGATTCAAAAGCATACAGACCAGTGATCAAAAAAATTTTAGCTACAGAAGAAACAAAAAGGTTAAGCCAGCACTTTGACACAGTAGCCCACCACGTTGCACATTCGCAACATATCACATTGCAACACATGTATATGATAATATGACTGAACATTCAAAATAGCATCATAAACCTATAATAGTTAGATGTTTTTTTCTCTCAAGATAATGACTCTTATGTCAATATTTAAAACCATGACTTTCCTTCTCTGCAAACTGAGTTTTGAAGCATTGCAAAGTCAATCATTTACTGACAATGGAAGCATAAGGTCTGAAAGTTGCCAGATTACAATGCAGCATTTTCCTTGGAAGCCAATCAAAATATAGTTGATGCTGCACCGAACACGGAGAGGCTGCTGCAGTGACTGAACAGGCCCTAGTTGATGACGATTCAATCTCGGGAAGGCTACTGCTGCAGCAGAACAAGGAGACAGAGGAAGAGGGAGGAAGAAGAGGAGGAGAAGAAGAGAGGAGGAGAGGAGGAGAAGAGGGAGAAGAAGGGAGGAGGAAGAGAGACGGGAAGGGAGGAGGAAAGACGGGAGGAAGAGACGTGGGAAGAAACTTTAATCACTTCCTTAAAACCCTAATCATGAAGATAGTCCCCTATATATAGGGCCCAAATAAACACAATTAATATAAAACCCCTTACACAGAAATAACTCCAAATAAGCTCAAAAATAACACAAATAAGCCATACACTAATAAAATGCAAACAAGCCCAGAAATAAAAATGCAAATAAGATGGTGGACTAGACGGGCGGATAATCAGCTCCGATGTCCCCATCAATATTTCTTCAAGGAACAGGATTAGGATGCGTATCCTGGCAAATTGGAAACCATTTTAGAACCGTTATAACAAATGGAGAGCATAAACACTTACAAAAACCTTGTGGTCCAAAATCACAAATCAAAACCAATATACTGAAAGCAAGAGTTCCGCCACTCTTAGAAACCATGGCTTTCATAAACAGAAACATAACAGCCAGTCAAACTATTTGGATTCAGCTTTTGACAAATTGCTTAAAGTTTAAAAAATGCGATTTACAAGATTAAAAAATTGAGCTGACAATTATAAAAACCTGATCAGCTCCTCGAAAGGAGTTTGACATATTTCCATCCATTGTCCCACTTGAAGCACCCATTTTATCTTGTTGGTGAAGATGGTGAGTTGAACTCTGCGATTGTTGACTAGATATGGCAAGCTGCGGAAGCTGCTGCTGTGTTTGCTGGCTGCTATTTTGTTGCTGCTGTTGTTGCAACTGAGCTATCTTCTACTACACAAAGATAATAAAGTAAGAAGGTAGAAAGTAACAGGTTGACTGTAATTTGAAGATAACTTCTTTCAAATTACAAATTCCAAATTTTCAATCTGTTTTAGTGCTGGACTGATTGTGTCGAAAGAATATATCAATGGTTACTCTTGTGCTATTTCAGTATTTACCTGTTTTGGAATCAGCAATAGCTGAACCCTCTTTCCATTTGCTTCATCTTGTTCCATAATTAAGTCAATTTCCAAGTTTTTATCATTGACCATTTATATATAGTTTGGATGGATATGGGATGTAATAAGTTTGAACTTGTCGTATACATATACATATTACAAAATTCAGTTTGCATGCAATTGCAATTTTGTTTCTAGCAAAACAAACACATCCATTACCAATATTTTACAAATACACTATTATTATTTTACAATCCCACCACCGCAGAAAAAAGGGCAAAGAATACTAGGACACCACTGCTTCTAAGAAAACAGCATATAGGATAGAAAACATTAATTCAACAAGTATTAAAAAATAGGACAATTATGGATGGGTAACGGCAACAAATGAAATTTTAATTTTGCCATATAATTATTTTTGCTACAGCAAAAGACATAACTACAACTGGATATCACAATTCAGCAGTTTATGTTGTCATATAGTAAAATTTAAAATGCCAGAATTCATTTCAAAAAAAATACTTAGCCATATCCTAAGATAATGAGATAACATTTTCAGTATTCATGTATCCTAAGATATAATGACAAAAAAAAATGCTTGTAAGTCATCATGTTTTGAGATCGGGAATGGTTAAAAAAAAAAAGTCAATACTTTATCCCTTTTCATACAGGAGTCAGTAGAAAATAATGGTCACGATAGAAGAGAGGAAACCACGTCTCAATATTTCCAAAAGAGTTAGAATTTCCTAATTTGAGCAGACTAACCTTGATTAACATATCTGTATCAGCACGTGGCAAGCCCGGACAAGTTTGCATCGGAGATCCAATATTTGGAATGACATCACCAGCAGAGTTTGTCGGGCCATCCTTCCCAAGAACTAAATTTCTGTTGTTCAGGAACATTCTAAGCCTTCTGCTGTCAATATCTCCAGCTGATGGAGATGGGGACGTTAAATTCTGCTGCGCCTGAAGCAATAGTGCCTGTTGTTGTGGAGTCAGAAGTTGAAGTTGGTGTAAAGGTTGCGGAGACTGCATTAATGACTTCTGTTGTAGAATTCCAGAGCGAAGTTGATCAAAGCCCTGAGTAGTTTACAGAAGAAGAAAGTAACCAGATCTACATATTGAAAGAATACGATCTCAGCAATCACTTTCATGACCTACACGACTACCACATAATCTGGATGAAACCATTACCCTAATAAAAGCTAAAGTCTCAGTTAAAATCATAGTCTTGTAAAAAAAAAGATCAAAAGCTTATTTAGGAAGAAAGATGGAGGGGAAGCCTTTAAGATCGTGTGTTCTGCACCATGGAAGATATTGATGGTGGGTATACTTTTGAGAACATGTGTGCTGGACCATGCATGATACTGATGTCATAATGTAATCCATATTACTCCATGACTGTGGAGAAAAATGTGTAATTAGTGAATTAAAACTTGCTCTGCTTTCATTTTTTTTCATTTTCTTTTCCTCCTTTTTCACGAGCCTAGAAGTGTTGTTTAGATTTGTGTCAAACTTGAAACAAATTTGCTTGCTGTTCAAATGTTTAAATAGGAATGAAATAGCATATCACGACACTGGTTAGATCTAATTGAGCTCGAGACTATACCGTAGCCTTCAGTTTACAATGAAAAGTATAAAATGAACTGAAGTTCTCCACCACAAGCTATAACCACAATAATTTAACACCGATCTAAATTAATTTTCTTCAGAAGCGATTCTAATTTTACATCATAACTTGTTTCATATTTTCTACAGCCCAAACAACCAGCATTTGTCAAGCATCAAAATCTACACAGCAAATATGACTGCCAAATGATAAAAGCATGGAACAACTTCCAGAATCGGCCTTTCATATCTTGACATTGCAAAAGTTATCAGTAAACGGCGGAAATGATAACTTGGGATGAGGGGGGGAAGGACAATCAAAGGGGCGTAGAATTTTTTGTGTGCATGAAAATTCAAGGCAACGGGACGGATAAAAGAAACGAGAAAAAGGAGAGTAGGATTTTTTTTCTTTTGGGTGTGTTTTGTGTGCGCGCGCAACAAGAAGGTTGAAATGCAGGATCGACCAGAGATGCTGGGAAAATTCCTCAACTAAAACAATCATGCAGTGACCGGCAATACTGGAAAAAATCCTCAACCAAAAGCATGATACAAGAGATTCAGAAGCGAAAAGCTAAGATTTCCCTTGAGGGGGGCAAAGTATTGACAACAATGTTTCAAATTTCAAGAGCTGAAAAAAAGAAAAGCATTCAATTTACCATTTCTTTATCACAATGAAATGATTTGGTGGTTAGCATAGTTACTCCTAAAAAACGCTAAAAAAAGAATGATGAGCAAAAAAATGCTAAAAAAAGAATGATGGGCAAAAAATGCTAAAAAAAGAATGATGGGCATAAAAGCCACAGGACTATTGCATAAATCAAATAGAAGATCAAATTAGCCATAAGACCTAATAACAAATTCCCTAATGAAGGATAGTACACAAATCATCTTTCCTCCACAAGCTTTAATCCCTTTTCAATTAAAATATCAATATATAAAGATTACTACCATAATTTCCATGCAAAACCATGTCACTATGAGAATTAATACAAGGATCAAGAGGAGAATGAAAAGAAATACAAATTGCCCATAGAAAATCAGATTTCCACTATGCCCAGCTCTCATTCTCACTGAACACTACCTGAAAATTAATATTCAATTACCTATGACTCAATATAGGACGGGCTTCCAAATAGTATATCCAACTACTACTAGCTCCTTTCTCCTGAACAATGAAGGTCTTTTCTTCCCCCTTTCAAGATTTATGGTGCATTCCCTCATTAAGACAACAACAGGGAAGCTATTGCCCCTCACTTCCTCAAGCTTCTCCAAGATAACGCAAATCTGAAACAGAATTAGTTATCCTTAAGTTCTGCGGTAGTTTTCAAAATGAAGTGGAAGTTGTGCCAACAAAAAAAGGAAGTGGACTAATCCAATAGCTGGAAAAGGAAAAATGGGTGTTAGGTTGCAGCACCCTCTTCTTTGATGGCAGCATCCCTCTTCCGAAGTTAGGAGGGGGGAAATGAGAACCTAAGCTCCAGATCCATTGGCCTAAATAGAAAATCTGAAAAATTTTGTGTTCTTGGGTCCAT
This sequence comes from Phoenix dactylifera, assembly GCF_009389715.1. Taxonomy (NCBI): domain Eukaryota; kingdom Viridiplantae; phylum Streptophyta; class Magnoliopsida; order Arecales; family Arecaceae; genus Phoenix; species Phoenix dactylifera. Next base: position 3,723,813 of record NC_052399.1, read on the forward strand.
TGGTGGCCGGAGAGATTTACATTCAGAATCATTCAATACAAATAAAAACAAAGAAATTATGGCTGATTTTCCATAAGTGCTCCCAAAGACAATGTGTCAGTGATACTGCTAGGTAATCTACAGCCACAACCACATGAAATTAGACTTTTGAAATTAAAGGGGAGCCTGTTTTAACATGCTAGTATCATCCATTGATAGAACTTGATCGCAAAGACTTCATATCCTAACATTGATGGAATTTGTCGCTTCTTTTATGGACTGTCAGCTGGTAAGCAGACCACAGTAGAAATTCTGTTCATCATGTAAGCTTTGCACCACAAAGGGTCGGCAACTTTAAGAAGATTAAATTCTCCTAGGAAAGTGTAGTTGTTCACCACAATATGAGAGGGTTGGTGTTCCAGTTGAACCCCTCTTCTGGTGGTGATAACAGTGTAACTTAAATGTACCATCTAGCAGGCAATCTCCATACCCTTACTGAAGATTAAGTGGAACCTTTATACTCCTCCATCATGACTGTAGATAATCTTTTCAACATCATTTTTTAATTTTATTCTCATTATTTACAAGATCGGGTTTTTGATTAGAAGAACTATTCCCACAGATAATTAGTGTCACATTGTGATTTGCAATTTTACAGCAATTCTTTATCTAAGAGAGAAATTTCCCAATTTTCACAGCAAGTGCACAAGTTCTTCTCTGTTGAAGTTTATTTCTACATTTTACTGAAACAATAAGAGTGAAGTTATCCGGTTAGATGTTTCAAAGATGATTGACCGAGTACCAGAATGCTTGAATGAATAAGTCGAGGATTTTTTTAAGCACCAACATGCTACTTCAAAAGATCATTCTCCACAAACAATTGCTCTTGGAGAACAAACATCATATAAAAACCTGATTAACATGCAAATCCACTTCATAAAGCAATTAACTATAGAAATAAAGAAGACCTGGCATTTTCTAACATCTAAACGCAAAAGTTTCATACATACTGATTCAACAAGCTCCTATTCTACAAAAATCTTTATTCATTGAAATTCTCACATTTTGATAGATTGCCATTCATCATTCAGAAGGTTGAGCCCTTAGAAAAAAGATAAAGCTTACCAAGAGAGGGCACGGAATGTATGAGATACGGAAAGATAGAGAAAATATACGACTTTGGTTGAAAGAAAAGACATCCGATAAGCAAGATCTTACAAGTCCCATGACAATCAATAAAGAACTTACTGTGAGAGGCCATCCTTTCAAAGTCAAATTGCTCCCACCCTGATTTGGTCCTGCCATAGATGCAGTATATGTCAGCCTCAACTAGTTTCAAATAATAAATTTAGCCAAAGAACCAAAAATAGCAAAAATTCAATTTTTTTCCTATATTCCAAGAACTGACACATACATACATGTATACATACATACACACAAATATGCATACATACACACACACACACATGTATGCAAAATCAATAACAGCTGTCATATGACAAGTTCCACAGCAAATGACAGCAAACTAGGAATGGTACAATAACCAAAATTATCTTTCATCGTTGGATGGAAAATTCTTGGAACCTCTTCCTGTTAATTGGCATCCCATTAAACAAGGGTTATGCAAATATTAATCAGCCCAATGTCTATTAAAGATGTTATAACAGCAATTCAGATGGGGGGCATAATAGTCTAATAAGTGCATGGTTACCACCTGGCACTCCAATTAATGATCCATCAGAACCTGCACCTCTGGGAGTCAACACTTGATTCATTTCAGTCTTGATGTCCTGTTGCATAGTCTTAGTCACGCCACAAAAAGGAAGAATGAAATCACCAACATTATTTTTACAGAGATGCACCTGTGTTGATCCAGGAAGTTGTGGGTTCCTACCCTGAACTTGTTGAAAAGGGCCCGCAACACCACTAGCCGAACCATGCAAAACTTGCCTTAAACAAGAAGAGAAAAAAGAAAGAAAAAGAAAAACCCTCCATCACACAGTATACAATGCAATCAGTTGAAGCAGTTCTTAGCATGCCCTATGCAAAAATGAACGATTTTTCACTTGTGCACATATAAACAGTATCAAAAAATTCGCACAGAAAACTTTCAACAGGTCAAACGTGCTGGCACGGATACAAAGACACAAACACATATGACACAACATAATTTAACAGCGAACGAACACCAGCCAAATTATAAGACCATTATCCACTGAAAATATACGAGTAATACATTTCAGGTTGCTTATATTGCATATACATCCACAATTTCTATACTTAATTCACATAATAAGTATATATATCTAGTCCATTTATTAAGTAAATATTAACTTGATATGTTAAGAAACTTGATAGTTCAAGGCAAATTAAAATTTAAGCACATATGCAATATCTACTAGTAATATAATGCTATATATGTGCACAACAAAATTATGCAGGGGAGGCAGTACTTTGGTGGGCTCCTGACATCTAGCCCATGTGCGACATCTAGCCCATGTGCGCCAAGCAGTCCCAAAGTGATTTATAAAAAAGATACACATGAAGTTTCAGCCCCGACCAAAATCCACAATATCATCATAATGACAAATGGTTCAAGATGTTTAAGAATGGCGTAATTGGGAATGCGGGTAGATGCGCATGCACAAGCATCAATGTGTTTGACAATACAAAAGCACATTACACTACCAGACGATTATCATATAACACAAAGGCAACATAACAACAACTTGCAATCTACAAGAACAATAAATTCAGTTATGTTTACTCAAGCACATGCTGTCATACAATTTCCGAAACTCAAGTACATGCATCTAGGTTCTTAAGCCATAGGTACCCTGATGGCTGGCCTGAACTTGCAGCCGACTTTAGCATTGTAGCATGGTTTGGATCCAACAGCTGGCCAACATTATCCCCAAATCTCTGGTATAGCCAGATATTTCAAAATGATCAATGATCGATGATGTCATCTTAAAAACAATGAATCAGGGATAGATCTCAAGGATAAGAAACTTTTAGAAGCAACAGGGCTAACTCTGGAAGAATACCTTGATAGATGACTCATCCAAAGAATCCCTTTGAGGGGGCAACTTCAATCGCTCCTCATACATCTTTGTTGCTAAGGCATTTGCAGTTGCAGGGTTCTGTCGCATTAAAGGATCACTCGCAACTAGACCATTAGGCGTCCCATTTAGAAGATGGGTCCCATCTCTACGCTGCTGTTGATGTTGTTGTTGTTGATGCTGTTGCTGTTGTTGTTGCTGCTGCTGCTGCTGCTGCACCTGAGACTGATGCTGCTGCTGCTGCTGCAACTGAGGCTGATGCTGCTGCTGCCTCTGTAACAGAAGTTGTTGCATTTGAATCTGATGCTGTTGCTGCTGCTGCTGCTGATGCTGCTGCTGCTGCTGCTGCTGCTGCTGCTGCTGTGGCTGCTGCTGCTGCTGCTGTTCTCGAGCTTTAATTAGTTGAGTCTGCCACAAAACCCCCCAAATAAAAATGAGACTCTTTATAAACCACAAACTCTCCAGGTAAAAGGGTCTCTATACAGACAAGACAAAAAAAAGCCATCTTCACCAAATTCTATTGCAAGAAACCTACCAAACATAAATGCAACCTTCAAGTAAATGAAAATCCCAAAAACATTCCAGACACAATACAAAGTCGAGATCAATTTCATGATCTCATGCTTCCAAATTCTTCTTTAAAGACCACATCCATAGTGGACACCCCCCCACCCTCAGTTAAAAAACTATAAATGGCAGATGGATGTGTCACAGAAATTAGTCTCAAAAATTGATAAACATTGAACAAATCTATTGCAGAACATCAAAAAGAAAAAACAGGAACCAGTTAGTCAGTATATCAGATCAGAAAGTCTCTAATATAAAACCCACCATACTCCACGAAAGTAGCATTAACATTTCCCAAGAAGCTCAAAAATGCAGTTCATTAGGCTTGGCTTTCGGCCAAAGATAATTCAAGGGATAAAGCAAGAAATCCGAATTCTCAAGACCGGATAGAATCCCAGAACAAAAGTAGATAATTTCAAATGCAAATAAAACGCACGAACATGTCAAGGATGAAGAGTAGACGGAAGCTTAAGAATAAATGAAGCAAAGAAAATTGCTTGCCTCGATGTATGATGCAGCAACATCGGAGTGCTTTTCGTTCGTTCTTGCAATAAAGATATCCCAAAACACCGACCACCATTCAAAGAGAAATCCACCCGGAGCATCAATTGCTGAAAAACCAATGGAATTTAGTATCAAAACTAAACTAAAACCAGGAAAACTCAAAAATCTAAAACCCAATGTGCATCAGACACATCGCTGCCCATCTTCAGATTCCCTTGCTACTTACCAACAGGATCTGAAGATACCTTCGCCTCCGCTTGAAATGCCTTTGCGGATGCATGCAAATTCCTCTTCACGAAATAATCATAAATATACACATCCAGCCTGTCCCCAGCATCACGCGAAAAAAGAATATAATATAATAATTTTCAAGTTCAAATCCACTAAGAATACTACCTAATCGCAGTTCAATAACAGAGAAGGAAAATAAAGTACACAGAATTATCTTCTAAAAAAGAGGTAAAACAAAGCCTACAGCTTCAAGAACATAAGGCAGCAAAGCCAAAAACAAACAAACAAACAGACAAATAATAAATAAATAAAAGGAGCAACATAAAGAAACCAGAAAAGAGACTCAAACATAAAACACCTAAAAATAAATAACCAAGGAGCCTAGCAGATTAATCTTCCAGAACACTGACACAAGGCTTAAAAGAGGGCATAAGGAAGCTAGCCGGAAACAAAACATAGGCAAAAAAAAAAAAAAGAAAAACTCAGAGCACCAGAAAAGAAAAAAATCGTCCATCCATAAAACTGCAAGTGGTAGAACACTAACAAGAAAAACCATAAAAAGAACGAAACAGTAAACAGCGGCAAACCTGGGAAAAATCTAGCCTTCCACGGAAAATGGCAAGCGAAGTTAAGAAATAAAGGCTTGCTTTTGACAGAAAAAGTGAAAATAGAAGACACAGAATTCGATGATGCATTAGTTATCAGCTGCGGAAACCCTAACGAAGAAAGCTCTTGCACCTTTCCGAAACCCTAGCCAAGAACACCACAAGGAAGGCAGCCCAGACAAAGAAGAACCAAATCCCAGGGGACAATTACCAAGAAACACCAAGAACTAGAAAAGGCACACATCCTGAGCGAGCTCCAGCTCTACATAAACCTGTAAAAAACAAAGTGGCAAGAAAAACTTGGAAAAGAGGCAGAAAGCTCACATCTTATCAGCTTCCCAGTTGTTCTGCGACATGATTCCACCGAAACCAGCGAAGCCAGACTCCTTTGCGCGCCGCTTTCTCCACCTCCAAACGACGCCGCCGAGAGACGTCAGGGAACCCACCACTCCCTCGCCGAGTCGGACCCTCGTAACCGCGCCACCCTCTCCCCCTTCCCTTCGCCTTAGACAATAAACCCTTCCAAGTTCCCACAGCACCTCGATCACCTGCCCTCCCCCTTTAATACGCCCAAGATCTAGCGCAAGACACAAACAAAGAAGGACTCCTCAAATCCAATCCAAACCCTCGGTCTTGAGTTGGAAAATAAGCGAAGAGAGAAGAGAAGGAAAGACTCGGAAAGGGAAAGGCAGGAGAAGAAATCTATTCGATTTGGGAGAAGGACAGCTGATCCGTGCCGCCGATAACAACTCTAACCTCTATATATAGACACCAAATATTATACAAGAATTAATTGAACAAGCGTTAGGGTTATTAAAAAAAAACCTGGAAAACCTATAAAGGAAGGGACTCGAGATCCGCCGCCCCCGCGTGCCACCTCATCGATGCAGCGGGGCCCAGTGGATGATGGACCCCGTTTCTCACTGGTCTCCTACAACGGTCTGCCGCTGGGTCATGATAACTAGAAAAGCAAAATTCCGTGTGCTTGCGATCCATTGGTGCATGAACCATCTGATGAGTCGTATCAACGCCGTTTTGCGGTCTGATGGTCCACGAAAGACTGAAAGAAAAGAAGTATGGGTACACACGGTGTTTTCGATTCGCAGCGGGGCCCAGTGACAGATGGACCCCGTTTCTTACTGGTCTCCTACAATGGTCTGCCGCTGGGTCACGATAACTAGAAAGGCCAAGGAGTCGAAGCGCGTGTGCCGCGTGCTTGCGATTCATTGGTGTATGAACCCTCTGATGAGTTGTATCAGCGCCGTTTTGCGGTCTGACGGTCCACGAAAGACGGGAAGAAAAAGAAGTACGGGTACAGACGGTGTATTAGACTTGCTGCCGTAATCGACGATTGAGATAGCGTGCACGGACTCGGGGGTCCATCGGTTTGACCATAGGATTCGACTGATTAAGATTTTCTGCCGAACATGCAACGGATGGACGGACGGATGACGTTAGATCAGGATAGTTGTGAAATACGGTGATTTGGACTGGGATGTCTATACAAGAGATGTCTGTATGTGAGACTCATAAGATATGGCCTGCACTGTGACAAAATTAAAGGATGATGTAACGCACTGAGAATTTCTATGGGCCTCGATTGGGCTGCGGCAGATGCCATAATTGCATCATGGGTGTTCTCGCCAAAATCACCCCTGGATTTCATCAAAATAACGCTATCCGGGCTAGCTTCTGAGTCCTTCCGCGCTTGTCAGGCCTTCCGCTTTCGGCGTGCTGAGGATATTATGGTCATTTAATTAGTCTGACACCGGACCGGACAGCTTTTCTGTCCCCAGTTAGTGACGACAAATGATAACATCTTGGCGCCAGCTTCCTCTCCACTGTCCGATCACAATCGGACCGCAGACATTTCATCAGACGGAGCAATCTCTATACACGCGTCTTTGCCGTTAGATCGTTGCCTGATACGATAAGATGGACGAGCAACGGTTCCTTTCTTCAGCAAATTTTTGGCAGATGCATCAGGACCGTTGATTCTAATCAGGGCGCAAAAGGGAGAAGTGGTTGAGCTTTAGGGCGTCGATTTCTCAGGAGGGAGTGCCGAGATGATATGACAATTTTGCTCCAGTAATTAGGGTTAACTGAAATCTAGAGTGAGGGCATTTCGGTCATTTAAGTTCGACGGGTGCGTGAGGTCGGTCTCCGTCGTACATCAGCTTGGTTCAGTTCCAGAATCGACGTATCGCGTGTTCTCTGGCTCCGATGAAATGACCTGAATACCCTCGTCCGAGGGAAAAGACCCAAGATCAGAGGGTGGGTATCTTGGTCATATCGTCATGAGGGATGAGGCCAGCGCCCGGCGTTTCCTACATTCCTAGTTGGAGCTGGTACATGATAGAAGGACTACTGATTGGACGACGATCTGAAGGGCGCGGCACACCTATTGCACGGACCAAATTGGAACATTTATTTGGGATCCAGAGCATCTAACGACTCAACGGATGTGATGCGGGTGAGCATCTTACGACTTTTGATGAGAGGTTAAAAGAAGCACACTTGGATACGATTGTAACCAGCAGGGAAGCCTTGAATCTCCCACAAAAGATTGGGCTTTCCATGACCTTTTCGAATTGTATCTTTGATTGATTTTTTTTTTAGATAGTGTCAAGTTGGATACTGTTTTTCAATAACCCTTTGCTACCGACACTAGGCATAAGAAGATGCGATGTGTTTAACCTTCAAAATTTAGTCAACAAGATTATGAGAAAATCTAAGTTTTTCTATGTTTTTTCTATCAGTTGTATACAAAGCAAATGCTTGGGCATGAGCCACCACTTGTTTTGAGATTAAAATTTGAAGGAAATGCATACTCTGGAATTTGTTTTGAGTCAAAACTCGTGCAAGCAAACTTTCATTTTGTTTCTAGTAGATATATCAGAGCTAACAAGTATTGTAAATGACCAAAAGGAGTGCAAGAAAATCACTGATGCTGATAGGACAATGGGACATTTTTCTTGCATGTGACAACTCAACATTTGTGATAGACAAATGCCATTACAATTGGCCATTTTAATTCTTTATAGATGCTGAATTTATAAGCTTGTCCTTCTGAGACCATCATATTTGCTCATGTAAGGTGCATAATAACAAGAATAAAGTGAGATTGACAGCAAACATGAGTAGGTGCTACGTTTTTACCTCAAAAAACAACATCAATCACAAAATGGTTGGCCATGTGACAATATGGCCATAGATCTACACAATTAAAATAATTTCTTCTTGTGCTTTATAGATGCCTAGTTTTCAATTGCAGTTTGTTCCAAAGTATAAAGTTGAAATGGAATATATCTTTGGAACTTGTTTCAAGTGGCCTTGGTTGGTGAGGGTTAATATTAAAAATCTAAAATTTGTTCCTAGTAGATATCTTACAGGTCACTTCCATGTATAAAAACACCTTACATCGTAGATTCTATTCAGTAAAAGAATATAAATTAAACTAAAAGATAAATGTACATGATATTCATGGATATTTCTTTTTTGTGAGGTGGCATGGTTATGCAGCCTTGGAATAATGCCAGTAGCAAGTCATGCAACTATGTAGATGCTATCTGAGCCGAATATATCTAGTGACGTGAGAGGGCATCCGGTCCACTGCATTGTTCACCTCTCGACAACTTTAGACAGTTACAATGCCCTTTTTGCTGATCCTCCTCCTCAAATCTTCTAAAATGGTGCGGAAGTCCTCGACGCGGGTCTACCAATCAAGTAACCAAGTAATGAGTGTCCTTGAGTCCCATTTAGATTTTAAACTAGAGAAAAAAAAAATATATATATATATATATATATTTATGTACGAGAAATTCTTTTGCATTTATGAAGTAAAGATAATGATGGCCTTATGTACCCGTTGATGTGGCATAAATTCGCCAACTTATGATAATTATTGACCTTTCGACAAACCGCCGAGTTACTGATCTTGACAGTTGATCGAGGTGCCACTATGCCAATCTCGGCATCGACCGACCTACCATGCTGACCCGAGCAGTCGAACAAGCTACTAAAATGCACAAACGATCAACAACAACGAGTTACATGTCTCCGGATTAAAACATATTTAAGGCAGTTAAAGCTTATTGAAAGGAACCTTATGTACTTATGGGCATATTGCGGGATGGTTACAGCCTGTCATATATGTGGAGCAATTATTGTGGGATCCACGTAATTAAGTTCCATAATATGTATGATGCACGGTCCTTATCAAGTGGTTAAGATGCACTTCTGCCTTATTTAATAACAGGTGTTGTCCCTTATTCTATATAAATTCACGCTTAGAGATCTCAAGTGCGTTCATTCTGCATTTTGCTATTCTTATTTTCTCAAATTTGTATTATTTTTATAATTATTATCCAACTTATATATTGGAGAATTTTAATGTTGTCTTTTCCTTATTTCCAAGTCGCACATCAAACTTCAAATCAATCTCTTTATTCAAGCTCACCATAATTGTAAGAGGTTTTGAAATTTGAAATGGTTGTGAACCGTCCCTCCCCATTTAAACTCATTTAAAACCCATCCTAAATGTAATAGAGACGTTGGGCTCTAATGTTGGAGAGAGAGGAGAGTCCTCTCACTCTCATTTAATTCTTCCTCTTCATATCCATTAGTGTGCTTTTTCCTTTTTGGGGTTTTTTTCTTTCCTTTCTGATTTTCTTTCAAGCGGTGAGGGGAGAAGAGAAGAGGGGTTATCTTATTGTTGGTCTCCTTTTCATCAATCTTTCTTCGTCCTTTGGCTCTGAACCAATTATGTACGAGCATACAGAAAAGTTCCTGCTGAGTTCAAGAGATTTTGTAGTACTGTGCATGTCTACAAATTCAACGGTTCGTTGTATTTTGGAGAGGGATCACCAGAATCCGATGTATGTAAAAAGGCAAATCTCTTTCAATGACAGTGACTACATGCCTCGGACCGATCTATAGGTATTATTTATTTTATTTTGGATCGAAAGGAAACGACATCAAAGAGGTATGCATCGAAACCGATTGTTACAGTAAAATTAAATTATTTGTGGATTATTTGAGTTCTTTGAGTACTCCAATAATTTTTGAAAGAGATATTCGTTTCCGAAATACAAAGATCGACAAATTTAAAAACTCATTAAATGATATCTTGAAATCTGAATCATTCGACAGAAAGAATTTTGTTAGATGGCAAATAAAGATGGAGTCTTGGCTAGACACATTAGATCTATATTATGTAGTTTCAAACAATCCTTCAACTAAGCACCCAATGGATCATGAACCCGGCAGATTAGCTGCTAAATACAAATTTGATAGAGATAATCGTTTGTGCAAAAGTTTGATACTTAGTGCACTAAATAATAACTTATACAATATCTACTCCAGAGCTGAAAGTATAGCTAAGATGTTGTGGGATAAACTTGAGTCAAAATATGGTAAAGAAATCGAATCAGAAGAAAAGTTCATCATAGGAGAATATTTTTCTTTCAAAATGGTAGATCACAAATCAATAATTGATCAAGCACATGAAGTTCAGAATATAGCGGCGAAGATTATAGCAATGGGTATCTCTATTTATGAGAGAATTCAGGTGGCAGCCCTCATAGAAAAGCTTCCATCTTCCTGGATGAATTTTAAGGTCTCTTTGAAGCATAAGAGACACACCCTCTCATTGGATCAAGTACTAGTGTCCCTTCAAATAGAAGAAAAACATAGGAATAACCATAAACAGGACTTGGATAATGACTCAGAAGTTAGTACAAAGGCAAACTTAGTGGAAATGAAAAACTAACTTCTCGAGAAATAAACCCAAGAAACACTTTGAGAAGCCAAAACAGAAGATTCAAAAGAAACAGAGTAAGAGAACATGTTATGTTTGTGAAAAACTAGGACACTATGCCAAACAATGTAGACATAGAAAGGATAAAGTCAAGGGGCAAGGTGACAAAGTGAGTCCTTGGGCAAACATGATAACCAATTCTAGCTCTTCTGGAACCAAGGACAGGTTAGTAATCTCAAAATTTGAGTTAAATCTGACCTACAATCCAACTGAATGGTGGATTGATACAGGAGTTACTGTCCATATTTATCCTGATATTTTCTCTTTTTCTTTCTACTAGGAGGTTAAAGGGAGAACTGTGACCATAGGCAACTCTAGTGTTACACAAGTGATTGGAGAAAGAGAAGTAAAATTGAAGTTCATATATGAAAAAATTCTTACCCTCCATAACATGCAACGTGTGCCAGATGTTTGCAAGAATCTTGTTAGTGGTTTTCTTTTAAGTCAGTTAGGCTTTAAATTAGTGTCTGAATCAAACAAGGTTGTAATTACCAAAGGTAGGATATTTGTAGGTAGAGGTTATGTTGGTGATGGGTTATTTAAATTAAGTGTATTACCATGCAACAATATAAATAAAAATATCTTTTCTTCACTTGTTATGCATATCAACTCTTTAGAGATATGGCATAGTAGACTTGAACATGTGAATAATAATACCCTCAAAAGAATGATGAGTTTAAATTTAATTCCTAAATATAATTTAGAGAAGAACAAAAAATGTAAAATTTGTGTTTAAGCTAAACAACCTAGAAAACCATTTAAATCAATAAGTAGAAGTTCTAACCTACTTGATTTAATACATAGTGATATTTGCGAGATGAGCGGTATTTTGATGAGAGAAGAAAAAAGATACTTTATTACCTTTATAAATGATATGTCATAATAAAAACTAAGGATGAAACCTTAGAAAAATTTAAAATTTATAAATCAGAGGTTGAAAATCAAATCCAGAAAACAATAAAAAGACTTAGGTCAGACAGAGGAGAGAATATAGTTCAACAGAGTTTGGAAAATTTTGTGAAGAACATGGGATTATACATGAGACTACTGCCCCTTATTTCTTCATTCAAATGGAGTTGCTGAAAGAAAAAAATAGAACTTTTATTGACATGATTAACTCAATGCTTACTAGTTAGGGTCTTCCTAACAAAATGTGGGGTGAAGCTCTAATTTCAGCATGTAAAAGACTTAACCGCATACCATTTAAAGATAACCAGAAAACACCATATGAGTTATGGTGGGGTAGAAAATCTAGTCTAAAATATTTCAAAGTTTGGGGTTGTCTTGCAAAAGTTAAAATTAACTCTAGCAAGATGACTAAATTATCTCCTAAGACTTTTGATGCAGTTTTTGTAGGGTACGCAAAAAATAGTAACGCATATCGATTCTTAGTAGTACGATTAGATATACTTGACATTACACCAAACACTATTAAAGAATCGGATGATGCAGTATTTTTTGAAAATGCATTTCCTATGAAAGAAAAGAAAAAGTTAGAAATAGAAGAATCCTCTAAATCATAAAATGATAACACTAGAATAGAATCCCAAATCGAACTTAGACGGAGCAAGAGACCTAGGATAGAGAAAAACCTAGGAGATGACTTTTACACATTTCTTGTTGAAGATGAACCTTTGACATATGCTGAAGCGATGAAATCTAGTGATGCACCTCTATGAGAGGAAGCCATTAAAAGTGAGATGGAATCAATCCTTTCACACAATACATGAGTGTTAATCGACTTACCTCCGAGGTCTAGACTACTAGGACGCAAATTGGTCTTTAAAAGGAAACAAAATCCTGATGGATCCATTGAAAAATACAAAGCTAGATTAGTTACTAAAGATTTTAGTGAAAGGGAAGGAATGGATTATTTTGACACTTATTCTCCAGTCACTAGGATAACTACAATTCGAGTACTTATAGCATTAGCATTATTATATAAACTTGAAATCCATCAGATGGATGTGAAAACCGCCTTTGTTAATGGCGTGTTAGACGAAAAAATTTATATGGAGTAGCCAGAAGGTTTTGTAGTTTCTGATCAAGAGAATAAAATGTGTAAGCTAGTCAAATTCTTATGTGGATTAAAACAAGCTTCTTGACAGTGGCATGAAAAGTTTGACCAAGTCATTTTATCATATGGCTTTAACATTTGTGACTTCGATAAATGTGTATAGTGGAAAATATTTGATAAGTCTATTATTATCCTATGTTTATACGTAGATGATATTTTAATTTTTGGTAGTGAACATGTCACAATTTTAGAAGTGAAAAAATACTTAAGTGATAATTTTGAGATGAAAGATCTAGAGTTAGCTAAAGTAATCTTAGGAATCATAATTATAAGGACACAAAATGAGATTATTCTAAGTCAATCTCACAATGTTGAAAAGGTGTTAAAGAAATTTGGGTACGAAAATTGCAAGCCAGTTAGCACCCCATATGATCCTAGCATAAAATTAAAGAAAAATGGTGGGGACAATATTTCTCAATTAAAGTATTCTCAATTAATTGAAAGTCTTATGTATTTATCTAACTGTAAAAGATCAGATATCTCCTATGCTGTAGGAAGACTGAGTAGATACACCAGTAATTCCGATAAAACACATTGGAATGCAATAAAAAGGCTTCTTAAATATTTGAAGGGTACTATTAACTACGGGATATACTATTCTAAATTTTCTACTATACTAGAAGGATAGAGTGATGCTAACTGGATCTCTGATTCTGAAGACACAAAGGCCATTAGTGGATTGTTTTTATACTAGGTGGTGGTGCAGTTGCTTGAAAATCTTCTAAGCAGACCTTGATTACTAGATCCACTATAGAGACTGAGATGGTAGCCTTAGAGATAGAGTTAGCTGGTGGAGAAGTAGATTGGCTTAGGGGTCTGTTATCAGATATTCCCATGATGGATAAGCCTATTCCTGCTATTTTAATTAACTGTGATAATCAGGCGACTATAGCAAAAGTGAAAAGTAAAAATCACAACTTGAAATCGTCTAGGCACATTCAGCTTCGATATAAAATTTTAAGGAAGCTCAACTCTAATGGAGTTATAACTTTAAGTTATATTAAATCAGTGGAGAACTTGGTAGATCATCTGACCTAGGGCTTGTCGAGAGGATAAGTTCAATATGCTTCAAGGGGGATGGGTTTAAAGCCTATTTTTGAGTCGCCGTCAGCGGCAACCCAACCTATCTGACTGGAGATCCCAAGACATAGGTTCAATGGGACAAACAAGCTAACTGAGTAGCTGGTAGGAGCACCAAATTTAAAGTGAACTAAATTCACTACCTATCTCTATGGAGCAGGTGCTCAACTGCATGTCTGCATTAGACATGAGGATGGCGTAATGCTTTAATGATATCAAGGCTATTATAGCAGGGTATAGAGTTGCAGTATACCCTTGGAGATATCACCAATATGAGTGTAACTGTGAGGCCGCAATCAAATAGAGAATTAAGGCTTGTTCTCTAAGAGACACTCACAAAACAAGATACTTGTGCACGGCCGTAATGCGCTACCCCGATGGAACTCACATGCAGGGTCAACTCTTAGTTGTTCGGTATTTTTAAAATCCATACATAAAGTCCAAGTTCAAGACTTTGTTCACTTCGGACCGGTGTGGATGGCGAAATACCAACTAGATGAAGGTTCAAGTTCGGAAGACACCTTTCATCGAAAGCCAAGTGTACTGAATGCTCGTACTTTAAATTTTTCAAAATTTTTGACATTTTCAACATTATCTCAATATTTTTTTTGAAATTTCAAAATGATAGGGAATGTGAGAGGTTTTGAAATTTGAAACGGCTGAGAACCGTCCCTCCCCATTTAAACTCATTTAAAACCCATCCTAAATGCAATAGAGATGTTGGGATCCAATGTTACTCCAGGAGGGAGAGAGAGGAGAGTCCTCTCACTCTCATTTAATTCCTCCTCTTCATATCCATTGTGTGCTTTTTCCTTCTTGGGGTTTCTTCTTTTCTTTATGATTTCTTTCAAACGGTGAGGGGAGAAGAGAAGAGGGGTTATCTTGCTATTGGTCTCTTCTTCATCAATCTCTCTTCATCCTTTGGCTCTAAATCAATTGTGTATGAGTATACAGAAAAGTGCCTGCCGAGTTCAAGAGATTTTGTAGTACTGTGTACATCTACAAATTCAACGATCCGTTGTATCTTGGGGAAGGATCACCAGAATCCGATGCATGTAAGAAGGCAAATCTCTTTCAAAAACAGTGACTACACGCCTCGGACCGTTCTATAGGTATTATTTATTTTCTTTTGGATCAAAGGGAAATGACATCAAAGAGGTACGCATCAGAACCGGTTGTTTCAGTAAAATTAAATTATTTATGAATTATTTGAGTTTTTTGAATTGATTACTCCAACAGTAACCATTTACTCGATCCCTTCAACTTGGGGCAGATGCCGCAGATCCGAACTCTCGAGCTTGGATATTGGCGGCAACACTAATATTGATCATTACGATGCCAAGTTGACGAATGACGAGGCTTATAAGCTTCGTAAGCTAGAAATGCGAAGGGAGTACGTGGAAGAATAAAAACACGATGCCCCACGGCGGCGGCATGCATGATGAACGTCCTGCCATGTACGTATCTGCCCTTTCCTTCTTTTTTTTTTTCTAATGCTTTTCCAAGGAAAACTATATGCTTTCATCAACCACTTTCAGAGGTGTGAGTTCACAAATTACTCATAAGTGGATAGTTTTCTAAGACTGGTAGAGTGCTGGACTGATAACTTAGCCATGTTTCGGGTCTGATAGCAAGAATAAATCTAGCAGCTTTACGCTATTATTTCACATTTTTGAAAGCCAGCAGCACAAAAGTAATTTGCCAATTGATAAGCCACTTCCATCTATCTGGTATACCAAACTTCTTTTAAAGTAGCGAGCAAAGGAGTCTGAATTTAAGCAGGTATACCAAACTGTTGGTTGCAAACGAAGGAAGGAAATTTTATTGATCATTTGATTTAATAAATCATGGCTATGCACCGCATGCTAACCGTTCCATCCTCTTATTAACATGGTGAGAGGAGACAGCAGATTCTTGGAAAACCAGGGTACAGAAATTCCTATTTTCTTTCCACCATGGAGATTGGTGTAATTTACAGAGGGTTGTGTTGTTCATTAGGTGCTGCATCAATGCCATGCCAAACAGGGAATGGAGGCAGTGGATATAGAGGTGCTGCGAAGCTATTTCAACTCGAAATATGTAAATGATCGCTAGAGATCTAATGGGTTCATGTTTCTCTAATCCAAGAATTTTATGGCAGCATGCGTCTCTAAAACCATATTGAGTCCTGGTTGCACTGTCACCAACCGAATTTGGATTCGAATTTCAAAATCTTATTGTTTGGATGGGGGAGTTGGATTTCATGTAATCGATCAAGAGAAGAATTAAAAAAAAACAGCAACAGATTGATTGTCTGAGGCAAGCAGAGGTTGGCAATCTGGAACTCAAATAACTCCCTTTCTTGTGTTATTAATGCAGAGGTTGTAGGGGAGCAGCTTTTGTCCGCATAAGAAGCTTGCAGGCAATTACTAGAAAAAATTATATGGCTCCCCCCTCAACTTTGGGCCAATCTCGAAGACGCCTCCTTGGCTTTAAAAGATTTCAAATAGGGCCCTTAAGTTTGCACGCTATTCCAAACTAGTTTTACCATTTATCTCTGTTGATAAAGCAATGGCACATGAGCATTATATGGTGGTATAAAATTGTATTATAACCAAACTATCCTTTTTATTATAAAAGGATCTCATCACACAGTAGTGTCAAGACTCACCTTCCTTCATGCGACGATCATCCATCACACAAATCTTAAAGTGCTCCGAACCCCTTTATTTATCCATCTGCGTAGATTTCAAAACGACTAGTGCATGACCAAGATCGTCCATCCACCTGCTTAGATCTCAAAGTGACTAGTAGATAATCCAAATTATTCATTCATCTGCACAGATTTTAAAGCAATCGAATGGATGATCCATATTATTCATCCTTCTACACAGATATCAAAATAATTAATGGATGATCAGGATTATTCATCCACCTATACATATCTCAAAATAACCATAAATGATCCAGATATTTACCCATCTACATGAATCTCAAAACAACCAAGAATAATCCAAAATATTGATATGACTGCACGACTCTCAAAGTGATCAGTGGATTTATGTAGGCAGATGAACATCTGGATCATCCGTAGTTGCTTTGAATCCGTGCAGTCTAGTAAATAATCCTAATCATCCATTAATCACTTTAAGATCTGTTTAGATAGATGAACATTTGGATCATCTATGGCTATTTTAACATCTTTACAGATGAATGAGCATCTGGATCATCTGTGGTTACTTTAAGATCTATACAGATGAATGAATAATCTCAATTATCTATTGATTGCTTTGAGATATGCGCATAAGGATGAATAATTTGGATCATCCACACAATTACTTTGAGATTTGCGCAGGTGGATTAATAATCTAGATCATTCATTAGTTGCTTTGAGATCTACGAAGATGGATGGATGATCTCGGTGATGCACTTGTTGCTTTGAGATCAGTGCAGATGGATGAATAAAGAAGTTTGGAACATTTTAATATCTGTGCGATGAATGGTCCAAATATTCGTCTACCTGCATCGATCTCAAAGTGATCAATGGATGATTAGATTATTCATTCATATGCACGTATCTCAAAGTAATCCAAATATTCATCCGCCTACATAGATCTCAAAGCAACCACATAAATGTTCCAAATATTTATTCTACTGTGCAGTTCTCAAAGTGATCTTGTCTAGGTTATTCATCCATCCATATAGATCTTAAAGCTGTAATAGGCTAAAAAAGGAAGAGGGCATTCACGTCTATTGAAATGGCGGACCATTGGTCAAGGAGTCGAAGGACCGGTTTAGAATAGCTCGCAAATTTGAGGAACCCGTTCAAAACAAACTCGAGGAAGTGTCTTTGATATTGGCCCAAAACCAAGGAGGTGGTATAAGCTCACACTTGAGCTATATATTCTTGGAGTTTGGACTAGTCCCCGCGTACTTCCGGCCGAGACTAGTACAAAGTTAACATCGACTCTTCAACATGTAACTGGACGTAGAGTGCCAATATTATATTATAAGTACCGCAGGGAGTTTGCTGCAAGAATGCACATCATAGTTTTGAACTAATTCTCCGATGCAGCGTGCCGGGACTAGTTCAAACTCAACCATCTGCATCAAAGTATGACTAGAGAAAAACTGTGTTTGGTAAATTTGGGGGAGCTTTTGGAGGGCCAGAAAGCACTTTCTGGCCCTCCAAAAGTACTTTTAGATGAAAAACTGTGTTTGGTAAATTTTTCAAAAAGCTGTTTTAGCTTTTGCGGGAAGCTGAAAACAGCTTTTGGGAGGAAGCTCCAATTTGGAGCTTTTGGAAGGAAGTTGTTTCAGCTTTTTTGGAAAGCTGTATTTTTGACAAAAATACCCATATTAAAATAACATAATTACATAGTTTATCCCTGTATAAACCTAAAAATCTGCTGGCGCCAAGAACCCAAGCCGTCAGACTCCCTTCCGTAAGAAAAGGTATTTTTCTTTTCAATTTTTATATGCATCTTTTGAACCATATTTTAGAAGAAAAAAATTTTAATCCTTTTCCATACCTTCCAAAATCAATCTATTGTTTTTTTTTTATCATCAACCTCGCGGCCCACGCTGAGGTCCTCCTCGAGCGTGGACCACGAAGAAGAGCCTGTGGACCGCGAAAAATTATTTTATGAAAAATTATTTTATACTAATAATTATAATATTTTATACCTTTATTTTTGTATTATACTATAAATATAATATCATATTATATTATATCATAATACATTAATATGTTATGTTAAATAATTTAATATTATGTTATATTATGAAAAATTAATTTATACTAATAATTATAATATTTTATACCTTTATTTTTGTATTATACTATAAATATAATATCATATTATATTATATCATAATACATTAATATGTTATGTTAAATAATTTAATATTATGTTATATTATGGAAAATTAATTTATACTAATAATTATAATATTTTATACCTTTATTATTGTATTATACTATAAATATTATATTATATTACATTACATTATAATACATTAATATGTTATTTTAAATAATTTAATATTATGTTATATTATAAAAAATTAATTTATAATAATAATTATAATATTTTATACCTTTATTATTGTATTATACTATAAATATTGTATTATATTACATTACATTATAATACATTAATATGTTTTTTTAAATAATTTAATATTATGTTATATTATGAGAAATTAATTTATACTAATAATTATAATATTTTATAGTTTTATTATTGTATTATACTATAAATATAATATATATTACATTATATCATAATACATTAATATGTTATGTTAAATAATTTAATATTATGTTATATTACCAAATATTAATTTACTCTAATAATTATATTACTATTATGCTATATTAACATAATATTATTTTATATTACAATAATATTATACTATATAGTATATTTATGTATTAATTTGTGTTATGTTTTATTATGTTCTGTTGTATAATACTATGCAATGTCCTTTATGGTAATTTTGTCATATAAAAGTACTTTCTCAGTTTGTTTACCAAACACAAAACAAAGTACCACAGCACTTTACGAATGTAGTTACCAAACAGCAAACAGCTTTTTTGTAACAGCTCTACTTCAGACAGCTCTACTTCCAACAGCTCTACTTCCAACAGCTCTACTGCCAACAGCTCCCCCAAACAGGGCCGAAATCCGCAAATATGACTCCACGAGGACAACATACTTCTCTTTAAGCATTTACCATCACATATATTTTCAACAACTCCAATATATCAGTATATATTTAGTGCTGACATCTCTTGCAGGATGAAGCAAATGAACAAAAAATTGCAATGTTACTTAAATGGGGACTTTTTTGAGTTCACTCACTAGGTCCCTTGAGAATCACCGGACAGAAGGGTTATCATAATATATAAGACCAAAGAGAATGACCTTTAATGGAGCGACTGACTTTAGTTGTCAACGAAAAGAGGAACTTAAAACTTCAGCTGGATGTTTCTGAACTAATTGCACAACATATAAGATATTTACCATGCAACTATCTTACAATTCTACAAACAGATTGAAGAGAGTGCCCTTTTAAGTTTCTTGTGCTCTTAGGACCGATCGAGGAGCTTATACTTTGACTTCCACTCCCTTGAATAACTTCCAGAATAAGTACATGATCACTAACTAGGGGTTCAAATGATCAGGCTTTTACACAGGCTAACAGCAAAAACTTCCCATGGCACGAAGTGGTGCAGCACTAAATAACACTACTTTCCGATGCTACAATAGCAAACTAGACCTCTGAATGGATAACTTTCAAATAAGAATGAGAGAATAATGTCAGATTCCTTGGTTTCACTCTTCGAAATCGTCCTTGTCATCGAGAGGAATGGACTTGTTCCTCCAAAAAACGGCAAGAGCGCTCCCACCGAGCTGTCAAAAAGAAAAGGATGTTGTAAGTCAGATTTTTATTTTTTTGATAAAATTGTAAGTCTGACTTTTGAGATTTTAGGGAAGCATTTGGTGTAGTCTCTTCAGTATCTGGCTCTATCAAACGTTCTAAACAACTCATCACAGAAAAAATTCCATAGAAGAATTTTCCATTTAAAACAAATTTTTATCAAAATGCAGAACAAGAACCCATAAGATGGGCTGTTTTGAAACTTCTATCATTACTTTTATTTTTCAGGTAAGACAAATCCAAAATGCATGACGAGAGTAAAACTCAATGTTATTATTAGCAACATTTTTTTAGTGAAAATCTTCACAGAAAAGATTAGAAGCGTGAAAAAGAAACCACGAGACAATGAGTTCCAAAGTAGAAAGCCATACCGCCATGCACACAACGCTCACAGCTGAAGGAACAGCAACAAGTGGATTTGTGAAATGCTTCTGGGCAAGTAGAAACCCAAGTGCAGAACTCTGTAGAAAACAGATGAAGATACGGAAAGTACTGATTTAGAAATCTTACCACAAGAAAAGCATCAAGAAAGCTCACGGCCATTTTGCCTTTATGAGCAAATTGTAGTAATTCACATGATTATTTAAGTTTTCCCACAAAAATCTAGAATTGGTTCAAGGCAATAGTCGACCTTTTCCTTCTGCCTAATTCATAAGATCCATTATCTTGAAATTAAAATTTAAACGTATACCTGCATCCCACATTCTATTGAGATGGTACGAGAAGTGGATTCACCAAATGATGATAATCTCGAAAACCAATAACCAAGAGCAAATGCAGCAGCATGTAGAACAGCTACAGGAATTATAAGTTGTGCCCCTTGAGCCTTCAGGACCTCAGAAACTTGCCCAATCTTTCCAATCAGTCAAGAAAAAAAAAATCAGTTACTTTTCTATAACAAGACCAGTATGAGATGTTGTTGCTTTAAAAAATTAAAAAGTTGCCAGATTTAGCTGGAGTGCCTGAGTAAACTCAGTTATCCAATGCCCAGAATAAAATTCGCAAACCCATGTCGCCATCCAAGTCTTTTTCATTATCATTTTGTATATATAGAAATAGCAAAATCTTCATTTACTAAGAGGGTCACTTAATAATATGAAGATCAAGTTTAATGAATTATTCAGCATTGCTTCAGCTAACAAAGGACTTCAAACTTACGGCACAGTTTTGTACACTTACAGGGCTTGCACAAAGCAGCGTGGTAAGGATAACTCCAATCAATGGCGTAACAGTGATTATTCGCTCAGTGAGTTTTGGGAAATACTCATGTGACAAAACTGGCAAGAACAACCAACTTAAGTGAAACACAAAAGCCTTGATAAATCTTCAAGATGAGCTATCTCATTCAATGAAAAGTTACTGCGGATGTTAAGCACAGCATTCAAAAAAAAAAAAAAAAAAATCCACTTACCTCCAACAACAGTTGGCACCAAGACTACCTGAA
This sequence comes from Phoenix dactylifera, assembly GCF_009389715.1. Taxonomy (NCBI): domain Eukaryota; kingdom Viridiplantae; phylum Streptophyta; class Magnoliopsida; order Arecales; family Arecaceae; genus Phoenix; species Phoenix dactylifera. Next base: position 3,745,606 of record NC_052399.1, read on the forward strand.
AAGTGCTGACGGCTAAACCCTGAAGAAAGGGAAAAATGAATTTGCCTTAAGAACATGCGGAAGCACTAGCTCAAAATCAAATTGGCAGCATTCTCCAGGCAAAGGATCTTCGTTATATAAATATAGAATTGAATTTATTTTTATGCATTTAGCAAGAAATTAGCAAGTTCTTACTGCTGCATCAACAGGAACAAGCTGACCGGCGAGGAGCTTTGTAAGGAGTGGCGTCATGACTATAGCACCGATTGTTGAACAACTAAATATTTCACAAGATGGTAGTGAAGTGTCTTAGAATTTGAACAAAACAAACATGCTTGTTCAGATAAAATCAAGAAAACAAAGAGAAAATACAAAATTAGCATGAATATATTTAAACCATTACTATGCCTTGTTGGATAATGCCGATAGAATAATGACATGTTTGTGGAACAACACATTCACTAACTTTAAGTCCAAGTTTACAAGGTAAAAATGAATCAACAACTATGGCTCTACTAAAGTTTCCAGGGTTACATTTATAGTTTAAAAGGGCTGCCCACGGACCCAGTCAGGCCCAATCCAGGTCTATACGTGCCAAACCCAATGTAAAGGTATCCAGGCACTACATGCATGAACCTCCAAATAACACTCTGATTAATGCTTTAATGACTACGCTCAAGCCTGAATTCAACTTAGACCACAACCATAGTATTTTATGGATTATATAGATTGTTAACCATACATATCCAGGCCAAAAGCTGCTGTCTCATATGAGGTGGTTTTTTCTGAAGGTCTTCAGTTCATTGCAACCATATCATCGATATATCAGTTGGACTATCCTCCTTTCTTAACTACGTGTATCAACGAAGGTGTCAGAGCACCTGAACTTCTGAAAACGTACTTGGCATGATGCTGAGGATCAACCAGCACAATAGTGGATTCCGCTAGTCCCCTGCAAGGTCAAACTATTAAAAGATCCAAGTTTCAAGTGCCAAGAACAAGAATCTCCAATAATTCTACTTGAGAGAATCTCTCACTCCATCTCCTTTAGTTTTTCCTCTTAAACTTCAGCAACAGCGGTAGCAAATGATATTTGGTAAAGTAAAGATGCCAAAACAGTATTCTAGAAGAATGAAGACATGCCACCAAGCATCATTTAGCAGGAGGCTTGGGCCTTCTACAGTTCCATTAGCACCCATGCGATGCTAAGAGTTAAAAAGGAAGTTCTATATGTCAAAGGTATTAAGAGGTGTTGCACAAATTGCAGGATCCAATGATGAAGAACAATGCGAAGAATTGAGAGAGGAAGAGGAATCAAACACATGAATTTTACGTTGTTCGGCAATGTGCCTACGTCCACGGGAGCGAAACGGCTGTAATTTCACTATCACCAAAATAACAAGGGTTACAAAATATTTATAGTTAAACCCTAGCCCTGGAGTCCCAACCCCTATCAGCATCCCTGGTAAAATAAAACATTAGATAATCGCTCCAAAGATAAGCAGATGCCATTGCTTTGCTCCGTTCCGTTAGAATACTAGTGTACCACTCAAATAAGAATACCAGTGTACCACTCAAATATGAGCCACTTACTCTAACAAGAGGCAATTCAAACTAGATCCTCAAGAATGAGGTTTCTCTTACTGACTTTCAATTTAGAACACATTTACATGCCCTCCCTTTCTCTACCTCCACCAATAATAAACAAGAGCAGCATCACTATATGTTTCATATATCATCAGAAATATTATGATGTAGAGGGGAAACTAACCACACTATAATCGCCTAGGTCCAAACTTTTGGGAATGCACCATCCAAGAATCGGATCTAGAACATCTGATTGCTATACTGAGGCATATGACCATTAAGGAAAGCCCCAATTCGTTACTTCATTACCAATGCAATCAAACAATTAGAGGGCAAAACATCAGACATCATAAAAATTGCGCATTCATTTTCTTATTTTTCAGATCAGATAGCTTTGACAAAGTCATATATGTAAATAATATGCAAAAGGTACAGAATAAATCTTAACACACAATTTACATGAATAAAGTTACTGCTTAAAGATACATTTGTAAGAACAAAAATAACGGATCCCTTGCTTTAAATAAATTTAGCATCTTGATATATACATCAACATACACATACAGTAACCTATCATTTATGAATATGAGGATGAAAGAACAAAGCTTACGTTGTCATGAGAACTGAAAGTGCGACATTTCCTTTGGATATGTAAGTTGCAACGTTAGAAGCCTGGCCTCCAGGGCAGCATGATACCAAAATAAGCCCAGTTGCCAGAGGAGCAGACAATTTTAAGGTCTGCAAATCAGACATGAGAATCATTATAAGAAAGATAAGAGAAATAAAGACATCTAAAAAAAAATGAGTTGACTGACATTTTCATCAGGGTTTGATAGCAGGAAACCAGAGTAACACAGGTTGAAAGTCTCCATTGAGCATTAATGTTTGTAATATTGCTAAAGTCCAGATCACTGAAATATCTCAATTGAACAACATGGAGTTTTACAATTGACGGTGTTCAAGCAACCTTTCATGATACAATACAGAGAGCGGTTCCCGGCAATTGGTCATCCGATCAATGTTTTTGAGGGTTCTGCAAACTCATGTCAGCACTGGTCAACTGAGCAGCATCTACTGAACTCTACCCACTATTTGACTGGTCTAGGATTTTCAAGCTACATAGCAATCATTAAGATAAAAAGCTTTTGAATGATTTAAATGACAGTCTACTTTGTTGCAATTTAATTAGAGTTGTGAAACTTGGATTATTGCAGCTTGGTAAATGGGTTGACAAGAGTAGGAGGGAGCATGGGAATGAAAAGTAAGTTTAGGAACAACACTAATCTCACTTTAGCAAAAACATTTGGTAGCAAACATCACTGATTGTTGGCCGTAAAATGACGAGATTGTTGATGCTTAGCATAGGAATTCACTCTAGACCAAAAGGAGAATATTTAAAAACCAAAAGAAAAGGATGAAATTTGGATAGGAAATATACAAATTCGATCAATAACATTTCTGAAACTAAGCAACTGAATTCCTAAATTTAGCAAGACTATAACCAACCGAAAAGGGGCTGATTGACTCAGCTAATATAGCATACCATTGCAATAAAGAACCCTAACATGGGTTTGATTAAATACTGTGCAATAAATCCTATGCCAACCTGTTGAAGCCAAAAAGAAAGCATGTTAATCACTAAAAAAGCATTAAAAAGTAATCTATCCAAGATCCCAACAGGAGTCGAATCTTACTGTCCATGGGTTACGCATACATCTCCTGAAATCCTCAAATGTCAAAGTCAGACCCATTGAAAGCATGAGGAAGCCCAAGCCAACTGTGAAAAGATCAGTCTCCAGCCAAGTAACCTAAAGGTGGATCGAAGTAGTTGAGTAGTGAGAAATCGTATGTCTTTAATGTAAAATGGAGCAAACCTCTTCCATCCAAAACTCCACAACTTAAAATGTGAAAGAAAATAGTTTATCAAATTAGAGAAAGACAACAATTACCGCAGCTGGCTTGTATATGCCAACAATTGTGCCTATAATGACCTGCCATAACAAACAAGCTAATAAATATAAGCCCACTGCACTTTATCGTTTATCTTAAAAATTCGCTGGACTATGCAAGCGAAAAGGAGAATGATCTAGAGTGGCTTACCCAGACAGGGAATAGAGTAGTGAGCAATTCAACTATTCTCTCATATTGGCTCATTCCACTAGAAGCACTATTAGGGGCGTCTCCAGAAATATTTGCTTCAGCTTTACACAAGACTTGCCGAGTCCTGATAAATTAATAGCCAAGAAAAAGGAACAAAATCAGCAACTTCAGACTCCTGTCATATAACTAGCAATTTTGTTTGTTGACAGTAACAGGATGAAGATTCAATATGAGGAGGTCAAAAAGTTGAATTCACTGATGGATCAAATTACAGACGAAAAAAAAAGAAGATCCTTAACAAAAACAAACCTTTTCTAAAGAGAATTCCTTCAAACAAACAACTATTTAGATAACTAACGGAAGTCCACCCTTTAGATATATTATCCATACAAATAAACACACAAGAAATCAATCTAAAAGATGCGACTTTGAATCAACCAGCTGCGTTTTCCCATACCGTGAAGCTGGGACAATCGATAGAGGCTTCATCGAGCAAGCAACGGCAGCACTCCGACCTCTTCCTTCGCACGATACCGGAAACACACTTCCCAGAACTACATTTTTTTGGCCATCCAAACAATAAATTTGAAAACAGAGAACATAAACCGAATAGAAGGCGTGCAATAAAGCGAAACCACAGAGAGAAAACTCTCAACGCACTGAAAAAAGATCCGAACAAATCAGTAGAAAACAACGGAGAGAAGCGCATACTCGGACGGGGTTGAAGGCCTCGAGTAACAACAGAGCAGGAGCTCTGCTTGTATAGGCCATGGCAGGCCTGAAATCTGGCGTCCCTGCGAATACATCCGGACATAGAAGCCATCGAGGAAGCCATCGGAGGAGCCCAACGAATGGAGAACGCGAGGAGAAAGAGGATTAGAGCCTTCGAACTCCGTTCTCTCGCGAGAAGACTGAGGGAGCGGGCAAAGAGCTCACTGATAGGAACTGGTAAGAGAGAGAAGGGGAAGGGCCTGAGAGCCGTAAACTGATCGTAATAATGGTCAAATGGAGATTTAGCTTGGGGTTGAGAGGCGAGGCTGAGGTCCACCGCCCAGCGGAAACGAAGAGGTTCGACTGGGCAAGGTAGGGTGCACGGCATGCTTCTAGATTCGCGATATCTCGCACAACTCTTGAAGCCCGCCGTGGACGATTATTGCTCCGTTGGAATAAGTTTGTTTCGACCGGGCAGCGGAGGGGAATGAGGCGACGACGAGGGATTCCACTTGCCATGGGGGTGTGGATCGTTGGAACCGAGGGAGCCACACAGTTTGTTTCAGGCTCTGGGCCCCACGGGGCCTGGAGAGAGGAGCCAAGATTCCGGGGCCGCGTGGATTTTGGGTGCCTTTTGTCTTTCTAAAAATATTTCCCCCGGAGAGGGGGCGGGTTGACACTAGAGCCGGTAAGAGTTTTGCGTTTCCATTAGAAGATAGAACAGCTTGTTCTGGGAATCATCGTTTGACACATAACGGGAGTTTTATGAATTGCTACGTGTCAAGAAGCGATAATGGTGAGATTGCTGTTTCGTGGTGAAAATTTCATGGTTGGGATTATTTTTGGATTTTAAATACCGAGGTTGTAAATTATAAATTTATAACAACCGTTGGAACGGTTTCGCAGGCTATTTGGCTCTATACCGACATAACGTATACTAGAGTAGCAGTTGTCACGAGGACATCGTTCCACGTAACAGATGCTGTTCCGCCGGTTTTACTGCTCGCTGATTGAACTGATCAGTAAAATTGACTGAACAAAGGTTAGAGTAATAATTTCAAATATAACAAATTCATTGTCGCAGGACTCACAGCCCTGCCGTGCATATCAGGCTGATATCCTTCTCCAACCATTAAGGCCCGTTTGGAAGGGCTTTTGGACCAAAAATATTTTTAAATAAAAAAAATATTTAGTAAAAATTTTAAAAAGCTATTTTAATTTTTTCAGAAAGTTAAAAATAGTTTTTTTGAGAAAAGCTCTATCCAGAAAAGTACTTTTAGACCCGATTGGAAAAATATTTTTTTACTAAAATACCCATAATAAAATATAACAATTATACAAAATGTTCTTTTATAATTCTGAAAATCTGTTTGGAAATTTGTTACAGAGATAAATAGTCATCAGAAAGGTGAAAAATTAATTTACACTAATAATTATAATATTTTAAACAATTATTATTATATTATACTATAAATATAATATAATATTATATTTTATCATAATATATTAATATATTATGTTAAATAATTTAGTATTATGTTATATTATGAAAAATTAATTTATGCTAATAATTATAATTTTTTATATCTTTATTATTGTATTATACTATAAATATAATATTATATTATATTATATCACACTATATTGATATGTTATGTTAAATTATTATGCTATAGTAGATAATATTATATTACTATATTATAATAATATTGTTATCCAAACGTGACAACCCAAGAGAGGGGTGAATTGGATTTTTCAAATTTTAACTCTTGATGGTGTAGCGAAATGAAATTAATCCTAAGTACTTACTCAAATATAAAACTCAAATATAGAGATAATAGTCACACACACAAAGACACAAGCTTTTATAGTGGTTCGGTGCACTCCAAAGCACCTATGTCCACTCTCCAAGGCTCTCCTTGGGAATTCACTATAATCTGCTTGATTACAGTTGGATTGTTTTTCCAGGCTCACAATCTAAATCTTATAATTGGTTTTCCAGGATCACCAATTAACTTTTCCGTTGGTTTTGCGAGCTCACCAACAAACCTAATTGTTGGTTCTTGCGGGATCACCAACAAACCTAACCAAAAGTTAAGGGATTGAAATGTATACAAAACAACTATTGCTTAGTTTGAAATAAAAGCAAACTCAGTAGATTGAGCAATGGTTGATGGCGCTTTAGATTGTTGTTGATGAGAGAATTGCGCTGAGTTGAGCCGGAGATTGACTGTTGGTGGATCTCTTCTTTGAATGTTTTTCTAATTTGCTCAGCTCCTTGCTCTAATTCAATAGCTCACAGAAAAAACGAAAAATCTATTTGACTCAAGCTCTTGATTGTATTCTTTGAACACTCTTTTTCACTTCTTTTTCTTTCTTGTTTATTTCCCTTGTTGAATCCTTTGTTTTTATAATCTCTGAGTAGGAGGGAATGCATTACTATCCGTTAGACACAAAAATATAGCAGTTACCAACATTTTTCCCCCGTACTGTTCTTTTGAAAATGTAGCCGTTAGAGCTTCCAGTCGATTTGGAGTCGACTCGTGTAAACTTCGAGTCGGCTCGTATGGACTTGGAGTCGACTCAAACTTCTGAGGTGTCGACTCGAGTTTGGGTCCTTTATAACTGATCTTCTATCGTTCATCAATGGAGTCGACTTGGGCTTTTCTGGAGTCGACTCGCCTAACTGTTCATCTGAGCTTCTTTCTTTGAGTGAGTCGACTCATTGATTTCTGGAGTCGACTCAGCCCTTATTCATCTGAAAAATTGCTCTTCTGTTGTTCTCTTAGGAAGTCGATTCGATATATCTAGGATTTGACTCGGCCATTGATCATCCGAAAACCAAGTTTCTATCTTTTCTCATAGAGTCGACTCGATGTCCCTTGAAGTCGACTCGGCCATTGTTTTATCCGAAAACCAAGTTTCTATTTTTTCTTAGGGAGTCGACTTGATGTCTTCTGGAGTCGACTCGGCTACTGTTTTATCCGAAAACTAAGTTTCTATCTTTTCTCAAGGTGTCGACTCGAGCTTATTATGAGTCGACTCGGCCACTGTTTCTAACTTTTGTCTTTTAGCTTATTGTGAAGGGAGTCGTCTCTTGATCTTTTGGAGTCGACTCGCACTTTGATGGAGTCGACTCGAGCTCAAACATGAGTTGGCTCCTTAGCGTGCCAGAAGAGTGCCAACAATCCTGTTTGTGCCAGAGTCGACTCGAATCTTTCTTGAGTCGACTCGAGGACTGTTCCTTGGCCATTTACTAATCCAAAGTCTTTTCAAATTAGTTCTTGCTAATTTATCTTGAATTATTTCGACATTTTTCTGAAACACTGAACATAAACTCATTAGTACAATAACATATCCTTAATGGCTTTTTAAATATCAAAATCTCACTGGGATCTTCAAATATTATATTACATTACAGTAATATTATACTATATCATATATTTATGTATTAATACATATTATATTTTATTATAGTCTGTTGTATAATACTATATAATATTTTTTATAGTCATTTTGTCATACAAAAGTACTTTCTCAATTTACTTACCAAACACATGTTAAAATGTAGTTATCAAACGGCAAACAACTTTTTATAAAAGCTTTTCTTCAGAAAGCTTTACTTCAGAAAGCTCTACCTGCAAAAGCTCTACTTCCAAAAGTTCTGCTGCCAACAGCTCCCTCAAACAGGGCAGAAGTCCTTAACTATCAATATTGGTCCATGTTAAGATAGGCTTATCCTCTTGATGAAGAATTTTTGATATTTGTAATGCTAAAACTCAAGTTTGGGGTTGGCAATGATGCCTCGTTGACATTGATGACCTCTTTACCCAAAAGAAAGCAAAAAACATTGTTGATCTTTTGCAATGGTTGCAAGGATAAATCATAGTATCAAAACTAGAATAATGATCGATCTCATGGCATGGGCATTTACATATATATCAAGATTGTTTTTTCTTATGCAGCGCTTTAATAATTTAATCCGGTGCGATTGGATTGGATTGGTGATAGCTTTTAACAGTTGACAAGTTATCATTTCATGTGAATATTTAGCACATAATTTCAAAGAGAACGTAATTCCAAATCGGGCCACAATTGATGGTGTAGGAAAAATTAAAGTTTTAATGAAGCAAGATATACTTCAAGATGGTTTTCTCTGGACAATTACTTCAGGATACCATCCGAATGTCAACTTCATTTTGGCTTTTTTTCTGGAAAAAAAGAGAGAAGAAAACACCCTCTTTTGAGAGCTAGCCTCCAGGTTCAACACATGGCATCTTTTTTGATGGATACTCCTTGCATGGACTCGGCCACGAACCTAATTAAAATGCATTTTTGAACTTTTTTTATTTTTTTTTAAAAGGTTTGTTAGTAAACAGTGTTCCAGCATCTCTATTTGGAAAAACATAGGCTGCGTTGGACTTTGAGATGGAGAGATGGAAAAATATATGTACAAGTCTCAAAGTTAAATATGCTTGACTTTTTTTTCCGGTACAATTTACATCCGACGAGTATGAATGCAAGCAACAAAGTCAGAAAACAAAAAGGATCAAATATGGTAGTCCATTCAGATAAAATTCTTCGAGTGGTATGCAGCAAAAAAAAATAAAAAAATAATCAAATTAGTAATACAATTTGTCTTCTTATGTGGGGCCAGATAGGAGCCGTATTCTCAGCGTGGCACCCCGGGCTCGCGGGATCTGGTTCGATGGAGACTCCTCGCATGGATTTGAGCGAAGGGGTTGCGGCCGGAGTGGATCAGTCAAATCGGAGACCGACAAAAAGAGCACGAGCCGATATTTAATTAAAAAAAAAGAAAAGAAACGGAAGCTGAAAACGCGAGTGCTTCTGTCAGACCCTCAGAATTCCGTCGTCCAATCGCGTGCATAAACATTTTAATGGGAACAAACGATCCAAGCCACCCAAGTAGACGAGACAGGCGATTGATGCCGTGATGCTGCGATTAATCGCATACATGTCGTTCAACCGTCCGTCTCTCTCATCCGTCCAAACGCGTCTCTCCTTCGCGGCTCCGCTGTAACCCGCATCTCACAATCCTCCATCGAATATCCCTCGCCTGCGCCAGCTGTCAACCTACTAATCTCCAGCGGGATTTCCCTTTTGGGTCGATCCATCCAATTCCCAATCCTAATTAACTTCTCCTTATTTTTTTTTCCATTGGCTCTTTTAATTCGATACATCTCCGCGCCCGCTGTTTTCCTTTCTTACTTCTGTTCGCATGGGAAACCCTAAAAACCCTTTGAACTAAACCGCCGCGCCCGCTTTCCTCCGCGATTCCTTCTCACGCTTTCGATCTCTCTTCGCAACCCTAAAATTTCCGAAGGTCTTCGGGTCGAGGGATGTGACGGGAGGGCGGCGAGATGGAGGGGAGCATGAGAGGTGGAGAGAATGGGAGCCCTGGCGACGGCCGCCCGCCGAATCCGCTCTCCGGATCCTATCCCCGGTGCCTCAACGCGGCCCACCTGGGGTCCTCTTGCAAGCCCACGCTTCTTCCACACAGCTCTCTCGTAAGTCCTCCATTCTCCTCCTTCGTCGTCTTCTTCTTCTGAATTCCGTTTTCCTGTTGATAACTCGTGGGCTCTTTGGGTGTCGCTTCACTGTTCTTGACTAGTCATTGATTTTTTCGTGGTTTTGTGGAAGTCTTGTGAGATTATCCTCGGATGTAATGTCAAAAAGTTGTCTCCTTTTTTGCGTTTTTCTGTAACTCAATAATGTAATATTTGAAATCCTTATTCTTGCTTCCCTTTTTCCCTTTCCCTTTGTATTTTTGGAGCCGTGCTTATATAAGTATTGCAAGATTTGAAATTTAATCCGTGCCTACATTTTTTTTTTCTTCAAAATGTTGCTAACAAAACGTTGATAATTTGTTACTCGCCTTTGTTTGCAAAAGAAATTTATTGCGTTGATGTTAGTAGAGGAGTATGTTTCCTCTCGATGTTGGTTTTACACAGGGTCATTTTGTCAAGCGGCTTTCATGCTTTTCTGGTCACTGTTCATCCAAAATTATTATTACTTATTCTGGTTTCGCGATCTCCGTCAATTTAGTGAGTCGGCGTAGTATATTGATTCCAATATCATACAACATATATATAACTATCAAAGCATGGATCGCGTCAAAGCATTGATAATTTGCTACTCACCTTAGTTTGCAACAGGAATTGATGGCGTCCTTGTTAGTAGAAGAGCATGTTTCCTCACAACGTTGGTTATACAGGGTCATTTTGTCAAGCGGCTTTCATGCTTTTCTCGATACTGTTCATGCAAAATTATTATTACTTATTCTGTAGCATCTGTTAATGGTTTCACAGTGTGTCAATTTAGTAAGTCGGCATAGCATATTGATTCCGATGTCATATATACAACATACATGCGTACATGCATGCATACATACGTACATACAACCTTGTAAGCTGAAGTCAAGTCACCCGAGTGTTGATCTTCCTGATTGCAGGTTAGCACTGCAGTTACAATTATATCACATATTGATATACTTAAGCCCTTGGAAGGAACGTATGATGCTGGCTTTCAAAAATTCGTTAAATAATTAAATCCTTAAATTTGTAAAACGTGAAAACATATTAGACCATTTGATTACCACTTCACCGTGAATAAAAAAAACATCATGTTAGCTTTTGCATAGCAAGCTAATATTTCCATACTGAAGCATAATAACTAAAATTTACTCTGTCTCACACATAATTCAGAAGTTCTGCATAGTAACTCCTGAAGTGTATGTAAGCTACCAGTTCACAAGGGGTAATTGAAGACTTGAAGGAGGAACACAGATTGATGGAGAAGTATAAATTAGAACAGATACAGGAAATCAGACAACTAGATGGAACTTGAGAGATGTACCTATTAATCATGTTGCCTAATTTTAGATTTTTATTATTTTTGCTGAAAGATAAAATAATAAAAATCTAAAATTAGGCAACATGATTAATAGGTACAAATGAAAAGAAATGATGATTGTAGGCTTAGATTTTTATTATTCAATTGATGAAAAGAGCAAGTGGAAGGTGAAGGTGAAAATGAAGAATAAAAATGAAGGCAATAAAAAAAAGAGGAAGGGCAAGGGTGTGTCATAAAGAAGTAATGATGATTGTAGGCTTAATATTCAAGGATCAAGAGAAATAAATTTGGCTTTACTTCTCCATACTTACTGCATCTGGTATACATCTGAGGGAGAAAATCTGATAAGGGTTAATCTACTTCATGCAGTCTGATTCTCTTCTTCCTCCACTTCCTCTTTGGCTCTTCCCTTTGTCCTTGTATATGCCACAAAGTGGCTATAATTCTTTTTCTTCTTCTGCTCTTTGAAAGGTTGAATCTGATATATGATTGCTATATTTTCGTGTTCATACCATAAGGTTGGAGGATGGATCTGTTTCTGATATTCTGTTGCATATTATGTGGAAAGTTGTTATAGTCTGCTATTAGTCTGTTTCCCCCCATTTGTATCAATAGAAAAAAGTTTTAATATTGATATCCAATCTCGACACCCACTGCTAAGTATGTTTTTTCACATCAATAAATAAATAATCTAATTATCAACGGGTGTAACGTAAGTTAACATTTTCGTTAACTTTGTTGTGGCTTGGTAAAGAAATTTATCTTTAAGTAATGAAATTGATCTGAGACTTGAGTTTGATAATGTCGATGAGATGCGGAACCAAATGTATTTCGATGGATTAATGTTGCAATGCCCACATTTTCGTCTTCAGTGGTTTGTGTAACTTACTAATCTGGGCTTTTGCAGGTGAAGACAAAAATAATGGATGCAACCTCTGAGCCTGAAATAAGTAGGGAAGATTATGAGGCTGAGTTTATCCCGATTTTACGGTCTGGAGGGTGGGCTGATATAGGATTCCGGCAGAGTATGGAAGATGCATTTGTTTGCCGTGACAACTTCATGCAAGATTGTGGGCTGAAGAACTTTGGAGAAGGGCCCAGTGCCTTTTATGGGGTATTATTCTGGCATACTTTACTGCATACAAATTCAAATAGGAAACTTTGGTATGCGAAGATCTGACCAATCAAAAAAGAAAATGAATTCTGAACTATCAACATATTATTGTGTCAGTTGTGTGTGGAAGTTCGCTACCTTTAATTGCTGTTTTATCAATCAATATCTTGCCATATTTCTGGTTGACTGGTTGCTATCAAGGAATGGTTGAGGGAATCATCAGAAGATAGCTATTCTAACTAATGCGAAGGCCATATTACTAGCTCTCCCTCTTTCTTTCCTTCAGGTTTTAACATCACCTTAGTCCACAATCTAGAGTCTTCTGTTGCTAACTTGAAGTTTTTCGCATACTGGCTATTGATAGGTTTTTGATGGGCATGGAGGAAAGCAGGCTGCTGACTTTGCTTGCAGCAACTTGCCGAGATTTATTGTAGAGGATGAGGACTTCCCAAGGGAGATTGAGAGAGTGTTTGCATCTGCATTTTTGCAAACGGACACTGCTTTTGCAGAGGCCTGCTCTGTTAATTCTGCCCTCGCATCTGGTACGACTGCACTGGCTGCGCTTGTTGTTGGAAGGTCAGGCCTTTATCTATTAATACTCGCCTATGTCTTTCTTTTCCTTTTCAGATCCATTAATTCCTCCTAGCAGTCGTGTCAAACTTGTTGACCCTAGATTGGAGTAATTCAATGTTTGATATACCACCTTCTGAGTCAACAAGGTCTAAGTGTTCCTATAGATGATCCTGTCTGTTCATATACATATTTATTTATTTTTTTAGAATTAAACATCAGGTCTTTCTGTTTGCTTTTTTTCTCTCCCTATCCATTTTCTTTTTCAAATGTTAAAGAAAAGCATTCTACAGGTATAATCATCTAGGATTGTGATTAAAGGATTTTTGGGTCATTATCTGCCAATGAGGTTGGATTTTAACGCATTTCATGCGAATGAACCGTATAGTGAAATTGCTGGGAGTGATAATCCTTTATCTTTTATGCTAGTCCTTTTTGTGGACAATAGCTTTATTTTGGTCCATGCTGAGGATTTATCATTTCAGAATAAATTTTCTTTCTTTGGTGGAGATTGCTTGGAGGTGAATCTTCTATTCATATTATTCTCTTCCCTTTTGATCAAAATGTTGCTTTCTTCTAACTCTGGACTAATTAAAAGAATTACATATATTGTAATACATCATAATCAAGGTTCATTATGTTGTAATTTTGTTACTGTTTCTCCTGTGTGCGTGGGCCTGTGGGGCCATGCGGCATCTACTTTAGCTGCAGTAACCTAGTAGTGTGGGCAGTAAGTACATTCAAATTGTATTATTTTTGGCAGCTGATCATTCAATGTGGTGTGAGCTGCACCCTGACTAGTGTGGGTCATAGTACTTTTCCTCATTTGTACTAAGTGATATCAGCCTGCTAAAATAAGCAATTAGGCATTGTTTATTTGTTATTCATGTATACTGTCATGATGCTCTGGTAGGATTCCTTTTCTATCCCCCCACTCTTTTGGAATATGTTATTTTTTGCTTAGATTTTTTTTTCCTGGGTGCTGGTGGGACAGGTCATTGGTGGTTGCTAATGCTGGGGATTGCCGAGCTGTGCTCTGCCGCAGGGGTGAGGCCATTGAAATGTCTCGGGATCACAAACCAGCTTGCACCAAAGAGAGGAAGCGAATAGAAGCCTCTGGAGGATATGTGTATGATGGCTACCTCAATGGGCAGCTCAACGTATCCCGTGCCATTGGTGACTGGCACATGGAAGGCATGAAGGAGCGGGGTGGTTTGGGACCTCTCAGTGCAGAACCTGAGGTGATGAGGACGAAGCTTACAGAAGAGGATGAGTTCCTTATCATGGGCTGTGATGGCATCTGGGATGTGTTCCGTAGCCAGAATGCGGTTGATTTTGCACGGCGGAAGCTCCAGGAGCACAATGACCCTGCCACATGCTGCAAGGAGCTTGTTGATGAAGCTCTCAAGCGGAAGAGCAGTGACAACCTTGCTGTGGTTGTAGTATGCTTCCAGACAAGGCCGCCTCCAGCTCTGACAGCCCCAAGGCTTCGGGTTCGAAGAAGTATATCGGCAGAGGGACTGAGGGAGCTGCAGAGCTTCTTGGATAATCTGACGAACTGAATCAAGAGGTGTATGGTGATTGGTTGCTCTTTTGCTCTCTTCTTTGTTGTTGCCCTTCAGGTGGGTCTGTAGGTTTAACTGCTCTCTCTCTCTCTCTCGTTTTTTCCCCCTTTTTTCGCTTGGTGAGATGGTTGTTGTTGTTGTTAACTAATACTGAGAGATATTTGCACAACTGTAACATATGCGGCAGCTAATTCCCGTCTGCAGTGAGTTTGGTTTTTGGCATTTGCATTTAGATCAGAGTTTATTTAATATAATGCAGTGTCTCATTTTTGCGTGGGTAAGATTTTGTGTGACGTTTGACAGCTGCACTTGTGCCTGTATTGCCTGTTGTCAGACTGCTACTGGGCCCTCACAAGAAAAGTAAATTGATCAGAGTCGATTAATGGCTGGGTGTGGAAGTATGAGATTGATTAATTCCCCAAAGATCTGTGCCTTTTTAACCATTTGCTGGCTCATAGTCTTGAGTTGTTTACTTTGTAGCGTAAGTGAGTTGTTTACTTTGTAGCGTAAGTGACATTTTGTAGATTGCAGCTGACTGAATAATATGGTTATATGGTACCAATGCAGCTCCTGCTCTGAAGAACATTGACTGGATTTCCAAGCTTCTAGGGTGGTTGATTATTTTATAATTAAGTTTTTTTTTGGTATTGGTTATAGAGCTCCGCCTTAAAATTAGCCTGGACATCACAGTAAGAGGAAGTGGTGACTGCAATGTCGTTCGTAAGTGTCGCTTGTATCATGTTAAATATCATGTTTCAACAAGTATTTTTGAAGTACGAACTCAATTATTATTTGTCTAAACTGATTTGCATATTGATACAAAAGAAATACATAGGCAAGATATTCAAGTTCTTACACAATAAACTTCTCAAAATATTTGCATGTAAGTTCTTACTATAATCCAATATCAGGCTATATTATTTTTTTTATATAAAATTTATATACGAGTATATAAAAAGAAAATTATTTTTTTCTATTTTTTTTTTGTTCTGCAAATATTTTAACACCTTCGGTATACTCTTGGATGAGTGTCAAACTGGGCCGGGCATGCTACTGGACCTCATGCTGCCAAGGGAAAGTGAAGACAGCATTGGATGAGATGCCTGAAACCTCAAAGGGACTAATCAGCTGCAGCGAAGGTCAACCCATGCAACTAAAAGCCGCACCTCAGAGGATAAAAAGAAAGCTAACCAGAACCTAACACAAACTAAGATAACCATTTCATTGTAACCTCCTCTTCTCGGTTCGACCAACTTTAAGGATAAAACCGGGCCGTCATGGTGACCCTGGGTTGACCAAATCAGGTGTACGTGAACCCAACTTACCTTACAACTCATGTTGCAATCCACTTCTGTACATAACCGCAGAAATAGAACTCAGGTCAAAATCCTTCCTCCCATTTCAACCAAAAAAAAAAGCGGAACGATCCAAAAAAAAAAAAAAATCTGGGCCATGCTGGGGGGCACAAAAGGCATTTTGCTTTATTATTTTAACTAATCCTGGAGCTTGTCTGGCAAGGACTCGATCGATGTAGGTTTTAAAGATGCAGAAAATTCAAAGCTCGTAGAAAATCAGTTTATACAGAATTTAATATATATAGAAAATTTATGCACGAAGCTGCAGTAAATTTTTGCTTAAATTTTTAAATATGCAGAAAATTTCTGCATACTTTTTAAGGTTGCAGAAAAATCTATTTGCACTATTTTTAGAGCAAGATAAATTTCTCAAAAGACTGATTTTTGTAAGGAAAATAATCTCTAAAAGAAAAAGATACAAACTTTCTGATTTTATACAATCAAAGTAAATTTAATTCTATACAACCAAAGTAGATTCGATAAACAACTAGTAGTAATTTCTAGTATAATCAAGATCTTGCTCTTAAACTATAGGAATAAATATACCTAGAAATCACTATTTATGCTTTGAGATAATAAATTGAAATAAAACTTTATATCTACAAAATTTTGAAAATTAGTTGGTTGAAAGCTTGGTTGGATCGAGGCGTGTGATGTATACTACCCCAAGAACGTGATTTGTCCCCTACGTGTGGGTCTACAACGATCTCATCCCAAAGGTATAACAAACTAGTTCAGCTCAATTCTCTTGTAACATGCACAATTGCTAGAAGGCTAGACTTGAGTGACTTCCTTCGGTTGCCTAGAAAAGAAGGAAGAAGAAAAGGTGGAGGAAAAATGAAAAAGCAGAAAGTGTGGAAGCAGAGTCTCTATCAGATTGCAATAGAGCGCACAAGAGAAAAGTGGATGTGTAAGTGTGTTTCTAAAGCAATGGACCCAAAATTTATTTACAGACTTTGCTGAGATGATCGAGAAGACGGATGGTTTCTAAGATATGTGATGTTTCGAAAATACCATATCTCTTCGAAAACCAACATTTTTTTTTGAAGAGAGTTGTAACTCTTCGAAAAGAGGCATCCGGCAAAAAGTATTTTAATACATTTAAAATAAAATTTTGCGAATAAGGTTGGTTTAATTTTTTTTTCAAATTAAAACTACAACATCTTCTTGTTTGTGTGGGTTTCTCCAGTTTTTCATATTCTGCATAATCTTTTCTTTTCTTATTGACTAAAATATTTATTATCTTGAATTAGAAGGTTGACGGATACTCCTTCCATCCAAGAAACCAATGAAAGGCGACATTAAGGAAAGGAAAAAAAATTAGATACTCTCTGCTTCTTTTCGGACTATTTTTTATCTGCTGTTTTCCCATGTTGTTCCTTTATACTTCATATACTCTCTGCACGTCGCACAGTTTTTAGCCCTTGCATCCACAAAAGAAGTGTACAAATCACAGCAGACACATTTCGTGAAAAAATTCAAAGAAAGAAATGCTATCATCATTGTCAACATACCTAACTTACAGGGTACAAAAAATTAATACAAGGTAAAGAGAGAGAAAAAAAATAGCTGACTGATTGCCACTGACAAATTCTTCTTTTGATATTTCGCATAGCATCGTGTATCCTTCTGCTTACATTTGATGGTGAGGTCGATCCGAAATGTCACTTTTAAAAAATAATTTAATCTACCAAGTAAATACTTCTCTACCTTCTCTGGAAGTTTAGTACTTTTATTGTCAACCCAAAAAGAAAAGCAAAGAGCACGGCAAATCCAACGACAACCACTGCAACCACTCCCAAGAAGTCGTGTCTGAATCCAAGATGTGACCTCACATATTCAGCCACAGTTTGGCTGCCGTCCTCAAATGTGCGCTCGATATCCCCGAACTGTGAAGCGACCAAGCCGTACAATGTCCATGCAACGGGGTTTGCCCAGAAATACCACCTCCACCACACAGGCATACTCTGTAAGAAGGGCAAAGTTTTTTTTGTTTTGTTTTAGTTCATCGTTATTTCAGGAAACCCATCTTAAATAGAGCAATGTGAATCAGAACTTACCGGTCGTGGGATAATGAATCCAGAGAAAAGATTCCACATTCCAACAAAAGCAGCAGCTATGATGGCAGCTATGTTGATGTTGGGAGTCATGCCCACCGTCATCATTCCATAAAATGTGAAGTATAGTAGGGTGAAGTACATAAAAAACAGGTACCAAAAGAACTTGGCAGCCGTCCATTCAAACGCAATCATTGCGTACACTATAACCCCATATACCAGACACTGAACCAAGACATAGGGAACCTCGATCAACACCTGCAGAGGCCACAGAAGAACATGGTTAGCTGATCTTGATTTGTTTCAAATGCACGTACGTTGGATGTGGTAAGGTGATGTTGAAGTAATTACTTGTCCAAGAGCATATGGCAAAGCTGAATACATTCCTGCTGCCCTCTCTCTATAGAAGACGGTTCGTTCGATGGACACAACGGGCTGGACGGATGTGGAGTTCGAAACCCCGATGAACAGAACAGCAGCGTACATGGAACCCATTGCATTAGCTAAATCCTGTTGATCCCTCCTGCAACAATGTTTTTGTCAGACAAATCATATTTGGAAACATCAGGGGATTATATATAGCAGACTTGGGTCGTCTCAGAATTACTACTTACGTTTTGGTACCAAGATCCCAGAATATCGTCCCAAACATCAAGGCTATCATTGTTGTGAAGAAAAACCTGACAGCAGTATATGGAGGATTCCTCCAATACGACAGTCGTTGTTTCCATAGGCATGCCAAGCATTGTGTGAGGAATGGTCGAGAGTACTGAGTTGGGAAGTGAAGATCGCTGGAGCCAGGAGGAGGTATGCTCAATTCCTTGATCAAAGCTTTGTTTCTCCTGCAACACAATATAGAGTAAAAGAGTTAATTGTTTCTAGGTAATACCTCCATCAGAAATTAATCCGTTGGAACAGCAGCCAAACTACTTACTGATACAATTCCGAATTCTTGTACACCTCGCTGAAACTAACCCCCAATATTTCTTCTTGTGATTGTGTTGTTACTTCCAGCATCCATGTTGCAGGATTATAGCCGTCTTGTATCTTGCTCACTCCTTCGATTTGCTGATAATATAAATGCAAAGTTACAGACGTCGTCGCGTCGCTCGAATATAAAATGTTTCAGGAGCTAAAACTCTGAAAACCAAAAACGATGCAACCTTTCTGCTGTCCATTTTCTTACCTCAAAGTAATCGATCAGATGACAAGA
This sequence comes from Phoenix dactylifera, assembly GCF_009389715.1. NCBI lineage: Eukaryota > Viridiplantae > Streptophyta > Magnoliopsida > Arecales > Arecaceae > Phoenix > Phoenix dactylifera. The sequence continues at coordinate 3,764,730 of NC_052399.1, forward strand.
ATGTCGCCCCAACGGGCCTACGTATATCTCTTCTCCTCCTCGCTTCAATAGAAACAGCTGCAGTTGGAAGTAACAAAGCATCAGATACCAGCAACATTTACAAATATGTCATTTTACGAATACCTGCGAGAGAATAAAGAAAACCTATCGATCCGACCGATCTTCTCACCTCATCAAAAGCTTCAAATATGTCGATGCTAGGCTGATGAATAGTGCACACTACAGTCCTCCCGGTGTCCACAGTGTTTCTCACTGTCCTCATTACAATGGCGGCCGCCCTTGCATCCAGTCCAGAGGTAGGCTCGTCCATGAATATTATGGAGGGGTTAGCAACAAGCTCTACTGCAATTGTGAGCCTTTTGCGCTGCTCGGTTGATAACCCATTCACACCAGGCAGTCCTACCAAGGCTTCCCTCAATGATGTTAGCTCTACAAGTTCCATGACCTCTTCCACGAACATCTGCACAGAAGATTAATTGTTACAATTAAATTCCTGAAGTTATAAGCTGAAAGTTGCACAAGAATGGACCCATATGTTCGGCCAACCTTTCTTGTTGCAGAATCTACATCGGCAGGTAAGCGAAGCCATGCAGAGTAAACAAGGGATTCATAAACCGTGACATGAGGAGAGTGGATATCATTCTGTTCACAATATCCTGATATACGAGCGAAAGTTTCTTGCTTCTTGGGGTAGCCAGATATGGTAATGCTTCCATCTATGTATCCACCTGTTTTCCTTCCAGCCAATACATCCATGAGTGTAGTTTTGCCTGCTCCACTTACACCCATTAGAGCTGTAAGTACTCCTGGCCTGAAAGATCCACTCACTCCCTTTAGGAGCTCCAGTCGGTCTCCCTCAACACCTTGTGCTGTCATTTCCTGGAAATACATATTCCATTAAGGATTGGTTATTTTGGCAAGAAATAAGTATACCGCATAAAAAAAAAAGTTCGGTGAAATACAGACAGAGATTTATCTTTTACGCAAATGCAGATACCTGTGGCATGTCCACCGAGTATGTTATATTGTCAAATGTGATGGAAAGGGGGGTGAATGGGAGGACCATTCCTTTCTTATTCTGATTAAGATTAGCAGCAGCATCTGTCATGCTTGATGAGGCATCATTATTCCTACTTCCACGAGCACTTTCTGCATCGGAACATGTAAACTAAGATGATAAACAGCGAGAGGGAACTGTCAGAAATTGATGAGCAAACTAGTAATGTTATAACTGATTTACTTTTGGATGTGGAATCTCTGCTAATGCTCCTTTCTGTAAGTGATGATGGCTCCATTTCTCCTGTTATATTTGCATATTTTTCATTCAATGCCTCTTCAGATAAACTTGGCTGAGCTTTCCCAAATGCTGCAAGCATTTCAAAGTAAGGTATGGGGCAAGGTATCTCAATGTGGACCTCTTTAAGCATCACAATATGCGAGATTGCTACATAGAGTTGATGCCAAGATATAGGGGGAGAACTACTTACGCTTGATATAGGTGAGCGCCACAGTGAAAAGGATATTGAAAAGGATCATATATCCGGCCAATGCACCCGTACCAATCCAGTACCATTTGGCCTCTGTAAAAATTCCACGGGACTTCAAGACTTCCACTCCTAGTGTTTCATTATGATTCAGAAGAATCTATAACACAGATAAATCAAAGGAAATGCACTTCAGTTCGCTGAAGACATACGATGATATTATTTACTTGATTGTTGTTTGACATAGATAATTGAAGTAACTGCAGGGGAGTGACTGTAAATGATTTGAAAGCACTCTGTGTCTGTGAAATAAGGACAAATTTACTGATAAATGATACCAAGTTTACTTGTTTCTAGTGGTCAAACCAATGTGTATCTGGTTGTCATCTGCTAGCGCATACATTTTTTGAGCAATTATTAGCACATGAATTAGAATAATTGCAATCATCCTTAGAACTTCATGTAGAAGGATATATTACTTAAGCTTTTAAATAATTTTGGATTCCTGTTATTGTCCATCAGAGTTATTAAAATCATCATATCAATTTATATGTTGATGAAATCTAATGTATTTGATTGTTTAGTTATGATTTATCTGATCCAATCATCCTGTTTGGGAGAAAAAAAAACAGAGAAAAAAAAGAAAATCATATATAGCATTGACCTTTCAGAAAAGCAAGTGAACTTACATGGCTCCAACTGTGTCCAAGAAATTCATTTGTTGCAAGTGCATTCTGTGCGTACATCATGGGTGAGATCCAGTAACCCCATATCCACCACTTTTTCACATCCTCTGCCGAAGGGAACAATGAAAATCGATTAAATATCAACACTCTGAAACCAGTTGAGGTAAATCGTAACACTTGGCACGGTAAACTGACAAAGAAACAATTTGCTATCGTCTAAAGAGCAAGAACCTACGGTGCGACAAAATGAATCCACCCAACACTATAACCACGAGCAATGAAAACGCTCCAAAAGTATTTGCAACGATCATGTTTCTACCCAGTGCAGCGATGAAACGGAATAACCCGGAAGCCATTTGATTGACAAGTAGGAGAAGCAGATACTGCTTAAATAGCCTGTACATGGAAGCGAGAGTAATGCTGTTATTTCTGAGAAGCCAGAATGGGAGGATCACTTAAATCAGGCTGGAGGTCAAGCTGTGGCAGTTGCAAAGCAAAGAAATACTGACCTTCCGACATTTGGATCAAATCCTATCACGTAGTAAGTCATGAACACCCAGACACCAACTTCCACAAATGTTATGGGTATCTTGAGAATCCATGAGGGCACGGCATAAGTCCATGCTGGATAAAAGCGGTAGTCCCTTTGCTTGAAGAAAACAGGCAGCTTTGCAATGGCCAATGAAAGTTCAGAGAATCCATTGAACATAATCATCATCATTGCGAAGAAAAGGGCACCCATATAAAGCCCTCCATCGTTTGTGCTATCGCGGTGCATGTTGGTTCGCAGGAAGAGTGTCATTGTGATCGTAGCCATGAACATGAGCTGATGAGGAGAGAAATGCAAAATGATAAACCGCTGGCACTTGTTTGTGGAATAGAAGCTCTAAGTTGCAGCGGAGGTGATTCACTTACCTGGAAGGCCCTAAAGAAATAGACAAATGAGTTCCGCTTCATCAGCAACAACTCTCTCCAGATGTTAGCTTTCAATAGTTCCTTGCTGCTAGCACCGTATTTTGTAGTTGCGAGAGCAGCAGGGTGGCTGCTGCTCTTGTCGAACGGGACGGAGAGTTCATTTCCTAAGTTCCGACCCGCATGGAACGACTGGAATGCCTCTGAAAATTCCCTGACAGGCACAAACCTGTAAGGCTCGTCATGACGCATCCAATACTGCGGCTGATCTTTCTTTGATGTTACCTACATTCCCAAAAATAAATTATCATCTTGGACAATCTTGTAATCCAAAAGAAAAAAAATAAATGTTGGTGAAGGGAATCTTTCTGGTTTTTGGCTTACTTCCTGCAAGAAGTCTGCAACACCTTTCCTCTCAGGGCATCTGAAGCCCATGGACTCAAAGAACTCAAGCACCTGCTCGCGGGGACCTTGGTACACAACATGGCCATCTGAAAGAAGTATTATGTCGTCGAAGAGGTCGTAGGTCTCTGGTGCTGGCTGAAGCAGAGAAATGACGGCTGTCCCGTCGAGAATGTGAATGGATTGCCTGAGCGAGTTCACGATCTGGAAAGTTGTGGAACTGTCCAGACCTGTGGATATCTCATCCATGAATAGAGCTCTCGCTGGCCCGACAATCATCTCTCCTGTATCACAAGTTGAAGACCCAGAGGGTCAGATCAGATCAGCATCCCCAAAGATTTTTTTTTTTTTTTTAGATCAAGGGAAGCTTAGCCACCCAAAATTTATTCAATTGAGACAGCATCCTAGAAGATCACATGATCTTGGAGGTTGGATTTGGCAGTTCGTCTACCTGTTGTGACACGCTTCCTTTGTCCTCCTGAGATGCCTCTCAGCATTTCATCTCCTACCATGGTATCAGCGCACACTTCCAATCCTAAAATCTGTTACAGATGGCAAATAAGACGACCTTCTTTCTAGTTTCTTTGAAAGTGTTCTTCCTCTATCTTTGCTTTTTTGTCAAATTAATCATCAAAACAGAAGTTTGCACCATGAAAAAACATAACAAAAGGGTCACAGATCAGGGGCAGAGAGCGGCACATACCTTCAGTATATAGTCTGTGATTACATTGGTCTCTTGGTTTCCCATTGCAGCTGCCTGATAAGTAGAAAAAGGAAAAATCTTATTGCGCTTTCTGTCCGCTCGATGTCAAGTTAATCAGCTTATGAGAAGCAATTTGCTATGGATTAACAACCATGGTGACACTCCGGTAAGTTTTAATTCGCCAAAGCTATCAATTTCTTGAGAGTTTGGGAAGATGAACAGAGCAGCTCTGCTTGCTAAGAGGATGCTTATCTCACCTTCATGAAGATATCGATATCGGGGTCTGGCTTGATGTTTGCCTGCTTTTCCCTTCTTGCTAGCTCGGCCAGCATATCTGCATATTGTCACGTAAGAAGATCTATCGGAATTGTATGAAAAATTATGGAGTAATTTTCTACGTCGAAACAATTTGTGGAGCGATACTGACCGTAACGAGTCCCTACTCCCTGACATCTCGCAGAGAAAGATAAGGTTTCACGCACTGTCATCTCCCCGATGTGGAGATCATGTTGACTGATATATGCAGCTGTTCTCTCGGGCATGAACTCATCCATCCCATGGCCATTGTAAGTTACTCTTCCCGAAACCTGTTTTGTGTTTCAGAAAGTTGGAAATCTTATAGCAGCATTGAGAGCATCTATAGAAATTAAAATTAAGATACAGAGCGAATGAATCTCCTGACCTTTAGATCCGACTCGAGCTTTCCGGCCAACGCCAATAACAAAGTCGTCTTCCCCGACCCTGGTGGACCCAGGAGCAAAGTCATCCTACAAAATAGAAGGAACATAATTTAAAAATTTCAGATGCAGAAACGAAATTGGAACGAGATGTTTGGTATCTAAATCTGAAGCAAACGATATCATACCTGCGGGGCTTAATGATTCCGCTAACGTCATGAAGGATCTCTACTGGTCTCTTCCTACTTGGTACTACATGCAGGAGATTGGCAAAGCCCTTGGACCAGAAAAAAAGAGAAGCAAACCCCTCAGTTATAAAGGTACTCACCGAACCTCATAGATAGCTTTTAATTTTATTTATTTATGAGTTTTTTTTTTGTTTTACATAAATATCTTTCTAAATATATAAAAATTACATGAATATTCTCGTAAAATTACTATTTGTATGTATTTTTTTTTTTTGTATGTGTATACATACTATCCAATGTTATTAAAAAATAAATAGCTTAAAACTAAAATGGCTGAAATACTATTACGTGTAGATATGCAAAAAAAAAAAAAAAAGTTGTAAGTGTATTTTAGTCATTTTAAATTTTAAATTACTTATTTTTTAATGGCATTAGATGATATAGGTACATATATTTAAAAAAAATATAGATGCAAAATAAATATTTTATGGAGAAATACATGCAAATAATAATTTTAGAAGGATATTCATACAATTTTATATATTTTGAAGGATTTATATGTAAAAACTTTTTCGTTTATTTATTTTTGTCTCTTCTCTTTCCTTCTCAATAGAGTATTTTAGTTATCCGAAATACCTCGAGGACGTTGACTGTAGCATTGACGAATGAAGGCAAGCCTCTGTTGCCCACATAAGCTTCTGCTTCGATGTTGAGGTGCTCGTAACGCACTTCGATCGTCGGAAGTTCAATTCCAACTCTAGAAAAAGGAACAAAAGAAAAGAGGAAATCAGGAAATCGGAATTTAGATAAATCCTCTAGCAGCCAAAGCATTCAAGTAAGGCAAAGGGGAAGGATGTGCTTGTCCGTACTGATCCATGCGGTTCCTAAGCTTCAACAAGAACTTCTCGTTGTCCTCGTCGGCAACCCGGACCAGCCTTTCGATCAAGTTCTTCCTCTCTTGATAGCTGAGGTTCTCTATATCAATTTCCCTGGGCTGCCCTTCATTTATAGCAAGTATGCCCCTCCGCAGCCTGTTATAGGTCGGCAGCTTCTCCAGCGCAGCCCATTTCAGGGCCTCCTCGTCATCTTCCTCTCGCGACGATCTCGAGAAGACATCTTCTCCTCTCATCCAGATGGATGCACTCCCCGCCCTGGTGCTGCTCGCCCTTATGCTACTCGCCCTTATGCTACCCACCCTGGTTTTCTCCCCTGTCTCCATTTCTTTCACCGTGCTTTCTCTCTTCCCTTCACCCTCTATCAGAGAGGTAGGAAAACAGTCCTCCCGCCGTGCCGAGCCGCTACGAAGTTTATGGGATTGTGAAGCCAGAGATGGAGCTATCCGAGAGGTAGGAAACAGTCCGTCCTGCCGTGCCGAGCCGCTACGAAGTTTATGGGATTGTGAAGCCAGAGATGGAGCGAGGAGAGGCGAGAAGGGTGGAGGGGAGGGAGATGGGTTGCGTCCGCTGGTTGTGTTGTGTGACAGGGGTGGGGAAAGGGAGGAAACAGGGGCTTAAATAGGGTCGGTTGGTGGTGAGGACTAGGAGGGAGGGCGGCTTCTGGAACTTCAAAAATAAGGGCCTCGTGTTTCAAATAGTCGGTCAAGCTCTTCCACCTTTGAAATGGCTTAGCGTGCGAAGGCTTTTCTTTTTCATTAAATTAAAAAAAAGGCTCAGTTTTCTCGTGTTTAGTCCTTCTGAACGATGCCGACAACGATGCATAAGCTGGTTTTTTTCCCCCTTGTGGTTAATCCCAATATCCCCCAGCTCCCGGGAAAGACCCGGATTTGGAAACTACCTCAACGTCCCGTGGCAAGAGTTCAGAAATTTCTTCTAGGCAAGGACAGAGAAAGCGGCGAAGTCTACATTTTTAACGTGAGTTTGAAATCTTTAGGAAATGTCCCTAATAAATTGGGCTTGGAGACCCAACCGTACATCACAATCATAGGTGCTACTAGATTCTGGGTTTTCTGGATTTCCGCCAGAGTTAGATCTTATTTAGATTATGCTAGGCTCCTATTAGATCCGTGTCTAACAAGCCGACTTTGAGGTGGGATCTTCCTCTCTTTTTTTCCCCATAATTCGCCGCTAAATCCAGTATTATTAGTGTTCGGTTGTTACCATTCTTACCCCAAGTTATCTTTCAACTACAGCCGTGTTGACCATCTAGAGAGATGCTGCCAGCCATCGGCCATGATGCGGTGGTCAACAGAAGTATTATAGGGGAAACTAACGACCGGTCCATTTATTGACTGGTCTTTAATGTTTAATCCCCGTTGACTGATTGTTTAACAACCGGTCCAACCATATTTCAACATTCCAACATGAGATGAAAATGCCCCCGCCTATACCGATCTCCCATTCCCACTGAAGAAGGGGAAGAAAAAGGCCGCCGCGGCCCCCAGCCGGCGGCCGGCCGCGGGCCGCCCCCTCCCGTGGCCAACGCCGGCCCCAGCCCGCCCCCACCCGAGACCCCTTCCGCAGCTGCCACGGCCCTGCCCCCATGGTCTCCTTATGAAGAAGGGAAAGAAAAAGACCGCCGCCAACCCGCCCCCTCCTGAGCGCCCTCCCGCGGCCGCCGCCGGCCGCGGCCCGCCCCTCCTGAGCGCCCTCCCGCGGCCGCCGCGGCCCCGCCCCCTTCCGCGCCGCCGGGAATGCCCCCGCCCCCACGGTCCCCTTCCGAAGAAGGGAAGAAAAAGGCCGCCGCCGGCCACGGCTAGCCCCCTCTCGAGCCTCCTCCCGCAGCCGCCACTGGCCACGGCCCGCCCCCTCCCGAGCCCCCTCCCACAGCCGCCATGGCCCGGCCCCCTTCCTACGCCGCCTGCCTCGCGGAGGAGAAGAAATAAGAAGGGAGAAGGGAAGAAGAGAAGAACAAAGAAAAGAAAAAGAAAAAAAAAGAAGAAAAGGAAAGAAAAAAAAGAAAAGAAAAGGAGAAAAAATAAATAAATAAATAAATAAATGCATAAATAAATACATATACATATATATATATATATATATATATATATATATATATATATATATATATGAATGAATGAAGAAATAAATAAATAAATATATAATATATTGTAATAAAATAAAATAATAAATAAATAAATAAATAAATAAAGGCAAGGAAAAAAGAAGAAATGGAAACAAAGAAGAAAATAAAAGAAAATAAAAAAAGGAAGAAAAGGAAATTAAATAAGTAAATACACACACACACACACATATATATATATATGAATGAACAAATAAATAAATAAATAAATAAATAAATAAATAAATAAATAAGATAATAAATAAGTATATTGTAATGAAATAAAATAATAAACGAATAAATAAATAAATAAATAAAGCTTGGAACTCAATTCATATATCCTCGAACATAGTTAACTCACCATTGCAATTAGGTTAGTAAGTTTGGTACACAAATAATATAGTATGGTACACATTTAAGTAAGCTTGGCTTAATCAATGTTTGAATACTTAATTTGGCCTCGCATGCAGTTAAATCTTCTCATCACATAGTTAAGTAAGCTTGAAACACACTTAATCTAGCATGACATACAGTTAAATCATCTTGGAATACAGTTAAATCTTCTTTACACACAATTAAGTTAAGATGGCTCAATGTTGCAAAAAGTCTTCTCTGCACACACTTAAATCTTCTTTGTACATAGTTAAGTATTCTCTGTATACAATTAAGTCTTTTCTGCACACAATTAAGTGTGTGCAGAGAAGACTTAATTGTATACAGAAAATACTTAACTGTGTGCAGAGAAGATTTAAGTGTATGCACACAGTTAAGTGTTCTATGTGTACAATTAAGTCTTCTCTGCACACAGCAGGGAAGACTTAATTGTGTACATGGAACACTTAATTATGTGCAGAGAAGATTTAAGTGTGTGCACACAGTTAAGTATTCTCTTTACACAATTAAGTCTTCTCTGCACACACTTAATTATATGCAGAGAAGACTTAATTGTGTATGGAGAATACTTAACTGTGTACAGAGAACATTTAAGTGTGTGCACACAGTTAAGTGTTCTATGTACACAATTAAGTCTTTTCTGCATATACTTAATTGTGTGCAGAGAAGATTTAATTGTGTACAGAGAACACTTAACTGTGTACAGAGAAGATTTAAGTGTGTGCACACAGTTAAGTGTTCTCTATACACAATTAAGTCTTCTCTGCATACATTTACTTATGCATAGAGAAGACTTAATTGTGTACATAGAACATTTAACTGTGTGCAGAGAAGACTTAATTGTGTAGAGCACACAATTAAGTCTTCTCTGCCCACACTTTATTTATTTATTATTTTATTTCATTACAATATATTTTTTATTATCTTATTTATTTATTCTTTCATTTTTTTTTTCTTTTCTTGTTTATTTTCTTTTATTTTCTTCTTTTTCTTTCCTTTTCTTCTATTCTTTCCTTTTCTTTTTTTCTTTCTATTTTCTCCTCCCATGAGGCCGGCGGCAGCAGGAGCGGGCCCGGCCGTAGCGCTTTATTTATTTATTTATTTATTATTCTATTACAATATATTATTTATTTATTTATTTATTCGTTCATTCTATATATATATATGTGTGTATGTATTTATTTATGGATTTATTTATTTATTTATTTTCTTTTATTTCTTTTTTTTTCTTTCTTTCATTTCTTTTCTTCTTTTTCTTTCCTTTTTCTCTTTTTTTTTTCTTCTCTTCTTCCCTTCTTCTTCTTTCTTCTCCTTCCGCGAGCCGCACACGGGAGGAGGGCAGGCCGTGGCCGGCGACGGCCGCAGGACGCGAGAGGGCGCCCTTCTTCCTCTTCTTCGGCACCTCCCCACCGTGGGGGCGGGGGCGTTCTCAGCCGCGCAGCCGCGGAAGGGGGCTCAGGAGGGGGTGAGCCGGGGCCGGCAGCGGCCGCGGGAGGGAGCTCGGGCGAGGGTAGACCATGGTTGGCGGCGGCCGCGTTGGCCTTTTTCTTCTTCTTCCCCGGAGAATGGGAGATCAATAGGGGCGGGGGCATTTTCGGTATTTGTTAAAAAAAATAAAAGGGGCTCAAGGATCGGAAATTAAACTTGGTGAAGATATTCGACCGAAGATTTTAAGATCGGTCAACGAGAACTTTTTGTTATATCAGAATTTTTTGGAGGGTGGAAAATTAATTACCTCAATATTATATTATGTTTTTATATATAATGATGGTACAATTAATTAAGTAGGACATTTTTTTTTAAGCATAGCTCATTAATTAGAACTAAAAAAAGTCAAGAGCTTGGAAGGACTTTTGGGCTGGACCTTCTGTATACTCTTTGATGAGTGTCAAACTGGGCCGGGCATGCTACTGGACCTCATGCTGCCAAGGAAAAGTGAGGACAGCATTGGATGAGATGCTTGAAACCTCAAAGGGACTAATCAGCTGCAGCGAAGGTCACTGTAAAGATCCGAATTGGGCCCATCCTTGGGCCCAACGAATTGAAGTCGGCAAGGGATGCCGACTTCAGTTTGTTCATCATGGTCATCCCTATGATGAACACGCCGGCCGAATGGCCAGCGAAACCCCCGCACCCCTCTCTCTCTCTCTCTCTTCTCTCTCTCTCTTCGTGGACTCTCAGAGGAGCCCCCATCCCTCTAAAAAAAAAAAAAAAAACTCATCCTTTCCTCCTCTTCTTTTCCCCTTTTCTTGAGAAGATCGCTGGAGCCACCGTCGCCGCCATCGCTGTCGGGAATCCACTCGTCGACGACCGGAGGTGAGAAAGACAACCAATCTATTTTTTTTATGGATTTAAGGGGAGAGAAATGATGGGGAGTCATTCGGTTTCACCTTCCCCTGTTTCGGGAAATTTTTTTTGTGAGGTTCGGCCGGCCGACGGTGGCCGGCCGGGGTCAATCCGGCCGAAACGAGTTCGGCCGGAGGTGGACAAACGGGGGCCAGGCTTCCCAGCCCCGGTCTCTCTCTTGCTCCCTTTCTTCCTCTCCTTCTTCTGTGCTTCTTCTCTTCCGCTGCTCGTGACAGCGGCGTGGCCGACGATGGCTGGCCGAGCGCCGCCGCCGAGGACCATAGTCGGCCGCCGTAGGCCGACCGGAACCACCAGCCACCCCTTCTTCCTTTCTTCCCCTTCTTCTTCTTTTTCTTCTTCTTCTTCTTCTCTTCCTTCTTCTTCTTCTTCTTCTTCTTTCTTCTTCTTGGGTTTTTCTTGCTTTGATTTCTGTGCCTCATTTGTGGATCAGAACCTGAACCGGTTGAGGCTATGAACCGGTTCCACCTATTCCGTGAATTGGGTTTGATCTGGATTTGAGTGAATGGGTTTTGGTTATGGTCTGAATCTGAGTCGGAAATTTGAGTTAGTCTGATTTAAGTGTAATCTGGTTCGTTAAGATTTGATCTAATCTGGTCTGATCAGATCTGGTTTGGGTTGGGCTGGGGATCTGTTTTTGGGCTAAGTTGGACCTGATTGGATCTGTGGGCTGGTTTGGTTTGGGCCCGAAATCTGATCTGGACTTGTTATCTGGTTTGGTCCAATTGGGACTAATCTGTTTTGAGCCACAATTGGTTTTGGGTTTAAAGGATTCTGATTTTGGGATTTTGGCTTACTTGTTCTTAGGGTCTATGTTTGATCTTGGGGGCCCATTCTTGAATCTATGAACTTAGAAGTTTAAGGGATTGGAAATAGTTTAAATTATGTTTCTTAGTTAATTAAATAATTAATGTTTATGTTTTAATCAGGGGTTCGTGATATCTGTGGCAGGGATTGTTAAGCTAGCCCAGGTAGGTGACCTTTTGCTTTAAAGTAGAATTTTAACATGTATCTTGCATATGTTGATGTTATGATTTATTATTGGCATTATGTGTTAGAATTAGAATTAAATATTTAATTTCATAAACTGTTATGTACTTTACTATTGGGAGTATGATCATGACTTTGATTTGGAAATTTACCAAATGGAAAATTGATTTATTGATATTTTAAAATCCGCGTAACTATAGTCTAGGCCCCGCCAATAGGATGATACGTTGGCCCTGTCGACTTGTACTGAGGAACTAGTTCCGACACCGTGACCACCGGTGATAGAATAGTGGCGGCACAAGGGTGCGTTTTTGCTCTTCGGAGCGGCTCGGTGGAGCGTGAGATTGGCACCAGGGGGTGCGGCACAGTGGTGCGTTGGCTCAGTGGAGCGGCTCTGCGGAGAGTTGTCCTGGCACCTCGGTGTAACCATGCCACTGGGTGATGTGGCCGTAGTCATGCGGTTGAGTTATTTTGAGTCTCGGATCGGGTTTACGGATTATCGTGTGGATTTTGGATTTATGAGTTTTAGCTGCTTTTTATATGCATCATCACATGTTATATGATGACTTTATTGCATGATGTTGCCTACTGAGCTGTTAGCTCACTCCTATTATTTACATTTTTGCAGGTGATGACATATGATTATAGGGATTACGGGATGGAGTGATCATGATGTATTTAGCTAGTAGATATTGACTTTTCTTTTGACATATGTATATGTGGACATTTGATATGAAAACTGAAATTTATCTTTATTTAGTTATTGATGGTTAATTTGATTTATCTGCCTTGCGTGCTTGCGGGGTCCGCCCTGCAGGTGCGTGGCGTCTGCTCGCGTCCCGGGCCCCGGGTTCGGGGCGTGACAGTCACCCCATGCAACTAAAAGCCGCACCGCAGAGGATAAAAAGAAAGCTAACCAGAACCTAAAACAAACTAAGATAACCATTTCATTGTAACCTCCTCTTCTAGGTTCGACCAACTCTAAGGATCAAACCGGGCCGTCATGGTGACCCTGGGTTGACCAAATCAGGTGTACGCGAACCCAACTTACCTTACAACTCATGTTGCAATCCACTTCTGTACATAACCGCAGAAATAGAACTCAGGTCAAAATCCTTCCTCCCATTTCAACCAAAAAAAAAAGCGGAACGATCCAAAAAAAAAAAAATCTGGGCCATGCTGAGGGGGCACAAAAGGCATTTTGCTTTATTATTTTAACTAATCCTGGAGCTTGTCTGGCAAGGACTCGATCGATGTAGGTTTTAAAGATGCAGAAAATTCAAAGCTTGTAGAAAATCAGTTTATACAGAATTTAATATATATAGAAAATTTATGCACGAAGCTGCAGTAAATTTTTGCTTAAATTTTTAAATATGCAGAAAATTTCTGCATACTTTTTAAGGTTGCAGAAAAATCTATTTGCACTATTTTTAGAGCAAGATAAATTTCTCAAAAGACTGATTTTTGTAAGGAAAATAATCTCTAAAAGATAAAGATACAAACTTTCTGATTTTATACGATCAAAGTAAATTTAATTCTATACAACCAAAGTAGATTCGATAAACAACTGGTAGTAATTTCTAGTATAATCAAGATCTCGCTCTTAAACTATAGGAATAAATATACCTAGAAATCACTATTTATGCTTTGAGATAATAAATTGAAATAAAACTTTATATCTACAAAATTTTGAAAATTAGTTGGTTGAAAGCTTGGCTGGATCGAGGCGTGTGATGTATACTACCCCAAGAACGTGATTTGTCCCCTACGTGTGGGTCTACAACGATCTCATCCCAAAGGTATAACAAACTAGTTTAGCTCAATTCTCTTGTAACATGCACAATTGCTAGAAGGCTAGACTTGAGTGACTTCCTTCGGTTGCCTAGAAAAGAAGGAAGAAGAAAAGGTGGAGGAAAAATGAAAAAGCAGAAAGTGTGGAAGCAGAGTCTCTATCAGATTGCAATAGAGCGCACAAGAGAAAAGTGGATGTGTAAGTGTGTTTCTAAAGCAATGGACCCAAAATTTATTTACAGACTTTGCTGAGATGATCGAGAAGACGGATGGTTTCTAAGATATGTGATGTTTCGAAAATACCATATCTCTTCGAAAACCAACATTTTTTTTTGAAGAGAGTTGTAACTCTTCGAAAAGAGGCATCCGGCAAAAAGTATTTTAATACATTTAAAATAAAATTTTGCGAATAAGGTTGGTTTAATTTTTTTTTCAAATTAAAACTACAACATCTTCTTGTTTGTGTGGGTTTCTCCAGTTTTTCATATTCTGCATAATCTTTTCTTTTCTTATTGACTAAAATATTTATTATCTTGAATTAGAAGGTTGACGGATACTCCTTCCATCCAAGAAACCAATGAAAGGCGACATTAAGGAAAGGAAAAAAAATTAGATACTCTCTGCTTCTTTTCGGACTATTTTTTATCTGCTGTTTTCCCATGTTGTTCCTTTATACTTCATATACTCTCTGCACGTCGCACAGTTTTTAGCCCTTGCATCCACAAAAGAAGTGTACAAATCACAGCAGACACATTTCGTAAAAAAATTCAAAGAAAGAAATGCTATCATCATTGTCAACATACCTAACTTACAGGGTACAAAAAATTAATACAAGGTAAAGAGAGAGAAAAAAAATAGCTGACTGATTGCCACTGACAAATTCTTCTTTTGATATTTCGCATAGCATCGTGTATCCTTCTGCTTACATTTGATGGTGAGGTCGATCCGAAATGTCACTTTTAAAAAATAATTTAATCTACCAAGTAAATACTTCTCTACCTTCTCTGGAAGTTTAGTACTTTTATTGTCAACCCAAAAAGAAAAGCAAAGAGCACGGCAAATCCAACGACAACCACTGCAACCACTCCCAAGAAGTCGTGTCTGAATCCAAGATGTGACCTCACATATTCAGCCACAGTTTGGCTGCCGTCCTCAAATGTGCGCTCGATATCCCCGAACTGTGAAGCGACCAAAGCCGTACAATGTCCATGCAACGGGGTTTGCCCAGAAATACCACCTCCACCACACAGGCATACTCTGTAAGAAGGGCAAAGTTTTTTTTGTTTTGTTTTAGTTCATCGTTATTTCAGGAAACCCATCTTAAATAGAGCAATGTGAATCAGAACTTACCGGTCGTGGGATAATGAATCCAGAGAAAAGATTCCACATTCCAACAAAAGCAGCAGCTATGATGGCAGCTATGTTGATGTTGGGAGTCATGCCCACCGTCATCATTCCATAAAATGTGAAGTATAGTAGGGTGAAGTACATAAAAAACAGGTACCAAAAGAACTTGGCAGCCGTCCATTCAAACGCAATCATTGCGTACACTATAACCCCATATACCAGACACTGAACCAAGACATAGGGAACCTCGATCAACACCTGCAGAGGCCACAGAAGAACATGGTTAGCTGATCTTGATTTGTTTCAAATGCACGTACGTTGGATGTGGTAAGGTGATGTTGAAGTAATTACTTGTCCAAGAGCATATGGCAAAGCTGAATACATTCCTGCTGCCCTCTCTCTATAGAAGACGGTTCGTTCGATGGACACAACGGGCTGGACGGATGTGGAGTTCGAAACCCCGATGAACAGAACAGCAGCGTACATGGAACCCATTGCATTAGCTAAATCCTGTTGATCCCTCCTGCAACAATGTTTTTGTCAGACAAATCATATTTGGAAACATCAGGGGATTATATATAGCAGACTTGGGTCGTCTCAGAATTACTACTTACGTTTTGGTACCAAGATCCCAGAATATCGTCCCAAACATCAAGGCTATCATTGTTGTGAAGAAAAACCTGACAGCAGTATATGGAGGATTCCTCCAATACGACAGTCGTTGTTTCCATAGGCATGCCAAGCATTGTGTGAGGAATGGTCGAGAGTACTGAGTTGGGAAGTGAAGATCGCTGGAGCCAGGAGGAGGTATGCTCAATTCCTTGATCAAAGCTTTGTTTCTCCTGCAACACAATATAGAGTAAAAGAGTTAATTGTTTCTAGGTAATACCTCCATCAGAAATTAATCCGTTGGAACAGCAGCCAAACTACTTACTGATACAATTCCGAATTCTTGTACACCTCGCTGAAACTAACCCCCAATATTTCTTCTTGTGATTGTGTTGTTACTTCCAGCATCCATGTTGCAGGATTATAGCCGTCTTGTATCTTGCTCACTCCTTCGATTTGCTGATAATATAAATGCAAAGTTACAGACGTCGTCGCGTCGCTCGAATATAAAATGTTTCAGGAGCTAAAACTCTGAAAACCAAAAACGATGCAACCTTTCTGCTGTCCATTTTCTTACCTCAAAGTAATCGATCAGATGACAAGAATGTCGCCCCAACGGGCCTACGTATATCTCTTCTCCTCCTCGCTTCAATAGAAACAGCTGCAGTTGGAAGTAACAAAGCATCAGATACCAGCAACATTTACAAATATGTCATTTTACGAATACCTGCGAGAGAATAAAGAAAACCTATCGATCCGACCGATCTTCTCACCTCATCAAAAGCTTCAAATATGTCGATGCTAGGCTGATGAATAGTGCACACCACAGTCCTCCCGGTGTCCACAGTGTTTCTCACTGTCCTCATTACAATGGCGGCCGCCCTTGCATCCAGTCCAGAGGTAGGCTCGTCCATGAATATTATGGAGGGGTTAGCAACAAGCTCTACTGCAATTGTGAGCCTTTTGCGCTGCTCGGTTGATAACCCATTCACACCAGGCAGTCCTACCAAGGCTTCCCTCAATGATGTTAGCTCTACAAGTTCCATGACCTCTTCCACGAACATCTGCACAGAAGATTAATTGTTACAATTAAATTCCTGAAGTTATAAGCTGAAAGTTGCACAAGAATGGACCCGTATGTTCGGCCAACCTTTCTTGTTGCAGAATCTACATCGGCAGGTAAGCGAAGCCATGCAGAGTAAACAAGGGATTCATAAACCGTGACATGAGGAGAGTGGATATCATTCTGTTCACAATATCCTGATATACGAGCGAAAGTTTCTTGCTTCTTGGGGTAGCCAGATATGGTAATGCTTCCATCTATGTATCCACCTGTTTTCCTTCCAGCCAATACATCCATGAGTGTAGTTTTGCCTGCTCCACTTACACCCATTAGAGCTGTAAGTACTCCTGGCCTGAAAGATCCGCTCACTCCCTTTAGGAGCTCCAGTCGGTCTCCCTCAACACCTTGTGCTGTCATTTCCTGGAAATACATATTCCATTAAGGATTGGTTATTTTGGCAAGAAATAAGTATACCGCATAAAAAAAAAAAGTTCGGTGAAATACAGGCAGAGATTTATCTTTTACGCAAATGCAGATACCTGTGGCATGTCCACCGAGTATGTTATATTGTCAAATGTGATGGAAAGGGGTGTGAATGGGAGGACCATTCCTTTCTTATTCTGATTAAGATTAGCAGCAGCATCTGTCATGCTTGATGAGGCATCATTATTCCTACTTCCACGAGCACTTTCTGCATCGGAACATGTAAACTAAGATGATAAACAGCGAGAGGGAACTGTCAGAAATTGATGAGCAAACTAGTAATGTTATAACTGATTTACTTTTGGATGTGGAATCTCTGCTAATGCTCCTTTCTGTAAGTGATGATGGCTCCATTTCTCCTGTTATATTTGCATATTTTTCATTCAATGCCTCTTCAGATAAACTTGGCTGAGCTTTCCCAAATGCTGCAAGCATTTCAAAGTAAGGTATGGGGCAAGGTATCTCAATGTGGACCTCTTTAAGCATCACAATATGCGAGATTGCTACATAGAGTTGATGCCAAGATATAGGGGGAGAACTACTTACGCTTGATATAGGTGAGCGCCACAGTGAAAAGGATATTGAAAAGGATCATATATCCGGCCAATGCACCCGTACCAATCCAGTACCATTTGGCCTCTGTAAAAATTCCACGGGACTTCAAGACTTCCACTCCTAGTGTTTCATTATGATTCAGAAGAATCTATAACACAGATAAATCAAAGGAAATGCACTTCAGTTCGCTGAAGACATACGATGATATTATTTACTTGATTGTTGTTCGACATAGATAATTGAAGTAACTGCAGGGGAGTGACTGTAAATGATTTGAAAGCACTCTGTGTCTGTGAAATAAGGACAAATTTACTGATAAATGATACCAAGTTTACTTGTTTCTAGTGGTCAAACCAATGTGTATCTGGTTGTCATCTGCTAGCGCATACATTTTTTGAGCAATTATTAGCACATGAATTAGAATAATTGCAATCATCCTTAGAACTTCATGTAGAAGGATATATTACTTAAGCTTTTAAATAATTTTGGATTCCTGTTATTGTCCATCAGAGTTATTAAAATCATCATATCAATTTATATGTTGATGAAATCTAATGTATTTGATTGTTTAGTTATGATTTATCTGATCCAATCATCCTGTTTGGGAGAAAAAAAAACAGAGAAAAAAAAGAAAATCATATATAGCATTGACCTTTCAGAAAAGCAAGTGAACTTACATGGCTCCAACTGTGTCCAAGAAATTCATTTGTTGCAAGTGCATTCTGTGCGTACATCATGGGTGAGATCCAGTAACCCCATATCCACCACTTTTTCACATCCTCTGCCGAAGGGAACAATGAAAATCGATTAAATATCAACACTCTGAAACCAGTTGAGGTAAATCGTAACACTTGGCACGGTAAACTGACAAAGAAACAATTTGCTATCGTCTAAAGAGCAAGAACCTACGGTGCGACAAAATGAATCCACCCAACACTATAACCACGAGCAATGAAAACGCTCCAAAAGTATTTGCAACGATCATGTTTCTACCCAGTGCAGCGATGAAACGGAATAACCCGGAAGCCATTTGATTGACAAGTAGGAGAAGCAGATACTGCTTAAATAGCCTGTACATGGAAGCGAGAGTAATGCTGTTATTTCTGAGAAGCCAGAATGGGAGGATCACTTAAATCAGGCTGGAGGTCAAGCTGTGGCAGTTGCAAAGCAAAGAAATACTGACCTTCCGACATTTGGATCAAATCCTATCACGTAGTAAGTCATGAACACCCAGACACCAACTTCCACAAATGTTATGGGTATCTTGAGAATCCATGAGGGCACGGCATAAGTCCATGCTGGATAAAAGCGGTAGTCCCTTTGCTTGAAGAAAACAGGCAGCTTTGCAATGGCCAATGAAAGTTCAGAGAATCCATTGAACATAATCATCATCATTGCGAAGAAAAGGGCACCCATATAAAGCCCTCCATCGTTTGTGCTATCGCGGTGCATGTTGGTTCGCAGGAAGAGTGTCATTGTGATCGTAGCCATGAACATGAGCTGATGAGGAGAGAAATGCAAAATGATAAACCGCTGGCACTTGTTTGTGGAATAGAAGCTCTAAGTTGCAGCGGAGGTGATTCACTTACCTGGAAGGCCCTAAAGAAATAGACAAATGAGTTCCGCTTCATCAGCAACAACTCTCTCCAGATGTTAGCTTTCAATAGTTCCTTGCTGCTAGCACCGTATTTTGTAGTTGCGAGAGCAGCAGGGTGGCTGCTGCTCTTGTCGAACGGGACGGAGAGTTCATTTCCTAAGTTCCGACCCGCATGGAACGACTGGAATGCCTCTGAAAATTCCCTGACAGGCACAAACCTGTAAGGCTCGTCATGACGCATCCAATACTGCGGCTGATCTTTCTTTGATGTTACCTACATTCCCAAAAATAAATTATCATCTTGGACAATCTTGTAATCCAAAAGAAAAAAAATAAATGTTGGTGAAGGGAATCTTTCTGGTTTTTGGCTTACTTCCTGCAAGAAGTCTGCAACACCTTTCCTCTCAGGGCATCTGAAGCCCATGGACTCAAAGAACTCAAGCACCTGCTCGCGGGGACCTTGGTACACAACATGGCCATCTGAAAGAAGTATTATGTCGTCGAAGAGGTCGTAGGTCTCTGGTGCTGGCTGAAGCAGAGAAATGACGGCTGTCCCGTCGAGAATGTGAATGGATTGCCTGAGCGAGTTCACGATCTGGAAAGTTGTGGAACTGTCCAGACCTGTGGATATCTCATCCATGAATAGAGCTCTCGCTGGCCCGACAATCATCTCTCCTGTATCACAAGTTGAAGACCCAGAGGGTCAGATCAGATCAGCATCCCCAAAGATTTTTTTTTTTTAGATCAAGGGAAGCTTAGCCACCCAAAATTTATTCAATTGAGACAGCATCCTAGAAGATCACATGATCTTGGAGGTTGGATTTGGCAGTTCGTCTACCTGTTGTGACACGCTTCCTTTGTCCTCCTGAGATGCCTCTCAGCATTTCATCTCCTACCATGGTATCAGCGCACACTTCCAATCCTAAAATCTGTTACAGATGGCAAATAAGACGACCTTCTTTCTAGTTTCTTTGAAAGTGTTCTTCCTCTATCTTTGCTTTTTTGTCAAATTAATCATCAAAACAGAAGTTTGCACCATGAAAAAACATAACAAAAGGGTCAAAGATCAGGGGCAGAGAGCGGCACATACCTTCAGTATATAGTCTGTGATTACATTGGTCTCTTGGTTTCCCATTGCAGCTGCCTGATAAGTAGAAAAAGGAAAAATCTTATTGCGCTTTCTGTCCGCTCGATGTCAAGTTAATCAGCTTATGAGAAGCAATTTGCTATGGATTAACAACCATGGTGACACTCCGGTAAGTTTTAATTCGCCAAAGCTATCAATTTCTTGAGAGTTTGGGAAGATGAACAGAGCAGCTCTGCTTGCTAAGAGGATGCTTATCTCACCTTCATGAAGATATCGATATCGGGGTCTGGCTTGATGTTTGCCTGCTTTTCCCTTCTTGCTAGCTCGGCCAGCATATCTGCATATTGTCACGTAAGAAGATCTATCGGAATTGTATGAAAAATTATGGAGTAATTTTCTACGTCGAAACAATTTGTGGAGCGATACTGACCGTAACGAGTCCCTACTCCCTGACATCTCGCAGAGAAAGATAAGGTTTCACGCACTGTCATCTCCCCGATGTGGAGATCATGTTGACTGATATATGCAGCTGTTCTCTCGGGCACGAACTCATCCATCCCATGGCCATTGTAAGTTACTCTTCCCGAAACCTGTTTTGTGTTTCAGAAAGTTGGAAATCTTATAGCAGCATTGAGAGCATCTATAGAAATTAAAATTAAGATACAGAGCGAATGAATCTCCTGACCTTTAGATCCGACTCGAGCTTTCCGGCCAACGCCAATAACAAAGTCGTCTTCCCCCGACCCTGGTGGACCCAGGAGCAAAGTCATCCTACAAAATAGAAGGAACATAATTTAAAAATTTCAGATGCAGAAACGAAATTGGAACGAGAAGTTTGGTATCTAAATCTGAAGCAAACGATATCATACCTGCGGGGCTTAATGATTCCGCTAACGTCATGAAGGATCTCTACTGGTCTCTTCCTACTTGGTACTACATGCAGGAGATTGGCAAAGCCCTTGGACCAGAAAAAAAGAGAGCAAACCCCTCAGTTATAAAGGTACTCACCGAACCTCATAGATAGCTTATAATTTTATTTATTTATGAGTTTTTTTTTTTGTTTTACATAAATATCTTTCTAAATATATAAAAATTACATGAATATTCTCGTAAAATTACTATTTGCATGTATTTTTTTTTTTGTATGTGTATACATACTATCCAATGTTATTAAAAAATAAATAGCTTAAAACTAAAATGGCTGAAATACTATTACGTGTAGATATGCAAAAAAAAAAAAAAAAAAGTTGTAAGTGTATTTTAGTCATTTTAAATTTTAAATTACTTATTTTTTAATGGCATTTAGATGATATAGGTACATATATTTAAAAAAAAATATAGATGCAAAATAAATATTTTATGGAGAAATACATGCAAATAATAATTTTAGAAGGGTATTCATACAATTTTATATATTTTGAAGGATTTATATGTAAAAACTTTTTCGTTTATTTATTTTTGTCTCTTCTCTTTCCTTCTCAATAGAGTATTTTAGTTATCCGAAATACCTCGAGGACGTTGACTGTAGCATTGACGAATGAAGGCAAGCCTCTGTTGCCCACATAAGCTTCTGCTTCGATGTTGAGGTGCTCGTAACGCACTTCGATCGTCGGAAGTTCAATTCCAACTCTAGAAAAAGGAACAAAAGAAAAGAGGAAATCAGGAAATCGGAATTTAGATAAATCCTCTAGCAGCCAAAGCATTCAAGTAAGGCAAAGGGGAAGGATGTGCTTGTCCGTACTGATCCATGCGGTTCCTAAGCTTCAACAAGAACTTCTCGTTGTCCTCCTCGGCAACCCGGACCAGCCTTTCGATCAAGTTCTTCCTCTCTTGATAGCTGAGGTTCTCTATATCAATTTCCCTGGGCTGCCCTTCATTTATAGCAAGTATGCCCCTCCGCAGCCTGTTATAGGTCGGCAGCTTCTCCAGCGCAGCCCATTTCAGGGCCTCCTCGTCATCTTCCTCTCGCGACGATCTCGAGAAGACATCTTCTCCTCTCATCCAGATGGATGCACTCCCCGCCCTGGTGCTGCTCGCCCTTATGCTACTCGCCCTCATGCTACCCACCCTGGTTTTCTCCCCTGTCTCCATTTCTTTCACCCTGCTTTCTCTCTTCCCTTCACCCTCTATCAGAGAGGTAGGAAACAGTCCTCCCGCCGTGCCGAGCCGCTACGAAGTTTATAGGATTGTGAAGCCTGAGATGGAGCTATCAGAGAGGTAGGAAACAGTCCGTCCTGCCGTGCCGAGCCGCTACGAAGTTTATGGGATTGTGAAGCCAGAGATGGAGCGAGGAGAGGCGAGAAGGGTGGAGGGGAGGGAGATGGGTTGCGTCCGCTGGTTGTGTTGTGTGACAGGGGTGGGGAAAGGGAGGAAACAGGGGCTTAAATAGGGTCGGTTGGTGGTGAGGACTAGGAGGGAGGGCGGCTTCTGGAACTTCAAAAATAAGGGCCTCGTGTTTAAATAGTCGGTCAAGCTCTTCCGCCTTTGAAATGGCTTGGCGTGCGAAGGCTTTTCTTTTTCATTAAATTAAAAAAAAGGCTCAGTTTTCTCGTGTTTAGTCCTTCTGAACGATGCCGACAACGACGCATAAGCTGGTTTTTTTCCCCCTTGTGGTTAATCCCAATATGCCCCAGCTCCCGGGAAAGACCCGGATTTGGAAACTACCCCAACGTCCCGTGGCAAGAGTTCAGACTTTTCTTCTAGGCGAGGACAGATAAAACGACGAAGTCCTCATTTTTAACGTGAGTTTGAAATCTTTAGGAAATCTCCCTAATAAATCGGGCTGGGAGACCCAACCGTATATCACAATCACGGGTGCTACTAGATTCTGGGTTTTCTGGATTTCCGCCTGAGTTAGATCCTATTTAGATTATGCTAGGCTTCTAACAAGCCGAGTTTGAGGTTGGATCTTCCTTCTTTATTTTTTCCCCATAATTCGTCGCTAAATCCAGTATTATTAGTGTTCGGTTGTTACTATTCTTACCCCAAGTTATCTTTCAACTACAGCCGTGTTGACCATCTAGAGAGATGCTGCCAGCCATCGCCCATGATGCGGTGGTCAACAGAAATATTATATTATGTTTTTATATGTAACGACGGTACAATTAATTAAGTAGAACATTTTTTTTTTATAAAGGAAACGGGAAGGCTTTTAAGCTGTCCCCAGTTTAAGCATAGCTCATTAATTAGAACTAAAAAAGTCAAGATCTTGGAACGGCATTTAGGCTGGCCGTAGAGTCATCGATCCTTTTAATTCGTTCCAGATGTTCATCGCTGTTGCTGTTTGCTGTTTTCTCGCTCTTGTTTTGTTTTTGCCATACGGTTACTAGAAACCAGAGCAAAGTCATGAGAACGTACCGATCAGGCCAACTTTGACACGCTAACGAGTTATAACTTTTCTTTATTTCAAGTCTACTTCCTCGTGATTTCCGGACGATAAAGATAAGACCTATCAACGCTGTGTTTTCAGTTCGTTGGAATGCAGTCACATCTCTCTCACACACGACGGCTGTCATTTCCATAGTCAGACTGGATTTTTCTAGAACAAATCAATGACAGCCGTGGCAGCCAGTTTTTAGCCACAGTAATACGAAATAAATCGTAAATTATTTGGTAGTTGGCGTGCATGGGATGAAGTTGAGTTGGATGTACGTTAATGTCTCTCACGGAAGAACTTTCCTCCTTACATGCCCTGGTAAGACCGGCAGCTTCTTTTCTTCCTGTTCTTTCATCATCTTCTCAGCTTGAGATTAAATCTTGGTTTTTTTTTCTTTTTTTGATGAAAAGTTTGACATTAAATCTTGATAATTGAAATTATTCTGCACACAAGCCTAAACTGTAAAACAATGGCAACTTATCATGCAACATGGATGCCATATCTACTTGTCTGCTCTACCGAACAATCTGGAACGGCTCATGGTATTTTACTGGTTAATTTTCAATTTCAACTTGCATTCAATAACAAAAGCAAAATATAAGCTCAAATGACAAAATCAAACCATGAGTATTATTGATATTGAATTTGATGCATTTTTTAATATGAGTAGATCTTGGTTAATATTCTATGGTACTTCTTCTTGTAATAGTATATTTTATTCCTTCCAGCATTATAGAGTTATAAAAAAACGGATAAACGGATAATTAGGGATGTGTGTTTCTCAGGAATTTTCAGAGACAGGATTGCTAAAAGAGATAATTAGGGCTGCAGGTGGAAATTATAGGGCGGCTGAAACCGAGGCGGAGCTCGTACCCCTTCTTTGCTCTGCACTTTCAAAAAGATTATTTATTGTATTAGATGATGTATGGACTATGGAGGATAGATGTATGGGAACATTTGCTTCGATATCCCATTGAAAGTGCAACAACCAGTGGCAGGATTCTGATTACCACTCAAAATACAAACATGACCAAAAATATGCGAGCAGAGATCCGCCGTGTTAATAAAATGGATAATGATAGTGGTTGGGAATTGCTCCACAAGAATGTCTTTGGAGACGATGATGAGGAGGGGGAGGAGGAGATCTCTAGATTAAAAGAAATTGGAGTTCAAATTGTTGAAAAAAAGTTAATACAAGGTAAAGAGACAGAAAAAAAAAAAAAAGCTGACTGATTGCCACTGACAAATTCTTCTTTTGATATTTCGCATAGCATCGTGTATCCTTCTGCTTACATTTGATGGTGAGGTCGATCCGAAATGTCACTTCCAAAAAATAATTTAATCTACCAAGTAAATACTTCTCTACCTTCTCTGGAAGTTTAGTACTTTTATTGTCAACCCAAAAAGAAAAGCAAAGAGCACGGCAAGTCCAACGACAACCACTGCAGCCACTCCCAAGAAGTCGTGTCTGAATCCAAGCTGTGACCTCACATATTCAGCCACAGTTTGGTCGCTGCCCTGAAATGTGCGGTCGATATCCCCGAACTGTGAAGCGACCAATCCGTACAATGTCCATGCAACGGGGCTTGCCCAGAAATACCACCTCCACCACACGGGCATACTCTGTAAGAAGGCCAAAGTTTTTTTGTTTTGTTTTGCTTTAGTTCATCTTTATTTCAGGAAACCCATCATAAAAAGAGCAATGTGAATCAGAACTTACCGGTCGTGGGATAATGAATCCAGAGAAAAGATTCCACATTAAAACAAAAGCAGAAGATATGATGGCAGCTATGTTGATGTTGGGAGTCATGCCTACCGTCATCATTCCATAGAATGTGAAGTATAGTAGGGTGAAGAACATAAAAAACAGGTACCAAAAGAACTTGGCAGCCGTCCATTCAAACGCAATCATTGCGTACACTATAACCCCATATACCAGAGACTGAACCAAGACATGGGGAACCTCGATCAACACCTGCAGAGGCCACAGAAGAACATGGTTAGCTGATCTTGATTTGTTTCAAATGCACGTACGTTGGATGTAGTAAGGTGATGTTGAAGTAATTACTTGTCCAAAAGCATATGGCAAAGCTGAATACATTCCTGCTGCCCTCTCTCTATAGAAGACGGTTCGTTCGATGGACACAACGGGCTGGACGGATGTGGAGTTCGAAACCCCGATGAACAGAACAGCAGCGTACATGGAACCCATTGCATTAACTAAATCCTGTGGATCCCTCCTGCAACAATGTTTTTGTCAGGCAAATCATATTTGGAAACATCAAGGGATTATATATAGCAGACTTGGGTCGTTTCAGAATTGCTACTCACAGTTTGGTACCAAGATCCCAGAATATCGTCCCAAACATCAAGGCTATCATTGTTGTGAAGAAAAACCTGACAGCAGTATATGGAGGATTCCTCCAATACGACAGTCGTTGTTTCCATAGGCATGCCAAGCATTGTGTGAGGAATGGTCGAGAGTACTGAGTTGGGAAGTAGAGATCGCTGGAGCCAGGAGGAGGTATGCTCAATTCCTTGATCAAAGCTTTGTTTCTCCTGCAACACAATATAGAGTAAAAGAGTCAATTGTTTCTAGGTAATACCTCCATCAGAAATTAATCCGTACGTTGGAACAGCAGCCAGACTACTTACTGATGCAATTCCGAATTCTTGTACACCTCGCTGAAACGAACCCCCAATATTTCTTCTTGTGATTGTGTTGTTACTTCCAGCATCCATGTTGCAGGATTATAGCCGTCTTGTATCTTGCTCACTCCTTCGATTTGCTGATAATATAAATGCAAAGTTACAGACGTCGTCGCGTCGCTCGAATATAAAATGTTTCAGGAGCTAGAACTCTGAAAAACAAAAAAGATGCAACCTTTCCGCTGTCCATTTTCTTACCTCAAAGTAATCGATCAGATGACAAGAATGTCGCCCCAATGGGCCTACGTATATCTCTTCTCCTCCTCGCTTCAATAGAAACAGCTGCAGTTGGAAGTAACAAAGCATCAGATACCAGCAGCGTTTACATATATGTCATTTTACGAATACCTGTGAGAGAATAAAGAAAACCTATCGATCCGACCGATCTTCTCACCTCATCAAAAGCTTCAAATATGTCGATGCTAGGCTGATGAATAGTGCACACCACAGTCCTCCCGGTGTCCACAGTGTTTCTCACTGTCCTCATTACAATGGCGGCCGCCCTTGCATCCAGTCCAGAGGTAGGCTCGTCCATGAATATTATGGAGGGGTTAGCAACAAGCTCTACTGCAATTGTGAGCCTTTTGCGCTGCTCGGTTGATAACCCATTCACACCAGGCAGTCCTACCAAGGCTTCCCTCAATGATGTTAGCTCTACAAGTTCCATGACCTCTTCCACGAACATCTGTACAGAAGATTGTTATAATTAAATTCCTGAAGTTATAAGCTGAAAGTTGCACAAGAATGGACCCATATGTTCGGCCAACCTTTCTTGTTGCAGAATCTACATCGGCAGGTAAGCGAAGCCATGCAGAGTAAACAAGGGATTCATAAACCGTGACATGAGGAGAGTGGATATCATTCTGTTCACAATATCCTGATATACGAGCGAAAGTTTCTTGCTTCTTGGGGTAGCCAGATATGGTAATGCTTCCATCTATGTATCCACCTGTTTTCCTTCCAGCCAATACATCCATGAGTGTAGTTTTGCCTGCTCCACTTACACCCATTAGAGCTGTAAGTACTCCTGGCCTGAAAGATCCACTCACTCCCTTTAGGAGCTCCAGTCGGTCTCCCTCAACACCTTGTGCTGTCATTTCCTGGAAATACATATTCCATTAAGGATTGGTTATTTTGGCAAGAAATAAGTATACCGCATAAAAAAAAAAAGTTCGGTGAAATACAGGCAGAGATTTATCTTTTACGCAAATGCAGATACCTGTGGCATGTCCACCGAGTATGTTATATTGTCAAATGTGATGGAAAGGGGTGTGAATGGGAGGACCATTCCTTTCTTATTCTGATTAAGATTAGCAGCAGCATCTGTCATGCTTGATGAGGCATCATTATTCCTACTTCCACGAGCACTTTCTGCATCGGAACATGTAAACTAAGATGATAAACAGCGAGAGGGAACTGTCAGAAATTGATGAGCAAACTAGTAATGTTATAACTGATTTACTTTTGGATGTGGAATCTCTGCTAGTGCTCCTTTCTGTAAGTGATGATGGCTCCATTTCTCCTGTTATATTTGTATATTTTTCATGCAATGCCTCTTCAGATAAACTTGGCTGAGCATTCCCATATGCTGCAAGCATTACAAAGTAAGGTATGGAGCAAGGTATCTCAATTTGGACCTCTTTAAGCATCCCAATATGCGAGATTGCTACATAGCTAGAGTTGATGCCAAGATATAGGGGGGGAACTACTTACGCTTGATATAGGTAAGAGCCACAGTGAAAAGGATATTGAAAAGGATCATATATCCGGCCAATGCACCCGTACCAATCCAGTACCATTTGGCCTCTGTAAAAATTCCACGGGACTTCAAGACTTCCACTCCTAGTGTTTCATTATGATTCGGAAGAATCTATAACACAGATAAATCAAAGGAAATGCACTTCAGTTCGCTGAAGACATACGATGATATTATTTACTTGATTGTTGTTTGACATAGATAATTGAAGTAAGTGCAGGGGAGTGACTGTTAATGATTTGAAAGCACTTTGTGTCTGTGAAATAAGGACAAATATACTGATTAATGATACCAAGTTTACCTGTTTCTAGTGGTCAAACCAATGTGTATCTGGTTGTCATCTGCTAGCGCGTACATTTTTTGAGCAATTATTAGCACATGAATTAGAATTATTGCAATCATCCTTAGAACTTCATGTAGAAGGATATATTACTTAAGCTTTTAAATAATTTTGGACTCCTGTTATTGTCCATCAGAGTTATTAAAATCATCATATCAATTTACATGTTGATGAAATCTAATGCATTTGATTGTTTAGTTATGATTTATCTGATCTAATCATCTCTGTTTGGGAGAAAAAAAACAGAGAAAAAAAGAAAATCATATATAGCATTGACCTTTCAGGAAAGCAAATGAACTTACACGGCTCCAACTGTGTCCAAGAAATTCATTTGTTGCAAGTGCATTCTGTGCGTACATCATGGGTGAGATCCAGTAACCCCATATCCACCACTTTTTCACATCCTCTGCCGAAGGGAACAATGAAAATAGATTAAATATCAATACTCTGGAACCAGTTGAGGTAAATCGTAACACTTGGCACAGTAAACTGACAAAGAAACAATTTGCTATCGTCTAAAGAGCAAGAATATACCGTGCGACAAAATGAATCCACCCAACGCTATAATCACGAGCAATGCAAAAGCTCCAAAAGTATTTGCAATGATCATATTTCTACCCAGTGCAGCGATGAAACGGAATAACGCGGAAGCCATTTGATTGACAAGTAGGAGAAGCAGATACTGCTTAAATAGCCTGTAGTATGAAGGGAGAGTAATGCTGTTATTTCCGAGAAGCCAGAATGGGAGGATCACATTTAATCAGGCTGGAGGTCAAGCTGTGGCAGTTGCAAAGCAAAGTAATACTGACCTTCCTACATTTGGATCAAATCCTATCACGTAGTAAGTCATGAACACCCAGACACCAACTTCCACAAATGTTATGGGTATCTTGAGAATCCATGAGGGCACGGCATAAGTCCATGCTGGATAAAAGCGGTAGTCCCTTTGCTTGAAGAAAACAGGCAGCTTTGCAATGGCCAATGAAAGTTCAGAGAATCCATTGAACATAATCATCATTATTGCGAAGAAAAGGGCACCCATATAAAGCCCTCCATCGTTTGTGCTATCGCGGTGCATGTTGGTTCGCAGGAAGAGTGTCATTGTGATCGTAGCCATGAACATGAGCTGATGAGGAGAGAAATGCAAAATGATAAAGCACTGGCACTTGTTTGTGGAATTGAAGCCCTAAGGTGCAGCGGAGGTGATTCACTTACCTGGAACGCCCTGAAGAAATAGACAAATGAGTTCCGCTTCATCAGCAACAACTCTCTCCAGACGTTTGCTTTCAATAGTTCCTTGCTGCTAGCACCATATTTTGAAGTTGCGAGAGCAGCAGGGTGGCTGCTGCTCTTGTCGAACGGGACGGAGAGTTCATTTCCTAATTTCCGACCCACATGGAAAGACTGGAATGCCTCTGAAAATTCCCTGACAGGCACAAACCTGTAAGGTTCGTCATGACGCATCCAATACTGCAGCTGATCTTTCTTTGATGTTACCTACATTCCCAAAAATAAATTATCATCTTGGACAATCTTGTAATCCAAAAGAAAAAAAAATGTTGGTGAAGGGAATCTTTCTGGTTTCTGGCTTACTTCCTGCAAGAAGTCTGCAACACCTTTCCTCTCAGGGCATTTGAAGCCCATGGACTCAAAGAACTCAAGCACCTGCTCGCGGGGACCTTGGTACACAACATGGCCATCTGAAAGAAGTATTATGTCGTCGAAGAGGTCGTAGGTCTCTGGTGCTGGCTGAAGCAGAGAAATGACGGCTGTCCCGTCGAGAATGTGAATGGATTGCCTGAGCGAGTTCACGATCTGGAAAGTTGTGGAACTGTCCAGACCTGTGGATATCTCATCCATGAATAGAGCTCTCGCTGGCCCGACAATCATCTCTCCTGTATCACAAGTTGAAGACCCAGAGGGTCAGATCAGATCAGCATCCCCAAAGATTTTTTTTTTTTTTTTAGATCAAGGGAAGCTTAGCCACCCAAAATTTATTCAATTGAGACAGCATCCTAGAAGATCACATGATCTTGGAGGTTGGATTTGGCAGTTCGTCTACCTGTTGTGACACGCTTCCTTTGTCCTCCTGAGATGCCTCTCAGCATTTCATCTCCTACCATGGTATCAGCGCACACTTCCAATCCTAAAATCTGTTACAGATGGCAAATAAGACGACCTTCTTTCTAGTTTCTTTGAAAGTGTTCTTCCTCTATCTTTGCTTTTTTGTCAAATTAATCATCAAAACAGAAGTTTGCACCATGAAAAAACATAACAAAAGGGTCAAAGATCAGGGGCAGAGAGCGGCACATACCTTCAGTATATAGTCTGTGATTACATTGGTCTCTTGGTTTCCCATTGCAGCTGCCTGATAAGTAGAAAAAGGAAAAATCTTATTGCGCTTTCTGTCCGCTCGATGTCAAGTTAATCGGCTTATGAGAAGCAATTTGCTATGGATTAACAACCATGGTGACACTCCGGTAAGTTTTAATTCGCCAAAGCTATCAATTTCTTGCGAGTTTGTGAAGATGAACAGAGAGCAGCTCTGCTTGCGAAGAGGATGCTTATCTCACCTTCATGAAGATATCGATATCGGGGTCTGGCTTGATGTTTGCCTGCTTTTCCCTTCTTGCTAGCTCAGCCAGCATATCTGCATATTGTCACGTAAGAAGATCTATCGGAATTGTATGAAAAATTATGGAGTAATATTCTACGTCGAAACAATTTGTGGAGCGATACTGACCGTAACGAGTCCCTACTCCCTGACATCTCGCAGAGAAAGATAAGGTTTCACGCACTGTCATCTCCCCGATGTGGAGATCATGTTGACTGATATATGCAGCTGTTCTCTCAGGCATGAACTCATCCATCTCATGACCATTGTAAGTTACTCTTCCCGAAACCTGTTTTGTGTTTCAGAAAGTTGGAAATCTTAGAGCAGCATGGAGAGCATCTATAGAAATTAAAATTAAGATACAGAGCGAATGAATCTCCTGACCTTTAGATCCGACTCGAGCTTTCCGGCCAACGCCAATAACAAAGTCGTCTTCCCCGACCCTGGTGGACCCAGGAGCAAAGTCATCCTGCAAAATAGAAGGAACATAATTTAAAAATTTCAGATGCAGAAACGGAATTGGAACGAGATGTTTGGTATCTAAATCTGAAGCAAACGATATCATACCTGCGGGGCTTAATGATTCCGCTAACGTCATGAAGGATCTCTACTGGTCTCTTCCTACTTGGTACTACATGCAGGAGATTGGCAAAGCCCTTGGACCAGAAAAAAAGAGAAGCAAACCCCTCAGTTATAAAGGTACTCACCGAACCTCATAGATAGCTTTTAATTTTATTTATTTATGAGTTTTTTTTTTGTTTTACATAAATATCTTTCTAAATATATAAAAATTACATGAATATTCTCGTAAAATTACTATTTGCATGTAAATTCTTTTTTTTCTTTTTTGTATATGTATACATACTATCCAACGTCATTAAAAAATAAATAGTTTAAAACTAAAATGGCTGAAATACTCTTATGTGTAGATATGCAAAAAAAAATTATAAGAGTATTTTAGTCATTTTAAATTTAAATCATTTATTTTTTAATGGCGTTAGATGGTATAGGTGTATACACACACACACATATATATATATATATATATAAGAAAAAGAAGAATATACATACAAAATAAGTATTTTTTTTGGAAGAATGCATGTAAATAAGAATTTTAGAAGGGTATTGATATAATTTTATATTTTTTGAAGGATATATATGCAAAAATCTCTTTATTTATTTATTTTATTCTCTTCTCTTTGCTTCTCAATAGAGTATTTTAGTTATCCGAAATACCTCGAGGACGTTGAATGTAGCATTGACGAATGAAGGTAAGCCTCTGTTGCCCACATGAGCTTCTGCTTCGATGTTGAGGTGCTCGTAACGCACTTCGATCGCCGGAAGATCAATTCCAACTCTAGAAAAAGGAACAAGAGAAAAGAGGAAATCAAGAAATCGGAATTTAGATAAATCCTATAGCAGCCAAAGTATTCAAGTAAAGCAAAGGGGAAGGATGTGCTTGTCCGTACTGATCCATGCGGTTCCTAAGCTTCAACAAGAACTTCTCGTTGTCCTCGTCGGCAACCCGGACCAGCCTTTCGATCAAGTTCTTCCTCTCTTGATAGCTGAGGTTCTCTATATCAACTTCCCTGGGCTGTCCTTTATTTATAGCAAGTATGCCCCTCCGCAGCCTGTTATAGGTCGGCAGCTTCTCCAGCGCAGCCCATTTCAGTGCCTCCTCGTCATCTTCCTCTCGCGACGATCTCGAGAAGACATCGTCTCCTCTCATCCAGATGGATGCACTCCCCGCCCTTAAGCTACTCGCCCTTATGCTACCCACCCGGGTTTTCTCCTCCGTCTCCATTTCTTTCACCCTGCTTTCTCTCTTCCCTTCACCTCTATCAGAGAGGTAGGAAACAGTCCGTCCTGCCGTGCCGAGCCGCTACGAAGTTTATGGGATTGTGAAGCCAGAGATGGAGCGAGGAGAGGCGAGAAGGGTAGAGGGGAGGGAGACGGGTTGCGTCCGCTGGTTGTGTTGTGTAACAGGGGCTTAAATAGGGTTGGTTGGCGGTGAGGACTAGGAGGGAGGGTTGCTTCTGGAAATTCAAAGAAAAGGACCTCGTGTTTGAAATAGTCCTAGGCCCAGTGAAAGGCAAGTCGCCCCGTTAAGTGGGACAGAACAAAGACAGAGAGTGGACCTTAGCTCAGCCAAGCCTAAGAGTGGACCTTTTTTCCTACCGAGTCGACATCGGGACAGATCGAGTCGACTCCAATATTTTCGGAGTCGACTCGTTAAGAGTCTCAGATTAGGCAAAGTCGAAGGAAAGCCGGGAAACGAGATTTTAGGTGTCAATATATATTTTTCCACGCCATATTCAACTATTGTAATTGTCAGAGCTGACGTCGAATGCTATGCCAACTGTTGATTAACTGTGTATCATTATGTGTTTGTAACAATTTTTTAACTGCATTCCGGTTTGAAGTAACTGAATTAAAATTTAACAAAAAATCAACATATACAATTGAGTTTGCACTTCATTAACATCAATACAAGAGATTCCCAGTTAATATGCTGTGACTAACATGAAAATACATTGCAGGTATCTCGATACATTCTTCATAATGTCCATATTCTTTACTTGATGACCTCATTACAAGTCCTTCTATTGTGCCCAACCTTCCCGCATCGTCCACATCTATTTCACGTACTGATTCCACTTGCGAAGGTCTTTTCTTCTTTTTAGGCCTGCCAGGACGTGTCTTTCTGATAGGGGGTAGAATGTGAATCTCTTCAGAGGCACTTTGGGGCTTCTCCATGTCAGGAATTGGACTGATTGCTTCGGCATATGTTACTCTATACAATTCAGCTTGGAAGCAATTGTCGGTGAATTGGTATAGTGATCTGCCGGCCTTCTCGATGCATGCACAAGCATGCTTACATGGCATGCAGAAGATTCGCCACTCGCCACGAGAGCAGCTACACATCTGCAGGTCAACTTTGCATGAGTAGTTGGTATCCTTTACGTCATATATCATTATGTTGGACATAAATACAGCTAATCTTCGACCATCTTCCGCATTTTTATGCAACACTTTCTCTGCATCAGGACAAAGTTGAGATTGAATGCTATATCCTCGATTACGCCGTTCATGCATCATCTGCATTATTTGGATCCTTATATGGTCAACCATCTGAGGCACAGGGAGATGACGAGCCTCCAGGATCCAACTATTAAAAGACTCTGCCACATTCGATGTCATGATGCCCCAGCGTGGACCTGGAAATACAGCATTCGCCCAATGCTCCGGCTTTGCATGTAGAAGAAAGGTGGTAGCACCAGGGGCTTCTGATGTAAGCTTTGCAATTAGCTTTCGGAATACAGTAAGCCTTGGTGTATAGGCAGCAGCATTTAGTAAATCAATGAGCCTCTTTCTCTCAGCTGCACGATAATGGACAAGGACCTGCATTGATAATTAAAATCAGATATACCACATGCTACATTACTTAGATACTTTGTAGTTTAAATTATTCATAATATGACGATGCAAACCTGATTCTTGAAGTTTTCTTTCACATGACGTATACAATGTGAGTGGTAAGAATCAGGAAAGTACTTCGGCACGGATTTAATAATGCCCTGATGTCTATCCGTCATAAATGTGAACTGTTGACCACTATACTCAGTACAACTATGAATAGCTTCTTTCAGAAACTGGCAAAACCATTCCCAATTTTCATCACTTTCTGTATCTACAACACCATAAGCTATAGGAAACATATCATCATTTCCATCTGTGGAAGTGGCTCCAAGCAATACACCTCCATCCTTATGCTTTATAAATGTGCCATCCATAAAAATTAGAGGACGACATCCTTTTATGAAACCCATTAGTGAAGCATGAAAACAAATGAATAGACGTCTGAATCGACCATCAATTGTTTCATACTCTGCAATGCTGTCAGGGTTGGTCGGACGAATGGCATCGCAATACCAGCGAATCCGTTCATAAGATAGCCTGCTATTACCATAAAGATCCATCATAGCCACCTCCTTACCACGCCAAGCTTGATGATACGGCAATTCAACACCATATTGTCGTCGAATATCCTTTACAATATCACTCGGCTTATATAACGGCATATCTTGAAGTTGATCTTTAACAATTTTGGAAACCCAACGTTTTGAAGCCTTTGGATGAGACCGCACTTGCAATCCTCCTCCACATGTGTGGTTACAGTGCATTTTTTTAATTGCAAACTTTTCACCATTTCCAAGGCGAGAAGCATGAATACGCCATTCGCAACCTTCATAAACACATTCTACAGTAACTCGATCACGATCGTTCTTCACGAAGACAAAATCCCTGCAATTTGCAATGCAATAGTTGCGAATGGTGTCACGTAGAGTTTCCACATTCATGAACTCCTGACCAACACCCTCTATACTATTTTTTCAATCATCCAACGAATTTTTTTGACTTGCTTCCTCTTCAATTGCGGCTCTTGTTTCTTCAACAACTTGACCAAAATTACTTGAGCTACCCTTCGAAAAATTTTTCCCTCTCGAACTAATTTCAGGATAATGCGATGAGCCACTGTTCATACAATAGGATAAACATTATTTTAGCAAACTTACTAAAATCCGTTGCACAAAACAAAATTTTAAAAATAGAATACCTCTCAATTACCACAGCAGCACCTTCGATCAAGGTTGGAGAATGAGTAACAACCATCTCGATCACCTTGGCATTTAAGTTGACGTGTATTTCATGCATGTTACGAACATCCTTATCGCTCATAAGCGTAACAAGCATTTTAGACTTGTTTGGAATATAAAACTTAACTTCTATCATTGTAGAAGATAAATGTCTCCACCTTTCAACTATTTCCTTAAAAATTTGATCAAGAATTGTGTCTTTTGAGATGGAAATAATCACAGCTTCGCTACCATAACAACAAATGACCATAAAAACAGAGCTAGCAGTGTCTTCCGAAGCCATGACAATGGAAAAAAGAGGAGGCAATGAACAGATAATTCCGAATTGCAAATAGACTTAGAAATATAGTGGAGCAGAGTCTCACTACACAGAGAAAGAGGGACTATCAGCGTTCTCTCAAACAGGGAACAGGTAAAGAGTAAGAGGGAGTCTCAACATTTTTAGGTCAACACAAAGGCTCGACATGCTCTCTCCCTATCCATCTAGCATCCATCCTAATGGGTGCTTGTCTCTTCCCAGACCAAACAATCTCCATTGGCAAAGACAAAACAGAGAAGAACGGAGACAAAACGCATACCCTGTTGCGGCCTATTTTTACACTTTTTTTCCCGTCTCAAAATCTCCCTCCAAAGCCATCTTCGGTAAACATCTTCCGTGGGATCACCAGGGGCATCCACGCTTAAGGGCTGCAAGTGGGATTTTTACTTGGGAGCATCTTCGGTAGACAAAAACAGAGTGTCTTCCGGTTAGAAAACAGAACGCGGTACCTATTTTTTTTCCGCTTCCGGTAGCATGGGGGTACTTAAGTAACCTGGGGGCACTTTGGATACTATATATTAAAGAAAACAGTAACTTAGGGACCGGGAATTAAAGATCCATGAAGCGGTAGACCGGAAGTTTTTTTTTGGATCAACCAGGACCTTCTGTTACAGTAGAGTCTTTAGAGGGATGGGAAAGTAATTTACCCTTTTTTTTTCCCCTTGTGGTTTATTCCGATATCCCCCAGCTCCCGGGAAAGACCGGGGTTTGGAAACTACCTCAACGTCACGTGGCAAGAGTTCAGAATTTTCTTCTTGGCAAGGACAGAGAAAACGGCGAAGTCCTCATTTTTAACGCGAGTTTCAAATCTTTAGGAAATCTCCCTAATATTAAATTGGGCTTGGAGACCCAACTGTACATCACTATCATGGGTGCTACTAGATTCTGGGTTTTCTGGATTTCCACCTGAGTTATAACTGGGTCCATTAGATTATGCTAGGCTTCTATTAGATCCGTGTCTAACAAGCCGTGTTTGAGGTTGGATCATCCTTCTTTTTTTTTTGTTCCCCATAATTCGTCGCTAAATCCAGTATTATTAGTGTTCGGTTGTTACTATTCTTACCCCAAGTTATCTTTCAACTACAGCTGTGTTGACCATCTAGAGGGATGCTGCCAGCCATCGCCCGTGATGCGGTGGTCAACAGAAATATTATATTGTGTTTTTATATGTAATGACGGTACAATTTATTTGGTAGAACATTTTTTTTTTAAAGCATAGCTCATTAATTAAAACTAAAAAAGTCGTTTTAATTCGTTCTAGATGTCCGTCGCTGTTGCTGTTTACTGTTTTCTCGCTCTTGTTTTGTTTTTGTGGAAAACCAGCGCATGCGGTTACTAGAAACGCGAGCAAAGTCATGAGAACGTACCGATCAGGCCAACTTTGACACGCTAACGAGTTATAACTTTTCGGGCTCGTTTGGTTCACCAGAAAAAAAAAAAAAAAAAAAATTAATGAAAAAATAATGAGTTGCCTCTTGTTTGATTGGAGTTTTCAAAGGAGAGAGACGAAAAAATTATATTCCCATAGGAATATGATTCCCACATTTCATAGGAAAGTCTTTCCCAAGAAAAATATGGGAAAGTTACTTTTCCATAAGACGGGAATCACTCTATTTTTACTTTTTCCCCAAAAATACCCTTCAACATTAAAGAAGCATTAAAGACCTAATTTTTATTAAGGGCATAATAGAAATTATACATAACTTTTTCAGAAAAGTGGATGACCAACCAAACATAAGCACTTTGAAAATTTGTCACTTTTCCATTGTCAATCAAACATGCCAAAAGTACTTTCCTAGGCATCCTCTATCTGGGAAGTTGTTTTCCAGGAATCATATTTCTATGAGGGAAAATGCTTCCCGTGAACCAAACGAGCCCTTCTTTATTTCAAGTCTACTTCCTCGTGATTTCCGGACGATAAAAATAAGACCTATCAACGCTGTGTTTTCCGTTCGTTGGAATGCAGTTACATCTCTCTCACACTCAACGGCTGTAATTTTCATAGTCAGACTGGATTTTTCTAGAGCAAATCAATGACAGCCGTGGCTGCCAGTTTTTAGCCACAATAATACGAAATAAATCGTAAATTATTTCGTAGTTGGTGTGCATTGGATGTACGTTAATGTCTCTCACGGAAGAACTTTCCTCCTTACATGCCCTGGTAAGACCGGCAGCTTCTTTTCTTCCTGTTCTTTCATCATCTTATCAGCTTGATATTAAATCTTGGTTTTTTTTTCTTTTTTTGATGAAAAGTTTGATATTAAATCTTGATAATTGAAATTATTCTGCACACAAGCCTAAACTGTAAAACAATGGCAACTTATCACGCAACATGGATGCCATATCTACTTGTCTGCTCTACTGAACAACCTGGAACGGCTCATGGTATTTTACTGGTTAATTTTCAATTTCAACTTGTTTTCAATAACAAAAGCAAAATATGAGCTCAAATGACAAAATTAAACCATGAGTATTATTGAGATTGAATTTGATGCATTTTTTAATATGAGTAGATCTTGGTTAATATTCTATGGTACTTCTTGTAATAGTATATTTTATTCCTTCCAGCATTATGGAGTTATAAAAAAAAAAACTGCTTTGTGGGCTTGTTGGTCTGTAAGAAGAAAAACTACTTGGTGTTTATCTAGATTGAATGTGCGAGATTGGTAGGGGACGAGGGGGTAACAATCAGGAAAGAGGAAGCAGAAAGGTTGGAAGCCGGTTCTCTTCCAATTGCCGGATCTTCGAAAATGAAAGGGGCATTTGGGGCAGCACCTAGTCACCCTCCCTCTAACAGGAGCCAATGTTGTTCTACTTGGCCGGCATTAATCATCTCTCCTCCCAAAGGACGAGGTATTCATGAGGCAAGATCGACTGTAACAACCTAGAATCTCACTCAAAATAGTTAGCCGAAAAATATTATTTGAGTTTCTTGATCCCGTATAAGTACTCAAGATCTACCCAGCAAATAACCGATGTAGGCATGCTCGCACCGGTTCTTATATACTCTTTTTGTTTAAGCCCTGATGTCGTTGTGAGGCTAAGAATTCAAATTTATTCAAATCTAATCACAAGCACTACGATCGGCCCCAATGGATCCGTACTGCAACACAAGTTTATGGAGGCTATGTGGACCAAAGGCACTGCAACACGGATTTATGGAGATTGACCATGGGTCGATCGTAGTGCTTGTAATAAGATTTGAATACTTAGCCTGATGAAGACACCAAGGCTTGAACGGAGGAAGAAGTATGTGAAGACCCGTATGAGCGTGTGTTTAGTTCCATCTTGATTATTCGCCGAGGAGATTTTGGGTACGTATATAGAACTAAGAAACTCAAAAAATATCTTCCAACTATCTATTTCGGATGAGATCGTGGTTTGTTACTTCTGCTGATTTTGGAGCTCGGGAGTTTAATTCTATTATCTTCTTCCCAACTACCTCTTCCAGTCAAAAACCTCCTGCTGCTGCCGCTGCGACCTCGGCTTGTAGGTGGGTGGATCTCTTGAAGGAACCAACCACGAGACGCTTCGGCAATAATTTCTCTGTTAATGTCTCCAATCGTCCCTATCTTCTTAAATTTGCACCTCTCTTCTCTGGAGTGGCTCATCCCCCTTGCTCAAACCAGATGCCTACTTTTGCTATCCTCCTTATCTCAAGAGTGGGAAGACATTTTTCTTGCTTCATTTCAGAGAGCTCTCTCTTCTCCTTCTTCGGACCACATCTCTATCATTCTAGCTTGCAATGTGAGATTTCAGAAGCCAAAAATTGTTAGATTTGAGAATCGTTGGCTGAAAGAGCCTGACTTTGACGACATTATCATCCAAAATTGGCAGAAAATTAGTGGATGCTCAAACTTTGCATCTCAGTAGCTTGAAAATTTCGAGCACTTTAGATTAGCAATCAAGAAATGACCCTCAGCTAGAAAAATCCTAAATAAGGAGTTGAAGGAAAAAAAAACTTCCGCACAACTTCGATATCTCTCAGCAAAAAAGAAAATTGCTCTGATCTTTCCACCCAGAACTACAAACAAGATAAATTCTCAAAGCCATCTTGGACGACATCTATAGAAAAGAGAAGATCTACTGGATGTAAAGATCCAAAATTACTTGGCCAAAAGAAGGAGATGGAAACATTGCTTTCATCAAGAGATCTCTTGATTTTCAGAGGCTGAATTATGCACTCATTTCTCTCTTCCCATTAGCCTTTTGAATAGCATGTACAAGATCATTGCAAAAATCTTAGCTGGAAGGCTTGCTAATTTCCTCCTCCTCCTCCTTATTGATGAGTTACAATCTGCTTTCATCAAGAGGTACTCTATTATGTCTCTGCCTATGAGAGGCTGGCATATTGCAGAAGATTCGGGCATAAAAGAGTCTTTGCAAGCGAGAAAGCTTTTGATAAAGTTAACTGGGATTTTCTTCTTACTATCTTGAAGGCCAGAAATTTGGCTCTCTATTATCATTTACCTCCATTACGGTTCTGGTTAATGATTCTATTGGAAATTGGATCAGATATCGGCAAGGTTTGAGACAAAGTGACATGTAATGGACGTTTTATCTAGAATCCTCAAACAAGCTGGGTTCATTGGTCTTATTGAAGGAATCGGTCATTATCCTTGTTTCGGAGGAGAGAAATTGTTGCAGGGGAGAGAAATTGTATCTTGGTAGTCAAAGCTATACTCTTAGCCTTTGAGAAAGCTTCAGGGCTTAAAATCAACTTCAACAAAGGTATGATTCTCTGCCTTTAACATGGAGGAGAAAGAATATACTGAATTTGCTACTGCTATGAATTGCAAGAAAAGATATTTACCCTTTATTTATTTTGACCTTCTACTTTATGATAGAAAGTTACCAAATCATGCCTTGTTAGCGAAATGGGTACGGAAGCTTCTATCAGAGTAAGAAGAAGTCTTGCTCCCTTGTCTCACATATGGTGAGGCATCAGCAAGGACTTATCTACCTTCTGGAGCTGCACTATATTTTCCCTGGAGATGGGAGAAATATTAGATTTAAGGAAGATTTATGGTTAGGGCCTATTCCACTTGCTCAATTGTTTGGTGACTTATATTCAAGAGTGATAAAAATCAACGTTCCGGCAGCAACCCTTTGGAGTTGGAGAAAGGTTGAATGGAATATTATAGTTATAGGCTCTTTTTTTTTTTTCCTCCAACGGATGGCTCATACATTTTTAGAATGGATATATCCAAAAAAAATCAAAAAAAGTAAATTTTAAAGTGCTTGAGGCAACTCTCATTTTCCAGCCCACAATTCTTCCTCCCCCTCTCTTCGAGTGATCAGCCACGTACGACACCACCCAATCCACAGTCTCAATTGACCCTGTTCGATGTGATGTGAGGCCTTCTAGAGTGGCTGACACACCGGCTTGGAAGCTCACGCAGCACGAGTCCTTCATGGTGAGCTCCTTTTATTCTTTCATTAATCGAGGCGGATTGCTTTGCCCCTGTTATAAGATCACTTGGAAAACTCCTCCAAAAAAGATCAAAGTTTTTCTTTGGCTTGCTATCAAAAATAGTCTTCATATAAGAGAGAGATATTGGCTACAAAGGGTTGGTCAGTGACTATCGTATTGAGACAATCTCTCCTCTTCTGCTTAGATACCCTTTTGTTAAGAAGAATATGGAGCACATTGAAGATTTGCTTGCATATATGGGGCTGGCCATCAAATCTCCGCTCCCTTTTAGACCTCCTGGAGACAACGGAGAATCAGTAAACCTCTTACAAGAGCTTGGGATCGGCTTTTACTCTCTCTACTTTGGCATGTGTGGCAGGAAAGAGATCATAGAATATTCTTAAAGAAAATGGCTCAATTGGTTCGGTCCTCTTCAAAACACTGCTTGCCTTTCAACAATGGGAGAATCTTTGCCCTGAGAAGATGGCTGAAGGACATCGTACTCTGTGGAATCAACTAAAATCCCTACTCCCTTCGGTGGGCCGTCAAAATGGTTCTGTATGAATTCGGCACCTGCAACCATCTTCACTTGAAGAGTATGAAGATCTTAACGCCTGCTGGTTGGGTGAGAAGGACCCTTCTACTACAGTGCTGTTCTCAAGGTTCTTTTCCTTCACTTGTTGATATTCTTCTGATTGTCATCAGTCCTCGAGTTCTTCTAGAGTCCCTGCCGCAATTCATTCTCCTGTTGGTGCAGGAAGCTGTCGAGATACCTGTTTGGCTTTAAACTGGTTCCTCTTTCTTCTCACTTCCAACAAGCCGTTATACTGTGCTATTCTCATCAGTTTATCTGCCCCTCGTCTCCTCTTGCCTCTGAAGACACTGTAAATATTCAATTCGTCAATAATGAAGTTGCGTGGCCTTCCAGCTTCCCTTGCACCTCAAAAATGTGAAATACCAGGACTGCAACTTGGAAGACTTTGGATTATGTGGGGTCATATTCAGGTAAGAAAAGCTAAATTCATATGCCATGTTTGATTTACTTTCCCAAGCAATCAATGGCAACCATTCGGTAAATCTCATCACATTTCCCACACGAAAACCATTTCTTCACTCTTCACTATGACCCATGTATACATGCGCATCTATAATTATGCCCCTGTTGACAAAGAAAACACATGCAAAGACATATGTATATACCTACATACATAAGCTTGCATGTAGCAATGAACCACATAGCCATAAGGAGTTTATTTACATTCATCTTTGTTGTTTCTCAATTAGAACTCAAGAAAACCTGGAGATGGTAACACGAAACAAACATGCAGATGGATTGACTGAAGTCCAAATAGTCAGCGTGCTAGCATCTAATACCACCAAAAGCAACATTGTAATAAATGTGTGTGAAACTCTGAGGGCAACTATTAAGGGCCAACATTATTAACAGGATTTGAAGAGCTTGTTTATTTGTTTCTGTAATTCTTCATCTCTTTTGGAAATTAAACACTTTTACCAACAATCCAAAATAAGGGAGCAAGGAGCACAGCAATTCCAACAAGAATGGTTGCTGCAACTGCTCCTGGGAAGTCATGTCCGAATCCAAAGTAGCTCCTCAAATTCAGTCCTAACCTCACCAAAGTCAAATTTATCCTTGACATCTCCATATTGCGAAGCAACCAAACCGTACATTGTCCATGCAGTAGGGCATTCCCAGTAATACCGTGGATAAATGTAGAAGTAACCATTCAAGGGAAGAAATCATTCCATTGTAGATAAAATGCAGAAGCAACTATGGAAGCCGTGAAGTAATTTGGACACAGACCTACTACCATCATTCCATAAAATGTAAAATAGAGTAATTTAACGTCCATGAAGAACAGATACAAATGAACAGATACATAACAGTTAAGACTGGGAGTTTATTTATATAATATTATGTAAAAACTGTAATAAAGTTCAAGTAGACTGAGGGAATGGATAAAAGCTATCCATGATTTCATGGATTTGCAAATGCGATGATAAGCGAAGCTCGCCTGCATGTACACTGTCCAACATAGAAGCCCTAGTTTTCCATGTAGGCTCATAGACAAATATTAGGTCGGACACATAAAAATAAAGCCCACTATCTGGAGTAAAAACATGTGCGGGGCAATACGCAGAGACACTAGCAGGCTGACCACATGCTACATGTTGATATTTGCTTTGGGCAGGGTTATCAAGTCAGCTCTATCAAAAATTTTGGATTTAACTGATGCAAAAGAGATAGATGGCTACATAACTGATATGTCTACAGCAACGTGTTTTTTTTTAAACTGATACAAATAGCAGCCTCGTCGTTCAAAAGAGGAAAAAAAAACATTCGTGTCCAAGAAAAGTTGGACAAAAG
This sequence comes from Phoenix dactylifera, assembly GCF_009389715.1. NCBI lineage: Eukaryota > Viridiplantae > Streptophyta > Magnoliopsida > Arecales > Arecaceae > Phoenix > Phoenix dactylifera. The sequence goes on from NC_052399.1 coordinate 3,808,647, forward strand.
AGCGCTTTCATTAAAAAAATATAGAGTGGACTTAGGTATCTAGAGAAAAGAGAGATCTTAAATGACGAGATGTCTACAACATAGATGATGGCATTGCCCATATGGATTGGTGTCAAAATCTTACAAAGTTCAAGGAGCTTTTAGAGAGAGAGTCTTCCATTTTGTTAGCCTAGATCTAAGGACTTGTTTGGTTCACAGGAAGAATTTTCTCTCACCGAAATATTTTTCTAGGAAGCTAATGCCTGAAAATATGAAGCATAGGAAAGTGGCTTTTGCATGTTTATTTGATCATAGGAAAGCAACTTATGTTTGGTTGAGCATCTACTTTCCTAAAAAAGTTTGTGTAATACTTGTTATGCCCTTAATAAAGGAAATGACCATATCCCATGCTATCTAAAAGCTTCAGGTATATTTGGAAAAAAAATATCCCGCTAGAAATTAGACTTAAACATGTCCCACATGGATTTTTCTTTTCCATAAAATATGAAAATTTTATTCCCATAGAAAAGCTACTTTTCCATCTCTCTCCTTCCAAAACTACAACCAATCATCTCCATTTTTTCCCTTTTTCTTGGTTGCTGCCCACCCCCTGGGGCGGCGCTTCAAACACTTGTGTCTGATCGAGTAGTTTCACATTTCAATAACAACCCCCGTATATATCGATAGACAGTTTTGTCCCTTGTCACATGCTTGAGAAGAGAGACCGATGCCATATTCGTATACCGAGCAAGCCTACCCGATATACGGACTGCTTGCCACGTATCCTTATCCAAGGATATGGGCACTGCTCACTTGCCACTACCCTTTCCTCAGCAAACAGGATCCGATTCACCAAACACATCGCTGCATGTCCTAAAGCAAATAAAAAAAAAACTCACCGCCTTTTCTTCTTTGATGGACGGCTCTCCTGTTCTTCGAGACCTCCGACATGGATGATGGCGCCCAGCAATAGCACCGATCTCGAGCCTTGCATGTAAATGCAAATAACTCGAATCCCATCACTTTCTTGGACTGAGGTCGGCATTGCCGGCCATTCCATAGGTGCACATTCCTACCCCCAGCCACAAGACATAGGGCCAAACATCATATCGAGAGAGATTTTTCTTTTTCTTTGTTTTGAGATACGCATCTCTCCATGAGGTGAAGAAGGGCACCAATATTTTTAGACAAAGAACTCGTGCTAGGTATCCGATCTATTGGCTTAGCTTGATACATAAATTTGACATTGGTCTTTCCTGGAAGGAAACCAACATATACGGCGGGCGAAAATATTCACTATACATATAAATATATATATTACATATTATTATACATTTTAATACATCCTTTTGTGATAGAAGAATCGTTCTATTTCACACAAAAGAAAGAAACATGCTCTTATAACTATCATCCCAAACAGTATCAGAAAGGCAAGTACCAAAAAAAAAAGCCGACCAAAAATGTCTAACTCAATCAACATAATAAAGTTCCATGGGCCACTGAAAACTGAAAAGAAATTTTGATCATTAGCAATAAGTCTAGATGTAATTGCGTAATCAACATTTTCATGGTTCCATCATCATTGATATCCAAATTGCATGTATATTCTTTACAATGGAGAGAAGGAAAAATTGAATCAAGCGTATGATAAATTTTAGACCTGCAAAAGATAAGGAAAAGGATATGCCTTACATGGCTAGTTTCAAGAAGAACAGCACCAGTTTCCTTTGGCTCCATTATTTGTGTCATTTGCTTCCTCCTGCAAGATCACTGTCTTCCCATTTCCTAGTGATGACATGTCAGGCTTCTTTAGATCCTGAGATAGATGCATCTTCCTGCTTAGTATATTATAGATCTCTTTAACTACAGTCTGAAAAGCTGCCGCCACGTTAGAAGAGTCCAGCGCAGAGGTTTCCATGAAGAAGAGGCCCTGGGCCTCTGCCAGTGCCTTGCCCTCTGCTGTGCTTACCTCCCTGGCATCCTTGAGATCAGTTTTGTTGCCCACGAGAATGGTCACAACATTCATGTCAGAGTGAGCTGTTCAGTATTACTATTGGGTCAGATAGAGCAGGCCCAATAATTTGATATTAGGTATCTGATTGAAGATTGTTTAAAAAAATAGATGGCATCAAGAATTTTCACAGCTTAAATCTGAGTTTTTCAGGGTAGAAATGTTCCTCGCACTCGATGAAACTCAGTCACCATTATATTGAATGGTCATTTCTTGATGCAGTATAAAAGTTTTGAGAGCATAACCAAGCCTATATCTTAATTCCTCCAGGAAAAAAAAACAGTGAAAGGAGTTTCTAGGAAAGACAGGAATAATTAGCAAACCTCATTGGTTAAAAGAGGCAAAAATTAGATGGTGAAATATGCCTTGGATCATCAATGGTCCTAAATTGCAATCTTTTAAAATGTACTGCCTTTTAGTACAAACTTAGATTGGTGATATAGCATTAGGTGATTGCTATCAGAGGTTCCATCAAATATGATTATCAACCAACCTTGGGACCAGTATTCAAGTGTTGCAAATGATCTACAACAACAATGCTCGCCAGTTCAGACAACATCTGTGGGACATGTATTCTTGGATTAATCTAAAGGTAGCCAGCAACTGAAATCCCAAAATCATTACCATTCAATGACAAAATTTATTGCACAAAAGTAATAACTGGCTAATAAAAAGTTTGGAGCTTACTTTGTAGTTCATTAAGCCATCGGCCAACACTATCAAAAGTCTGACGCCTGCTAATGTCATACACCACAAGAGCACCAACAGCTCCTCGGTAATATGCAGATGTCACAGCTCTGAAACGCTCCTGACCTGCAGTGTCCCATATCTGAGCTTTGATTTCCTTCCCATCAATGTCCATCTTCTGAGTTTGGAACTCAACTCCAATTGTGGATTTAGAGTTTGGGTGGAATTCATTCCGAGCATATCTTGCAAGTAAATTTGATTTGCCAACAGCAGCATCACCAATGAGAACAATCTTAAAAAGGTAGTCCTGGCTCTGTTCATCATCCTCATCCATCATATAGTCTCCCTTAGCTGCTGCTCGTGGTGCAGCAATTATAAAAAACCACAGATAATACTGCCAGATTTTTCACAAAATTAGGGTAAAAGCTAAGAGCAGAGATGCCATTGATAGGAATTGAAACTAAAATAATAAAGCAAGAAGAGATGAGCAACTAATCTAAGGATTGCTGTTGCAACTATAAAAACTATCATGAAACAATAATTGAAGCCGCTCACTCCAATGCAGAATTCTTAAGAATTACTTCTACAAACGCTTAGTAGCTGGGTCTTAATAAGACATAGAATTTCAGATAGATGACAGTCTAGTAAAACTCTTGTACAGGTGTAGCACAGAAGGACTTGCTAAACTGGCTTTAAACCTATACAATGTCATCAATTGGAAAATAGAAACATTTAAATCGAAAAGTGTCTTAAACAAAAATAGAAAGAAAACTATTATGACAGTCAGATCTACCTTCATGTGGCATGCCTCTTCCATTTTTATTCATAATGCTTAATTAATACTGTTTTGTACTATAAAAATCAGATGCAATTCTATACACTATGATAGTGATACGAAGACTGGATAAGGAAAATAGCTAGCATCAGCTAAGTAGATTGTTATACAATATAACTGATGAAACAATGAAATGAATTCTTGTCTAACTAATAAAGAGTATATAAAAATGCAATTTTGAGTTGGCTTAAATGAAAGTTGACGAGAGATACACCATTGCATTTATTTTCTTCCATCTTACATCCACTAGGTAAAGTGAAGAGTTGGAAGTTGGAACTATATCTTAAAAGAACTAAAGCTTGCAAGATTAAGTGAAGAGGTGCTTCTATGGTTTTCGTGGGATGGTCGCTTGCATTTAAGACACAAGAAGATCTTATAGATCAAAGTGTACCAGCAAGTTAGTAAAAACCATATTGTCAACTAAGAATGAGGGTACACAAGCACACGCATGCAGAGACAAGTATGTTGATGTGCATCTGAGATACAACAACAAAAGAAAACGATTATACCAGAGGAAGAAGAACTTGAGTTGCAGCAATCATAATATAGTGGTGAAGAAGCAGTTGAAACATTATAGGCATGTGCAGCTACAGATTAATGTTGGAAATCAAACGTAAAGAAGAGGCATAGCTCAAATGGTAGCTATAACTAATTATTTAATAAAACATTAATTTATTATCTTATAAGTTTGCTGGATGAACAAGTAAGCAAATGTACTGAAGACAAACATCACACGAGTAACAAAAAGATGAATCCTCCAAAACTTCATGTGGTCAGAGGGACGTTTGGTGGTGTAAATTGTCCAGAAGGCACAAAATTATTAATTACAATGAGGAGAACAATACTGAATCAGTCATATCAAACAGTAATCCATTTGGTGCAGCTTAGATTGGATTGACTAAACATGCTCAAGCCATCCATTAACTACTTTCACCAATCACTAACAATAAAATTACTCATTCAACAAGAACTCCAAAATCTATATACGATGTGATTGGTACATAGGCTACATATTTCTTTATTTTGTCAACATTGGCTATAGGAGGGTAGTATGGTTCATAAAGCTTAACACTATTTCCTTCATGAGCAATAACCCAACAATATATGAAGCCTAATTAAGTGAGTATTATCTCAGAGAGCTTCATCATGTGCATCAACTTTAAATATGGGATTATATGGATTAAGTATGGAATTTTTAAGTCCATAAACTTATATTTGTTGAAATAAAAATCTTCCACCAGCTGAAGGACAACTTTTTGCTCAAATAGTTCACTTGAGAACTTTTGCTAAAAAGAATGAAGCAAATGGACCTTGTTTGGAGCTTAACTAAAGAAATAGAATGGCGGATGTGTAATTTGTGTGTCATTTCTAGGACAGAAGAATCCTTTTCCTTTTAAGAGAGGTTTTCCGTGTGATGCCATTCTGACAAAGACTATTCTAGCATGTCGAGATATAAATGAGGATCAGTGGTTCAAAGTGCCCAGCTTATTAGAGAATACACTTAATTCACCTACAAATCCAACCTCTTTACGTTCGCATTCTTCTTATCTTTAGTAAAAATGAAAAAAAAAACATGATAAATTACACCACATTCAGTCTTCTTCCCTAATTATGTTCTTAGTGGATTCACTAAGCTAGTAGATAAGAATTAAGGTTTCTATTATATCGTTAAACGAAAACAACAACTTTGGAGGCAATCCTCTAGGATGGCCTTTATCTTTTCTCATGCATGCTTATGATGACCCTTCATTTTTGAAGGAAATTTTATCTTCACAAAAAAGGCTTCAACTTATAAATATTATCAAAATTTATTGCAGGGCAAATAGAGGCACATGTCAATATGAGGGCAGGATGAATGAAAGCTATCCATATACCAAATATTTCTAAAACATGATATCTTGGGCATCTAGGCGGTATGGATACTTAGATGAACCGGGATCTCACTTTATATCAGCCAAGATGGGATGCTTGCAAAATTAGGAAACAACTTAGATGCTCTAATACCTAAGTATATAAAAACCAGGATATTGAAGTATTAACCAATATATTAGAACAGATTAATTACCACTTTAAAGCATCAATTATAATATCCGGTAGTTAAAAAGCATTTAAAATTGAAAAATATCAGCCAATAAATTTATATCATATTGATATATCTGGATATATTGGTTTATCATAGGGTGCCCAATATCAATACAGATTGATATCTCATTAAGAAGAAAACCTTGATCCTACTTTATAATCAGGGCAAATAATTTCTTGACAGTATTCATAACCAGTTTTTCTTTTCCTTTTATTAAGGGAAAAAACCCTCTAAGCTGTAACTTATTTTCAAGTTTTTTAATTTCATTCTACTTTGAGTCCAAAACAAGCTCAAAGACGAGATTCATGCAACTAAAGTGAAACGTTGTGACCATTAAGTCACAAATTATATGTTTTTTCCTTTTTCCATTCTCTCTTTTGTCCTTTTTTCTGGAGCTTGGGTAATTGGGGGTCAATCCAGCAGTTTCTATCATTCCAACTAGATCATCTGCTGCATAAGTTTATGTGCAAAGCCTGATTGCCATCTACATGACCTTAATTTCTGACAATTCCACCTTTGGGCCTCCAATTGCCACCACCTGCTGCAAACCCCACCATCTACTATAACCGACACAGTCGTCTCCTTTGTACATCCTATATTCCTGCTAATTCCTCTTGATAAAAGTTCCTATTGACCTGCATTCATTTCACTATTGAAACAATTCATGCAACTCTGCACCAGACCCATCCCATTATTGTTAAGAGGTCCCTCAAGCACCACGGCTTTTATCTGCAGTCACTGCCATCTTTGCTACACAATCCACAATAGTGACTACACTCCATTAAGAAACCCTACAAGGTAACCTTAACTCGGGACATATTTTCCCTAGTGAACCAACTAAACATACGGATCTCTCATCAGAAACAACCTTTCATTCATTGGCAGGATACAACTAAATAAACTGTATCTAAATGTCAAAAATTGCATACAATTGAAGGAACATTTCTAGAAGTACCACATAGATGACTAAAGGAGAAAAATATCTATTGCCTGGTAGGTTAAACTTAAAATGTTAGTTCAGGTCTAATGTAATTTTCAAAATTTGCCAGAACTAAAATTTACCCAAACAATCAATCAGTTTTAGGTTTTGGCATCTAAGCAAAGACACAGGATGACTCTGGAGTTAGTTTTTATAAAATTTTGGTTAATTGTTAACAAACAAGCAACTTTTTGGTCCTTCAACTTGACGATATGATCCTCTAAGTTTCAAGAAGACAATATGACAAAAAAGATAGAAGGCATATTTAACCAAATATCTCAGGTTGAGGCTGGCATAGACATTAAATCTACTCTGACACTGAAATTGATCTTAGGGATCAAGAACTCAAACTAAGATCATTCTGAAACTTAGTTACACAAATATAGATGTTAAATGCTTAAAATATATCGTGCGATCAGGGACGTGCAGTGTTGAACAATTGAAGATGCAATGCGTTAGAATTAGCCAGAGGCAAAATATCTGGCAATAAATGATTAAAAAGAGAAAAATCATCTAGAACAGAATCGATCAACCATTCACAATATGCATTCATAAACATGACAAAAGAAGGCCATTGATTACATAATGGAAAACAAATTGCAGGGAATAGGAAATCTTGTCTTTTAAGCATTACAAAAGAAAACACTTTAGATTAATTTTAGGTAGGAAAAAAGGGTAAAAATCTACATATCAAATTGCAATATAATGAAAAGATATGCATTCAAAGTTTGCTAATGATTATGAGAAAAGACTTTATTTTTTTCCAAGAACGGAAATAAATAGCCTCAACCAGCTATAATTGAGCCAAAAGAAAAGATTCAAAACGATTAAATCAGTAGAAAAACACATGCTTCACGTTATTTCTGTGAAAAAGAAATCGACATTAGTAACAAAACGCGTCAAAGATCCGACTTTATCTAATAGAACTGTAACAAGCAAAATTTCTTTTTAAAACCCCTAAAAGACAAATTAAAAACCTCGAAACGCAATCACTAAATCCATAATGATTCCGAAAAGCACCAAGATTTTTATAACATATTAAAATTAAACAAAAAAATGAACGTTAATAACTCCATAAAAGAAAGCAATCTTTAAATCTAACCTCGATGGGAGCGGAGAAAACAGCACACGGCCACTCCAAGATCCGGGCTTTCTCCTCACTCAGTTCAAATCTTGTAAATAATCTGAAAAGAACAACTGAATATCGTTTCAAAACCCTTAAATAGAAAATTAAAGAGTTAGTACATAAAACCCTATTCATTGAATCCTTTAATAATTTCCGAAGAAAGAACACCTAGATTAATAAATAAACAAAAATTAGACAAAAATAAAATCCAGACCCTTAATCCAATGCATGAGATCCTTTAATAATTCCAAGAAGAATGACCTATATATTTTAAGCAAATTAAAGACAGAAAAATAAAAAGTGAATCAGCGATTACGTAAAAGAAAGCAACCGTTCGATCTAACCTCGTCGGAAAGCGGAGAAATAAAACACGATCACTTCCAAGACCCGAGCTTTCTTCTCTCTTGGTTCTATTCCTCGCTATAATCCCCTTCGTTTAGGATTCTTTTCTTGGAATGTAGGGAGAGAAGAAGAAGAGAACGTTTTCTTGGAAAGGGGAAGGACGAGGAGGGTTACCTTCGGCTATTGAATTGACGTCTTCGAGGCCTTGCATAGTCGGTAACTGAGGCCCTGTTTGGGGGAGCTTCCTCCAAAAGTACTTTTAGATGAAAAACTGTATTTGGTAAATTTTTCAAAAAACTGTTTCAGCTTTTGCGGAAAGCTGAAAACAGCTTTTGGGAGGAAGCTCCAATTTGGAGCTTTTGGAAGGAAGCTGTTTCAGCTTTTTCGAAAAGCTGTATTTTTGACAAAAAAATGTTCATATTAAAATAACATATTAATGTATTATATTGCATTATATTATAATACATTAATATGTTATTTTAAATAATTTAATATTATGTTATATTATGAGAAATTAATTTATACTAATAATTATAATAGTTTATACTTTTATTATTGTATTATACTATAAATATAATATATATTACATTATATCATAATACATTAATATGTTATATTAAATAATTTAATATTATGTTATATTACCAAATATTAATTTACTCTAATAATTATATCACTATTATGCTATATCAACATAATATTATTTTATATTACAATAATATTATACTATATCATATATTTATGTATTAATTTATGTTATGTTTTATTATGTTCTGTTATATAATACTATGCAATGTCCTTTATGGTAATTTTGTCATACAAAAGTACTTTCTCAGTTTGTTTACCAAACACAAAACAAAGTACCACAACACTTTACGAATGTAGTTACCAAACAGCAAACAGCTTTTTATAACAGCTCTACTTCAGACAGCTCTAATTCCAACAGCTCTACTTCTAACAGCTCTACTGCCAACAGCTCCCCCAAACAGGGCCTGAAAAATTTGGTAACCGCCTTTGTTTGCCGACTTTACAGCGCACTAGTTTTGGCACGTGCGAAATAAACGCGTGCTAGAACCACGGACGGCTGCGATACATGTGTTAAATGGACCCCTTTTTCTCCCTCGGTACACTTTTTCTCCTTTCCACCAAAGGAGGACTTCTGGCAGGGTTTATTTCTAAAATGTGGGGGGTCTAAATAGGGCTGAAAGAGCATCGGAATATTTTTTAATTAATTTTTTTTATAATTATATCTTTATTGCTAATTTTTATTATTAAATTTTGCTCAAATTTGATTAATATCTAAAAAAATATCCGATTTATATCCATGTTTAAATAAAAAATTATGAATATGTTTAATATCTGATTTGTGTCCATATCTATTTATAACAAATATAGATATGCTTAATATCCGAATCTATATCCATTTGGAACAAATATGCATATTAATTTTGATATTCGTCTAATATCTAATCTCATATTCTTTAAAAATAAAAATACAAATATGGATATATTAATATCTGATCTGTATCCGATCTAGAATATTATTATCATTTGATGTTTAAGTCTCAAGTCCATCCATTAACCATGTGTTATGTTTTCTTTGGTCTAATACATAAATATTCAAACAAGATCATTGCTATGAAGCTATGCGCTGAAATTAGTTTTAAATCTTGTGTATATTGCTGCATAAGCATTTGAAAGATAGCAGTATTTCCTTCGATACTAGCAAAAAAGATCATCATTATTGGTATTAAAGTAACGAATACGAGATAATACTAACTAATTTGGATGGAATTGCTTTTTTGTGTTGTCAATAGCCCTTAATAACTGAATGCATTGGTGAAAAACTTGAAATGATTTGCTCACTATGCTAAATTTAATGTGGCAAGTTTGCATAATGCACATTATGTCACAATTCACACATGCCATGATTGTCTGATATATATAATAACTCAAAAACTAAAACATCCTTTGCCTTCCACCTCAACATAAATCTTTTGATATTTATTGTAGTACTCGTGAAGGAGAAGCATTTTATGTTTTTTTTTCTTTTTTCTGCAAAGGGATATTTCTAGCTTTTTTGGTCAGGGAGTGTGTTTCTATTTTCAGAGAGAGAGAGAGAGAGAGGAAGCAACCGAATTATGAGCTACCATTTGCTCCTAATGAAAAAGGCACCTCTCCAACAACCTCATTTTCATTTCTGGAGCCAAACATGTTTCATTCTCTTTCCAGCTTTGATCCATTCAAACAAGAAAATAATACCAAAATATATCCACTGGTCAATTATATATATATTTCTGTTGATGGCTAACCATTGCCTATGATGTGCAAATTAATCATGGCAGGCCGAGGATTAATTTTCACCGAAGTCCCCATGCAAGAAAACTTGTGTGTCATCATAGAGGGGGTGAGAGAGAAAATGGAGGAAGGAGGGGTGATGGCACCAGAGAGGCTTTCACTTGAATTGACCCTTTGATTTAAACATAAGTGATGAAGAATTTCAGAATATATTAAAAGTGAGAAAGAGAAATATCAGATATCAATGGTTGAGATGTACAACAGAATAGACAATTTTTAAAATAGATAGATAGCTACAAATTTCAGCTTTTGCATTTTATATAAGTTGTCAAATTCTTTCTTGGAAAAATATATTACATTACTTTTTATATCGAAATGATTCATGTAAATATGTGAGTCACAAAGCTGTCGTTTGATGCAATTACTACACTACATACTTAGCAATATTTCATGCAATTATTAGTTGGTGCTTAAGCTGAGAGGCTGTTCCAGTTTAAGAGAAATGTGAATTCAATATTACAAGATAATTCAGTATTAGGGACGCCTGAAGCCCTCAAAAGACATCAATCATGCACCGTAAATGCTCATGGGATGAACTTGGTGCATTCCTGGAAGAGCCACATATTGGGCTTGGGCCAGCCTATGAGAAAGGGCGCCGGCCCAACAAGTGAAAAAGGGGGAGGGAGACTCCCGATTGTAGCCTTTTTCCCTCCCCTGTTTCAAACTCTCCTTCCCTCTCCCGAATCCACCGGAAGGAAAGATTTAGGGTGATCAAATCCTACTATATTTGGGCCAATCCTCTTCCAAGACCACCTCCCTCTCTTCCTAGGGCACCAACCGAGAGATCCTTTCAAAAGAAAAAAAAAAAAAAAGGGGAGAGAGAGATTTGGAGTTCTAGGCGATCCGTGAGAGGCTTGGGTTATTCGCCGTCGGGCTTGCCGGAGAAGCTCACCGGAGACGAGGTAAGGTCCTTCTCCTTCTTCTCCTTTGTCTAAGGGCCATTGTTCCTTTGGGAATACGACCGGTAAGCCGCCGGATTGATGGAGAGGCCGAGCCTCTGTTCGACCTTCTCCTCTTCCATTCTGGCAAGCCGTCGCCGGCCGTGGCGCACCGCCGGCACCGCCGAGGCCGTCAGTCATGGGGTGGTGCCGACCATGGGCCGCCGTCGTCAAAGTTTTCCCTCCAATCGGGAGGAAGGAAGGAAGAAAGAGAGAGAGAGAGAGAGAGAGCAACCCGCTTCCATCTTCCTTGTTCTTCTCCCTCTCCAGTTGATCCTTTTTTTTTTTTCATTTTATTGCTATGTTTTCTCTCTAGTTTAATATAGGAAAATCATGGACTGTTGGTTAGTCCTAGGATGCTAGATACTGGTGGACTCTTAAAAGGATCCATAGAGAGTTTTGAGTTTATATATATATATATCTTGGATAATTTTTAATGATGACTTGGTTCTGTAGGGAAACAATCTGTTGGACGAGAGGACGCTGAGCAGGGTTCTGCGCATCCTGGTTCATAGATCGCCGTGAAGACGGATGTTTAGTCTGTCTGAGTTTTTCAACAGGGTAAGAATCCTTGTATGCCAATCCTACATGATATAAAAATTTTGCACCTATCTATGTATGATGTTTTATGATTCAGATAAGTAAGAAGTAAAAATGATGTTATATTAAATTGTATTTTGATCGTATTCGCTTGAGGTTGGTATCATGATAGATGCATGCATGCGCATAACCTACACTTGCATAATTGGATTTATGGATGTGGTGCTATAGACTAACCTTGATATTATTGGTTGCCCATCATAGGCTGGAAACATGGCCGGGTTAGTCTAAAGCTGGAAATTAATAAAATGGATTGATGTGTGGATGTGAAATTGATTAAATGAACATTGACTTTGGGCCGTCTTATTATTATTGGTTTGCCCGTCACAGGCTCTAAGTGTGACAATGTTGGTTTGCCCGTCACAGGCTCTAAGTGTGACAATATTGGTTTGCCTGTCATAGGCTCTAAGTGTGACATTATTGGTTTGCCCTGTCACGGGCTAGAAACGTGACCGGAATGTGGCCCAAAGTCGGAAAGATAATTGATCCGGATCAAGTTAATATAGAATGGAAAGAAAAAGTATTGAACATAGTAATGAAGATTTATGAGCTATCATATGCTATATCATTCTTGTGTGGCTGGACTTTCACTGATGTTTGACGTACATACTTATATTGATTATTTGAGCCTTTTGATAACCGGTTTATGATTTTATGAAATGTGCATCGATTTGTCGTGGTTTTCAAATTCATATTACTATTGTGTTGGTATGGATGTGCAGGGGTTCTTACTGGGCTGTAAAGCTCACCTCCTTCTTCTTTCTCTTTTCAGAGTTGCAGGACGCATACATGGATGGGTTGGGTGCAGAGCGCGAGTTTCAGAGTTATTAGCTAGCTAGTTAGTTTATCTTTCTTTGATGATGATGAGCATTTGAAGATTTTGTAATTGAACCAATTTGATTATCTGGACATGTTGGATTTATCTATTTAAATAAATTAATTAATTGTGGATTTATTAGATTTTTGTTCATCTTAGGCCTTGCATGATCTTTAGGGCATTGCTCTAAGGCTCATGCGGCCGGTCACGTACCGGACCCGGGTACTGGGTTCGGGGCGTGACAAAGTGGTATCAGAGCGGACCTGGCCCATAACCTATGTGGACTAGGAGACACTGCAACACGAATCCATTGGGGCTGACCACGGGCCAATCGTGGTGTTTGTGATTAGATTTGAATAGATTTGAACCCTTATCCTGACGAGGACGTCAAGGCTTGAACAGGGGGAGTATATGAGGATTCGTGCGGACGTATGTTTAGTCCCACATCAATTATTCGCTGAATAGATCTTGGGTACTTATATAGAATCAAGAAACCCAAATAATACCTTCTGGCTAGCCATTTTGAATGAGGTCTTGGGTTGTTACAATTTCATCCTCACAACCTGCATAATTTCATAAAAGTTCTGCTCAAAACATATGTCATAAAACTATCTTTCTGTGGTTTGACAGCTCTCCCTTTCGATGCCCAGCAATTCTCTTTATCTGTCCTGAAAAATTAATGCGAGATGCACCGACATAATTTCATAAGCCTTCCTATCATCTACTGTGATAAAAAAAAAATCGATGGATACACCATGACAAATGTATCAGGCCCCTTGTTTCCTAAAGTATTGATCTTCTGAATCCAAAGTTCTCTCCTATCTAAATGACAGAGTAGGGTCTTTCCTGTTATCCTGAACTTTTGCTGCTTTCGTCTCAAGGGCAGGACAGTTCCCTGACAGCAATTAGTTTGGATGTTTGTCGTCTTGAGCTCAATGCCCTCTTTGGACACATATCAAGTTCAAAATTCCCAGATCTCCAAAAGATACCAAAATTTCCATCTTACAATTTAATTTGGGCCTATCTGAACATCACAAAACAAGCAATAATTATCAATAGACATTCTGATTATGCTGTCAATTTATTTTGTTGGTGATTGAAAAATAGAATACAGGAATGCAAAATATATCACAGGACAATTCAGAAAATAACCTTCGCTATTCCTCAAACAAAGACTCTGGCCTTGCTAAATATTCATGCTCCAATTCTCGCCGGATCATCAACCATATCATTTACCTTCTAATATATTCAGATCCTGTCTACAAACAAATTTAACATAGGGGGGAAATGCTCCCTCCATACATTTTACTAGTCTTGGGCACCCACTGGCCACTGGAATGTGTTTAGGAAATCATGTCGCATCGATTTCAAAATCTGCTAGAGTTGAGTTACCCCTGCAGTCTTCACAATCATAAATGCTGCGACTTCCGCTGCTGTGTGCGCAAGAATCTAACACAAAGTCTCAGTAATTTTTAAGTAACAGCAAATACAACATACATATTAGAGTCAAAAAATTAATGCACTAGACTCCCTTCTCATCATTCATATGCTAGAAGACACCTGCATGGATGCATACCTAATTAATTAATTAAGTACGCATGCATGCATTGTATACTGGGGGAAGATATGACATCATTTTACATGCTTACAGAGGCAGAGGCAACTGTAATGCCAAAATTATAGGGTGCAGTTAATATACTGGTCTAACAGAGGACTCAAATAGCTCTTGCATGCAGTTTGCAAGGATAATAAAGGCCATGCTCTGTCGATGTATTATCCACAGAGCAAATTCACTGCAATGGTTCTAACTTAAATTGCCTTTGGCTTCCCAGAGTCCATCTTGAGATGCAATGCCTAATTTTAATCTCACAAATATCATGGCTAGCACATAGAATTAGACGAACCTCATCATATCTGAGTTGCCAAATAAGTTATTAAACAAATAATGAAAAAACATGATTTCCACAAAACAAAGATTCATTACTGCATTTCTGTGATTCACAATGCAAGAGAGTTTGCCAATAAAGCATACAACATCGCTACCATGTTAAAGTAATATCCAAGTCTCTAAGAACAGGCAACTAAGCTACATACTTCCCTGCCTCACCTGTCCAACCCTTCACAAACCACTCAGTGATCCCCTTCTCTTTGAAATTCAAAATTGTAGGATAACATTGATATGTATGAAAAGGTTCATCATGAGGATAGCAATCTGTTATTCCATATCTCACACGCGAGTTTCTATATTGTCATAAAATATAAGAAAAGCCCAATCTATAGATTCCACTTCAAAGTTTTTCTTCAGAAACAAATGGTTCAGACCACTTGACGCATAGGAAAAGAACAGCTATGTAACTCTTATATAAGAAAATCATATATGAGAACCCTAACACAGTCTTCTATATGAAAATTACATTAATAACATATATATAAAAGGGGGAAAAGAGTTACTCCTTTTAGAAACATATCCTTTGGGGGAAACATTGAGTCCATATCTTTGGAGGAAAGAAACAGGAAACTGTTTAAGAAAGGGGACATCGTTCTTCATCCCCATGAAAATTATCCTGGGTTTTAGTTTCATTCACACCAGAAACAAGCTCTGCTTCAAATGACATTGAGGGTAGCCTCTCATAGACGCTGGACCCTAGAGGGAGAAGTATTTTCTGCGATCTCAGAGTTTGACTAAGTTTCTCATAATTCCATTTCTGCTGAATAAACACGACAATTGCAAGCACAGCAGCAGTCACTGGAATTGCCACATCCCCAAACCTGGAATAGAAATCTAAGCTCGGGTTCACAAATTCATATTCCTCTGCGAAGTAGGGATTGAAAACTGGAGCTCTGATGTAATCATAAACATGTGGAAGTAGCCGAACCGCTGTTATTCCAATGTAGTAGGCTTTCCTCAAAGGTTTGCAATTAATCTGCCACAAAATGTTGCCAATCATCTGAGGAAGCAGGAAAAAATCTTGAACAAGACCTAGATACTCCTCCAGCTGAATCCCCCATTCACGCAGTTTATGGCTATTCCCTCTTGAATCAATGTATGTGTCTTGGTGAATCGGTCTCCTAGAGGCATTAATATAGTGCACAACAAGAATTACCAGAAAACCAACCACATGTACGCCAGAGGTAAAGAGAAGAACCCGTTTATCATTTGGGACTCTTCGTGGCTCAAGTGGAGTGCGACTCAGTAATCTGATTCGGGATTTCCATACCTTCTGACCAAGCCTTAGGGTGAGAAGAAATGCAGCCAGCACAAGGATCTTGACTAGATAGTCCATAATTTGGAACCACTGATTCTTCTCAAACTCGTAGGATGGGGACTCATATTCAGCTGCCAGTCTGGCAAACAGTGCCTCAGCTCCTGTGATGAGTGGAATGCTATAGCCAAGAGCCTGAACACCCAGCATGACAAGAGAAATGAAGGGACTAGAACTCGCATTATCTCTGATGTAAAACAGCTGGCTAAGTATGCAAATGATTGCTACTGACAATGTAAGGATTCGAAGAATCCCCTCCACACCTCTCCGGGAGAGTATGTCTTGACGTTGTTCCCGGTACAAGATTGGAAGTGTCTGGAGATTGATCTGGTTGAAATGGAGTGGGTCATCATCATTCCTTTGACTAGCAATGGAGATCTTTGCTGTCGGATTTATGAGCCACCGTGCAGTCGTTGGTGGATACTCCACTTTTACTTCAATCAAACAATCTAGTCCATCTTCAAGATCCATGCTCTCGAACAAGATTTTCCATGAAGCCCGGACATCTCTGCAGCCTATCAGATACATCTTTCCATCTACTGGGTTATAAAGGCCCTCCAAGTATAGCATAGAAACATTGGCATATGGCTTTCCAGAGAGAGTGAGTTCCGCCGCCACGTTCAAAAGTAGCTCCTTCTCAGTGGATACAGCTTTTGGAGTGGCTGGAGTCCAACCTTTTGCAACTGTTATATTTTGATATGCCCAAGAGCGCCCAAACAATGATCCAAGCGAGAGTATCTCCATTTGAAGAAAAGGCCTCTGTGTACGAATTTTGGGTAGCGGATCCGGCAGCACATATGTATGGAGTGTCAGATCATCTGCGAGATTGGAAAGATTGACCAGATCATCAGTATCATCCCCCTTCCTTGGATAGCTAAGGAGCGATTTCTTGATAAGAGTACCAAAATCAAAAGGTTCGCTTCTCTCGAGAAAAGCACCAGCTAACTTGATCTTTGAATACTTGTAAGTACCGCCGCCATAAGGGTAGTTGCTGAGCTTAGTCCATAGTTGCATAGGATGTACAGGCTTTTCAAATGACAATGGGTAGTGCAAGATGTGAGCACCATCATTGATACTGGAAATTCTTCCAAAAATGATACTCCGCTGGTCGATGGAGAAAGAGGTTGGAATATATAAACAAATGCGAGAGTGGCATCCTCCATTACCGAACTTAAGACATCCAACCATGCAGAGCTGTCCAACTGATGAGTTCCAAATCCCCTCGGCTGAAAGAGTCATGTTATTAAGGCCTGTCCTCTGTGCCACCGCCATGCTGTACCGATTCTCCCATGGAGGAATAGCTCTGAACACCGCTGATACCTTCGCCAAGCTCACATTATCGCGACCAGTTCTCGGGTCGCACCTGATATCTTGCATCATAATACCGACATTGGCGAAACCCCCATCCGTGGCCTTGATCTCCCTTTCTGATGCAAAAGGGCCCAACTTGCTGCAGTATTCATCCGTGGAATTACAGTTCCAGTTGGGTACAACATCGAGAACCTCTCCGGTGATGAACTGATCAAGAACTCCACAGAAGCCAGTTCCTTTATAGACCTCGAAGCGGCCACCCACCACATCGTCTTGATAAGGGTAAGGGCTGCAGGCCTTCGACACGAGCTCCTCTGACCCGAACTGATAGTTTGAATAAGCACCCAACTGGGAAGATAACTGGACCTTATCAAAGTACCTGTGGCTAGACCGTGGATTTAGGCTCCGCAATTCCCCACGCACGGCTCTACTAGTCAGTGTGAAGGCCTTAGGATAGTGAAGCACCAGCAAGATCCGCTCGTCTTGCAAAAGGGGCCACTGGAAATTGTTCGAACCGATATCCTTCACCCATTCCCATGGGTCGGTGGAATCGGGCTGACGAGACGGAAGCATAGCATTCCCCAACAAGCACAAGACCCTCTCTCCACCATTCTTGTTGCCGGATTCAGCGTAGATCCCTTCAAAAAGAATCCTGAGCTCGGAGCTCCCTGGCCAAATCAGGAATTCTGGATACAAACGCTGGCGCATCTCCGGGGCGGTGCCATTCCTCGATATGCCAATACCCAGAACTCCACTGACATTCACCATGGTAAGGTGAGAGCGATGGGCGAGATCGACATGGGTCAGGATGAAGGTTGCCAGGCGAAGGGGATCGGGCAAGCTGGAATGGCCGTCCGAAGCATCGCTTCCATCGAACGGCATCAGAGGGGCGTCGCCGGAGTCCTGCCCCCAGTCTCCCCGGACGAAGGACATCTCCGCCTCGATGGCGTGGACCCTGTTCGCATCCAATTCCCGCCTGGAAGCCGATCTGAGGACCGACCGGCATTCTCTCTCCACCTCGGGGAAGCGGCCATAGTTGTGGCTAGCAGAAGGGTCTTCTTCAGGTCGGTAAAGTGGGTTTGAGGAGGCGATGGTCAACGACATCAACATGCCAAGAATCCAAAGATTTTGGATCCAAATTGTGGTTTCCATAGCCAGATAAAACTAATAATAACGGTAATAATAACCACTCCTAAACACACACTCTATTCCAGAAAAAAAAAAAAAAAAAAAGAGGCAAAACTAAGCTCTCTATCCCTGAAATTGCAAGAAAGCTGCGACCCCGATAATAGGAAATCCAGCCACGCACGGTTAGAGGTTGAGGACAAAAATTAGATCAAAAGGACAACAATGTCTGTCTGCGCTTTGTGTGTGTATGCGTCTGTGGGTGTTTTAAGAGTATCTATAGAGGACTTGGAGGGGCGAAGGCCGAAGAGGGCTTACCTGGGCGTGAAGGTTTGTATTCGTCCGAGACATGAGCTGCTGTGAGAACTGAGATCCGTTTCCACTCCTCCTCTTTTGTGGCGTTTAGTAAGTCTTTGAGGTGAGAGAATATGAGAAGAAAATTGCGGAGAAATGGGAACCTACGGATGCTTCTGGGTTGACTTCGTGGGGGGAGGACGGGAGGAGAAAGAGGAAAGTGGAGAGGAAAGCAGCTGAGAAAGCCATTGAATTTTTGGAAAATTACCAAGGTGCCGCTCCTGCTCAAGAAACTTGGGCGTTCGGGTTGGAAGGTGGAGGGGCAATTTCGGTATTGAAAGAAACTTCCGTTCCATTTGCTACGTGCGGGCTGTGGGAGTCGGTGGAACTGGCTTCCTGACGCCGGGTTTCGCGCGGTCGGGGCGAGGATGGCACGTGCGCACACGTGAATCAGGGGAGGGAATCTTTTATCGGTGTGGGCTCCGGCTTTCTGAGAGGGAGACGGTGTCCAGTCTTATTGTCCTCGGCCCAGCCGGCAGCCACATGGATGGGTCCAAAATTCCTGGCCCAAGATATTAGCATGGGCCAGGCCAGGGATAGAGGCCGAAATCCAACTTTGGGTTGGAATTGGGCAGGTAGGTCCAAGAGCTCCAATTAATAGAAAAGGGAAAGTACTGTTGGCTATTAACTGATCAGTGATCACTCGACCTCAAATGCTTCAGCTATTAGGAACTGTTGGACTCCAAAAACTTACAGCTGTTGTAAAATGAATCAAGCTCGACATGTACCAGGGACAAAAAGATGATGTGTTTGGGTAAAGTAGATTCAAAATTTTAGATGACCTGGCTGAAAGATGATACATTTCAATGGAGGTTGTGAGATTGACACATAGGATCAATGCGAGCATTAGAAGTATTGGGTAATTATGAATAAACTCAATTAGTGAGTGATTGCAAAACTTTCCGGCAATCCCAATGTTTAGGTACAGGTAGTTTATGCTTTCCAATGAAAGCATAAAGCAACCCAAAATAACAGAAGTTGAAGCAACAATGTAGGGGGTCATGGTGAGGTCAAATATGGTTGAGAATTGAAACATTTGAGTCATGGTGAGGTTTCCATCCGACACCATGTTCACTATTGGGTTCTAAATCTGTAGGTAATGCCATAATTGAACCTAATCCAGTTAAAATCAAACCAAGTTGCGCAGGAAATCTTATTGGCGCAGCACACGACGCATCACTGAAGCTGAACGAAAAGGAGGGATTAAAAAAAAGGCTGAGAAGCTAGCAAAATCTATATATATGTATAGAAATAAAATATTTTAAATACATAGATAGGAGAATCCAATTCACAGCTCGTCGTTTTCCCAAGTTCCAAACAGAACAACGACAATCCCATCATTTTTATGAAATCTAACTCGCAAAAGGATGGCGAGCTCAGTACGACAAACAGCCCCTACTGTACGTCTCACGCGTTTTCTAGTTCCCGCAAACGGAAAACAAGCGCCTCCGAAACCCTAAACCTCGACTGCCCCGGAAGAGGAAAACAAATTAAGGCCGACGTACGGAGTCCTAGATCTTGAGGGCGACCTCGCCGCCGCGGCCGCCGCCCTCCTCTGCCTTCACAGCCAGCGGCACCAACGCCTTCTCCTCTGCCTTCCCGTCCGTCGCCGGCTCCACGTCCTCCTCTTCCTCCTCTTCCTCTTCCTCCTCCTCCTCCTCCCGCTCCTCCCCTTCCTCTTCCTCCTCGATGCTCTCCGACCGCTCGCCGCCGCTCCTCATCTCCGACTCTGGAGATCCCAGCCTGTTCTTGTAGGCAGAGGCCGAGGTGGCAGCTGCGGTGCTCCTGTGGAGAGCGGGGTGGAGGTGGTGGTGGTGGTGCGGCGGTGGCGGTGCCGGGTACAGCTCCTGGGGTATGGGCTGCTGGCAGTAGTGGGCCGGGGCCGCGTGGGCCCCGTAGATGGCCTGGCCGGCCGCGGCGGCCGACGTAGCGTACTCGGGTGGGACCCAGATGCTGCCGAGCACCACCAGCTGTGGCGCCGCCGCCACCGATGCCTGCGGTGCTGGGATCGGTCTCCGCGTGTGTAGTCGATATTTCTGACCAAAAAACAGAATTAAAGGAATTAAAAATTGAAATATAAGTCAAAGTTAAGTCAAAGAACATGAAAGCGGTCCGATCAATAAGGTTTGATGGGTCGTGGTCACCAATGGTGAGCTCAAGAATACGCAGGACCCTTTTTTTTTTTTTCTCTTTTGCCCTTTAAACTCGATCTCTTTACATTCACATACCACACACAAAGAATGGGGGGAGAGGGAGGGAGAGAGAGAGAGACCTGCAGATGGCTTTTAACCTCATCGTTGGTCAGTCCATCAACCTTCATCAGCTCTCTTATCTGCTTGGGGGTGGCAACTGTTTCAAGTGTTCAAAAACAACGACTAGATTTAAGAGACTATTGTGAAAGTCTAAGAAAATAGAGAAACATAACTGAAGTTTTTATTTTTCTCATATGAAGACAAATATGTACAGGAAATCAGGAATGAAAACAACAACAATGCTGTCTTTACCCTAAAAGAGCAAAAATAAAAATAAAAATGTAATAGCAATACTAGTCTAACGGAATTAGAAGTAGTAAGCTAATAGAATATAATTGTTCTAAACAACAATTAAACTACTGTGTGTTATTAACAAATAGTTTACTACCTTGAGATCCTCCTAATATTTGAAGAGCATTGACGAAGCGGCGGTGCAAGTCCGGCGACCAGCATCTCCTGGCCTTCCGATGAGTTTGGGGCGCCGGCTGCCCCTCAGTGGGATTGCTTCCTCCTTTCCCTTGTTCTGCTGCTCCACCTTTACCACCATTATCTCTCCTCGCGCCAATACTTCCACCATCCATCTCCACACATGACTGCTTCTCCTCGACTGCTTTCTCCGAGGAAGCGAGTGCCAGCTCTGGGAGGCCCCGCGAAGCTGAACCCATGCCTTTGTTCTTCTCTTTAGAGAAAGGCAGGAAAGCGCCGCCGTTCCTTTGCTTGGTATCCAGTGCCAGCTTGGGGCTCACGTCGAATGCATGCTCGGTCTCTTTTAGCGGGGGTGCAGCCATTGGCTGGTTCCTGGTTGCATCGTTGGCCGCGCTCCAGAGCTGCGCGGAGACCATCCAGCTTGCCTTCTCCGAAGGTGCATTCGGTGCCTTCTCGGAGCCATCGATGCTCGCGTGCTTCAGGGGAATGAACTCTTCGAGCACCGGTCTCGGCGCTTGGTTCGTTTGGTATGTTTCTAACTGCTGCCTGTAAGTTTCCACGGCTGGAGACAAGAAAAATTTAGAAAAGATAGAAGCGTTGATTAGTCTCAGGCACTGAAAAGTATGAAGGAATTCTATGGAAATCAAACCACGCGTTCTATAAGAAAGCAGTTGCATTCGCGCTATTCTGGTCGACATGCGTTTAATTTACATCTATACACATGAAGTTAACGTACGTTGTAGGCTCATAGGAATTAAGCACGAGATTTGTCTTTTTCTGCTTCGTGCTTAGAGATCTTGGCATGATGATTATGTTCTTAAGAAAGCCAATAATTATGTTCGAGGTGCTCCGATATATATAGTCGACGATGAAGACAGATAGAGATCTACTGAACAATACGCTCTTTCTAGTTGAATGGCTTAACTAAGTGGATATCTTCTCCAAGAAAAAAAGAAGAAGAAAGAGAGAGAAAAAAAGGCCGTAAGTTATGCCATATCAAGAGATCATTATAGATGATCACCATTGTTGAGAAGTTGCATGCAAAGAGGCAGCTCACGCTTGAATGCTTCGATCTTAAGCCGTTCCTCTTCGAGGCGAGCTAGGAACTCTTGGATCTTTTGGGTCTGGTCTGGTTGTTCTCCAAGAGGCTTTTGGATCATTGGATAGCTATTTGGTTTGTAATCCAGGCTAAGGTCAGATGGCGAGCCCATTTCAAACGGTACCTGCTAGCGTTCTCCTTCAACCAGTTCTCACATGAGAAAATAAGAGACGGGGGAGAGGATGTTGTGAGCACAACGGGGATCGAGGGGGGATCACCTTCTTTTTAGGGGGAGAGTTTGGAGGGGGGAGAGAATAAAGTGGGGTTTGAAGGGAGGAAAAGGAAAAGCAGGAGATAAAGCAAAGAGGCATGGTAACTTCTTGCAAAGAACAAAGGCAAAAGCTTGCAGGGGTTCATGAGAAGGGAATCAAGGTGGCCAGGCGGTCATGTGCTTAGGCCCTGGTTTTGGTACCTTTGGACTCCTTGTACCAATTCAAATCAACAGACCTAAAAAGATTCTTCTTCCTCTCCACAATTTCCATCTCTTTTTTGTCCCTTTGACATGTCCCATTCAAAAAACACATACACCTTTCATCAGAAAAACAAAACACCACATACACCCATGTAACCCTCTTTTTTTTTTATTTTTTGAGAAGAGAAGAAAAAAAATTATAAGGTTACATAGGTGTATGTGGTGTTCTTTCTAGCTAGGACATTTTGTGTCGGTTATTGCTTGTACGTAGTGCATTGTATGTTTCCCATTTTACTTTCTTTGCAGCCACCCACTTCAATTCATCCCTATTCCTCCATGACACTTTATATACCAGATATCCCTATGTAAGAAACACACAAGATCCTTCTCCCTGAAAGGAGTATAGTAGTAGAAAAGACTAGATATACTAATAAAAATATGCCCACAGATGTCAAAGTAATATTTTTGTGAGGACCATGATTCTTATATGATTAATCAAAGCAAATGATAAAGCTCTAAAAGCATATACCACACATAATTCAAACAAGATATGCATTGATTCTCTCTCTCTCCCCCCCTCTCTCCCACCCACACACGCACAAAGAGTCCATTTGAAAGGAAAGGGAGGGCCTTTCCTTGTTTTCAAAAGGTACACGCTGCAAGTCTTCACACACACAATTGCACCCTTGCATTCATGAGGATGGCAAGATGGGATATCTAGTGCGACCCTAAAGAATATTATTGTATTAGAGCTACACCCTAAGCAAGGAATATCTTAATAGTGAGCAACACACACACAACTCCATGCCTTTAATTCGCCCAACCCTTAATCCCCTAGCCCAAAAGAATATAAAAAGAGGAAAGAGGAGAGATGGGAATCTCCCCTGCTGCTACTACTGCTAGCTTTCGAGGAAGTGGGCTGGAAGGTAAGAAGATTCCTCTAACATAAGAGGGAAGTGTTTTAGAAAGAGAAAGAGAGGGAGGGGAGGGGAATAGGCTGCATCGAATTCGCTGTGCAATAATGAGGGTTGGTCGCTTTCCAAATCAGTCTTGAGGTACAAGGCTCCAACCCACGCCTTTTGTGTGGATTCTCTCCCTCTTTCTCCCTCTAGCCCCTCTCCCTCTCAGCTTTTGAGAGGATTCGCCTCGTGACACGTGTCGGTTTTATTCGCCCATATCGTCCTGTTGAATATCCCTTTTGTCTGGTGCGAGGAGGGGAATATTCTCGTTGGGCCATGGCGGAGGAGATCGTGTCGCCTTCCATTTGTTTAATTACTTTCTTTTTCATGCATTGGAGATGGGCTGAGTTATCTACCGAACCAGGGATAATTCGGTGCCTTTGAAAAAGGGAAAAAAAAAGAACGGCAGCGGCTTTGCGAGGAATCAGAGAGATGCTAGATTGCTAATTAAGGTTACCGGAAATGGGACCACCTTATTGCATGTGGTTTTAGCCATTAGTTTGATCTAGATCCAGTGTTGACAAGTGATGGAGAGAATATTATATTGGCAATCCCGATCTCTGAGTTAATCCGACTATCTTGACCTCAGTCTTGGCCAAGGCAAATGACTTCGGTATGGGCCAATGTGCTATTCTGGTAGGTCTGGTACAACAGTTAACACACGATCTGCATGAAGCAGTTACTATGCGATTAATGCACGATTAGTTATTATCATGCATGCAGTTATGGTATGCTATTGCCCGATAAATCAAGTAGCGGACCCTACACACATCCTATATATAAGGATGATAAGAGAATCCTCAAGTAAGCAATCTTACACTTCTATATACTATTATCTCTCTTCCACTGTTGATCTAGATCTCTAATTTAAGCATCGAAAGATCTTTCGTTAGAAGCCTTCCGAAGTTGACGATATTGGTTAAGATGCGTGCAATGCAAGCACAAGGTAAGTTTAAGAAAAATCAAAGGATATTGAAGTATTTGAGAATGGAGCTGTCAAAAGAAAGCTTAAACAAACATTATTTTAGAATATAATTTCCTCAGTTCATGGCTCCAAATTGTTTGGATTTTTTTTTGGAGAAAATAAAAGTTTCTTGTTGTTAACATGAGAATTGTTTATGGTGTTGCTCGCCATAAACGAGGCACGACTAAATTGTTAATTTAGAATTGGACTGAATCAGATTCATCTTAAGTGATGAACCTCATTAACGAGAGATTCCAACGGCCAGCAAGTTTATAGTTGAGTCCAGAGGGAAGCTGACTACATTAGCTAACTTTCTAGATTCCATTACACCTGGATCTCTCATATTTGGCAACTAGCTAATGCGCCAATAAACTTGGCTCACTTCAAACTTGGCAGTGTTGGTCCAAGCTAGAGAACCTGGGGTCAAGGTTCATGGGATAACCTAAACAATCAGGCTCAGAAAACTGAAGAAAAAGGAAAGGGATGAAAAAAAAGAGAGAAAAAGTTGGGTGGAAGTCAAGTTGTCGTACCTTGGGCACATTGATGTGTCACATTTCTTGCGATCTAGGAGCTAGCAATTGCATGAAATGATGAAAAAGTTGAGTGATTTGATTCTAGATTGGCCTTTTGCTTCTAGAATAGGGGATGGCTAATGCTAATGGAGTGAAATTTTTAAACCGAAGGAAAGACAATGGTTTATATTCTGGATTACCTGTCCTTCCATCATTAAGCTCCACACATGGCACATCAACACGACACACCTTAGTGATGAACTTAAGGGGGTTTTCTTGACAGCTACATGCAAAAATGTCAAAAAGATGGAATTTAACCGGCTTCGGTGGATCGTGGAATTCAAAGCTAAAACAGGATGATGAGATATAGTTTCATATTTAGTATAGATGGTGATAAAGTTACAACCACCACACCCTTTAAGACTTGAATGGATTCCTAAGCATGGCAAAGAGCCTTGGATGATCTACTAATCTTTAATGATAATGACACAATAAACCCGGCAAATTTTGGGATTTCTCTTCTGCTTTTTTTTTTTGTTGGAGAAAAAAAATCTAGGTTTGTCAATGACCATATCCTGACAAATTGTGGCTTCGATTAACTTTTTGACATGTAATTCTCCACTTTAAGATATTCCTCGCAACTTTTTAACTTGAAGATCGTTGCTAATGACCATTTAGCTGGGAAATCTGTTGCTGCTAAATTCTAAGCCGAGGTTGATTGTCGCTCGGTATGCTATGAGGTCGGTGAGAATCGAAGAGAAGTATGGTCGAGCGAGACCGAGGTGAATAGGAACTAATCGCAACCGAGCCCAATCTACAAAAATCCACTTGCCGAAAAAATTTTGGCAGAGGATCCTCCGATGTTTAAGTAAGAATGATAGAACAACAGTGTGCAATGAAGAAAATTTATAGAGAGGAGTCTCTAAATAAACTTGCCTGAGAATTGTTGGACTCCTTTTTTATATAAGGTAGAACACATATCCGTTATCCGGTTTGGCGCACGTTAACGATGTAATAACCGTTCTGCGCGAGCAGCATGCGGCGACAATCACGCCGATCATGTATTAACTACAGTGTCGTCATAACTGCGAGTCTTTATTGCTTCAAGCAAAATGGCACCTCGGTTTACTCCGAAGTTATTCACCTCAATTATGGCTGAAGCCAACAAGGTCGGTTCAAGCCAAGGTTAAGACCTCTAATACTTTCCTCATCAAAACCTGTGTACCTAAGTACCAAGTTTATGACTACCTTTTCTTAAGATTCGAGCGTGCGGCTTTGCATTTGTAAGCCGGGAAGGTGGAGAAGTAATTGCCAATCTTAATCAAATGGGTCCGGAAGCTATGCCAATCACTCTTGTGATCAATAGCAGATGGCAACACTATCACCTAGAAGTTCCAGATTCTTGTTCTCATTCCATGTTCACCCTAAGAATGAACTCATGGAGTTTTCCCTGTCCACCTTCCCACCACCCCCACCCCAGAAAACAAAAGACAGAAAAAGGAAGTGGCATCACCATTCTGGATGAGGTTTGTGGCAATTTAGAAGGTATCTGGCTCATTAATTTCCTTGCAAACTTAAAGGACAAGGAGTTTAATTCGATGCTGAACAGAGCCTAAAGCAATCATTTGATGAGTGACGAAGCTGTAATTGCTGGACCCTGCACCTGGTGTCCACCTGTTTGTTTACGGCGAGCAGCAATTTAGAAGGTATCCTTCCCCTCTGTTTGTGGGTAACAAGCTTGTTTTGCACTGCCGATAGGCCCCGGAGAAAATTTCAAGCAGTCATTTACAAGACTCAAAAGCTGGGGATCCATTATATGGATAAGTTTAGCTGTCATTTTAGATGGGATCTATGCCCATTTCCTTTCCAAGTTTTGGGACAAGGAAGGGTTCTTCAAGCAAGCGTGCATGGATAGGATGGAAGGAATCACTTTTCTTCTGACCTTTCGTAGATTGTTGACAAATTTAGTAGATGGTCGACAGACGAGAGTATTGATAAAACCCCATTCTCCTAACCCAGTGTATACTGTACCATCCCTATTCAGAAGAAAGGAGTATATCTACATGCTTTGTTCCAGCTGCCTACCTGTGATAAGAAGCTGCACTTCTAGGCTGGATACCTCTCGTTAGGGTATAAAGCAGGCATAAGGTCTGGAATAAGGTTTATGCAAGACAAGCAATCTTTAAAAGCTTAGTATACATAGAGAATAGTTATGCCGATTAAAGATTCTCATGACATTTTGAAGGAAAAAAAATGTACAAGAAGCATAACTATTCCAAGAAAACCCCATCATAAGCTATTCCTATCATAAATGTTTTAATTTATGCTGGTCTAGTTTTAAGCAATGGACAAAATCACCTTCAGTGCAACATTTTATCCTAGCTCATTCTTTCTTGACAGCCTCTTCACTCTCCATTGTAGTTGTAATGCATCCTCTTTTTTTTCCTAAATTATAGTATAGGTGCTCTTTACATCTAGTTGGACTAGTGTCACTTGTTAGAAAACGTAGAAGATAATTACTGCTTCTAGTTGGATTGTAAGTATTGAGTACTTTTTCTTACGACGAAGGTGAAATTGATTGAGCCTCCTAATCAGTTCTTATATTTAAAAAAAAAATGACAAATGACAACAACAAGCATGTCATTTACCGATTTTATTGTCAAAGGGCAATTCACTGGATATATTAGGAATTGCAGTAGGATAAATGTTATTTCTAAAGAGTTATCATTTCTAGTTGGATTACGAACATTAGATAAGTTTGCATACTTCTAAAAGCGTTCTATATTGATTGCTTGGAGTGATGGACGATAGGATAGACATGTTATTTAGCCATCTTATTCTGAAAAACAAACTTATTCTAAAAATTACAACCAGGCAGCACTTTTAATTATGCCAAACAGAAGTAACAAGTTGTAAAAAATGAATAGAAGCAAGTTGTAAAAAAATTATGCCAAAGATATATATCTCACTATTCCCATTTTTCTTATTCCGGAGTCAAATGCAGTCTTAAGTCTTTAACCTCTTTTATACAATAAACAAAAAATATTCCTACATCCATATTCTACGAGGGCCATTTATGCACCTCTTGGCATAAAACTAACTAATAAATCATATGCTGCACAAGAACCCTTAAATTTTAGTTTATTTATTTATAGGACATTTGCATGGAGCCGCATCAACTTCAGAATTGAATTGAGTACATGGAAAATCAAAGATGGCTTCGTGGCAACCCAAGACCTCCCAAAGACCACACAGCAGTTGACAGCCACAAGGCATGATGGGCCTAGCAACAGGCTTGATCATTTCCTTGCTGTTGTGCAACCACTCGATCAAAGCCATCACCTCCTCCTAGCCAATATTTCTCACTGCATTTTTTTTTTTAATAAAGAGGGAGACAAATCCACCCGGCCTTTATTAGAAAAGTGGAGTTTACAAAAACTATTTATAAAGAATTTACAAGAAAGAAAAACTATAAAAGAGCAAACCAACCTTGCCCGCCAACCCTAAAATCTCTATTTCCAATCTGATGCCGTAGGAAAACCAATCTTGCCCTGGGCCCAACTTGATTCCGCAATTTCTAGCAAAGTCCTATAATTTTTAGCATAGAGTTAGATCTCGAGGTCACGGGGATAGAAAGTGAAGAGACCCAAGAAAAGGAACCACGGAAAGATATTGTTGATCTCTTGAAGCATCACGAAAAGATGAAAGTTGCCGAGAAACTCAATCTTGGAACTGCAGAAGAACCCAAGGAAATCAAGGTTGGAAGCTTGTAATTATCAGGATTGTGAATTCAATCCTTCATGCAGGGGTTGCCCAATTCTTGAACTTAAATTTAATTAATCGACCTTAAAACAAGTTAATGCCTAGGAACCCCAAACTCAAATCGACCCATCCCAAATGTTTTTGAAGGGGCCCATGTCATCCGAAGCCATGCCCGATTTATAATAGGTCCGGCCCGACGGCAAATGACGTGAACTGGCCCCAGGTAGTGACCTTTGGGCCGTCCACTAAGCTGGGTTGGGTCCAATCTGGACTATTATGAGGCGGATCGAGTCTGTCTAGTAGTGTCTGTGTTGTGGCGATAGATGTGCACCTCATGTCTTTTGTTCTTTGATTCTTTGTTGTTTTTTTTTTGATACATCGGCGGCTCATACATGATGGGTGTGAATGCGGTCAATAAAATCAAAAAACAAAATACTATGTAAAGGCATTGGCACAGCTCTGTGGTCCGTTCATATGAAACCTCTAGAGTTGTGAGCCGCGCAGGAAGCAACCCAGTCTGCAGCACTGTTCGCCTTTCGAAATACGTATGTGGCCTAATGAAAGTCGTATTTCCTTGGTAATCTGCGAATATCGTGGAGCAGCGGTCGATCCTCGATTGAGCACCCCAATTCTAGATCCACTCAATTATTGTGGATGAATCTCTCTTGAGAAAAGACGACCCCACTATCTGCCTCACGTAAGAGACACCCTGTGCCTTTTGTAAGTGACGCGTGCACGTTATAACACCATCCTTTGCCATCTCTCCATGGAAGCTTGTAGTAGAAGTCGGGAGACGGACCTG
Organism: Phoenix dactylifera; assembly: GCF_009389715.1. Lineage (NCBI taxonomy): Eukaryota > Viridiplantae > Streptophyta > Magnoliopsida > Arecales > Arecaceae > Phoenix > Phoenix dactylifera. The sequence goes on from NC_052399.1 coordinate 3,838,643, forward strand.
CCCAGGCTCCAAGGCTCTTGTACTGACCACAGTTCGCTTGCACCGGAAGGTGTCCTCACCAGCCATCTTCACAACACTCGAGCCACCTACTCCACTGCTCAAGTCTATAGAACAACCAGCTCTCCACTGCTCAAGTCTATAGAACAACCAGCTCTTCATTTAGTAATAGAGTAGAGCAGGCTGCGAGAAGCGTTCCTGTCGTGACCCGAAATGAAGGGGAGTTGGTCACAAAATGTTTCATACTTCTTGCTTTAGTGTCGTGACCAAGATGCCTCTAATGCTAGCTGCAATTTTCCACCACCGTCCCTAGTTCCTATCTAGGCCGAGACCTCGAAGTTCTAGAAAAAAAATATAGGCTAATGCGGGCTCTCATTAACAAGAAATTATATTCTACACCTCATGCATCATGTAGCCAGCCATGCACTGTTTATGATTGGCATGATGTACAGTCACCAACTCACCCCTTCCTCTTCGCTTGTTGGTATCATATGGGTGAGATAGTAATTGTCACTCTTTTCTGCCAATTCTCGCTGAAATGCATGTGTAACGTGTGAAGAACCTCGCCGTCTTATTCCAATTTTTTGTTCTGCTCACAAATTAAACATGATTGGCGATGCAAGGAGGAAGGGGTATATTTTTAAAAGGCGAACAATAGTAAATGCCTATGAGATTTAATTTGTGGAGCATAGCTATGATCAGGACAATCTTGAGACAGATTTCATAAATTTAGAATGGGCCTATAGAGAATAGTACGGCACCTTCATAAGTGCAGGAATATCTGCAATATTTTTTTTGGCAAATAAAGCTCCAGTTTGTGCCACAAAATTCAATAAAAGAGTTGATGACTAGTTTTTAAGGGGGAAGAAGAAGGAGGAAGAGAAAATACCAACACTCAGTAGATAAGAAAAAAATAGGATATGTTGCTACAAGAATTTAGGTTGTGACCGGTCTCTGCCTGAAGTATGCCGAGGTTAGCTAGAATAGAGGTACGCTGAGGTCAGTTGGAATCGAGAAGGAAAGCAGAATTGACATGTAAAGAATTCTACTTGCCAGAAGGTTTCCAACAGAGAACCCTCCGATGATTAAGTCGGACATTAAGAGCAATAGTGGGATAGAGAGAGAATAAATGAAGAAAAGCGTAGTATTGCTTACTTAAGGGTCCCCTTGTCAGCCCTATATATAGGATGAGAGTAGTGCCCATTATCTAATTTATCGGGTAGTGCCATAACCATACGGTAACGAATAATCGTGCATTAACCGCATGGCAATAACTATCCATGATTCGCAGATAGCGATGATCATATTAATCATATCCTTACTACTACTGTAACTATTATCAAGATCATGATCGGAGCCCATTCAATGCCTCTTAGCGTTACTTCTTAAGAAGATCGGCCTGTTGGCCAATACCAGCAGGCCAACATGGTTGGTAATTCAATGCATCTCTCGTACCAGCACCAACTTCACACGCTACTGTATCCAAAAGGATCTGCAAGGAGAAAGTGAGTTCACATAAAACTCATCAACTACAGTTCACATTATGGACACATTAAGAAAAGAAAAGGACAGAAATTTTATGATCACAGTGCATTGGTCAGATTCCTACAGCATGCACAACATAACAGTTTGGAATGGCACTAAAATATTCACCATATCCTGGGGAAAATAGCAAGTGAAGAATACGTGCTAGGTGAACTCCATTTAGGTCTACATTTCACGAGTTGTACTGCGATCACTATGCAGACAATGTTCAAGCGACATGATTTGAAATCTCAAGTGAAGGATCCAAACGAACCATTGCCAGAAGCCTCAATAGTATACTTGCTATGCATTCAAACTCAGCTTGCATCCAAAATCCCTGCATAGGAGAAAGCCGGCCAGCAAGCCTCTCCTGCCCATTGATTTGCTTTCTGTGGACAGGTAAGCACAGGATCGAATACGTACGTAACTTGCTACCGCACACGAGTCTCTCGAGCCGTGCCATATGTTTTCAGACACAAGTCTTTCTCCTCCTTGAGACATGCTAGTGACCTCATACGATATAAAACCAATGCTGTGGTCGTCATTGATCAAGAAGGAAATCCAAAAAAAACTCGAGTTTTTGGTGCAATCGCTCGGGAATTGAGATGGTTGAATTTGATTAAAATTTGTTAAGCATACCAATGATCGTGTCAGGACCTTCAAAGATCCTGTGCCATGAAGGCGTCACCAGGCGCAGCAGAAATTTTTGAATATCGGGATTGGCGATACTTCCTCGGAGGACTTTTTGAAGTACCTATTGGAAAGAATAGAAGAGCTCCAAAAGGAGCACTTCAACTGGGGTCAGCATAGAAACATCTTCTATTCGAAAAAATTCAATTCTCATGAGATCTTCTGGTAAGTCCATGGATCCAAAAATGGAATATAAAGCCAAGCTTGTAGCAGACGAGCAAGCAAAGCAGAGGCCAGCTATTCTTCCCCTGTAGCTTTTGCACGACACCATCAAACATATGAGTATCCAAGAGAGGAAAGAGATGAAGTGCAACCTGGCTTGGGTTGGACGGTCTGAAAAAAGCCTCCCAGGGGAGACGAACATTCTCCCGTTGCCCGTTGGTGGAGAATATGGGGATGGAGGGGTGGCCGGGGATCAGGGATCACATGGAGGGCCGAGTTAGAGCTGAGCGTGACCTGACGCCAGGCCATATGTGGGACTCGGGGCGTGTTTTAGTATTGCAGAGCCTATGTTCTTCTCGGCTTTTGGCAAGGGAAAGTAAAGGAAAAAAACAAAAAAAAGTAGAGGCCGACGTGAGATGGGTGCAATGAAGCCCAGCCTCCGATAAAAGAAACCGTACCGGCCGATTCGTTTTAATCAGTGGTTCTACCGCCAGTCATTTGGAGTACTTGTATCCTCTTTCTGTCCCGGGACGGGAGTGCTTTATTCTTTAGTGCACGAATGCCAAAAAAAATACGTATATATACATGCATATATAATATATTATATATATTATATATATTATATATATTATATATGCCCCTCTCTTTCTTCTAATTTTTTTTAAGCTGATGTAGCTGAATGGCCAGCATTTCTATTTCGTTCGTTTTTTTTTTTTAAGTGTGCCATGGGGATGTCCCCTCAAAACACATGGCGTCCAAATTTAGTCAATGCTTGCTCTTTATCTTATCCATGCAGTGCATCACGCTTGAATTTAATGGTTGTTTCATGCAGAAAACCTGAAGTATCTATTATTAATCGGGACACCTTGAACCTTTAGAATGTGTACATGGAAATGGATATCTTTTGAGCATGCAAGAGATTAAATGATCCCGACGCATACATTAGCTAGGAGAGCCATGCAATTAGCAAGGATATTTTGAAGTGTGCTAGAAACTGAGCTAAAAGAGGCAAAAGAAACCAGTCAAAACCCAAGTTCTTTTCGGACTTAAAAGAGTATGGTCCGGGGACTTGAGTATTTATCTCCGGACCCATGAAGCTGATGGGAGTCAGCATCCCCAATTATAGGGGAAGGGAAGCGATTCTAATAAAGAATGGGTGGGGTCACTTAATTGGAAAATAATAAACCTTAGTTGCTTCGTACTAGCTCCAATGTCAAGCAGTTGAGCTCACTTGCAGAGCTCTTTTGAGACATGGTGGCCGGTGACGTGGACACTGTCACTGTGGCAAGCATTATCTGGTTGAGTGGGGACTGCGTCCGTATCTGGTTGAGTTCGAATGATGTTTTCCATAGAAGAGAAAGGAAATTCAATGGCTATTTGAAGCAATAAGGTGGTGTAATTCAAGGATATGCGTCAGTTGCTCATCCCACTTCCATGGGTATGGTTGAGCATCATGCATGCGATGCAAGACAAGAATCTCATACATTTGTGACACAGGGAGTTGGCATCTTGGTTGCAAACATTGTATAACTCATGAGTATATCATCAGTATTTTAAACCCGAATATTAATAAATATTATAGATTTTCTTAGCTAATCTTTCTAGTCATTTCTTTAATATTTTATTTTTTATTTTTCATGATTTTATCTATTCTCGATAAATTTAAATCAACCAATTTATCAAAAAAAAATATTTTGCATATTATGCGTAATATTGTGACGTCTTTTTTTTAATTTTTTTTGTGGTATATCAGCTGCTCGTACTAATTTCGTATGAGCATAGCCAACTGAGTCCGTGAGAATAAGACTAAATAGCAGAGGAGGAATAGAAGCAAGTAGATGCAGCTTATGTTCTCGAACTATGATGTTGGTAGCACGGCTGCATCGAGACCAGATACCTTAAATGCTGTGATTGATGCATCACTAGGTTTGCAAAGAGGAGACCATAGTGCAGCATTACTAGGAAATCACACAACACGACCATGGTGCAGAATGGTTTTCTTAGCCTTGAGTGTTATAATGCTGTCGATTGAATCTTAAAAGCATGTGCTGTATGGCACAAGTAAAGAGGATAATGTACGCGGTGCTCCATATATGCACTCAGTGATCACAACCCATCATTCACACGAATTTCCGACCGTTTTTTAAAATTTGAACTGTACCACCGCCCATCCGTCCGTCCATCCATCCATCCGATCGATCCGTTCATCAAGCTCAGATATACGGTGTACCTGTACCCCAAAAGAGAGCCACGCCTTGGCATCGGGCATCAGCACGCGAAGCATGAGAGAAGGTGGCCCTCGAGAACCGTGCGCTGCTCACCCCTCAACGCCTCGCATCCCCGGGTCGGGGGGTGCATCTCTCGCGCGAAAGAAGGATCCGGCTTCCTTCGCGCGAATCCACCGTGGGATCATCCACCGGTCGCTTTGAGATTTATGCAGACGGATGATTAAAGCGCTTCGAGATTTGTGTGGCGGGTGATCCAACGGTGGATTCGCGCGAAAGAGAGGCTAGTCCTTCTTTCTCCACAAATCCACGCTCCTTTCATTTTCACAGACGAGTCTTGGGTCCATATTGATTTTTTTTCTTCTTCTTTATATTTGCTTCTCCGCTTGCGCGTGCTTTGGTTTGGAGTTGGAGGCCTCTCACCCTCCCCGAGTCCACAGACATTCTCTGTTCTCCTGCTCCCTCGATCTCCCCGCCCACCACCTCTCTTCTTTATCCTCCCTTTCTTTAGAAAGAAAGAGAGAAGGAAAGAAAAGAGCTGCTGCGAGAGCATTAGAGAGAGAGAGAGAGAGAGAGAGAGAGCGCACTGAAAGCGTTGCTTTAACCGTGGATGGGATCCCTTTTTTTTAAAAAAAAAAGAACATAAGGGAGAGAGCTATGGAGAGGAAGACATAGGCAGTGGTTATTGATGTCTAAGAGCATGCACGCTCTTTCCTCGAAAGAACCCTATCTTCGAATGTAGAAGTGGCTAGGGTTCTTGTTCTTGCTGGTTCTCGCTGGGGATCACCGCCGATCGGATCGTTCTGCCGCTTCTCTCTCTTCGCGGCTATCGACACGACATCAGGTACGTACGCTTCTCTTCTCTCTTCGATTCGTTTTTTCGTTTAGTTTTTTTAATTGAAAAAAAATTTCTACATGCTTGCGTGATTTGGAGCGGCTTTTTCGCTTGCTTCCCCGAAATTGTGCGGCTTAGGGTTCTTGGGGCAGGATCCGACCAGTTTCCTAGCCGTCTTTTCTCTCGTTTTCGAATTTCCGTTTCTTTTTTAGCCATTTGTTCCTGTTCTGTTTGAATATAGATGGACCGTGATGCATGGAAAGAAGAAAACCGAAACCGCCGACTTCATTCATCTTTTTTTTTTCTTTCTTTTCTTTCCGTCGAGACCATCTTCCCAATGCCATATCCTTGGATCTTTTAGCGTTGCGATCTTATAGAATCTCTGGTTTAAATGTGAATATATCAGATTTTTTTCACCTCGTCTTTGAACTGATCTCCTCTCTTCTATTATCTTTGTCGTCGTCGGAGAGAGATCTTTTCCTTGATCACGTATTCTGCGAGCTGTTGCCCTATAAATATCATATCGTAAAAGGGGGAATTCGCAGAGGAAGAATATCCGCTATTCCCTTGTTTTCTCTTTTCTGCCGCTAGCGGCAACGGCAGAAAAGCTGTAATTTAAGGGCAATCAAACCACATTACGCGACTCAGGACCAGCTTAGCCACTAGCAAGCAAGCATTAATGGCCGAGACTCTCTCTCCTTTCTTTTCTTGAATCTTTCGAGAAAGGTGGAGGGAAAATAGGCTTTTTCTCCAACGCTTGGAAGGCAGGGCCTGCAACCAAAGCGTGAAGCAAAAGGTTTCTTCAGAGCCCTCATAACTGTCGAGATCTTAGCGCGACCTTTCTCTCTCCTATTCATTTAAAAATCAAAGGATCCAAATCATAAGAAAAATTCACGCTACCTTCCACCTCCACGACCGCAAGCCATCTGATGATTGCCCTTCCTGTCTCGTAGCTCTCGTCGTTTTCCCACCCCCTCCTCCTCTCTCGACGCGAAGCCTTCCCCTCATTGCCTGCCAGCCTTTCGACACCACCGGTACAATCACCCAACCGCCTCATCCGTGCGAGCTTTAGGATTCGTGAAACGCGGCGTTCCGGCCGAGCGCCAATTGTCAAGATTCGCGCAACCGGCTCGGCTCTCGATCTGATCTTGAATGCCTGCCCGCCTGCCCGCCCGCCGAATTGGGCTGGAGATGCGCGTCATGGATCGCTTAGTCTCACCGTAGGTGAACCGAGACTGGCGCGGGACGTTGACGCCGCTGATGAGTGATGACCGGGAGCGGGGATGATGAATTGAGGTCATGCAGGCAGTGGGCCTCACGTGACAGGCCGTTGGAACGCGTGCTTGCGGAGGCGTGCATGCTTGCGTGTAAGGCGTGCCGTGGGTGGGTCATCGATCGTCCTCCTCCACGGACGGGTGTGGTTCTGAGGGTTTTATTTCCTGCTCTCGCTTTCTCTCGCCCCACCCCCCACCGTCGTTTTCTTTTCTCTACCATCGTCTTTAGGGAAAATAAGTTCGTAGGGTATGGGTTGGGGGATCTCTTTTGCGCCTTTTAGTGGCTCCATCCCTCCCCACGATCTGACGTTCGACAGCTGTTCGTTTTAGAACTTTATTATTATTGTTGTTAGGAGGAGCCTGGCCTTTAATGGCCGCGCCCAGGCGCGCACGCCGGCTGGCCTCCCCGGCCGGGGTCAGAGCCTATTTACAACCTTTCTTTATTGCGCCGTATCACGTTCTCCGCATCAACACCACATCATGTATATTCTCTTTTTTTCTTAGAAAACAATTCATGAGCATTAGTTTAGACCTGCCACAGTGCTTTTCACTGTCTCTACTTAGCTAGAGTGGACTGGGATTCTAAGGTTGAAGTACTAACTCGGATCTATGTTTATCTCATCCTAACTTCGAGGGAGGAGTTGTTTGTCAACCTATTATTAGGCAGTAGCAGCTTCTTTGATCCACGTCAAGAAGTGCACTAGTGCAAAATAAAATAAAATATTAGGGGCTCCCTGCAGGTTACGCCGGCAAGATAATCAAAAGAGATGCTGGGAACAATAGACATCTTATGGCTAGAGTGGCTCGTAGGGAAGGCTTAGGGATGTGGGTTCTTTTTTGGGGGAAAGGATATGATTGAGAAAAAAGGCCTCTCGAGTTTCCTTCTCTGTTTTCTTTTTTATTTTTCTAGAGATTTTGTTTTTAGACCGCTATATATGCCTTTGCCCTCGCGCTATCGATAGCCGAAATTATTCAAAACAAATCATACAATAAACATCAGTATATTTTTATTTACGTTTGGAGTAAAGTTTGGAGCAGGGTTTCAGATAATGGTGTTATAACCGTTATAATGCTTTTTTTTTTGTTTTTCGGTAGCAGGAGAGAAACAATAATGACCGTTATAATTAACATGTCATTTGCGATTATAATGAGCTATTATATAATTAATAATGGCTGTTGCTTTCGATTGTGCCTTTCTTCACGTAAAATATTATCATTTCAAGATTTAATTTTTTAAATCAAAATTGGTTCCAAAAATGAGTGTACTGTCCAAAAGATAATATTTTTTATTCGAAAAAAGTGAAGGGAAAGAGAGCAATTCATTTTTTCCATCATTGCCTGTTATTTTTCTTATAAAACCATGTTAAAAACCATTATAATCTATAATATTTTTATTTGATTATTGAAAAATTGAAAGTCCTAAGTTTTGAGGCAGATATAACCACTATATTGGTCTCTGAAATAGTATAACATGTTCTAGAAAATCGAGGTTGAGGGAAAGAAAAAGGACCTTTTGTCATCCAAGGATTCTGTTAACAGATGTCTCCAGGCCATTTGTTAAGAACAATATCCTAATTATTTTGAATGATGTGTTAAAATTTAATTGGATACAAACAACTTATATTTTCTAATATAAATTGCATGCAGTTCTGAACCAAACAATTTTACAGTATGTGCTTCAAAAAATAAAACTTAAGCACTCTTGTAGTGACAGAAAATAAATAAGTACAGTACATGGGTAGATTGGTGATTGACATGTGGAGATTTTGAAAAATTTTAAAGAAAAATTTGGAAAAAAAATTAATAAAGAGAAAAATACCATATTTAACTGTTGCTAATTAATCAATGAAATATGCCATCACCGATTAAGAGAGGAATCACCTTAATGGATGCCATTTATTGACATTTCTCTTTTACCAATCAAGTTTGTTTTGCACTATGTTGGGCAACATGAGTATGGATATACCTTTTAGCCTTTAGGTGGTGCAAGCTGTCGTCTGCACAATCTGCATCTGATCTCATAATATTTTGCAAAAATTGGCATGATTTTTGCTTTCTCTGCAAGATCTTTTTATAATACCATTAGAATTTAGTAGGATGTGTTGCTAAATTCTAACGCATAGCTCTCTCGTGTTTTATCGATAAATGGTTCATGTTTTCCACAAGGTTTCTTTTTGTTTAGCAGAATCCTATAATCAATACGACAATGAGAAAGTTCAAGTACTAATTCCGACATTATCCAAAACGACAATAGATTCTCCTCCAACAAATTGGTTGTGTCATACTTGGTATTTTTCAAGCCAATCCTACATCATTTTGAATTCTTTAATATCATCTTAAATCATTCATTCCATTTAATACAAACCAACACTACAATAGTGCATTCCGCAGAGGATCTGAACTTTCCTATAAGTCCTTATCTCTAGTCTGAAAATCCTGTCGAGACATTCTTTACCTTCACATTAGACCCTGCGTCTGATAGACTGGTTTGGGCTCATACCCTTGGTTGGGTTCGCACACAAGGGAAGGAATTGTGTGGTACGTGACTTGGTGAGTCATCATAGCTTGAGCAGGTAAAACCATATGATTATTAAAATGACCGCACCGGTTAACTGATTTACTGTCCGCATTCACCATGTGGAGCTCACGTTTATCCTTCCGAAAGTGCTCGACACCATCCAACCCCTCTGCCTGCTCGCATCCAAGCCCGTCGTCTGCTGCGCTACAGGAGTCAAACAGGTGGTGGGCAGACGAAATTTAATTTGCGCCTGTACCGGCTCCTGCCAGGCTACAGTATGTATGTATATGTATGTACCGATTCGAGTGGGCAGCGGCCAGCGCACCTCGTGTCCTGCTCACGGGCGGCGTCGCAGTCGCGGCAGCGCACCCCTTCAGGCGCTCGCACTCCCACTATTAATACAACAACGTCTTCCCACCCAACCCAGTCATCTTCTCTCTCTGTATCTCTCTCTCTCTCCCTCTCTGTAGAGGCGGCAGCAGCAGCAGCAGCGGCAGGAGGAGAGTAATAGCCTTCGTCGTGTAGCCTAGTGCTGCTTCTGCTGGTGCTGAATGCTCCTCTTTGTCCCTTGGCTTTTAGGAAAGAGAGTCCTTGTCCTTGTTATCCGCCGCTGCCCCGCTAGCACTGTTGCCAACATCCGGCCCACCTCTCGCCACTCTCGCATAACGACACTTCCACGGTATTATCCCCCTTCTCTCCCATCCCTATCAGATCTCACATAGCATTTCTTAATTCTCGCCTGTCGGAACATGCCACCAGGACCGGACCACTCGTTCCCAGAGTGGCTCCTCAATATTTCTATAACCCTCTTTAGCTCATCTTCAGCATGCATCCGTCTCGGGATGGTTTTCGCTTAATTCCACTTGCTTACTAGATTATTCCTTTTTGATGTTTTTTAAATGCCTGGTGTTTATCTGGGGGTTAGAAAACAAACGAGGAAAAGGAGCAGAAAGGATGAGGGCTTTGGACTTTAACAAACGGAGGAGAACGAGACCAAAGAAGGTAATCATGGCCGTCTGTTTTCTTCTGTAGCTCGTGGCAGCCGTTACCAGCGGCGTATCTGCTCGCTTCATACTCTCTTACTCTCAGAATCTCAAGAATCTCCTCTGCTTTCTACTACTAGTACCGCTCGCAGCTCCTTTGAACGGAGAAAAAGACGACCGCAGAAGAACCCTCAACCCACTCTTATCTTTCGGTTTGCCTATGCTAGACTCCTACTCCTTCCTTTCTTCCTTCTGGCCGTTGATAAGGCTCTTTAAATAACCGTCTGGGAAGTCAAAAAAAGAAAAGAACCGAAGGGTATAGGTCTTCCATACCTCTGGAGTAGGTATCATCAATGGGGACATTACGGTTTCTGTTGCTTTAATTTATAGTTACATCCCCGTTGTTCTGCTTATCGCCTGCAAGGGCCGTTGATGTACCGCCTTCTTTAAACCCTTTGCTAATCCTGTCTTCCTCCTCTTCGTGCTGTGCCACCCGGACCCAGGATAAATGCCTACAAGGTGGTGATGGTTCTGGGAGTGGTAGGTAAACAGGCAGCCTCGCCGCCATGCTCGCAGTGGTAGAGAGAGACAGCAGCTTCCGCGCCTTGCCTTCGCCTTCGCCTTCCCCTTCCCCTTCGCCCTCCTGCGAGATGCCCCTCCGCCACCTGGCCAAGGACCCCGCCAGGGGGGAGAAGCACGTCGTCTCCAAGAAGCCCTTCCAGAACTCCATCAACCACCACCAGCAGCAGCAGCAGCTCGAAAGCCACACCTCGTTGCCGGTCGCTACCAAGAAAAGCGCCGGGAGGCGGCGGGGAAGAGGGAGAGCCAAGGTCGCGGCGGAGAGTCCCCTGGCGAAGCCGGAGATGGAGACTGGCGTTAATGCCGGACCGCCTGTTTCCAGCAGAGGCATCGGGTTCCACCGCCGGCCTGGGTTCTGCCAGGTGGGCACCAAGTGCATTGTTAAGGCCAACCACTTCCTCGCAGAGCTGCCGGACAAGGACCTTATCCAGTATGATGTAAGCTGATCTCTCTCTCTCTCAAAATGAAGTACGCGCCATCTAGACTCCACTATGGTCTTCTGATAATTCTTCTCCGAGCATCTCTTTGCAGGTTACGATCGCGCCGGAGGTGGCCTCCCGAAGTATGAACAGAGCTATCATGGCAGAGTTGGTCAGACTCTATAGAGAGACGGAGTTGGGGATGCGGCTTCCGGCTTACGATGGCAGGAAGAGCCTTTACACGGCCGGATTTCTGCCCTTTAATTCCAAGGAGTTTACTGTGAAGATCGCGGAGGAGGATGATGGAATAGGAGTTACGAGGTCGGGGTGGCTTCATGCTCATCATCTCTTTTCACGTTTTTGCTTGCATTTTATTTCATACTGGAAGCTGTTACTGACATTGTTTTTTAACCTGAAGGGAAAAAGAATATAAGGTGGCGATCAGGTTTGTAGCTCGAGCGGACCTTCACCATCTGCGTCAGTTCATAGCTGGAAAGCAGGCTGATGCTCCTCAGGAAGCTCTTCAGGTTCTTGATATTGTCCTAAGGGAATTATCGAGTCAAAGGTGCCCCATCTTTTCCCTTATCTAGTTACTACTTACTGCCTGTTTACTTCTCCGTGAAGACTCTTTGAATCCTTAGTAATTGCTCGGGATGCATTCTTTTATGAACTGGTTACTAGGTACATATCTATTGGGAGATCCTTCTATTCTCCTGATATCAGAAAACCACATAGGCTCGGTGATGGATTACAGTCATGGTGTGGCTTCTACCAGAGTATCAGGCCAACTCAGATGGGCCTCTCTCTGAATATTGGTAGGAGTCTGTCTCTTCTTTGCCCTTCCATTCGCTGCAACGTGGAGCTTTATGGCATTGCACCTTATATATTTCATGAGTGCTTGTGGCTGAGTTTATGCTTTCATATCTCACCTCCAGATATGTCCTCCACTGCTTTTATCGAGCCACTCCCTGTGATTGAGTTTGTCGCTCAGATCTTGGGCAAAGATGTGCTATCACGACCATTGTCAGACGCTGATCGTATCAAGGTATACTGCACTCGGTACTAGAACTACATTAATTCTTGCTTTTATTTTATTTTTTAAACACATTTGGCACTTTCACTGTATCAATGCAATTTGTGGCTTTCTCTTGGCACACATAGACAAGTTTCTCAAAACACGGAACAGGTTGCACACTGTCTAAGAAATTTTTGACAAAAGAACAATTAGATGCAATCTGCTGATGTATGAATTTCAAGATCCTGGATGTGGAATGTGATATTTTTTTATTGATTTTCCATTTAAACTCCAATACTTCATGCTCAATCAAATATTCATGTATGACCACTGTTGTCATTCAGATCAAAAAGGCGCTTAGAGGTGTGAAAGTTGAAGTCACTCACAGAGGAAATGTGCGGCGGAAATATCGAATTTCAGGGCTGACATCACAACCGACTCGCGAGTTAATGTATGATATGATACCTGCCTACTCTTGTTTATGCCTTTTCCACATTATAAGATACCTGCCTATTCTTGTCTATTCCTTTCCCACATTCCTTTGCCAGCTATTACATTCTAAGGTGGCTATATACAATGACTGTGGATCACATAGTATGATGGTTGAGGCAAATGGTGCAAGGAGATGGAATACCCAAGTATATAACATAAACAACTAACCTTTAGATACTGCACGTCATCATGGGGCGCGATGCACAAGAGCATATAAATGTGACTTTGAAAGACAACATTATATTTCCCTTCATCTGTATACCCATAATCACAGCACAACATCCTCAGAATACGCAGCCTCACAGTTTTATGCAAACTGTCTATTGTAAACGAAATAGATAATATGCTCCCATAATCCTTTTATGTTGGTTCAGAGTTTGATATCAGTGACGCTGCAATGAATAGAACTTGTGCTTAGAAATGAATTCTTCCATTGACCTATCTTATTCTGAATCTTTTATTTTCAACAGTTTTCCTGTTGATGATCAAATGAACATGAAATCTGTTGTTGAATACTTCAAAGAGATGTACGGATTTACGATTCAGTACTCGCATCTTCCTTGTCTTCAAGTAGGAAATCAGAAGAAAGCAAATTATCTGCCAATGGAAGTGAGTTTGATGCCTTACAACATCTTATATTGACCTAGCTATTTCAGGTTTAATTGGACATCTACTTTTCAGGCTTGCAAGATAGTTGAGGGTCAGAGATACACAAAGAGGTTGAATGAAAAGCAGATTACTTCCCTGCTGAAGGTTACTTGCCAGAGGCCCAGAGAGCAGGAATTGGATATCTTGCAGGTCAAAAGTCTAAACTGCCTCATCAATGGATTGAGACCTATGTACTAATACAAGTTTGGCGTGAACTGTTGGGTATTGAGTATTGACAGTAGCTTGTTTATAGCACAAATTGAGGGGATTGGCCCATCTCATAGTTTCTCATGATATTATTATGGACCAATGCCTATATTTTGTTTGGCAATGCTTGCCCCGTAGACTGACCCAAAATACTTATGTTTGACTAATATGATGCGCAGACTTCCTAGTAACTGCTTTACTTGTGTAGGGACACTTGGAGCGTTACACACATATATGGGCATATTTTTTATGTACACATAGGAAGGATGGAGGAGGTTTAGACACATTGTCCAAATTACCAAAATACAACCTAAATTCTCATACACATGAAAGGGAAGGATGTTATTGTAAATATATTGGGCATCATGAACTTATGTGATCAAATTTTTTGGATGTATTCGAACCATTTTTTGTACGTTTCTGTGTACTAATAATTACTTTATCCAAAATGGCCATATGAAGTGCTTGTGTCCGTAATTATTTTGGATGCCATTAATGCCCATGTGTGGTGCTTGTGTCGGTAATTATTTGATCTGAAATGATAGTACACAAACTTATGACCCTCAACATTCATGTCTCTAGGTCTGAAGTTGAATTTGGTTGAAATTCTGATACAGAAATTAAAATGTATTGATCTTAGATTTGTGTGGTTTTGGAGTTTTGAACAAAGCAAGCTGAAAAACCAAATTAATTATCTATATATAGATGTGGCCAAATCGATTATGAGGGTTTTTTTTAAGCTAATTTTTACTTAAATATATAGCCTAAACTGGGTTCATAGTTCTTAACTGGGATTACATTAATACGAGACAAATAGGCTATCCTCGTTTAAGATCTTAATGAGCTTACTTAATACAAATATGCAGCTATAGTTATGTATTTATAAATCTAGCATAGATATTGATTCCTACCTACCAATGCAATAGCTCTAAGCATACAGGATTTATTTTATAAATATTTCCAACTTGTAATATGTATATGTTTTGGACTCTTGGATGTCATTAGACCATTTTAAGAATGACATTTGTAAGTCGTTAAATTGTTGGATGGAAGATGGTGTTGCTAGTCATGAAATTTGTTTCTTATTTGCAACAAGAATAGAATGACATATGGGTTACTAAGTAATTTTTATGTAAATATTGGATTTGGTTGTTTTTTTATCGAGCAAGTTCTTGGAGATTTTATGCTATGTGCCCTTGTGGCAACCTAGGTAGTCACAGGTATTGTACCTAGGACTATCTATGCTATTGCATTTATTTCGTCAAAGAACCCTGTTCGTGCTATATTAAACCACTTTGATCTTTTATTTGTGTTAATGTGACTTTATGTGTTTCTGCCATCTTGTAAACTTCCATCTTTGCTCTCAGAATGTTGGGCTCACTGTCAGCAGCTTTTGCAAGATTTTTTGGTCCTCTGGTTGATGGGCCTACTCTATCACCACCCTATCTTAATGAGGCTTTAACATTGAGGCTTTAACTTGCTACAGCTTGTCTGTTATTATCTGATGGCCTTACTGAAATCTTTGTTTTCTTATTTTGACTATCACTGTATTATATTTTCGTTGATTAGGCTCACAGAATTTCATTATATATCCCCCATTTTCAGACAGTTCATCAGAATGGGTATGAACAAGATCCCTATGCAAAGGAATTTGGTATCAACATCAGTGACAGACTCACCTCAGTGGAAGCTCGAGTTCTTCCTGCTCCATGGGTAATGCGTAGTTCTTGTTGGTAGTGGATTTGTAAGTTACAATAAAATGGTTTCACCAGATGTACAGACAACTCTCTTATGCTGATGAATATTTGTTTATCTAATGTGTTTTGTAAAGCTAAAATATCACGACACTGGCAAAGAGAAGGAATGTTTGCCACAGATTGGCCAATGGAATATGATGAACAAGGTGCAGATCATTGAAAAATTGTACCACAAATTTTCAGATTTTACCAACTGAACTATTGATGCACTGTAGAGTGCATGTGTTCAGCCTTACATTTATTAAAACACATCTCCACAATGCAGAAAGTGATAAATGGAGGCACAGTAAACCACTGGGCCTGTATTAACTTTTCACGAGGTGTTCAAGAAAGCACTGCTCGTGGATTTTGTCAGGAGCTAGCACAGATGTGCCAAATATCTGGCATGGTAAACTCTTGCAACCCGGTAGCCTTGATCTTAAGCAAGTTTTAATTGCTTCATTTTTCCTTTTGAGGATGATCTTCTCTCACCCGTCCATATCTCTGGGAACAAGCATTGTAGATCTTTGTAATTCATGACTATGCCTAAATCTGTAGATCCAACACTGCAGGAATTCAACCATGAGCCAGTAATTCCGATCTATTCTGCAAGGCCAGAGCAAGTGGAGAAGGCTCTTAAACATGTATATAATGCAGCAATGAACAAACTCAAGGGGAAAGAACTAGAGCTTCTTTTAGCCATCCTTCCTGACAATAATGGTTCTTTATATGGTCTGTTTGCATTTCTCACATTCCATCACTACGCTGCTACTATTCTTTCTATGTATTTTTTGTCTACTAATGTGTCCATGCACATTTTGCAAAAGTAGTCTTTTTACCATGATCCTTCACATTGTGCGAAAGTGGTCTTTTATCATGATCCTTATATGTATACAGGAGATCTGAAGCGAATATGTGAAACTGATTTGGGATTAATATCCCAGTGCTGCCTGACAAAGCATGTTTTTAAAGTTAGCAAGCAATACCTGGCAAATGTGTCACTTAAAATTAATGTGAAGGTAATTTTGAACTCTTTGTTCAGTTTCCTGATAAAGAACTAGCAAGGGATACTTATCCATTTTAACCCATGTGGTTCATGCAGATGGGAGGAAGAAATACTGTACTTCTAGATGCTATAAGTTGGAGAATTCCCTTGGTCAGTGATACACCAACGATAATATTTGGAGCAGATGTAACACATCCTGAAACTGGAGAGGACTCCAGTCCATCAATTGCTGCTGTAATGATAAATCACTTCTTCAGTTCTTTAGAATTTGCATTTATAAGAGCGCTGACGGTGATACCCCTTGGTATATTTTCTCTATCGACATGTGTTTACAGGTTGTTGCTTCCCAAGACTGGCCTGAAGTTACAAAATATGCTGGACTTGTGTGTGCTCAAGCTCATCGGCAAGAACTCATTCAGGACCTGTACAAGACATGGCATGATCCTCAGCGGGGCACAGTTACAGGAGGCATGATCAGGTTTGTGTTTCTTTTCCTTACTGGTGAGTAGTCAGGTATCTCCCTGGAAGCATTGTGTGGCTGTTGATAGGTTGGATGACCGTAATTTGTTGAATGCTGAGTCTGTGGTTATTAAAGTTTTGCAACTAATATTTGCACCTTGCTATTAACCACTGAAGCATTTATGGTAAATTTTTCCAATGGAATCACCTTTATATAACTTGCATGAAAAAATCTTTACTGAAAAATCATGTTTTTTGTATTTAAATTTTTTATGCATCTTTCTAATGCTTGCAGGTACAGGAAGAAAGTCAGAAGATACAATTATATGTTCTGTATAGAATTTGTGTGTCTGATTCCGATTTGCCAAAATTATCAACTTCATATAACTAAACTGCTTTCTTTAACACTTGTCAAGCTTTGTCAAGATACTTGGTGGAAGTTCTGGATTTGTTCATCTTTTCAATTCTGGTGTAAAATGGAACTCATTATATTTTATTCGTATCACTGTTGCAGAGAGCTTCTGATTTCCTTCAGGAAGGCCACAGGACAAAAAGCCGCTAAGGATAATCTTTTATAGGTAATAGGTCTGATTAGCCATTTCCTTATTTCTGATGCTTGTCATTATACCCCCCTTTAAGTGAGGGATCATATAGTTTTGCTTCATTTTACCACATTATGGGTTTGGTTTTACTCATCACTTTTCCATTCAAGCTTCTTGCAGGGATGGTGTCAGTGAAGGGCAGTTCTATCAAGTCTTACTATATGAATTAGATGCTATTCGTAAGGTTAGCATGCACCTAACTTTGGTCCTAATTTTTTTTAGCCATTTATCTGACTAAATGCACTAATTACCTCGCATCTATAGGCATGTGCGTCCTTAGAACCAAATTACCAGCCACCTGTTACCTTTGTGGTGGTCCAAAAGCGCCACCACACAAGATTATTTGCAAACAATCACAAGGACAGAAGTAGCACAGACAGGAGTGGGAACATCCTACCTGGTATCAATGGTGTTCCAATTCTTAAGTTTTATGTGTTATTTCTCCAAGTAGGAATTGCGCATTTCTTTGTCAATTCTTGGGTCCAGCAGTACTCCTTAGCTGTTGTTGAGACCACATTGTTTTTCTATAAAATTCTAGATGATCATTTATCTTGCTAAATTAATAATAGTGTTGCTTATGCACTGAAAATTTTTGATGTGGCAGGTACAGTAGTTGATTCTAAGATTTGTCATCCTAATGAGTTTGACTTCTACCTTTGCAGTCATGCTGGCATACAGGTATACTCATGGTGTTCTTTGTCACCCTCCATACTTATAAATTAGTGTTTTCATGGATGTGCTATGTACATGAAAGCATGGTGAGTTCTAGAGCTAATTGTTGGATGTGAACAAGCAATTATTGGTTTACTTGAGCAAAGAAAAATGTCTGGGTGCACAAAAAGCCTCTTTCTCTTCTAGGACCTTTTTTGATGTGTCTAATAACATATTTGGAATATTGAATTCATAAAAGAACCGCATGTCTAGTTAAATACATGAAGTGGCACACCCTTCAAGAAGATCTGTTTAAACCCTATCAGTAGTGTTGTCCAGGGAAACAAATATACTAAAACTTGGAGAGTGGAGTAGAAATCAAATATCTCATGTGGAAAATATCCAGATGTCTGCAGCAGTAGCTTGTCTTTCTGCGAGGTTCCTATGCTTTGAGAAGAGTTGATTTTGTTTATAAAAATACCGTTTTTCAATATATTAAAAAAAACATTTCTACATTTTAGTTTCTCAGTTATATGAAGTAGGCTAGTGACGGTAAAGGAAAAGAATTAACACTTTGATCTATATTAATAAATTATATTGGGCTTTGTAAAATGATAAGATTAGAAGGCCTGATATGATCTCATGCAATAATCATTCATGATTGGGCTTTCTAATATTTATTACTACATTAGATTATGATTGTTCACCACAACTAAGTTGATTGGTGCAGGGGACTAGTAGGCCAGCGCATTACCATGTTCTATGGGACGAGAACAACTTCACAGCTGATGAAATGCAGACGCTGACAAATAATCTATGCTACACGTGAGGCCCCTTTAAATGAATTTTCATTCCATGCGTGTAAGTGGGACAGTTAACTTATTTTTATTTAAATTGATGTATAACTGCAGGTATGCTCGGTGCACTCGATCTGTTTCTGTTGGTATGATTTCTATGCCACTGGAAGCTGTTTAACAATGCATTTTTCTTGGTGCCTGATAGAAATGTTTTCTTCTGTACAGTTTTACTGATCTATGTTTCCCTTTTTTTCCCCCTTATAAATATACGAGCAGTACCACCAGCATATTATGCTCATCTGGCTGCATTCCGAGCCCGGTTCTACATGGAACCAGAGATATCTGAGAGCTCTGCATCCCGGAGCACACGCACAGCAAATGGGTCCTCTGTGAGGCCCCTCCCTGCCTTGAAAGAGAAGGTGAAGAGGGTGATGTTCTACTGTTGAGAGGGAAGGCAAGAATAAGTTGCATCCTGTACATTAGTGCTGTATTTATATTGTAGAGTGGGCAATGTATTACAGTTTTTCAAAATCATGCAGTTCCTGAGCTGAGCGATGGAGCTTGTCAAGGGACTGCCATCTTGATGTTGGTATACCACTTTAGGTCCGGAATGTATCCCATTTTCCATGTCTCATATGGCAGGCTGAGGCTATGGTTCCATCTCTTGGGTGATGATGACTACTGTTTGGATTACTTCCTTGGTTTGCTATATCTATGTTGCCCTTACTACTATGTACGCATGGCATGATATATTTCATTCTCTTGAGTGCGTATAAATAGCCTAGGTCCATTGTGATCTCAATGAAGAAGGTTCCATGAGATGGGAAGGCCCTTCAATGGACTTCAAACCTCTGACCATGTCGTTTGCTGGGAACAATTAAAGGGATACCGAGCCTGTTCCCTTGAGAATTTATTGAAATCTAGGCTTAGAAGCAGCAAGGTGATTTGGCCGCAAATATGTTGGGTCAGATCTTGGGAAGTGCTACTCGAATGGTAGAACTGTACGAGATTGACCTGAAATTCGAAAATGATCAGAAAGCTTATGATTTTTCTTTTTAAAATAATTGGTATTCATATAACCAGTATCAATCTGCCTAATATTTATATAATAAAGTGTTACCACTTTGTTCATTAAACAAGGTGCATGAGTGAATGAGACCTCAGGCATGACCCGTAACGTGTAGGTTCATGCAACCAATCAATTTTCTTTTGCCTGGAATTTAAGGCCTATTATATCCTCTTAGAAGGGATAAAAAAAATAGGAACAAAGAAGGGATAAAGTTGCACAATTAGATATACTCAAGATCATTCTAGAATCCTAGATAATATACAAGCAAACTCAAGTTGAAGACTTAGTCCTCAAAGTACCAAACAGATCCAACGGTGTTTTCGTGGAAAAATCCAATATAACATACTGAGTTCCATACGTTTAATTAAAATTAGCACCACTTTGTATTGAGTAGAGGTGCAACAAATATCTCGAACTGCTGCCAATCATATATTGTTAAGGACCCAAGATTTTGTAGGGCGGAGTGTTGATTGAAAGCCCCTTCCAACAACATTTCCTTTATGATCATTTTCTCGCACTGTTTCAGTACATGTCTACCAACATCATCTGTGTCCTCTTCTAGCTTCTTATTTTTTCTTGTTCGCCTCAAAGAACACCTATGATCCACATGCTTCCATGACTCATCGTATCACATCAAGAATACCACACTGTTTGTCTTGTCAATACCATGATTAAATAAGTATTAGATGAATGAATTAATGCTACTATGATACAATAGCGTTTGTGTAATTGACAGTACTATAGATATCTCGCAACAATATAGCAAGACTTTGTGGGGTTTTTTCATGTTGTTGAAGTCCTGATCCGAATACAAGTTTTCACATCTTGGCACTATTATGAGATTCAATGATTGGGAGGCGCTAGAAAGACCAAATCTTTCAGTGATCGAGGCGGAGGCCAGAGCGGCATGGGAGGACGTCTCCTACGCGAGGCGTGTGTTGGGGACGGATCGCATTATCCTTGAGAGGCAGTGACGCCGTTAGGTTGCGATTGATTCATGATATCCACCGACTTTTAGGCAAGTGTTCCTTCCATCGGGCCACTCACGTCTACAAGAAGGCTAACAGTGCGGCCCACTGGATGACATATTTCGCAGCTCATCACTTCGGAAGTTCACTTGGGACAACCTATCCTTGGTTCCATCATTTTTATATTTTTTTATCTTTTTTGATCTTATGGGCTGCATCCACAACCGTTGTGTGTGAGCCGCTGTGGTACCAAAAAAAAAATTTATCTTTCTTCGCATGAATCCACCATTAGATCATCCACCTGCACAGCTCTCAAAGCGAGGGTGGTTGATCCAACGGTGGACTCGGGAGAAGGAAGGTGAATCCTTCTTTCGCCGGAAGATAGAACCCGAATCCGTAGTTTAACACCCACAAAAACCCTCGGCATTCAAAAGATTCCAACGGCAATGCGCCGGCATCCGGTGATTTCGCGAGCATGGTCGACTTAGGTGGTCGCTTAAACGGGTCTCCTTTGTCGCCGCGCATGTTACGTGGCAACTCAATTTGAAAACCAACGGCTCTCTTCCACCCAGTCGACCGTTGCCCCACACACAGGAACAAGACGCGCCTCCCCTCCCGTTCTCCTTTCCACCTAATCTTTGCCAGACGCTCTTACATGCCTTTGTATTGAGCTCTCTTCGGTGGACGTCAGATCGCATCACAGAAGCGATGGCCGCCATGGAAGACCCAAAAGCCTGCGCCGGGCTTTGTAGAAGCCCCACTGTGCTCAATGCCTGCATCCAGGGACCCCCCCTTTGCTTTTCCTTCCCTATGTCTCGCAGCCTCAGCAGGTAGGACCCTTTCACGCCTTTTTCTTCTCTGCTCTGGGTTTTTATTGGATTGAGTGGAGGATTTGTTGATTCTTGGCTCTTTTCGGGTGTTTCTAGGATCCCATGATGCATGTTCTTCTTCTTCTCCTTCTAATCTTTGGGTGCATTTCTTTGTCACCGTTCTGGTATTCATGTTTTTATCATTATCTGGATTCTTGCTGTATTTGCGCGATTCAGCTGGATCAATCTTTCAGTTCATGGGTTGATAAAATACGTAAACTGGGATCAAAGGGAAAAATGTGCGTACAAAAAAGCCAGAATACCTGGGGATTGTATGGAGGCATGATTGTCTGTCTGGTTCCTTTTCTTGGGTCCGTTTTCTTCCCCCAAAAGTACCTTTCAGCTTAAAAAAAAAAAAAAAAAAAGCATAACATGTATTGCACATATTTTTTTTTCAAAAAAATAGATGCCCGATCAAAAATAAGCAACTCTAAAATGTGCCCTTTTTTTTATGATCAACCAGACATATAAAAATAACTTTTCCAAATATTATATATCCAAACATCAGCTTTCCAAAAAAAAATTTCACCAATTCTTCTCGTGAACCAAATGAATTCTAAGAGTGTTGTAGGTGCCTTATAATGTCGAACACTTGCTTGTGTGTTAGAGGCCGCTAGTTTGGATGATCCTCCACATCCACCTCCATGGATATGTGACTTTGGATGCCACATAGGATAGCCTAATAGTTCAAAACAATTGTTGCGCGAAATTA
This sequence comes from Phoenix dactylifera, assembly GCF_009389715.1. NCBI lineage: Eukaryota > Viridiplantae > Streptophyta > Magnoliopsida > Arecales > Arecaceae > Phoenix > Phoenix dactylifera. Next base: position 3,861,080 of record NC_052399.1, read on the forward strand.
TCCCCTATGTGGTGCACCAAGATGAGCATTTGAATCAAGTTGATAGAAACAAGCAGGTGTGATTGGTGTGTTGCACCACCACTTGGTGCAAGATATACTTTCTCCAGAAGCTGCTAATGTGGCAACATTGCTAGTTGTAACATTGACGATTTAGAGACTTCTGTCTTTCTTCTTGGTAAACAAAAGCATAAACCTTATTTATATTTGATAGTGGCTTCATAGTGAGAACTTGAATCCACAAGAAACTGATACACGCATTAATATTGAACATGTTTTTTCTAATCTTTCTTATTTGTCCTTTATTTTTTGATCGAAAATTAAATGGTTATTAGCCATGCCCGGCAATGCGCAATTTCTGCTCCTTTCAAAAACTATATGCCATTTGGGGACCACTAGGAGGGCTAGGGTTCGATCAACTGATGTACATGCGGCGATGGGTGGTGAGAGCTCGAGGCGACATGACAGTGGCTTAATTTGGAGGATGTGGATCCACCCCCAAATTGCTCTATTCATCTTTAAGGTGGCCTGGAGATACCTACCGACTAGGAGTGTGTTGGTGAAGAGAAGGATGGGGATCTCCCCGTCATGTGTGGACTGCCCAAAGGTGGAGGAGACGGTCGGCCATGTCCTGTTACAGTGCCCATGGGCCGTTCAAATTTGGAGGCAGACATCTTTTCTCCTGCCGAGGTCCATTGAGTCTGCAGAGGTTTTACTTCGACACATGAGGTCTGCCATGCGGGCTCTGAGTTCTGCTGCCTGGGGTGTTGTTGGTGCTTATCTAGCTTATCACATTTGGTTGGATAGGAACGACAGAGTCTTCAAGGACAGGAGGGTCTTCCTGAAGGTTATGGTGGATAGAGCTATCCGTTAGGCCGCTAAAGTCACTGGGGCTACTATGACTGTTTCATTTGGGCTGGCTAGGAACATTTGGGTCTTCCCCTCTGCTGCTATAGTGCCTAGGTATGTCTTCACATCCTGGAAGCCCCCACCCCTTAGCCACCTAAAGGTGAACTTTGATAGTAGCTTGCCAGCTGGCGAAGGCTACACCGGTGTTGCCTTTGTGATTAGAGATTATGAGTCTAGGCTGATTGCGGCGGAAGGGCAGCACACCTTCGAGACATCAGTTCTGGAGGCGGAACTCAGGGTTGCCCATTAGGGAGTCTCTTATGTGAGGCGAGTACTAGAGGCTCAGAGCATCATCTTAGAGGGGGACTCAACGGAGGTGATTGAGCGGATTCTAGGAGGAGCAGAGGGTGTCCAACCACCAGTTTCTAGATGACATCCGAAGGCCACTGAAGCAGTGTGATGCTTTCCACGTTATGCATGTGTTCCGGAAGGTAAATAGAGCTACTGATTGGATCGCCTCCTTTACTGCTCACCATTCTAGACAGATTCTCTGAACCCATTTTGTATCTGTCCCTCCACTTCTTTGGAATAGATGGCAATGCTCACACGAGACTAGTGTGACCTGCCAATGTACCAAAAAAAAAAATTATCTGCCATTATTTATCTGTTTCAACCTCAAGGCTAACCAAGAAGAGATGCATTTTTCTGCTCAAGAATGACGAGTCCATGAGGCAGCTGAAGCAAATCCGCCGCCAAATCCCCATCTCATCCCTCATGGTCTTTTGCACCGACCCTGTGTCTCGAGACACTAAACTATGCATGGAAGTTGTTTGAAAATTGGAAGGGAGAAAGAACCGTGCGCTAATCGTTAAAACTGGGTTCGAGTTTGATCCTTCTGTGAGGAACTCACTGGGGGAGCATGCATGCTGAATGGGTAGCATTGGAATTTCACAGTAGTTGTTCGATGAAATGTCAAAAAGGGACACCGTTTCTTGGAATGTTCTAATTGCAGGTTATCTAAAATGTGGGGAGCTTGAGGATGCCATCTCTGATTACTAGAAGATGGATCAAGAGGACGTGAAGCCTGATGAAGCTACTTTGGTTAGGTCACACTTTCTACTTGTGTTTCAAAAAAAAAAAAAAAAAAAAAAGAGTTGTGAAAGAGAATTTATCATTATATGAATGAAGAATTTAGATTCAGCATTCATCTTGGCTATGCTTTGTAAATGTGGCTGTGTACATATGGCTCGTACATTCTTCGATGGCAAAAAAATTGATCTTTTGGACAAGCATTATCTCACTAAATGTGATTCTGGGCCGATTGGATGAAGCAAGATAGCTGTTGGACCAAAGTCCTGCAAGAGATGTAATTCTTTGGACTGCAGTGACTAATGGATAGGTGCAATATAATTTACCTTGGAGGAGCTATGGGGGAGACGCAGCTCAAAAGAATCAAACCTGATAAGTATTCGGTCGTGCTTCTTCTTACAGTTTGTACTAGTTGGGGAGCAATGGAACAAGGGAAATGGATTCATGATACATTGAGGACAATACAATAAAAATTGATGCTGAAACAAAGGGAAATGTATTCTTGTCTAGGGCAAACTCATTTTCAATGACGTCGAATCAAAAACAAGAACAGACAATAATTGACCAAAATTACTTTATGTAAGTATTTGTCCTTGAAATATAAGTCAAATAACAATAATAACAAAAAGATATTGTTTGGACATAAGGCTTTCAAATTTCACCACATAAGATGGTACGTGATCATGCACATGTGCAGCCCCCAGAAACAAGATGGTTTCTTTACAGCCTTGTTTGCTGCAGCTTTCTGCAGATTGAATCAGCGGCTTCAACATGTCTTCTCTTCCCCCACTTGTCGAAGTGATGCAAAAGATTTGCAAGAAAACAATATCATGCATTATAGAGGTGATGCCCCATTCGAAGAATTGACCGCTAAAAATGTCGAGCTCTTATAATGGTCTGTTTCATCGTTCAATCTGGCTGCATCTGAGCAGTCTTCTGCTACCTTTGACATGCACTTGAAGACAGGTTTCAAATGCCACATGAGATAGCATTTCCTGTTCATCAGAATTATGGAATATCTCCATTGAGCTGATCGGCTGGGCTGCATCGACGTCCAAGGCACCGTCCCTTTGTTAGCATCGACATTTGCACTTCTGCTATCTTTGAGTAGATGCTAAGGTCATGCCCAAGGGATATGTGCAAACAAGAATTCAGCATTATAAGATATCCCCAGCTGTGAACAAATGTTGAGCTCCATCCACTTCAATCCAACTTTTGGCAACCTCTTTTGATATGTTCCGATCCTTCATTTTCCTCCTAATCCCTTTTGCTTCATTCCATTGCCCAGATTCTGCATAGAGGTTTGACATAAGAACATGAGCTCCATCATGCAAAGGATCCAACTCGAGTATCTTCTCATATGCAATTTTGCCCAATTCCACATTTCCATGGATTCTACAAGCGCCTAACAGAGCTCCCCACACATTTGCATCAGCTTCATATCCCAAGCTTACGATAAAATCTGCAGCTTCTTTTAAGAGCCCTGCCCGTCCAAAGAGGTCGACCATGCATCCTATGTGCACCATCTCCGGCTCAACCTCATAATCCGGCATGCTATAATAAATTCTCTGCCCTTCATCAATCAATCCAGCATGCACGCATGCAGATAAAACACTGAGAAACGTGATGGAGTTGGGCTTTACAAAGTTTCCGCCAATGGTTTGCATCTGTTTGAAGACCTGGACAGCCTCCTTACCACGGCCGTGCGTGGCCAGACCTGAAATCATTGCAGTCCAAGCAAACACGTCCCTCTCCTGCATACCCTCAAAAACTTCTACAGCATGTACCAGACAACCGCATTTTGAGTACATGTCCACCAGGGCAGTGCCCAAAGTTGTATCAACTTGCACTTGGTTAATCTTCAAATAGAGGTGTGCTGCTTTTCCTTCTTCCAGTGCACCCAGATGTGAGCATGCAGTCAGTACGCCGAGCATGGTGATCTTATCTGGTTTGATACGGCCTTCCATCAGAAGATCTTTGTATACTCTGATTGCTTCCTCCGGCTGGTTATTTCTGACATATCCAAGAATCACTGTGCTCCAAGAGAAATTGTCCTTCATGGGCATCTGTTCAAAGAGCGAATGAGCTACTGTCATGGACCCACATCGAGCATAGCCGGCGATCATGGAATTCCAAGAGATAATGTCTCGTTCCGGCATTTCATCAAATACTCTTCTCCCAAGATCAACATTTCCAATTCTTGAATACATATCGATGAGAGCATTGCAGATGGCAACATTCAGGTCGAGACCCATCTCCCGTATGCGACCATGAATCTCGAGTGCTAACTCGAGCCGCTCGCAAGCAGACACTATGCTAAGAAATGTCGCTTCGTTGGCCCTTATATTCCTCTCCTTCATTTTTGATAGCAGCTGCAGACCCTCTTCCAGGTGCCCATTCTCCGCGCACCCGGAAATCATAATATTCCAAGAAATCAAGTCCTTCTCAGGCATACCATAAAACAGCAAGCGAGCAACATCTATCTGCCCGCACTTCGCATACATATTCATCAGAGAATTACTCAATATCAGGCTCAATTCGAGACCCTTTTCTTGTATGTAACCGTGTATATCCTTCCCCAACTGCAAATCTCGAAGCTTTAAGCATGCTGAAAGAACGATAGCCAACGTAACCTGATCGGCATCAATATTTCTCCAATCCTTGGAGCGAAAGAGAGCCACCGCCTCCTCCGGGCGATCATTATCAGCAAACCCCGCAATCATGGCAGCCCAAGAGACCTCACTCCGCTCGGCCTCCGGCATCCTCTCGAACACAAGCATGGCGAGCTCCAGGCACCCAATCTCCGCGTACATGTGAATCAAGGAGTTGGAAACGAAAGGATCGCCCCAAAGTCCAAATTTGATGGCATGGGCGTGGATCTGCTGCCCTTCCGAGAAGGCCGAGAGGTGGGTGCAGGATTTGAGTAAGAAAGGGAAGGTGTAGCTATCCGGAAGGACTAGGCCGGATTGGAGCATGTCGACGTAGAAACGGAGGGAGAGCTCGGGGCGGTTGCTCCGAGCGAAGGCCCGGATGATGGCGTTCCAAGAGAAGAGGTTGGGGGTGGGAGTCTGGCGGAAGAGGGCGAGGGCGTAGCGGAGGTCGCCGTGGAGGGAGAGCGCGCAGAAGGCAAGGAGGCGGCTGGCGGCGAAGGGGTCGCGGGCGAGGCCGGTGGTGATCATGTGGGCGTGCAGTTGGCGAAGCTCGCGCATGGAGGAGCAGCGCTCCAGGCGGGCGAGGATCGGGTGAGCGAGAGCGAGGGTGAAGTTGGGTTTGGCGTTGGGGTCTCTCTCGGAAGCTGAGAGGTGTTGAGGGAGGAGAGCGACGGAGCCTGGTAAGAGGGTGGCCATGCCGTTGGAAAACTTTCAGGCTCCGGTTTGGTTGCCGGTTTTTTGGCATGAAAAAGTAAATTTTATATCAGATTGTCGTAGCACGAATAAAAGTGATGGTAAAATGAGTTGTGGATTCTATATCCTCCTTAAAATAAATACCATCATGTTTATGTGGATAGAATCTCATGAGAGAAATGCTGGACATATTGACTTGAGAGAAATGCTGGACATATTGACTTCAGACTAGACCAACCTTCTTTAGCTTGGTATTAAACCGAGGAGTCACTCTGCACGCGCTAATAAAGATTAGCAGTTATGGCAACACCATTATTAATACATCATCATATAATTATGACCGCATGTTACTCATATGAAATAGTTTTCACATTATAAATGTGCAGCTAACTGTTATCTTGCAATTACTGCACGTCGCGCAAAATTAGGTAACGGATCGACATATTACACTATATAAAGAGGTGACCCGGAGGTTCTCAAGTAAGCTCATTTAGAGACTCGACTCTGCAAAAAATTCTTTCTTATACAATGTTGCCTCACCATTCTGACTCAGGCTTCGTAGGATCTCCATTGGAAACTTTTTGGTAAGTATATTTTTTGCAGGTCATCTTCAGATGAGACCAATTCTTCCACAGCTCGATTGTCTTATTCACTTCGATTCACGCCGACCTCAGACCAAGCCAAGTAGCGCTCTGAACTCAGCTCAGAATTCTACAGCAACAGAATCTACTATCTAGTGACATACTTATGAAAGATGATACAGACACGATGCTTCGGACTTACCAAAGATGTGCAAAAAAATTAATAGTGCAGCTGATTAGATTGCTTTTATATTCCTACCCCTAGAATACTATCGTGTCGGACTCCATGTCTGTAACTTCTACGATACTCCGGATATCATTTATGCTGATGGCTGTCCTCGTATTTATTACTCAGCTGTTCTAATATAGAAAAGGAACTCTCTTATCATCATAAGTTATTGGCGCTGTTCTATACGTGAGCCCCATGGCATCTGTCATGTTGTGTTGCAAGGCCAAAATCTTTCGAGTGGCCAAACCACCCTTCAATATTTCCGCTGTTGGTCCGTCAAGGCCCTTCAGCTAGAGTCCCCAACTTTAGCAGCAATGTCCTCTCCCCTTTCCCTCCCTACTTCCCCTGTTCCAAGCCAAGCTCCCGTTATAGACCCCAAGACCCCTGCATCCACCAACAAGAATACCCCATTCAGCCCCCAGCCTCTCCAGCTCCTGCTCGAAAGAAGCACCAGCTTCGCCGAACTCAAACAAATACATGCCCAAATGATCCGTACCGGCCTCGCCTTCGAGCCCCTCCCCGCAAGCCATCTCGTCTCCATCTGCGCCACCAAAGACTTCGGATCGCTCAACCATGCCCGCCTCGCCTTCTCCCAGATCCCCAACCCCACCACCTTCACCTCCAATTCCATAATTCGGGCCTACACCAACAACCACCTCCATTACGAGGCCCTCTGCTTCTACATCGAACTGCTTCGAGCGAATCTCCCTCCTGATAAGTTTACATTTCCTTCGCTGTTCAAGTCCTGCCGGGATCTGAACGGGGGGAAGCAACTCCATTGCCATGCCGTCAAGTTTGGCTGCGGCTCGGACGCCTACGTCCAGAACACTCTGATAAGCATGTACTCTGCTTGTGAGTGCCTGAGCTGTGCGTGCCGGGTGTTCGACAAAATGGAGGCGAAGACCGTGGTTTCTTGGGCCACCATGATCGCGGCTTATACCGAGTGGGACCGGCCGGCGGAAGCATTGAATCTTTACAGCCGGATGGAGTCCGAGAATGTGGAACCCAACGAGATCGCTCTGGTGAACGTTCTGACGGCCTGCGCGAGGGCCAGGGACTTGAAGACCGGGAGACGGGTCCATAGATACGTGGAGGCGAACCGCATCAGGTTTGATTTGGTCCTCTGGGCCGCTCTCCTGGACGTGTATTGCAAGTGCGGCTGCGTTTCGATTGCTCGCCAACTCTTCGACGGGATGCCCGGGAGGAACTTGTTTTGTTGGAATATCATGATCAAAGGCCATGTCGAGAATAGCGACTACAAGGAAGCACTGCATCTGTTCCGGGAGATGCAGCTCGGTGGTATCAAAGCCGATAAAGTGACCATGGCGAGCTTGGTGCTTGCATGCTCTCAACTGGGGGCCCTCGAGCTCGGAAAATGGTTCCATGCGCACATCAATCGGGAGAACATCGAGGTGGACGTCGTTCTGGGTACTGCACTCGTTGACATGTATGCCAAATGCGGGTGCATGGAGACGGCGATGAGGGTGTTCCATGAGATGCCTCGAAGAGATGTCATGACTTGGACAGCCCTTATTGGAGGCCTTGCGATGTGTGGGCACGGGGAGAGAGTCTTGGAGGTTTTCTATGAGATGCAGAGGAGTGGGGTGAAGCCCGATGCTGTTACTTTTGTTGGTGTCTTGACTGCTTGCAGCCATGCCGGCCTTGTCGATGAGGGCTGCTCGCTTTTCGATTCCATGTCGAGTGTTTACAGCATCGAGCCCAGCGTCGAACACTATGGATGTATGGTCGACTTGCTCGGCAGAGCCGGCCACATTGACAGGGCTGAGGAGTTGATAAGAAGCATGCCCATGGCACCGGATTATTTTGTGTTAGGAGGCCTCCTGGGGGCTTGCAGAATACACGGCAACCTCGAGGCTGCCGAGAGAGCTGCACGGCAGCTTTTGGAGCTCGACCCCAGGCATGGCGGCACGTATGTGCTCCTATCGAACATATATGGTTCATTGGAGAAGTGGAATGAAGTTGATAGAATAAGAGACCTCATGTTGGAGAGGAAAGTGAAGAAGCCTCCAGGGTGCAGTATGATAGAGGTGGATGGAGAGGTTCATGAGTTTGCCATGGGGGACGAATCGCATCCTCAATCTGAGGAGATATATGCGATGGTAGAGGAAATGATGTGCAGAGTGAAAGAATGTGGTTATGTGCCGAACAAATCGGAAGTGCTATTTGACATGGACGAAGAAGAGAAGGAGAGTGCTCTGTGCCGGCACAGCGAGAAGCTAGCTATTGCTTTTGGGCTCATCGGGACGAGCCCGGGGACGCCAATTCGCATTATGAAGAACCTTCGTGTTTGCAGTGACTGCCATGCTGCAACAAAGCTCATCTCCAAGATTTATGGAAGGGAGATCATTGTGCGGGATAGATGCCGTTTCCATCATTTCAATGATGGAGTCTGTTCGTGTAAGGACTTCTGGTGATTGTAAGTAATATATATGTACCACATCCAATGGAAGAAGGACTGGTTTTTGTTTTCAGAATGTTGTTGATCAGCTTACCCGCACCGCATATGGATCACTATTCAAGCAAATGATGACAACAATTATCTTCAAATATCTCCTACTGATCATACTTGTACAACCATCAACAGCTTATTTGGATAGGCAACCAGCCTATCATCCACGCCAATGAGAAGTCGCGAAGAGAAGCAGAAAGATGCTGCCATCTTTTTATTGCAAATTACATGGCTTCATTCTTGATTTGCCATTTAATTACCAGAATTACTTGTGTAAAATTATGCGCTTCCCCGGATTCGATTCTCCATTCAACTGAATCAATTTTTTTTTTCTTCTCAGCATGGTTCTCATCGGAGCCTGATTTCTTCATCGGCTTAAATGTCAAGATCTCTATCTCTACTGATCCAATTCCAAAACGAGTTTGATCTGGTGTTATGGCATATTATTGAAGGGTAACATTGCATTCTCGCTTACTTTGGGCTGTAGACATATCATTCGAACACGATGCAAGATATTAGACTATAAAGGTTACAATAGCAGAAGATTAATCACAAGATCACTCGGTTGCAATTCTTCTTCAAGACATGGAGTTGCGCCACTTGGGTGGTGTGCCCTTTTCTTGAGCCAGCCTTCCCTTCTTGGCATCCATCGGTGTCCGGCGCTCCGCCCCGACCTCATAGTCCTCAACCTTCTCCACCACATCAGCGCTTCTGAACAGCAAAGAACTCCACCTGAAGAACCCCTTCTTCCTCTTCTCCAAACTAAGCCTGTCTACTTGAGCCTGCAACGCATGGCACTGGACCTGGAGCCTGGCCACGTCCTCCCTGAGTTTACGCACCTCATGCTGCTGGGCCAAGACCTCTCTTTTGGAGGGGACACGAAGTGGAGGTTCGAGGGCCGGATTCGGGCTCCGTAACCCAGCAAACGACCAACTCCCCTCGGAGATCCGGTTGAGCTTCGAGTGCTCCGAGAAGAGGACTTGGATCACGGATCGGACGGGGAGGCGCTCGTTCTGGGCTGCATGGACGGAGGCCTCCGAAGACAGCTTCCGAGCGTCGATGAGCCTGCATAGGGCCTTCCTCTCTTGCTTGCCTGCGTTCGGATGGGCCTGGAAAAGGAAGACACGACATGGTTAACAACAACCAAATGATTCCCTTCTTCCCTCCTGGCATACAGGAAACAGAATAATAAAGTCCTTAATGGACACTTGTCTTCCAGAATATTTATTTCAAATTTCAACGGCAGTGGAATCTTGGAAACATCCAAATCTTACAGACATGCCGGGCCTTAATTTCTAGACAAGGCAAGACCGACCTTAGCTGGGAAACTTTGGCGAGCTGCAACTGTTAGGGCACATGGAAGATCCACCTACCATTTTCTGTACCTAACTCTGCCAACTGGAGTCATTCCGTATCATTTGAGAAGATAAAGCCATTTCATATATATTGAACGCCAGACAACCAGTCACATGCATGACATTGGTGTCATGGAGGTTAATTAATAGGTTACGCAAAGAATCTTATCTATGGAGTGAGAAAGAGCAAAGAACGCCATTTGTTTCCATTTTTCCGAATATGTTAGTCGAAATTCATTTCCGTCTTCTGGCTGTGGCTGTGGGCACCGAGTCCCGTGTCCATTTCCGTCTTCTTGCTGTGGGCACATGGTCACACGTGAGTGTGCATGCAGAGCCTCAAAATTCGTGCACCCCCCTCTCCCTGTCCTCTCTTCTCTCTCCCCCTCGACGGTAGCAGACAAATCGACAGGACACTAGTTACACGACGACGGATTGAGGCGAGACCGACAGTATTTTTGTCTACGTCCGTTATAGGCGCGGGAGAATCTAGAACCGGGTGTCATATGCTAATGACGTCCGCGATACCCTACTCCAATAATTGACGTACTAGGTACACGGATATCTAATTTGCACAGGCTGTCCGTTCCATAAACCTGGCGTGGACTAATAATGGTGAGAAAAGAAGATCTATTTGCAGAGAAAGGGCGGAAAGTCTTTCAACACGAGCAGTCCTCAATCACATTATTCCAGGGGAAAAAAAAGGAAATGAATAGGAACAGGGATGCTGGATTCCATTGAAAAGGCGATTTCCGGCATCCTATTTTCCGAGAATCGCATGTTCAGAGTGTCCTTCTCATACCCAGCTTTTTGTTGGCCCATGTTGTGTCGATCTAGTGGCTAAACCTATGGGAACAACGAAACAGGCCGAGAATGGCTCGTTATCGTGACTTCTTGGCTTAAACCTTGTAGTGCCTAAACAGCGTGGCAATACATGGACGCCATTTTTCTGGCCTCCTATTGCAATATTCACTTCTTAATTACCATGCTGTTTTGATGCTCGGGCTATTATATGAATGATTAATATAAAGCCTTCTACATTTTCTTGAAACCAGTTCTCATCCATTGATTCAGAACCATTGGAGAATAGCTTCTACTCTATATTCTTTTGCTAGATATCTCCAGGTAGCCAAAGGATAGAATTGACATTGGAGTATGCTTTAGAAACAAGAAAAGAAAAGATGTATACGAGTATGCACGGAAGGAGACATCTGACAAAAGGTTCGAACCAGGAATACATGGTGGCAGCTTGGGAACATGAATAAAGTGAAGAATAGCATTTGGTCGCAAAGACACCGTACCGTTGCACGAACCAACCTCTAAAGATCGTACTAAAGTGAAAAAGGCCAACTAATATGCCCTTACAACAACATAATTTTTTTTTTGCTAATGTAAGTGATTTTTGGTCTTTTCGACAATTTATCACAGGAGCCCTCTACCAAGGCTATCCAACAAATTATCCCAAACAAGGAGAGGAAGCCAAGAGGAACCTAATAATAAAGTGCTCAGACTTGATCTGTTATATAAAATGGGTATTTGAACTCATACCAAGCTCGATACTACATGTTGAGGCTTGGTTTGTTTGTTCACGAAAGAGTTTATTGAACGAACAAGGTGAGTTTCTTTTGGTTTTTCCTGCGAGTTCGCCTTAAGTATTGAGCTTATGTTTAAACAATATTTAAGACAGGTTTGCTTCAAAGTTAAATGAACTCAAACGAGTCCACTGGGCCGAGCTTGGGCACTTAATCTACATCTCAAATTAGTCTGCAGAGCTATGGATAAGTGTGAGATGAGTGGAGTGAGAAGATGTCAACCTTTTGTCCCCTGTTTCCAGTCCTGCCTCTGGGAATTTGGGAGATTAGTGGGTAGGTGCTCCTAGCGTGCTGCTTGATTAAAATGCTCATCCAAATCTTTCTTTGTTAATCGCGGTCTCGGTCCCTTTGCCTCTATACTATATATGTAGTCTACTTGGCATTGATTACTGAACGAGAAGAACATGGTCAGCAGGTCAGGGCCTGAGACAATGTGCAGCCCGTGACGCTTGAGCGAATGAGTGAATCCACGTACCTTGATATACGTGTCGATGGCCCGGTACAGGCCGTCGTCGGTGGCCCGCGCGTAGCCCGGCACCGCCCGAGCCAGCTCCTCGAACTCCGCCACCGTCAGCCCGGCGTCCAGCGCCGCCTCCGCCAGGTACGCATCCGCCAGCTTCGCCACCTTGGCCAGCCCCGCCGCGCCGCTCCTCGCCACAACCGCAGGGCCCTCCTCCGCCCCGAGGAACCGCTTAACCAGCCTCAGCATCAGCCCCACGTCCAGCAGCGTCCCGCACGTGTGGGTGAATGCCGGTATCATCACTTCCCGCAGCGTCGCCTGGTCCAGCTGACGCCCCGCACGCGCCTCCAGCTCGCTGATACAGCCGGCCTCAGCCCCGGCCATGCTCGCCGTCCTCAAGAGCCTCAGCAAGAAGTCGCAGGGAACGGCGTCCCTCTCCGGGGGGAGGACAGAGACGAGAGTCTCCACGAGGAAGCGCTTCTGGAGCCAGGCGGCGGTGGGGCTCTCGGTTGCCGGGGAGGGATCCGCGGCGCGGCCGGTGGCCAGCTCGGGGAGCCACCGGGAGGCGTAGCGGGAGATGATGGAGCCGAGGAGGTCGGGGCGGAGGCCCTTGGCCTTGATGCCGGCGAGGGTTCGGGCCAGCTGGTCCGCGTCGAAGGTGCCGACGTCGTCAAGCCAGGGCTCGGCCGGGGAGAGGTCGGAGGCCGGCAATGGGAGTCTGCCCTTGTGGTGGAAGGAGGAGTTGGGGCTGCGGCTGCGGGACGGAGGAGACCTCATGGTTTCCCCGTTCGGGTTGAGGAGGGTGCTGGTTTTCCTTGGTGCGCCGCCCGAGGATGGGATGGGATGGGATGCAGCAGAGGAGGCGGAGGAGAGAGGACTCGTTAACGCTGCTCTAATGTCAGCATCATTCACGAGCGGGTATGTAAAGGCAATCATGTCCACAAGCGTGGGGTGACGCAAATCAGCAAATGGCAATCATGTCCTTTCCAAAACTTTTCTTCCGTAAACTTGCAAAAAAAGTGAAGCTGTTACTTTTATTGACATGGTACTCCTTATTTTTTAGTTTCGAGTTAGGTAGGCCCAAAGATTATGTGGCATAAATTTTGAAGCAAAAAAAAATAAAGAATAATAAGTTGCTAAAACCAAACTATTCGTACCTTTTATAATTGAACACAAAGATTATGCATGCTAATCAATACGATTCTTCGTACCCGAATCTGACGCTGAATCACGGTCCTACGCATGGCACATGGTAAAACTAATTTTAAACGGATTAGAATTTCTGCGTTAATTCAGATAAGGAAGGCTAAAGCCAGCTCTCCTTTTGATCTGGGATTTTCAGAGTCAAAACCCTAGTGGGACTCCGATTCCTCCACTATAAATACATAGCCAGAGGGCCCAAGTACACATTATCTTCACCTCAGATATCCTATTCTATTATTCTACTCTTTAGACCTTCTTCTATTCAGAGGACTCCGGTTGATCAACTCCAATAATCTTTGACCTCTTTAATTTGCTCCTTTTCGTACGTAGATCGGAGCCCTTCTTTTCAAAGCTGACCAACCGATGAGACTGCTCACTAGGTTTATATAGCTCCCAGCAACCTCAAACACCTTCTCAACCTATTCGGCCTACTTCCGAAGTTGCCAGCATCGAGCAGTTCATTCTGCTCATCCAACAAGTGCAAGCCCTTACAATTATGGTACAAAACCTGCAACAACAAGTGACCAACTCTTTAGTTGGTAAGCTAGACCACCCAAATCATCCGATCCACAACAACAATTGCCGTCGTCCTAAGAACTCTAGGTAAGGCCGATGACACAGCCACACCAGTATCCATCTCAAGTTAGGATCCGGTCCTGGTTAGTCCTCCCCACATCGACCTGAAGGAACTTGAGGAGATAAATAACAAAATCAATGTGCTAAGAAGAAGGAATGCTGAATTATGGGACAACTTGGATGTTGCCAGCGAGCCTCCTTTCACTAAAAAAATTTAGGAGTGCAAATATGTTAAGTCGGATAGGATCATTAGTGACCCCGATCCGACTCGGTTTCTTGTTGGGTCCTAATGTTGGACCTAGACCCAATCCAATGGAAAATCGGATGGCGTCAGGTCGAGTTGGGTCTACGGCTAAAATTTTTGATCCAACGGATCATTTGGATTGGATTGGGTTTATGTATTACCTGATCCTAACTTGAAAAATTTAGGTCCGAATTAGGTTGGGGTTTTGGCGGCGATCGCCCGACCTTCACCAGCCTTAGAGGCAATAATAACCAAATGATACATTAAAGAACTACACTTTTCCATGCAACTGAAATATTACAAAAATTAGGACTCACCACATCAATGAAGTGAGCAGCTTATTTTTTTCCCAACTCCGGGAGAAATGCCCAGATTTATTTCATATAAAGGTCAAATATTCATTAAGATGTAAAGGGTGTAATGAAGCTCGATCCAGCCCCTCCATGCTGTGCCAGGGAATAAATTCTGCATTTCTGCTGGAGAATCGAAGCAATCAGAGGTCAGGTCTTTCCTAAAATACTACACCACTAGCTATGTAGCACAGCTAATATCCGAGGGAACAGGGTAGATTGGATAGAGGAAAATGAGAGCGTTTCAGCGTTTCTGTAACCGTGGAGAAGATAAAATGAACAAAACGATGAACCAAGAGCGGACAGGAGATGGAAAGCAAGTTGTTTGGAGGTTAAGGCAGGGGACAGAGGAAGAAGAAGCAAGCTCAATTAATGTATTGTTCCTTCCATGCATTCTCCAGTGTAATCGAAGAGAGCCAACTGAATGGGCCCTTAATTTTCTACTACTAGTAAAATATAATCGAAGATTCACTGCTCTACTAATTAGGATTTACATTGTGACGCCCGCGACACATGCCGGCCTCGCCATGAACCTGTCGAGGCCAGTGGCCCGGAAATAACAAGTGCGACGTGACTTCGTACCCCGGAGTAGCTGAGATAAAAGATTCGCGTCGTAAAGAGAACGCCGTCGTATCTGTTTGTACTTTGTACTGCTTGGGGGAAAACTTCCATCGGCGTGCGTTTGGCTGGTGCAACCGGGACAACAGAGACAGGCTTGGCCTGAATCAGCTTTTAACTTCATGAGCTGGACCCGGACCCAACCCATTTACTCAAACTTATTTATGGCCAAGCAAGCTATAAACCAGGTCACAAATTACCAAGACCAGCCATATCCATCCCTTCAAACAGAGTATTGGATAGGCTTTAGTTGGACCAGCGACGGTTTTGATGGCAATCGATGAGCACTCACGCAAGGAAGGCCCGGAATGGTTGCAATGCCATGCATAAACTTGTCAAACAGTGGCATGGTGTGACCTAGATAATAATTGTATTGAGATATTGGCTACCTCTGGGGGCTGCTGTGACTTATGTAACACTGGCTTGCAAGAATTAACTAAGTGTAAATAAGTTTATTTAGATCTCATCCAAAGTTTAAGAGTTAAAGAAAAAAAAACTAAGGTGTCATTTGGCATCACATTTATTTATTTTTTAACTTTATAAAATAAAAAGATAAAAAATATCTTTCTTTTTTTAAAATTTTACAAATATAGCCATGTTTGATATAATTAATTAATTTTTGAAGATATAAAGAATGATGGTGGCAGTGCCACTAAAGTGGCGGTTATGACGACGATGGCTACGATGGTGGCACAGATGACAATGATGGTATGGTAGTAGTAACAGTGCAACAATCATAGTAGCGACGAAGTGCCTGAATCCATTGTATTGGTTGCCTTTTGTAAAAGCAATGGTGAAGTGGCTTTCCCTGTGTGCTCATGCATAAAATGTCATGCGGATAGAACAAATTCTTCGACGCAGTAATAAATAATGTCATCCTTACAGCATTTCTCCATCCATACTTTAAAGAAAAATAACAACAGAAGTCATTACGTATACTTACATACTCCTTTCATCAATTCGACAGTTCTAATTTTTTTGATTGGAGGAAGTTCTATATTTACCATCAGCCTAATATACTTCACCAGAGAATCCAAAGCTAATCCACCTGCTATCATATCATCATGAACCGGTCCTACGCTCAGAAGAGTCACGGCCTTGGATCAGAGTCATTATTTTTGTTGTATCCCCCAAACTTTAAATGTAAGCTCCACAGAGGGCACTTTTCCTCTGCATCCACAAGGCTTGACATGAAATCATAGAGGGTGGGAGGAAACAAAAAGCCCGTACATTCCAGGACCGCAGGGACATCTGTGCCATCTAAATGATCTGGCTTCAAGGACCACAAGGACCACACGGAGAAGCTCGTATAAGAGGTAAACATAAGAATTGTCACAATTCATCACTCGTTCGGGGAGGACAATGGTAGGCCAAGAAGAACAGATTCCTCATGGCCCCAGGAAATGTAACAATAAGCTGCCAGTTTTGGAGAATAAAAGAGGATGTGATGTGTCTCCCAGACACAAAATCAGAATAAACTTTTGCACCCCCTGGGAAAGGAGGTTTATTACAATCAAACTGCCAGTTGTAAAGAGTAAGGAACCTACTGCACTGTACAGCACTAGAATGCACTCTAGTAACCCACAGACGAAGAAATCTCATCTTCTGAATCTTCTTTGATTCTAAAGGAATGCTAATCAATCACTCAAGCTATAGTCCTTTTGAAAAAGATGAGTCTCTGGACCCGTGTTGCAACAATGTTATGTGAGAATTGTTTAATGCTGTAAAATGAAAATTATCTATTCTTTTGTTTTGTTTCCACTTGCAGGACTTATTGGCTTGTTAAGAACGGATGGTTAATAATCTCAGAACAATTTTCACTCAAAAACTCTCATATTGAAGCCGCAATATCTGATGAAACGATAGAGGGACAATATATGGTTGCTAGGCAGACTGAAAGGAAGCCAGAGAAGTTAGGGATGCCTCTTCATTAAACATTAGATAGCTAAAAATAAGCTCAAGGGTACAGCAACAAAAAAGACCATTGCATCTCTACTGAAAGAGAGAGAAAAAAAAGGCTACATATACTTTGATAAGCTAACCTCGGAAACAAGGAAGCGGTAGCAGTACAGCAACAGCATACAGTATACCTGTTTCTGTCATGTTATTTCTATCTAGAGAGTAATACATTGATCTGCTACTAAGTGTTTCTTACCAACACTAACATCTTCCTGTTTATGTTGCCTGATTAAGTTTAATGATCATGTGGGGTGGGGTTTTCTGATGAACTCTTGGATTCAGGTGCTAACATCTCTTTCAAAGCTGACTCGTTTGTTGAGTTTTCACTCGCTGAGGATCCAAGAAGAGAACCATTTTCTTTTGTTGCTACCTCCTCTTCAACCAGGCCCTCATTGTTCTCTTGGGATGGTTTGACCACTGGCTCTTTTACCTTCTCTTTCAGCAATTTCTCCTTCGCAAGCTCTTGTTTGGCCAAAGGAGAAAATTGGGAATCCAAAGACCTCGCAGCACCTATCCATGAAAGAACAATCACCAGCAGTATTCCTCCAAGGTAGGGTGTTGAGTTTGCTAGGGACCCAAATGTTAAAATCATGAACTGTTGGATCAAGGCTCCTCCTGATTTTCCCAAGGGGTTGCAGACAACATCAATGGCTGCCTTACTTTTAACCTATACTCAGGTAAAATGAACAACATGAGCAGCAGAAATAATAATAAAAAATGGTATTCTTCGACAATTATGAAAAATTATTGTTGTTTAGCTTACTGCTTGCAAGAGTAAATGGCTACAGACAAAGCAATTCAACCTCCTCTAATTTCCAAAACAAAATATCATAAAAAATAAATTTTAAATGAAATATAACTTCAGATTCCTGGAAAACTAAGTAAAATGCAACGACATGTTAATCATTGAGATTTCTTTTAATTTTTTTTATTAAAACACTTTAAGTGAGAACAAAAAAGTTCGACCATAAGACCATATTCCTTAATAAAATGCAGAAGACATCTTTTCCAAGCAAAATGAAGTCAAACCAAATTGTTAGTCTACGATCAAATTATCATGTTGTAACTTAGCTGCAACTATGGCAAATAACCAACACTCAACCTCTCATTTTTTGTTCTGAAAAAAGGAAAAACTGAGATTAGAAAGATTTTAACCAGGTCCCATCATGGTTGCAATTATGCCTACCTATGCATTAAAAACGCCCATGAAACCGCAGGAGCACACAAGTATTCAGTTTCAGAAAGGGACATGCAAGCACTTGGCACATCATCAAATGTGCTAAGCTAATGAAGTGCATGGATGGTCAAGATAAAATGAAGCAACAACTTATCGGCTTCACTGCTCAGCCACAAAGATGGCCAGTTTATTAACAGTTTTTGTTTCCAGATTCCTTGCACGTACATTTAGATATAACTGGGGGAATCATAAATACACTCCCCTTCCTTGACAGGCACACTCCTTCATATCACACTCCCTTCATTTCCTCTTTCGAGATGATAATTTAGACATACAGATGAAGTCCATTACAAAAGAGGATTGCATTCATAATGCGAAATAAACAGACGCTAAGATGAGCAGATACTAGGAATATAGCTTTAGTTTTTTTTTGAAGTGGGGTCATTAGATAGCAGATACTAGGAATATAGCTTTAGTTTTTAAAAGTGGGATCATTAGATGAGAAGATACTAGGAAATAGATTTTGTTTTTTAAAAGTGGGATCATGGGACCCACAAACAGTTCATTACAGAATACGATATGGATCAGTTTGTGTTTAACTTTTTCCAATAAAATAACAAGCCTTGAATCATTCAACACCAAAAATGCATAAACACAGAATGCCTGCACACATGCGGATGCCCATAGAGAGGTGGCAGTGCATCTGAGCTTCATGAATGCATAGGCATGAATGTAGATGCTCATACACACAGATAAACAAAGGGACGGAAAATAAACCTTCATGTCTTCATCCAAAGGAATATAAGCCATTTCCTTGCAAGGATCAAATAAGCTGTACTTTGAACTCTTACTGAAAATGTTCTGCAATGCACCCACATAAACAGCTGCAAGCAGAGGAGTCATTCCAAGTTTTCCCAGCAAGGGAGCCAATGGTTCTCCAAATAAAATCAGTGAGAAGAACCCAACTCCTGTGAAAAGTAATACAGTGGGTGTGACCATGGCTGCTACTCCCCACCCGAACTTTCTGAGTATCACTCGGCCCAGCAGCATCATTGTGAAAGTTGCAATACCCGTAGCAGTTGAGAAATCACCCATGAAAGATGAGTATTCATTTGGGCTTGGAAACTACGAAAGAAATAAAGACCCATTAGGAATAAAGTTAAAAGGATTAGATTCATATTCACTGTAAGGCAGATAGAGAGGAGATAACAACTAAAAAAAAACAAAAAAAACAAAAAATACCTGTGCCTTGAGCTTTGATTTCCATGTAACTTCAACAAGGTTAATGCTTATACCATAAGCAACCACCAAGGTGGCAAGATCTCTCACATATCTAGAAGATAGCAAAAGTTTCAAGCTCTCTTTCATGCTTAATTTGGGCTTTTCCTGCATAGGTGTTTGAGTAGTTAGTCTTGGAAAGGAAGGTCTAAACAGGAAACAGCACAGGAGTAGCGGTTAAGGTCAACCTTCTTTTTGCGTTGAGATCTTGGAAGAGAGGGGTCATTCAGAACAAAGGTATTTACTCCCCAATAGAGTGCACAAATTACAAGACCCAGAAGCACCACAATGCTCATCATTCCTTTCAGAGATATTGCCCAACCATCAACTCCTGGGCCCAAATACTTACGCAGGTTAGAAAAATACTTTACCGTCCGCCCTGAGAAAATTAGGGCAACATTAGCTCCAAGGCCAAATAGTGGGTAGAATTCTTTGGCTTCCTCAACAGTGGTAATCTGCGAAATCAAGAATTAATATTATGCCCTACCATGACTTGCAAAAATAAATAATTTTCACTCTTCCTTTCAAAAAGAAAAGCTATATTCCAGCATATGTCAAAAAGAGGCCTGAAAATAAAAGTAAAGATCTGTCACTAGTGAGAAACGGCAGCACGCACCCACAATATCTTATACTCAATTTATGGGTCTGGCCCGAGTTAACAGAAGGAAAAACATCTATCAGCAAAATCAGTAATAAAACTTCTCATCTAGGAACGAAGTGCTGTTATCTGGACTCAAATAGTGCAGCCGATAATGTTAACAATGGTTAACATGTCTTCATTATAGGAGAGAGTTCAAAATCATTGTCATTATCACAGTAATTGTGGTGCAGAGAAGAGTTTCCATCAGCAACCAGAGTGCTCGTTTTAAATAACATACACCATGGTACAAGAATGATGGTACCAGCATTCTGACCCCTGATGTGAAATAGCTTGGGTCAAGAACCTGTAGGCGACCTCAAAACAGATTTCATCAATTTCTTTTGGCAGTTTGGCTTCCAGAAGCTGAATTTCATGTTGATTCCAATAAAGCTTATCTTGATCCTATTTCTGTCATAATTGAGAATCATCACTTCTTCTATACCTAACAGCTTGGGAAAAAGATGCAAAATCCTGCAACTATATCTGAAAATAAATATGAGTAACCCTTAACAAAAGAATGTCCCCCCCCCCCCCCCCCCAAAAAAAAAAAAACACTGCCTTTTCCAGGTACATTCCTACATCAGCCACATCTGTTGCACAAGAATCACTCATGAGTTTAATATGTATATGTACAGCAAGTACTCCTCTCTAAAAAATGTCTATAACATGTTTTTAGCAATACCTAATAACTGTCCAAGTAAGACAGGAAAATTTTTCAACAACAACAAAAGGAGAAAAAGGAACTAATATGAGTACTGAACTAGCATGAAGTATGTCAATTTGTCCATGATGTTAAAATAAATAACCTGGGGATTCGTAACATTTTTAGCATCACTAATGCACGGCGTACAGAGCAAAAGGAGTTCCAATTGGATCCCTAACCATCCTATTTTCCTCATGGACAGGAATGTGTACTTTTCTACATGTTCATAAAATGGAGTATTAAAAAATGCCATATGAAATGAAGTCAAAAGGTGGCTGGATGTCAAGATTGATTGCAGGCTATCAAAATTATTACAATATCACTCAAGATGTAGTCAGAATTCTAGACTAATTATAGACTGTGCTTAGAACCTAAGTAAAATAGCCTGCAAATTGACATTCAAGTACAGAGAATCAAACAACATCCAGTGATTTCAGCAATGTTGGAGCACAGATATCATTTCATAACAAAGGCTTCCTTTCATAATTCCAAATCATCAAGGGCTCGTTTGGTTCGCGGGAAAAGAAGGGGAGAAAGTGTGGTCAACGGGGAAGGTAATGAGATGCCTCTTGTTTGATTGAAGTTTTTAAAGGAGAAAGATGGAAAAGTTGTATTTTCATGGGAATATGATTTCCACGTTTCATGTAAAAGCAACTTTCCCATAAGGCGGGAATCACTTTATTTTTATTTTTTTCCAAAAAGGCCCTTCAGCATTAAAGAAGCATTAAAGAGGCATTAAAGACCTAATTTTTATTAAGGGCATAATAGGAATTATACATAACCTTCCTAGGAAAGTGGATGGCCAACCAAACATAAGCACTTTGAAAATTTGTCACTTTCCCATAGTCAACCAAACATGCCAAAAGTACTTTCCTATGCATCCTCTTCATAGGAATTTGTTTCTCAGAAATCATATTCCTAGGAAGGCAAATGTTTCCCGCGAACCAAATGAGCCCCAAAGGATATTGAAAAAGAAAAACAATAGAATCAAAATGATAGTGAGCAGCAACCAAGTAAAAATAGCAACACAAACCACAGAAAACCATCCAATAAACAAAAAGTGAATACGCATCAAACAGTATGAACTCAAAAACTCATCCAATATGCCATAGAAAACCATTAGGAAATCGAATACATCCAAACAAAACATAATAGAACGTCTTCAGATGGACGACTTCAGATAGCATAAATCCGGGCTTATTAAGCGCAAAAAAAAAAACTAAAAATAAACAGATGGACATCCAAAGGTTAATTAGAGAATAGAAATCCTAACAGAAACCATTCTGATGAACACGCATAGCAACTTTGTCAAGAACGGCAAAGATCACCTGATTTGCAAAACCCCAGAAGAGAACCGAGATCACCACACTCCCCCAGAGCTCGGCCATGACATAGAACAAACAGAAGCTCCAAATCCTCAAGATCGCGACTGGGCCAAGGAAGCTCGGACCGAGGGCGGCCAGGAGCTTGTCGGCAAGCCCCGTGGGGTGGATGGCGTCGCGAAGGGGATACATCACGAAGGCAAAAGCCCCGAAGAAAGCGATAAAAGGGAAGATCACCGTGTAGAAAAGAGCCTCCTTGGAAAGCACATTCGAGAGCTTGGTGTACAACAGCATGAACCCCACCGCCATTGGCAAGTTCACCCACGTCTTCAAGAATGGAATGATCTCGGCGCTGCTTCCTTTGGTCGTCACCACCAACACATCCTTTGTATCCCTGAGGATCGTATAATTGAAAAGGATACAGAAGAACATGAGCCCCAGCGGGATAATCTTCTTCAAGGTTTTAACCTCGATGCCCAAGAACTTGGGCTTCGGCTTCTCCTCGACGAAACCGCCTCCATCCGCCGTAATCGCGGAAGCTCCGGCGCCGCAGACCGGAAAGCTCTCGCCTTTCCTCCAAGAACCGCGAGAAAGATTGTAAAGGAGCGATCTTTGGGCGTCTAGGGGGGTTCTCGGCTGGGAGAACGACGGATTCCGCTCTCTCCAACGGAGTCCATCGGAACTCGGAGCCGAGGTATGGGCTCGGATGGACGCCGAGGGGAAGCAGGTCCTGGGGTTGGAGATGGTGCGGAAGGCTCGGGTTTGGGGGTTGGAAGGGAGGGAGAGAAGACCGGTGGCCGGGATGACAGCCTCCATGTCTCCCGAATAGCCTCCTCCCGAGAAATTCCGAGGGAAGGGGTGGGAATGTAGAAGATCCTTTTTCTCTTTATGTTTGGATTTTTTCGGAGCGGGGTGTATTTGGCTTGTGATACCGCGCGGTGTTGGTTTTGTTTTGGCTTGCATGGGCATTGATGCAGTTCCCAGGTGTAACGCGACTGGGAAAACAAATATCAGATCTTCCCTTCCCTTGAGAAAAACAAATACCTAATTTCAGCTTTTTAAATAAATTACAAAAATCTTCTTCAGATTAAAAATAAATTATTATATTTTTTATAAAATTTATTTTTATTCAATATTTTAACTGATATTTTAACAAAATATTAGCCAAATAGCTAACTTTAAATAAAGCCAAAATACCACTTCAGAAAAAAATTTAAAAATAAGTAAAATAAATTTAAGAACATATCCATCATTTTCTCCATTCAAAAGTAATTTTAATTTTTTATATTAAATATATAATTTTACTAATATCGTTAATTTAACTAGATGTACGATTTTACAACTATTGAATATAAATATAATAAATATAGATATTTTGTAGATTTTTATAATTTATTTTTTTTGTTTTTATTTAGAATTTTCGTGTCATTGACATTTTGAGTAGTGGGTATTCTAATTATGAATTTATTTATTGTGTATAATCAAATATTCAATGGCACCCTCACCCTGTAGCTATAATTAAACTTGAGCTTCCATCTTTTTCTTCTTTTTTTTTTCACTGACCACATCACTAAAGTAATCCTTCTAGAGGAAGTACATTGCTTGATCGTAAATATTCTAAATTGAGTTTTTTCTATCGGAACAATCTTTCCAAAAAAAAAAAAAGAAAAGAAATATGAAGCATGACTTATTCAAGGGAACATGATGTTTAGAGACATCAGCATGGTTTTTCTGCTGATCTTAGTAGTTTAGCGACTGCATGATTGGAGTTGTACCTTTCAAGGAATGGGATGGGTCAGCCCTTGCCCTCCTTTTAGAAAACGAAAATGTGATAGATATATTTTGTACCCCTATTATTTTTTTTATTTTTTATTTTTGAAAGTAGGAGAGTTAATCTTCATCTCAAACCTACTCCATTTCTCAAGGGACGGTATTAATCAGAATCGAAAGTCCGCATTTTTTTTTTTTTTGTCAAGGCAGATGATTCATACAGCCCTAATAAAGATACATTCAAAAAATATCGAAGAATAACAGATTCTGGAACGTACTATACAGCTCCCTCTCTCCGATCCATAGAGTATTTTTTGAAATGGTTGGCTACGTACGAGATCACCCAATCAACAACCACATTGATCTTTCTGTATACATGCAGAGTCTGAAAAACTACTTTGCAGCGAACTATAGTCCGAAGGTGGCACTCGTCCACACCGCCCGTGCTTCACTGAATTCTGCCAATGACCGTGGTCAAATTATCTTTGAGTAGTACAGCTCTAAACTGTAGCGCCTATTGAGAGTTGAGACCAGCCTAAGTTGCCCTCAGCTCAGCTCAGAATGTCCGCTCCGTGCTTGATGCAGGTGAACCTAAAAAGGCACCATGGGGCGTTTAACAGGGGATTGGTCTTTTTTATTTGTTTTCTTTGTCGCGGATGGTCACGGAATCACCGTGGGCCATGGGCCCTGGAGAAGCATAAAATACTCCACATTTGCCTACGCTTCCGACGGACGGAGAAGAGGGAGACACGTAATCTGAAGAAGATTACATTCAGACGAGCGGTCGGTGTTCCGCCCTCGCCGCGACGCGACAAGAAGGAATTATTGCTGAGCCAGATCAATCACCGAGCTGGCAAACATGCACAAAAATAGATTGAAAAAAAAACGCAATATATACCCGTTCACGGTCCGCGGTTAGACTGAGCCATCAGCTTAGTGATGGATCTAATCATACTAAAAATTTCACTCCCGAGAGAGTTCCAAATCAGATTGTTGAGACAACTAGGACCACTATAGCTCAAAAAATCTTAGTCTACATTGTACGCACTAACATGGCCGATCATTATGATAAGCACTCATGAAGAGAATATTGGACATCTTGACCACAGCTTAAACCAACTTCTTTAACTTTCGACTATAACCGAGGTGAATGACTTTGGGGTAGACTAAGGTGCTATCTTGTTCAAAGTAATAAAGACTAACAATTATGTCAGAGCTGCAATTAATGTACGATCGCCGCATACTACTCGTGTGGACTGGTTAATGTGCAGCTAACCGTCGTGCCAAATTAGGTAACATATATTTATCTTAAACCCCATATAAAAAAATAACCCAATATCCTCAAGTAAGCTCATACAGAGACTCTTCTTAATATATTTTCTTTCTCCACGGTTGCTCTAGTGTTCTAACTTAAACATCGAAGGATTCTCCGTCGGAAACCTTCCTATAAATAAATTTCTTGCAGGTTGGCTCCGATTACAACTAGTTCTCTTTGGTCTCGCCCGACCATAGTTCTCCTCGGTTCTTACCAACCTTAATGCGTATCGTGCAAAAACCGACCACAGCCCAGAATCTAGTGGTAACAAGCACATCCTGAATGTGGTATATAGAAAATAGATGAGATGATTGGTGCAACGCAAAATCATATAGAGCATATAATTTCTCCCATAGCTCCCAAACAAACAATTGTTGCGACTACGAGCAGGAGAATTATTGTCCATGCATCATGTGGCTGTGCAGCCAGTAACGATTATTGATTTCCATGGGCACCATTTATCATCTCAATACACCATCATGGAAACCGACGGTTGTGAATGGCTGCGTGCACAGTCATGCGGTGCACCCAGTGTGGACAATAATTTCTTCGGGCACAAATGAGCTGGGCTGAGTTGGCCTCTCACGGTCCATCATCGCTAATGACGATGACCAGTTGCAGCGTGCTATGCTTCAGACAAAACCAAACTCGACCATCACTGTCTAGAGGCCCAGCAGACCCACCAAACTCGTCCATCAACGCTCTATTAGTTAAAGCAATCACTGCTTGTTAAGAATTATTGCAATATAATTTGGATACAGAACCAATATTAATTATAATAATCATTTCTTACCATCATAGAAAAAAATAATTAAAAAATATTATTATAGTTATTAAAATCATGCACAATCTCGCCTATTATAATATATACGATATTGGATAACACAGCTGCCACATATTGCATATATTGCATACACAATTTTGGTATACTAGCTCTGATCAATTTTTAAAAAATTATGACATCTAATTGTCATATTGAAATTTAGTATTCGTACCAAATTATATAATTTTGTTATTGCATTATACTATATTTGGTTCCTGAAGTTTTATTATTATACCTATTGTATCCAAAGGCTCAACTTATATAAAAAGCAAATAAGAAGAGACCTGCTTGTAGTCTGATAGCTAGAAATGAGTATAGGTCTCACCCAAAGTCCAACGAAATTTGCACCAAATTGGAAGAGATGAGCAAGGAGTTGAAATGTTTCTGGACGTAGAAGGGGAGAAAGGGAATGCTATTTACTGGCATGCCGAGAAGTTGGCATGCAGAGCACTTGGACTGATTAGTCCACAGCCAGATGTTATAGAATTGTGAAAATATTGATAACGGGTTTTGATTGTCACAGTGCAATAAAGTTTGCGTCCCAAGTATACAGAAGAGAAGCTATCGTAGAGAAATCGTCCACGCTTCCACCATTTCAAGGGTGGATTGTGTTCTTGCAGCAATTATTGGTGTTCAATTTTGCATCATGAGTAAACAAAGCAGCTCTAGGTTTTTTTTTTTTTTTTTTTTTTTTTTTTTTTTTTTTTTTTTTTTTTTTTTTTTTTGCTAATGCGGGTGGATCAGACCTGACGGGACCGGATACACCCAATAAAGTCAAAAAATAGAATACCTCGGAGTGCCAAGGGCAACTCCCCATGGCCAATCCATAAGGTGCCTCCGGAGTGACAAGCTACATACGCAGCTACCCAATCCGCAGCACCATTACCTTCACGGTAAATATGCTTGGCCTGAAAGGCCCATCCATCCCTTGCCATAACCCAAATGTCACGGAGCAAGAGATGGTCACAACCGCCACGCCTTGGACCCCCTGGATCCAACTGACAACGGTGGCTGAGTCACCCTCCAGGATAATGGACCTAGCCCGTAAGACCCACCGGGCATGGCGAAGGCCTGCCCAAGCTGCTGTCAGCTCCGCACTCGGAACTGAAGTGTCAAATAACTGACTGCCACCGGCAGCCACAACCCTGGCACACGGGTCCCGGATAACAAAACCCGCGCCTCCCCACATACCACCATCCAAAACAGACCCATCAAAGTTGATCTTGAGGAAACTCGGGGGTGGGGGCTCCCAGGTGAAAAACACCGTACGAGAGACTGCCGAAGCAGAGTGGGAACCCCAGGTGTCCCGAGCTATCAAGGTCCCTCCAACAGGGATAGTGTAACACAGCTCTGCCGCCTGAACGCGGGCACTCTCGACAACAAATCGCGGCGACATACGTCGTTCGCTGAAGGTGCGAGCATTCCTGGCCAACCAGATCTGGTAGGCAATGCAGGTAGCTCGGACAACCTCCTGACGAAGCACCAGGGACTCCGATCCCTGACGCATGGCCTGTAAGAACAGGTCCCTACATCGCCATACCACCGGTGGGACCCCTGCCAGCCGCCAAGTGCCCCTAGCCCATGTGCACCGAAACAGGGCATGGTCCACCGTCTCGGCCACACCACAAGCCCCACACACCAATGGGATCCTCACACCTCGACCTGCGAGTACAGCTCTCGTAGGGAGACAGTCCCAGGCCACCTTCCAGAGGAACAACGCAACCCTCGGGTGGAGCCCCAATCGCCAGATCCAGACAAAATCCGGGCCAGGCTCGTAATCCTGCCGAAGGATATGGGAGAGATCGCCTATCCTGACCCTGGATCTGGTCGAGGAACCCCACACACGTACATCTGGTCCGCCACTCCGTGGTAACGGTAGTGAGCGGACCCGCTCCGCCAAATGCTGCCCGAACAAATGGGCCAACTGAATCTCATCCCAGCCAGCCACCCCGGGGGTCATGAGATTACAAACCTGTAGACCCTCCCCAGCCTCGACACTAACCATAGTCGGCCAAAGCCGCAGCGGGAGGCCGTCGACCCATGGGTCTCCAGCTACATCGATGCTACGTCCGTCACCTATCAGCCATCGGGTGTGACTCGACACCAGGGCAGCTCTAGGGTTTTCAAACTTGGCATCCTCCTATGGAAATTAGAGCATCAAACGTCTCGTTCCATCAATCTGTGGTCAGCTTCATGGGTTTTGCTACTTTGTTGAGGTCCAACACCAGGTTCCTTGATGGAAATCCAAACATGGAATCCTCTTCTCGTTCCTACTCTTCTTCTAGTTCTATGCTAAGTTCTTTGGGACTTCTGTTCAATCTTTCAGTCTAGCTGCACTTGTCTAAATCATCTAAACCTGTTAAACTTATAAGAGTTAAAACCATCCTCTAATTTCACTCATTGTTGAATCTATATTTAACCTCACCATACATCACCTCAATGCCATTGATTAGAAGCATGCACGCTCATGATCCTTGTCATTTTAATTATGTACTACTATATGTCCAGTTACTCTTGCCCCATCGAATGCAATGCTCAGTATTACTGCATGCCATGCACTCCAAAATTCAGGGCCAATATAGAGCATCAAATGAGCTTAATTATTAGTACTAGACAAACACTGCATCTCATTAAAAATAGAAGCTTTTGATTATGAGAGTTCGACAAATAATGCATATCACTATGCATCGGCAGTCCTATCATTGCGAGTGCTTGTCCCAGCCACCACCTGATAAACAGAAATCTCCATCGATGACAGGAGGAGGATACAGATCATATCCGACACATGCTGTCAACTGTTCGGTAATTTGGATCATCAGAAACAAACTATACAAGCAACAGAAGGATTCTTGTAGGCAGATTGATATCTAAAGTTTGCCCTAGAAAACATGGTCTGGTATAAGAAGAACACTTCCAAGCTGAATTATAGGTAGAACATGCAAACACCCAGAGACAAACTAATGACATCCTCACCCTTCACATCAATAAAATGAATGAATCAATTAGGGTGGAAAATGCAGATAATAGTTTGCCAAAGGGAAAGAGTAAATATGTATTTCTTTTTTCGGCAGAAATCCTCGACCTAATGCCAAGACTTCTTGAAGCTTTTGGCGTGAAGGGCTGCAGTCCTCTGAATCCATGGTGGTGGATCAGCAGCACCAGAAAAAAACGGAATATCTTCATCAGCAAATCTGCAAGAACACCGACCCTAAATCCGACGAATAGTCTCCCCGGGGGAAGACCAAAAGAAGGATTGATGTTGCAAGCAGTGATTGCTTTGAAGCTCATCCTTTTTTTTTTTTCTGAGGAAAACTTTGGAACTCATCCATGAAGGTGTATTTTATAACAGTGTTGATAAAGCTTGATGCTGATGTTAATGCTAGTTCCCCAGACTGAGTAGTTTCCCCACCTTCCACATCTCAGAGATTAAAGCCCTCGCTCTAACACGATCAGGGCAGCCAAGTGTCCAAACATTCCCCATTTGATTTTCCCCTCAATCATGCAAGCAACAAAGCCTTTGAAGCCTCTCTGCCAGAATGGAGAAAAATATCCTCCCCACTGGAATTAATGGACTCTGATAATTCCTTAAGTTTATCACCATAACATAATGTATTAATACAGTCTAGGAGCTCATGGCAGTGCTTTTGGCTCCAATTTCATTAATAATGAATATTTATCTTTGAAGCTCCCAGCAATCCCAGCCTTCCCTTCAAAATTGATGTCTAACCTTTGTAACCTTATCCAGTTACAGTTGAGAACCAGACATTGGTGGAAAGTACCACCTATGGCGTGTCAAATACAAAGACAACAGCCCATTTGCTCATAAAAATTGAGAAAAAAAAAGGTATTAATCTAAGAAAAGGATAGAAACTAAAAATTTAATTTTATCCATACTCAATTTGAGTGTTTCCTCATCTGATGGCATGTGCTCTTTGAGCTGCAACCGACTCCAAATACACTTCTTTTACAACAGCAAAAACATAACCATCAAACCTACTTTCTAGTGCTAGCAGAAAATGCATTTTGACAAGATTTTTAATCCTTAAGATTCCACCGGTGCCTGTCAGATAAAGATATTCTAAATTTCTAAAAGAGCATCATGACATGTGTATTAACTTTGGGTAGATCCATAGATGAGATCCAAAAGTTGGCTGTTTGTGTAGCTGGTCAATATATCAAAGCAGCTCTTCAATCTCTTACAAAGCTAGTGCTTTATTGACCCAAATAATTAACAAGTAGCATCTTCTCACACTCCACAGTCGTAATTATTTCCCCAAGTCATCATAGAACTCAGAGGCAAAAGCCTTTCAACTTGTAGTCTAAAGAATTAACAAGTAGCATCTTCTCAAACTCCACACTCATAATTATTTCCCCAAGTCATCATAGAACTCAAAGGCAAAAGCCTTTCAACTTGTAGTCTAAATAATTAACAAGTAGCATCTTCTCAAACTCCACAGTCGTAATTATTTCCCCAAGTCATCATAGAACTCAAAGGCAAAAGCCTTTCAACTTGTAGTCTAAATAATTAACAAATAGCATCTTCTCAAACTCCACAGTCGTAATTATTTCCCCAAGTCATCATAGAACTCAAAGGCAAAAGCCTTTCAACTTGTAGTCTAAAGAAAGCCCTCCATTTCCCACATCAAAACTCCTATGCTGATATTTCAAACAGCCATTGACAAATAAGTCAAAAATGAAAACTCATTTGAAGTGTAGAAACACCTTAAAAAATTCAGAATGATAAAAGATACACCAACAAACATTCCTCCAAACTATCTTAAGAAAGTTTATGGAATACTATAAGGGATCTAGTGGCAAAACACGGCGTGCTAAAGCTCATTAGTTGTGCTCTAACAAGCACATTAGAAAGCTCATTAGTTGCGTGTACCTTGTATCTATATATTGCTTATACATGCTGTGCCTACTAAAAATATGAATGGCAACCTCTTTCTGCAGAAGGTACCCGGTTTGCACGAAACAAACTTCTGATGTGTCGACACATCTACAATATGAACAAATAGTGATAATATCATACTGGTTCGCACATATATGAAATAAAGCATGTCATATACACATATCAAGATTCTTTTTCTTGTTTAGAAAAAAGGCGAATAGACTGTATTAAGAAATTGCAAAACCAGAGAAGTTTCACAATAAAAGCAACACTAGCTTAGATTGTCTGATCCAACAGCAATATCAAAAGGTTGTGCCCAATGATGTATAACCTTTCTACATCATAAATTTGCCTCTCCGGCAGCAAGAATAAATATTTACTTGGAATTCATACTTTGGAATCCTTACCAGATACAACTAAGCTTTGGTTCTCATCCTCAGAACCACTGCCCTCAACCCCACTATTTATCTGCCTAGAAGCAGTAGAGTCATGCTGTGATGAAGGGCTTCTTCCCCTGCTGGTAACTGATTGTTGATAAAGAACTCCCCCCACAAGGGTAAAAAGCAGGCAAATCAAACCAACTGGACTTGCATGTTTATCCCAGATCAACACATTAATAGCAACTGTGAGAAACTTATTGACAACACCAGTCACCGTAAATGCTGTAGCTGAGATCGCCTTCCTTGCCGCAAACCCAAAGAAACTGATGAGCAATCCAAAAACACAAGACACGGACACAGCAACGGATGCAGTAAAACCAAACAAAGTCTCAGAACTTGACCCGACAGCTCTGAAAACATCAGCATATTCCCCTGTCAGAAACCAAAACACCGGAGCCATCATCAAGGACAGGAGATTATTGTAGAGCACAAAACCCCAGGTGTTCAGCCCCATATTCGTCACCATGTGCTTAATGTAAACCATCTCAGTGGTGATCGTCACCAGATAAGCAACAGCCCAAGAGTACGCGGTGAGGGTGAATGCTGAATCGGTCATCACATACCCAACCGCACCCCCCAATATAATTACAAGAGATAAGAATGTGAGCTTTGTAGGGCATGGCTGCTTTCTAAAGAAAGTGTCGGCAATGGCGACCAGGAGGGGAGTCAGGGATCGAAACATGATGAAAGTATCGACATTGGCATGGCGGAGGAGATTGGTGTTGGTGAATATGGCAAGGTAGAAGATGGTGGCCGCAGGAAAGAATTTCTTGGCAGTCTCAAAGGTGAAGGGGTCGTGGTAAAGAAGCCCTAATTTTCCGAGAACCCAAACACCAAGAGAAGAGGTCAAGTACTGCAATGCAGTTAAAAGGCCAGGGTAATTGAACTTTGTGATGGCAAACTTGTTTATGATGGACAGCAAGCTAGAACAGAGAGCATATCCTACAACAAGGCTACTGGTCGCATAGTATTGCGCTTCCAATCTGATGGCCGCCATGATCGTGGACTCTGCGACGGCAAGAATTAGAAACTGTTTGAGTTGAAATCTTGAGTTTCCGTCCACATACCTGCAATAAAAGCAGAAAAAACAGAAACTTATAAACCCTAATAGACACTTCGACCGAATCCAGATCA
Source organism: Phoenix dactylifera (assembly GCF_009389715.1). NCBI lineage: Eukaryota > Viridiplantae > Streptophyta > Magnoliopsida > Arecales > Arecaceae > Phoenix > Phoenix dactylifera. Next base: position 3,893,489 of record NC_052399.1, read on the forward strand.
ACCCTACCCGATCCACACGAGAAAAAGATTTTAAACAACGACCTTTTCCCTCCAAAATTCACAAGAAAGTATGGAGCGATCACAAAAATCGAAACTCGAAATCCAATTTTTGCTCATTGTAATATTCGAAGTGCGGCAGATTCGAAAGATTAGGATCTCCGACCTCGGATTCAAGATTTCAAACTGATGGATTCGATAAAACTGCCGATCCCAACGAAAGTGAGCAGAATCCAGGACAATTTCGCCGGCTCGGAGACTCTCCTCCCGATCCGCTAGATTTGGCGGGAATGCGAGCTCGAACAGCTGGAAATCACCAAAATTTCTCGATTCTAGATCTGAAGAAAAAGGAATGGAAACCTACCGCGGCTGCAGAGTAAGGGAAAGCGCATCAAGATCCGAGGGTCGAGCGCAAGGAATCCGAGCCGCTCTTGCCTTCGGGAGCTCCGCAAGCGGTCAATGGCGAGCTTCAAAACCTTAACCCTCGCTCGTTCGATGTTGTCGGCCCCTGGGCGGTCGACCCTCCCATATCGAAAAATCCCGCTCCGATCGCAAAACCCCTCGAGGGACTTTCACCGTTAAATAACGATCGGGCGGTTGTCATGCCTTTCTGGTTGGATAGTGATCAGATGGTAAAGAGTCGGTGGCCCAAGGCCAGGAAACATTTATTGGACGGTGCATGATGCCGGGACAGTGATCCAACGGAGCCCAGGCGCAATAATAAACACCAGCGCTCCACCGACACGGGAGTCATTTATTGCATATTTCCACCCTGCACGTCCGGTCACAGGGAAAAGCACCACCTTTTCATAATGGAGCCACATGTGTGTGGCTCCCACTTTCTGGAGTCTGGATGGCTGGTGCTTGATATAAGATCACAATTGCAAGAACATTTGATTCAATTTGCAGCGCATCTGATCCTCGAAATGTTGGCTAATGACACGTTTTAATTGATCTGTACCTCGTGTGAAGTATGTCTCTTTTTGATGGGTTCGTGGTCTTCATCTCCGTCCATGCGTGTCGCCTCCGACAATCGACGATCCAGATGTAACACAGCAGCGACCCACATCAATCTTCCATCCATTTTTGTTATAAACTTCTCTCCCTCTCTTCCTCTGTTGGAAAACTATTATTTTTGCCTAAAAACTACTATAACTTTATTTTATAATAGTATTATAAAAAATAATCTACTAAAAAAATTAAAAAAAGTTTGGCTGAATCGAGACATGCCATATTCACTGCTCTAAAAATATGATTCGCTCCCTACGTGCAGATTTGCAGCGATCTCGTCGTTAGAGTACAATAATCTGGTTTAGTCGAATACTTCTCTAACGAGCACGATCGTTGAAAAAGCTAGCTCGATCCTCTTCTAACGAGCATGATCGTTGGAGAGGCTTGATCCAATTGAAAATATCACATTTCGACCGAAAAAATATGATGTTTTTAAAGATGCGTAATATTTTGGAAATGCCGTACCTTTTCAAAAGCTAACATTTACTTCCAAAAATTAGAGATAAAAAAAATAATTATTTTTAGTTAAAACTTCAATATTTTTCTCATATAAATATATTTCCTTGATTACCCTCGTTGAGCTACTTGGACCTTAGAGGGCACCCTTTGAGAGCTTTCATATTAGCAGGGAATATGACTAGAAAGTTCTGACATTGCTTACAGTCCAAGTGATAGGCACGCAATCCGTTTGCCTTTTTCTTTATCACTAAATTATTATTTTTTTCCTTTTCTCTATATTTGAATGATAAAAATGCATTTTGGGTGATTTCAATATTCAAGAATTAGTTTCAATCGCTCTCTATTTCATAGTTGATAATAATAAATAGACTAAATTACAAAACCTTCCTAAAGTTTATATTTATTACACTTTCATCTAATAATTTGTAAAACTTACATTTGCTCCAAGCTAAATTAACGTCGTTAATAAATTCATTTATTTTATATAAAAAATCAAAACAGCTTCTGAGTGAGGATGAAGATACATGCAATTTCTTGTATCCCTATGTGGTGGTTATGTGGCATAAGGTTATTTTGATCATTTTTTTAAAAAAAAATTGATGTAGTGTTTGGATCCCATTAAAAGTTAACAGTTTGACTAATATTTTTTAAAGTTATGGATTAAAGTTTAGAATGAAGATAAACCTCAAGAGGGTAAACATAAATATTTTATACTATCAAGTGTAAATATAAGTTATCTCTGATTTCTGAGATATTTTTATAATTTTAATAAATATACAACAAGCAATTTGTTCAAAAAGTATTAGATATAAAATTTTGATAGAAACAAGATTTGATACACGGGTTCGTAATTATCATAGTTGTCCACCTTGAGCAAAGCATGGCTTTGCCATTGGCTCGAGAACATGTGCAATAAGCCTAACAGTGAGCTATGAAATTGATCTGATAGTGTCTTGGAGTTATTTAAAAATACACAATTCTACATGATTGCTTATCTCATAGCATGATCGGATAGTCATTTGCACATGATCGCAATGGTCTTATGCTTTAAAGATCTATCGCTGTCTCGTGTTATATATCACATTTTGTTGGATATGAAGTTAACTTGGATCTTATTAGAAAATTTTATGACCTTAAATATCCTGATATGCCCATGCATATAAGAGACGTTTGTTTACAATGAATCCTTAAAGGAGGAGTTATGCACAAAAATATAGAACTTAGCCATATAAGAGACGTTTTTTATTTAATATGAGAACTTAGCCTAATGAGAAAGAAATTACAGCTGAGCTTTGTGAAAACTTGGTGACTGGGGATTTTGGTAAACAGTTAATTTTTTTTCTCTTTTCCCATATTTTTATTTGAGAAGGCTAGAGGAGAACTGCTATACATAGGCCTGGCTTATTCAAATCTACTTTTCAAACAAAGCACATGAATTGCATGAATTCTATTGGCCGTACTGGCTCAACCCATAAATTATATAAAATTTTTAGCCTCTTTCTGTAGAAAAATTTAAACAAGCTCTTGCCAATATTGAATCCACGATCTGCTGCTGCACAATTTCGCATTCAAACTGCCCCAATAGAAACGCAAAATTATTGACATGCACTCCTTTTCTTTAACAAGAAAAGGGTAATCTTATCATGTCGCGCCGTGTGATAACCCCGGCTTATTCTCTCCGTCCCGTTCACGGAAAACCCCTCCCCTCCCCCGCGGCACACGAAGGAACCCTAACCTCGTCCTTCCATTCGATCGACGGGAACACCAATTTCTTCTTTGATCTTTTCTTGATCAAGATCCGATCCCCGCCTGAAGGAGTTACTTTGCTTGCAATTCTTTTTCTTTAAATTTAAAGAAAGGGAAGGAACGGATCGGTAGGCGATGGCGGGGTCAAGCTCATGGTCTCGGGCTTTGATGCAGATATCGCCCTACACGTTCGCGTCCATCGGAATCGCGATCTCCATCGGCGTTTCGGTCCTCGGGGCCGCTTGGTGATCATCCGAGTCCTGTTCATCTTTCTTCTTCCTGCTTCTTTCTTCCGCTCTGTTTTATCTTTCTTTTATAATTATTTTTCTGCCTTTTAATTCCTTCAGGGGAATTTATATAACGGGGAGCAGCTTGATTGGCGCGGCGATCAAAGCTCCAAGAATCACCTCAAAGAATCTCATTAGGTATGCTGTTCCCCTTCAATAACCTAAGAATTTTCTCATAGAGGAGAAATAGTTATTGGATGCAATGTTCTTGTGGAATTTGTCGTGCTTTCCATTCAGCACAAAATTACTTCAATATCTAGCCGATACTTCTCGTCAATTTTTTTTTTAAAATAAATAGAAATGGAAACATTTTTTGTTAGATATCTATGCAATCGAATTTGGTTGTTGGTGCAAGTTTTGGACAGGAAATGGTTTGTCCGAAACTAACTTGGAATATGGATTGCCTTAGAACCACTGTTTTCAGGAGCTTGTTTAGGGTATGAAAGCATTTTTTTTTTGTTAATATGTGATCTAATGAAGTCCTCTTCTCTTAGGCTTGTTATGTTATTCAGGTTTTGTTGAAAACCAATTTCGAAGATGGAAACAATTTCACTCTGTGGCTAATCCTGCTTATGGAGTATATTATTTGAAGATATAAGAACTTAGATCATCATAATCATTTAGATGAGTGCATCTGGCAGCGTTTCCCTAGCAACTGGAATCCTTTTTTAAGACAGAATACAGAAAAAAACAATTAGCACAGATGGACCAAAATGTTGGGTTCAAGAAGTACTCTTCTCTCCTTCACATGTTAGGCATCTACGAAATAGCTCTCAAGAAGAGTCATGTCGGAAGGCATTAACCTTGAAGAACCATCATTGTTCTTATGCATGGTTAACATGCTTAGGTAGGAAGCTATTGACTTGTGGTGTCTAATATACTTGCTGGAATATTTGTTTTTGCATTTTACACTACCAACTTAAGTAATAACACATAATTAAAAATCACTGATTTCTTTTGCTGGAAAGCAAAGGAGAACATTCCCTTTGGTATCAGCCTGAACAGGTGATGAAATGATGGGTAACAACCGACAGAGCTTGATCATGAACAAAAAACCATAACATAAACTTGCATACTGATGACATCCTTCGCTGCCTTATGACTGTAAAGGGTTTGAAGATTGCTGTATGCAAAAAAAAAAAAAAAAAATATAGGGATGGTTTTAGCAAGCAAAGAAGAATAGAATTAAAGTGCATTGCGACTAGGATTCCTGAGGTAGTAACCCCTGCATATGGGTTTTAACATGCCAGCCAAAATAAAATACCTAAAAAAATCAGTAAAAAATGATGAGGATAAGAGCATTTAAACTCATGAAATGTTGGTGATGGGATATCTGGATCGAAGCCATGGTCTATGGCTAGCATGATAAACCTCGCATACTGGTCAAAATCCATGGTAAAAAGTTGCCCAAAATCCATAGGAAGAAGGCCAAATATATAGGGACACTATGTCAAATAAGGGAATTCACAAGCTATTGGTTTGGATTCTTTTAGGATGTTGGACGATATTTGTCACTGTTAGACGACCTTTATCCGTGCATGGTGTGTGAGAAATGTTTATAATCAGTCTTTTGCTTGACTGGCTGTGTTATTAGGAAAAGGTGGTAACAAGCATTCACATGCCAAGTTGATCAATATGATGACTGTTGCAATGACATATGCCAAAACTAGGAAAGTAGACTTTGAATATGAATATTCATTCGGAGGCATTGGAATAATCCTAAGAGGGAACAAGACCATGGAATATCTATGGAGATAATTGGTTCATGTGCATGAGGCAAAATTAATTGTACTTTGATATTTAGGTAACTTCCATGGTGGAAGACAGGAGATGGGTATGCCCTTAGCAAACAAAGAAGGCTTGGAGCCAGGGTTAACAGATTTGAGTATAGGAGATGACCTTAACAGAGCTAGATGAAACTATAAAGAAGAATTCCAAGGTGCTTTGTGATACCAGGCATGCTCTCTAGTTTTGATATTGGGAAGCCTGATATAGAACAGAGAGAACTTACTGGGGGCTAACTGTCTCATGATTCTATGGTCAAGACAAGGTCTACTTTAATTGATAAAAATACATTAACATACATTATAGTTCGTCATATCCGAAATCATACTCTCTCATGCAGATGATTTTAGATATAAACATGGTACATTTTAAGCTCAAACATGGATCTTGAATTATAGGTAGCGTTAAATGGTTCTCTAATACTAAATCTATGGTATTTAGGTCAATATCTTGATGACTAAAAGGACAATGCAACAAGGAGTACCCTTTTATATCTAGAGTATTATGTTAACTTCAGTATCTAGGCATATGGTACACCGCTTTATATTTGTGAGTCAAGTAACATGCTAAGACAACTCAAGTTTACAATTTCCAACTTGCCAACTGCCATTAGTCTCTAGTAATTGTATTTTACATAAACATTTCCTTAGGGATTTGATATCGTAATTGATGGGCTCGATCTAGTTAATAAACTGCAAGCAAGAAATTACTGCCAAACTAGTGCATTAGGATATTCCTTTTTATGTTGGACAATCTATCATTATGAGGAATTGCTAAAAAGATTATATGTTTAGGTTATTTAAACCATATAATAAGTGAACTTGACTGATATTTAGGAACCATTTATTCATTTAAACATTTTATTGCAATTCTTTATATGTATCATTATACGTTATCAACTTACCACAACCAGGAAGACTTTTCTTGTGAACCTGATGCATGTTTATGTTCTTGGAAAGGTGACTATTTTATTACATAAAATGAATATTGAATGAACCATCGACCATATGTTACTTATTTCACTAAATTGTCCTATTTTAAAGAAAAGAACTAATATAATATAAGACAACTCAGTACTAGATAACAGTGCCAATACTAAAATCACTGTCCTATATGAAATCTAGACCTTCATCATCATGGGTATGGATGGAAGATGATAAAGTGATCCTTGCATTTGACCTTGACCTTCCATGCCATCTTATTATTCATCAACTGTCCCATATGCTCATTTTTTATAAAAAATGCCAGAACTGCTATCACAATAAGTGCGCCTTGTTTCAGCTTTTGGGAGGTTGAGCTTTAAACTGTATTGCTAAAATCAGAGTACGGCAAATATATTTGAAAGATAAAACTCCGCCTATATGAAGATACTATGTGGAGAGGGCCAGAAAGGTAGGAAAACAATCTTTGTTCCACGAAGAATCATGAACCTGAAGTTTCAATAATTATATATTCATGACATCACCAAACCAAAGACTTCCCTCCAAATTGGCGTGACGTCAAAAAGATTCTCCAGCTGCTTCCTCTGTGCATATTGTATATTTTTTATGTCCTTTAATTCTGAAGTTCTCTTTTAAGCATTGGATCATGGATAATCCTAATAAAGAACTCCAATTAAGGGACTGTTCAGATACCTGTTGGTGGTGCAGGGGCTCCAACAGCCTGTTTGGTTGTGCTGCGGTTGGAGTTGTGGGTGGAGGCAAAGGGAGGAGGGCTGGGGTGGGAAAGCAGCAATGATGGTGAGGAAGTAGGCAGGAGGCAGGGGAGAAGGGGTTAGTGACAAGTAAGGGGTGGCAATAGGGCGAAGACTGTGGGAGGGGGGCCGCTGCAAGAAGCGGAGGGGAGGAAAAGAGGGCAGTGACGACAACATCACAATGATCTAGAGGGGGGACGGGAGAGGGCAGCGTCATTGCCGATCTTTCGGTCATGGAGTATGCCAATGATGCTGCTCTCCTCCATGGAGGGGGACTAGGGGACAGCGGTGGAGGCCTCCTCCTTGCCCTAGGGCTTCTTCTCCTCCACCATAGATGTTGGAGGTGCTTCTTTCATTGGCTTCTTGGGGCCTTCCACCACCTCAGAAGCAGGTGGTGGGGGTGCTTCAAAGAGAGAGATAAAGAGAGAAGTTGCACTTGGAGGAGGGTTGATCATGGGGAAGAGCCCTCTTCTTTGGCGATGGTTCAATGAGGAGATCAAGGTCGAGGGTTTCAATTCGAGGGTGTGGCTATCGTTCAGACCCATCGCTGTTGCATCGAATTGCTCAAAGATCAAGGAGTTGGGATGTTAGGTGAGGAAAGGAATGTGAGCATGAGACCTGCAGCTCGTCCCTTGATCGAGTTCGGCGCGGGATCAGTTGCAGCATTTTAGCCTTGAGCTGCATGGATCCTGCAGCCTCCGCTCCAGTTATGGGCTGCCAAACAGGTCCGGTGGTTTGCCCCTGCTGGAGCTGCAGTGCGGATTGAAATACATGCAAGTGAAACTGCAGGGAACATGCAGCTGTGTCCCTCCAAGGAGCCCCTAAAAGTGTTTGAGTTTTGGAGTAACACTCAAGCGGCAAAATATGCGCAACGGAATTTTACTTGTGAAACTGCATTTATATTGGTGCCATTAGTGATCTTCTGCTTGGAAGTGGAGGTTGCTCCAGCCATTCAGATTCGTGCATCTGTCTAGGAAGTATGATCGTTTAGGATATTCCTTGATAAAGTTCTGTCTCGTTCTAATAGACATGCATGCACAGATGAACCCACACACATGAACAGATCCACACACTTACATGCGTAGATGTAAATACAATGATGTATATAAGATATATGTATTAGCTACATATGTATGTACGTATAAGGCTGCTGGAAGCACTAGTTGCATTTTCCTTTGGGTACATTGTCATACTCGTGAATTTCTATGCTGCATGTTATGCATGCACATGCCCACATGAAAGGAGTAGGCACAAAAATATGCTGGCAAAAAAAAAAACTATGCGGACATGCCTTGAGAACTCTGACATATACATTAAGAGAGGTTACTATGTGGAAGTTTTTATGCCTGCAAGCTCAAATATAACTTAATTTTGAATTATATTTATAGCATTGCTATTAAATTGTGGGCATACAGCATCCAAGCCATATCTATGAATACAATATCCTTTTCTCCTTTGTTCTGAAATTGGGGTCTTCATATTCTGCTTTATTCAGTAAATTAGCTGTACTTGCAGAATGCATCTTGGAAAATCTGAACAAAACTATCTATTTCTCAATATCACCTGGAGGATGCATAAGTCATGGCTCTTTGTAACCATATAAACAAAATAGTTACTTTTGTTTGCTGAGCAAAATGTTTTTACTAGCTTATAAGACACTGGAAAGGTTTTCTTTTTTCTTGACAAATGAGATTGAACACAATTTTCAAATTTTCTTAGACAATTATAAAAAATTATTGGTGTGAATGCTGCCCTCAATTTTATGACTTCCTAGTGCCAAAAGACAGTGCATTGCGCCGGGGTGGGGTGGGGGGGTTGGTGATGTAATCAGCGGTGGTGTGGGGGTCCCGCCTGGGGGAGGAGAGGTGGGTTTGGGAATCTCACTTCTGTGAATCCCTTGTGTGCTGAGAACAGCCCCCTTAAATTTGTGCCTATACGTGCTGCCAGCTACCCCTCCTTCCAATTTTGTGCCAAAATCTTACTTTAATAAGCACAGGCCCTCTAGAATATTTTCCCAATAAGTATGGGTCTTCTCCAGACAATTTTGGTTAAGATAAATAAGATAATAGATTTTCAGAGGCTGATCCCAACCCTTTCCAACCTATAGCGTTCTCACCACCTTAACTGCATGCCCCCACCCTGTGCATGCATGCACACACCAAACAAAAGAATGTCAAGGCAGGACTGTATCTGAATCATTTTTTAAAAAAAAATATACAGAAAGAATTGGGATAATTGTTAACAGGCCTGTTTGGAAAGGAGAAAATCTAGATGATCATGTGTTAATGTGAATCATTATCTTCAGTTTTGTTTTAGGTTCCCCACATGACCATGTTTCTCTTTATTTCTTTCTCTACGAAATAAAATAAAAAATTTATGGTATTGCACCATTCATTTGACTCTCCTTAGCTTTTCTCCTCACTTTTAAGAAAATAAACTCTTTTCAAATTCTTTAGTCTCTCATTACAAGGATTCAATTGTAAGAAGGTAACCCTTTTATTTATCCCTCTATGGCTATCAAAATGCCACATTATATAAAATTGTTTGTTCTTGTTTAGATGATGTCGTGGGGTTACAAGATATTTTATTTTATTTTCTTCATCCAAGTTGTATTATTTTATAACTGTAACATGTTTCATTATGATCTCATGCACTGGTGGTGTTTACATTATTTCTCTACCTGGATGAATCGCGTATGGTATTTTAATCATTTGACTTTTGGAAGACGAGCCAAAATTTACATGCTTTAGAACCTTTGACAACAAAACATGTATGATTGGTGTATAACAAGACTCCATTAACATGACAAAGTAATCAGTATTCTTTCACTATCTATCATTTCTAATATCAATATCTCGTATATAATAAGTTATCAGCATTCAATTATCCTACACTTCAAAAGACATATAATTTATTTCTTATTATGTGAAGTACGGAACATTGAATACAGCTTGTAGGGTAAGTATATATTGTCTTTCCTATTGAATAATAAAATCTGGCTCCACCCTTATGGATGATCATACTTCTGTTTTATTTTTCACCGAAAGATTGATAAGACCCCATGAAAGACCTAGATTCAGCTGCTAGATTGTACAAAGAATTCTTTTTTGCATACTTTTTCTTTTTCGCAATCTTTGATACGCACTGTGGTTTACGTAAATTTGAAATAATAAACCCTTGTTCAACAATTGACTGCCTTTTGAATAGCTTGTGCTGTTTGAAATTGTCGATTCCCAATTCTTTATCCTTCTGATACGAAACAATGTCTGAATCCAGTTTGTATTGTGATTCTGTTTACTCTTCAAACCCTTGTCAAGGGGCTTGAAAATCTTCTGCAGCCACCCTGGATTCATGCCATATTTTTCAAAACCAGCCATACCACGGTAAGAGACTCCCTGTACCAAAGGCATATCAAAGTGGTACCGAGACTCTAATTGTACCACATATGAGATATATTGATAAACCATGAGTAGATATAGGGAGACAACCTGTACAATCCCTGTACCATGGAGCTTTAGACCTTGGTGAAAACTAGAAGCACAACCTTAAGATACTTTCTTGATACCTACCAGTCTATTTGTTTCCTTTGGAATCTGTAATATTTGACAGAATCCTGAGGAATTGTAGCATCTCAAATTAACATGGAAACTCTAGTCTCTAATTTGATATGCTCAAAAGCTTCTGTCTCTTTCTTCGCATGATTATTAAAAAGAATTAACAAAGATAAAGCAACTTAGAATATTTATCTAATCAAGCAATAACATGTCAAGCAATAAAATGTCTGAAGTTGCAAAACCACCGAAACAATTATTTTATTTGAAAATTATAGTGATCTTGTTCCAGAAAATACGAACTCTCAGAAGTAACAGCTTGAGACAATTGCTTTGAAATTTCATTTTCTGAAAATGGGCACCTCAAAAGCTGCCATATCTGTTTGACGTTTGTCATGTGCTTACAGAAGAAATCTGTCAGGTACCCTGTTTCTTAGGATGCTGTTTGAACCTTTTGCTAGTTTTAAGGAAATCAGAGTCAGCTGTTAAGGTGGCAGCAGGGTTAGAGGTGGGGGACAGGTTCGTATTGCAGTAGGGGGCAAATGAAGTTGGTGGTGGAGAGGCCTGCTCCTAGAGGGCAGGAGAAGTGAACGAGGGAGAAACAGTAGGTTCAGGGAGGTGGGAAGAGGACCAGGGAGGGGGAGGAAACCTGCCAATTTGTATAGATTACAGGAGTCAGACTCGAACATCTTTCTTCATTGAAACGTGGCTTGGGATAATATTTAAATGTTTCTTTTATGTTTTATATCTAATCTGGATGTATGTAGGACATTGTTTTCAACTTGTTTCCACTCTTTGTGAGAAGTAAGATATGCTAGGTAATAATGTGCAGGAAATCATGTGTATTGCAGGTCTGAGCTATTCTGGTAGAATGAATGTTTGCATCTAAAAACAACCACATACCACTTTAGACTAGGTCTCAGTCTAGAGGCTGATTTCAACAAGAAAATTTCTACATTCACCATACAAGAGCGTGCAACTCATCAATAAAAACACTGATTTGCAAGCACTCAGCTAGGATTCTCCCAGCTGAACCACTTATCTCAAGTCCTGTCAGATGCGATTATTATTTTCATGTATATGCTGCATTGTGCTTAAAGCTTGCATGCTTTATGTATGGGGTGCCTTTGATGACATTATTCTGATTGTAATTTTATGTTATCGGTTTTTTTAATTTTTAATTGAAAAAACCACACATTTCTTCAGCGTTATCTTCTGTGAGGCTGTTGCTATATATGGCGTAATTGTTGCAATCATTCTACAAACAAAGTTGGAAAGTGTACCAGAATCACAGGTATATGCTGCAGAGTCTCTAAGAGCTGGATATGCAATTTTTGCCTCTGGAATCATTGTGGGTTTTGCAAATCTCTTCTGTGGGTATGTTCTCATCCTTCACCTCTGTAATTTCTAGAGGCTGTCTTTACTGATGGAGGGAGAATGCAGAGAATTGCATCACAGTTCATGGAGTTAACTGAAAATTGTTTTCTGTGAACAGGCTTTGTGTGGGAATAATTGGAAGCAGCTGTGCGCTGTCTGATGCTCAGAACTCCACGCTCTTTGTAAAGATACTGGTGATTGAAATCTTTGGTAGTGCACTTGGATTATTTGGTGTGATCGTTGGCATAATTATGTCATCTCAAGCATCGTGGCCAGCAAAGACAGCATGAGCTGTTTGTCTTCAGAACCAAACAGGGCCGGTTGCTTGTTACTCAGCGAGGTGGAAGTTTGTGCAGTGTATCGTAACTCTTGACCAGTATGGCTTTGATATAAATATAGTGCCTGTGGAAGATTTCATGTAACCGTTCCATAGAGTAACTTCAGATTATTATATTTGCTTTCTTTTTGATGATTTTAAGATCCTGCCTCTTTGCAAGGGCATCTGTTGTTGCAGAGAAAATTTTTGTATGTCAAATAAATAGGTTTCTTATTACTTGATTCCTGCTGGCACTCACTCAAAGGTGGGGAGCTCCTTCATTATTTCGTCATCGATGTTTTGGTATTTAATCAGCATAGCAGTCTTATGTTTTGGGTCTCTTTTCTGTTCAAGTTACTTTTCCTTTTATCTCCCCTTTTGTTGCAGTGCCAGTGCCCTAATCTAAACAATAAGTACTCTTTCAAAAGCCGGAGCAGCACTGGATTAGATCCTGGTATGATGGTTTACGTGGAAAAGGAAGGGTGACTGACTGACAGGGTAGCTAAACAAGGAAGTGCATTGCTGATGGAAATGGCATTGCCATGTTAAACTGATGTAAGCCAGTCCCAAAACGGATCAACTGTTGCTGCTGATATTTGATACTTGTTTATAACTAGTTATATTGGAAAGTTTTCCTCCACCTACTTATAATTATTTTGCACACTGTCAAACCCCATATTTTGCACATAGGTCATACGATATCATGTTCACAGCAATCCTAATTGCACGATGCCCTTATTACTTGGTGCATTCTTGTTAGAGAATGTTTTGGTTCAATTTTGTTTCTTTTTTAAATAATAAAAACCACTTCATAACATTTTTCACATTTTTTTTTAATTTTACTTTTTTTTACTGTTTTAGCATTTCGATGTAAGAATATATTGTAGTATTAGAAGGAAAATGATCCCATGTTTTCTACCCCTCCTCGTTCTCTCTCTCTCTGCCTTTCTCTTTCCTCCTCGCTCCCTCTCCTTACCCTCACCCGCTGTTCTCCTCTATCTCCGTCCTTTCCTCCCTTCTCTCCGCCCCAATGTGTTCTTAGACCTTTTTGACCACCCTCCTGTGTGGGTGTCAGTCCCAATCTACCTACTTCGTTTTTGGCAGGACCCAGTCTACCTCCTTCGATCTCCCCTTCTTGGCGTATGTGATGATAATGGTAGATTCTAACATGGCTGTTTGTTTATGCTTTATAGCGGGGTGTGTTAATGGTGGTTCCCTCGTTAGCAGTGTTGCCTCCGCCCTGTCTCTCTTTGACCCCACGACTTGTGGTGATGGAGAAATTTCTGATAGTGAAACCTTGGAAACCTTAGACTTGTCGATTAGAGACCTTTCTTGGTTGCCACATTGTCGATTAGGGGAAAAAGGTATGCGACCAAGAAGCTTAAGCATTGCAAGTGTTGATAAATTTGATTTGTTTTGGAGTTTATTTTGGGTGCCTGCAGAATTGCTCGTTGATAATTGACATAATAGTTGAAAATGGAACACCAAAGGGCTTGGGATTAAAAAGAGGAAGTTGAGATGATGCAGATGATCTTAATAGAAGGCTTACAAATAGCATAGAAACATAATAAAAGAAAACATGCTAATTATTATGAAAGTCAAGAACAAAAATATCTCAAGTTAGCCCGCACATTAGTATAATAATAGAGTGATACCAATAACGCCACATGTCTCATTTAATCCTAAAAAACAGTATAGTTTGCAAAAGATGTTTTAGACAATATCTCGAAGAATTTAGCTTCAGCGGATCCCATCAAAGATGGAGTAATGGCTCAAAATTGGTCTGCTTGGTTTCTATTATTACTTTCCTGGCCTTTTACTTGTGAGGTACATTTGGATAGATTTATTTATAATTCTTTTTTCAGAAATACATGAAAAAAACATAAAAAACCTACATGCATGTTCAACTTCACTTAATCATAGGCTAACATAATTTATATTGAAAAGAAACTCCTACACAAGGCATCGCCCCCCTCCTCTCTCGAAATAATGCAACAACATTGAAAGACATACAAGATAAGCTGTTTTAAGTAAAAAATACGTAGAGGGTAAAACACTTGAGGCTTATAGGCACGTTATAATAAACAAATAAAACTCAAAATAAATCATTTTCTTCAAGAACTTAAAAAATCAGTATGTAGATAAATATAAGAACATAGTTGATTTATTTTTTAAAAAATTGTTGAACGTGCTACCCTAGTAAGCTATTAAAATTTTGAAAAAAATATAGATACATTTCTCCAAATTTTGGCCTTTTATGCTTAGACATTAAAAATTTTAAAAGTTTCAATTACCTACCAAAATTTATTTTTATTGCAATTTTGTCCAATCATCTATTTGGATCCTAACATTGTTAATAAAGTGAAAAAAAAAAACCCTTAATCCACATAGATCGGATCATGACTTTCACGTGATCTCAAAATACTCCATCCTCTATCATTCATCTGTTTTGCATAGATCTCAAAGCACCACATCCTTTGTTATTTATCTGCTTGTGTGGGTCTCAAAGCGCTTCATCCTCTATTATTTATCTGTGTGCACAATTTTAAAACATTTCATCCTTTGTCATATATTCACCTGCATAGATTTTAAAGTGCTTCATCTTCAATCATCCATCTATCGCATAAGTCTCAACATACTCTATCCTTTATGATCCATCCATCTGCACATATCTCAAAGTGTTCCATTTTCTATCATCATCCATTTGTATAATCTCAAAATGCTCCATTCTCTGTCATCCATTTGCTCACATAGATCGCAAAGCATTTCCATCTTATGCCATCCATCCGTCTGCATAAATCTCAAAGCGCTACATTCCGTCATCCAATTATAGGTATAGATCACAAAACACTCCGTCCTTTATTGTTCATCTGCTTGCATAGATCTTAAAGTGCTCCATCGATATGACTCTCCTTCACCTTCCTTTCAATTTGTATCAAAAGAAAAGTCTTCTGCTGAGTTAGTGGGATAGATAGTTTGGAAAATTTATAATAGTTTAGTTATTAAGTAACCCTCGCGTGATAACATTATGCAATGAACATAAATGGATAGGCCATATGGCAAAATATTTAGAGTTTTGGTGGCTAATTAAATTTTTTTAAATTTTGAAATCTAGATATAAATTGCCTAACTTAACTTTAGAGGAATGTCTTTATAATTTTTGCTAAAATTTTTGGTAGCTGCATCAAAAGACAGAAATCCTCATTAAAAAAAAAATCTCTTAAGGGTTTAAATGGTATAGAAGAAACTAGTCCACATGTAGGCGAACTTGGTCCTGGACCAAGGTTAGCAGGTTGGAGGCGTTACATTGCACGACCGGTGACCCCTCAAGCCTCAGCTTAGTCTCGAGGAGTCGACACCCTACGAAGCTTCCTGCGGCGTTCGGTGTGTGAACTCCGGTCACATTTCTTCTCCCCTCGCCGCCGGCTTCGCCTCTCCTCTCTCCCTCGGAAACCCTAACACTAGCGCAAATTATCCGGTAGGTTGTTCTTCCCAATCTCGCCCGAATATTAGGGTTTTTCTGTTTGCCTCTTTTCTGTATCCGAAACCCTAATCCCCAAATTTCAATCCTCTCGTACCTTAACTCTCACGGAAGAATAGATCAACTTTTGGTTTGAAGATGATTTTTCGCTTGTTGTCCTTAAAGATTGCATCTTGAAGTGGGGAAGGAGGGCTTTTTCTTAAAGTTTGTATCTTGAAGTAGGGAAGCTTTGGGAACCCGGACTGCGAGGTGGGCTGGCTTCTTTGTGATCCTGACCCTTCTATATCTCGTGCTCGAAATTTAGAAATTCTTCCGGGATATAAAGATTGGTAGGAAAAATTGCGTCGTTTGTTGTGTCTAATGTGTTCGGCGATTGGCTGTTTTGGTTTTCTCCGAATAATCTCTTTTATTTGTTCTCCAAAACTGATGTTTTAGATCTATGGAGTACTCTTCGAGCGAAGATGATGAGCTGGTGGAAGATTGCATGGATCTTGAAGAAGATATTGGGGCATCAGATGTTGATCAGCGCACCGGTGAAGTTACTGACTCGCTTCATTTTGGAGACCAGCTCTGCAATTCTGTGGTAACGGTCGAGCATTCAGTCGGAAATGTGCTACTCACAACCGATGGAGAAGTCAAAAACGAGGAACCTTACATGGGAATGGTGTTTGATTCTGACTTGTCCGCGAGGGCTTTCTATAATGCTTATGCTCTCCGCATTGGGTTTGGCATTCGGGTTGCCAGGTCTCGGAGTGAGAAGCGGAAGGGTGTTGAGGTGTTGGTCATGAAGAGATTTGTCTGCCTGAAGGAGGGTCACCACAAGAAGAAGGTCACTGAGTACGCCAGCAAGAAAAAAAGGAAGCGCTTGTCGATTAGGGATGGATGCCCAGCAATGATGGAGGTGGTTCGAAGAGGACCCGACAAATGGGTGGTCACCAAGTTGGTATTGGAGCATACACATGTTGTAGTTAGTCCAGATAAGGTCCGCGAGATCCAGCTTAATCACCTTTCTGGAAAGGACCGGGAGCATGAGAACTACTTGAGAGAGGTGAGGCAGAAAATCTTTGGAGAAGGTGATGCTCAAGGCCTCCTCGAATATTTTAAGAGGATGCAGGCTGAGAATTCTGGGTTCTTCTATGCTGTGCAGGTTGACTACAGGAATTGTATGACCAATGTCTTTTGGGCTGATGCCAAAGCTAGAATGGCTTATACTTATTTTGGGGATGCCATCACTTTTGACACGACATATAAGAAGAATGAGAACATGATGCCATTTGCTGCATTCATGGGTGTGAATCATCATGGACAGCCCGTGGTTTTTGGATGTGCCTTGGTTGTAGACAAGACAGAGTCCTCATTTGCTTGGTTGTTTGAAACATGGCTTACAGCAATGTTTGGACGTCGCCCTTTATCATTTACTACTGACCAGGGCAAGGCTATGGAAGTAGCTGTTGCGAAGGTGTTTCCCAATACGCGCCATCGTTTATGCAGGTGGCATATCTTATCTAGGTGCAAGAAGAAGCTGTCTGATGTATGTACTAGTTATCCTTCTTTTTATGTTGAATTAAAGAAATGCGTCAATGAGTCTGACACTGTTGACGTCTTTGAAGTGTACTGGAGGTCGATTCTTGATAAGTATGGTTTGAGGGAGAACGTGTGGTTGCAATTACTGTATAATGTTCGCCATAAATGGATTCCGGCATACCTAAAGGGCTCTTTCTATGCAGAATTGTCTACAACTCAAAAATTAGAAAGCTTGAACAGGTTTTATAGAAACAACTTTGATAAGAAGCTCTCTTTGCATGCATTTATTGCAAAATTTGATCAAGCAATGGATTGTCGATTTGAAAAGGAAGCCCAAGAAGATCTAGCTGTACTCCATGACCAAAGGATTTTGAAGACAGATGCACCTTTGGAGAAACAAGCAGCCAATATATACACAAGAGCAGTATTTGAGAAGTTTCAAGTGGAATTGATCGAAGCCTTAGACCACTATTCAGTGAAAATTCAGGATGGGGCTATCAGCAAGTTCTCTGTCGAAAGAGATGGAGATGCTCGTAACAGGCACATTGTTTTTCTGAATGCATCAGAAAAGAAAGCATGTTGTAGTTGCTCCAAATTTGAATTTGCAGGAATACTATGTAGACATGTTTTGGCAGTGTTCTTGGTAACCGGTGTGATTCTGCTTCCAGAACATTATATTTTGAAAAGATGGACGAGGAAGGCAAAGAGTGGTCTGATATTGGAGGATGACCGTGGTGTTGAATTTCAAAATTACTGTCAGAGTTCTCCAATTTTACGATACAATGATCTTGTTCATGATGCCATGAAGTGTGCAGAGAAGGGAGCAACTTCTGCAGAGAATTACAAGATTGTAAAGGATATTCTACAAAAAGCTTTTGCAGAAATTGTTGCTCTTGAAGAAAATGTGGCTAAAGCTGGGCCACATCATGCAGAAAACATGTAAGAAGATTAAAATTGGCAACATGATGAATTAACTGCCACTGCTTTCAAAGCATAGAGGTAATTTTGAAAAGCAGATGTACTAGCTTTTACTAGTTTCATATTATCATTTTGAAAGTAGATGGTACTGATTTATTTTGTTTAATGCAGGCTGAAGCATGCTTGGAAAGTGGACACCAGGGGTCTAGAGATAATGACATCACTGAGCAAATTTCAAGTCTAGAGTTTTCAACTTTGCTTGGCCGTGTGCCTAGCCAGGTCCATGTAGATATTCATATTGTCAAGATTGCACCTTCATATTCCATGTGCGGATTTCATTCCTAGATGTTGATATATTAGGAAAATTTTTACATTAATGGTCATAGATAGATCTGGTTCTGGTTGCTTTTCTACTTTTTGGAATTTAACCTCCTGTTGTTTTATATAGTACTTTCATGTTTAATTTGGTATGAAAAGCTTACTTGATCTGTAGATTTTGGTCAGTCAACTCATTGCTCTCACCCTATATCTGGCTTATAGGTTGTGGATGTTGCTTGTTATGTTGTTTATTATGTTAGCTGGATTTTTATACATTTCTACGTGTTATATGCTCAAGGATATGATGTTTGAGCATCAAGATGCGCACTTGTAATAAATCAATTTCTGCAAGTGTCTTCATTCAGTGCCATATGTTGTTCTGTCTGCTTGCACGTGCACACACGCACACACACACACATGGGTAGGGAGGGAAGGGGAAGCTAAGGGTGCAATCGAGTGCATTTTGCCCGAGATATACGGAAATCAGTGCCGAATCCTTTAAAATGAAAATTGATATCACTGAACATAATCTATGGTACATAAAATAACTAGAAACAAAAAAATCATACAGTTTCAAGTTCTTTTACCCATGCATCAAATTGTTGAAAAATGAACAATTTTAACAGTTGGATGCTATGTCTTCATTTGATCTATAGTCTAGAAGCATCCAAATCAGCTGAAATTTGACCTATATATATTTTAAAGTATTTAGATTGAGATTAATGGTTGAGATTTGTAAATTATTTAATGTATAATATGTTTTAGCTCACTAGGGTATTGCTACTGTTTTTTTTGTACTTAATGCATATGTAAGAGATTTCTAAAATAAATGTTTTTTAGTCTCTAGTCACTTTATACACCATAGATCATGATCAACTGTGTCCATTTTCAATTTATGATGTGCATCATCGCTTTTCAGTAGGAAGTATACATATACATATACATATACAGATACAGATACACATACACATACATTCATATATACACATACGCATACATACATATATACATATATATATATATATATGTATATATATATACATATATATATATATATGTATATATATATACATATATATATATATGTATATATATGTATATATATAAAGGTGTTATACACTGTAATCTTGATCCAGATAACATGCACTGGAAGGGGCATAGATATGCAGAATCATGGTTCCTTCTATATGCAAAATCAGCAATTCTTAGCCTTGCGGCAGCAGCAGTCAGTCACGGTCGGTTCTGTCCATAAATGTGAGGCCATTGAAATTGTCACACTCATCAAATTCCATTTCATCTCAGTACTCAAGGGCAATTGTGACACGTTTGTCATAGATGGTGAAACCCATAATGGACTCAGTCCAGTTAAATGCTGTGGAGATGCCAGATGTTAGAAGTTACACATGTTCAGGACTGAACAGAGCAGCCAAACTAATTAGCTCATAAGCAAAGCATACTACATTGATGTTTTAGATGCTACCTCCCTCATTTTATTCAATATTATAGCACAGTGAAGTTTTTTGGCTCCCTGGAGCTGTTAAAATAATGGAAAACTCAGAATTTAGGTGCCGTTATTTGCTGAATCTAGCAATTCTTTGCCATGGTGCCACCAGGTGTCCCAGTTGTGCCAAGAAAGTATAGCAGATTAGATTGGATGGGCATCCAATTAACTGCTCTTGAATGAATCACTATTAGCAAGTGCAAGTCAGGCTGCTTGCGAATGAACCGAGCAGGTCGGGCTTGGCTCTCTAAGAACTTATTTGAACTCGGTTCGACTAGGAAACAAGCTGGGCTTGAACACATTTTAGAGCTTGGTTCATAAACAAGCTGAGACTGAGGAACAATTAATTCTGTTCATTTATAGTGAGGAAGCTCGGCAGCCTCGGCTCGGCTCAGCTAAAGCTTGACTCATATCTTAGCCGAGGCAAGCTCGAGCAGCTTGGTTAGAAAGTGAGCTGCGCCCAAGCATTCTGGTACTTGGCTCGGCTTGGCTTGCTTGCATCCCTAGTCAGTGTGATGTTGGTCCGGCTACATCCTCAGGCTGTTGAGATGAATGCTTTGTAGGAGTCAATTATATTGTCTGCTACTATCCATCCTGAATAGGTTTATAGGCCAGATTTCTGTTTGGAGGGGGAGGCAGTTAGTGATAGGCATCTGTTTGAATTCAAATGTAAACTGAATATTGTGGTAGCTGCCGCTGACTCTGCTTTTATTTGGTTTGCAGGAGTAGAGATAGAGAATGGGCATAAACTTCCCCGTCCAGCTCATTCATGCTCGTTGATTCATTTAGACACAAGAATACTTTTCCATACTAGGGAAAGAGCATGTATAATAATAATAAAAAAAGGTGGATACACTTATTCATATATATTATAATAACATTCATATTTTATGGTAATATATTAAACATCAATTAACTATTATAATATGCATTTTATTATTCTAGATTTTTGTTTTATAATATATTATATTATAATTCCTATTAATAAAATAAGTCAGTACTATTATGAAAATTCTAACACAATTTTTTGTTCTAATATTATCACACGTTTGTAGCAAATAATTGGTCTAATATAATAGTAATAGTTTTTATTATTTTATAATTATGCAACATAGAAATGTATTATATGGTTACTCTAATATCATGTTATAGTTTTTATTATGCAATGTAGATTTTCTTATTTGCCATATATAATCTCTATTATTTTGTTCATATGAGTATTTATAATATTTTATAATAAAAAGTCTCATTTATTATAAAATAATATAATGTTGTATTATGAATGATACCATTAGAATGCCTTAAATTGTTACTAAACTACTCCTAGTCCATTCTATAATTATTATAATATTGAAATACATTATATTTTATGTAGCTATGAAATATAATAATTAAATGTAAAATGCTAATAATTATTTAGTGATGTGTTAATATCATGTTAATTATATAAATTATTCCTTTAAAAATCTAGTTATGTTAATATATTTAATACTATGCCAATATTATATTATATAATTATTATATTATTAGCATTAGTAATTATATTTATTATATTATGTTATTATAAATTTGACATGTTATGGTATTGGAGAAATTATTTGTAACAAATTCAAATAGTGGATCAGAATCATTCATTCCTGATTATTTCAGGAAACAGATATCCTGGAATTAGAAAGCCATTCTGATTTTCATTCTTGACAACCAAACATGGGGTAGGAGCATAAATAGAGGTATCTTTATTCATTGCAGACCTTTCCATGCTGTATAGTACGGAACCATGTTTAGACTATGCACTCATCCAATTCCTTAATTTTTATAAATTGCCAAAATTTTATGCTTGAAGACATGCAGTTAGTTTGTGTGAGTAGTGATTCTATTTTGATAAATGACAGCAAGTTATTGAGGCTAGAAAGATGGTGAACTAAACAATTGGAGCTGCACTTTTAACATAACGAAGTAAATTTTGCTTTGGCATTAACTTGCTGGGACACCAGGGCAGCATCCTACAGGTTTAACAAAAAACTCAGAGATCATCGCAGGCAAATCCACAGTTCAATAACGAGCATATAACATTGAGTTTTTCTGCCACACCTGAACAATTGAAAGGCAAGGCAGGATGTATCCGACTTCAACTGACCCCAGGCTATGAGCTTTATGGAACTGAAAGAACTACTGCATGTTTGTAGGAAAACCGTTCAGGTGCTGTTCGCCGCAAAAGATTAAATTAATATCTTACAAAAGCAATAGCCGGATCAGCTGTGTGAGATGAGGAATCACTTTTTATTCAATTGTGACAATGTTGTGCTCTTCAAAATCAGCCCATGTATACATATATTTATATATATGAGGCAACAAAATTTGATGCATCAAAGATGAGCACTCTCTCTCTATATATATATGAAACTATAAAGGAGTCGTCAAGATCAGCTGCTAATTTATTCTGGTTTTGTTTTTTTCCCTTTTGTTATTATGTAAAAATAATGGCTTGAGAGTATAGGAAAAATAATGCTGCTCCTGCGGATGTATGAAAGGATGCAGCCTTGCAACTTAAAATATACTGAACACACCTTCAACAAAAAGGTTTATGATTATGGAAGTACCAATATCTTGCTGAGAAAGTGGGGCTCTGGTTTTCCAAAAAGACTCGTCCGTAGGACCGTAAAGCTGGATCAATCGACCTTATTTGCACGGGCCACACTGCTTGCACCATTCATTTATAAACAAAGGCAGAAGAATTTATGATTATAAGCTACCAAACATGTAACGTCCTCATTAGACGAAATAGTTGCGTCAATCCGGTTAAGGTAATCCAAATTCTGGCATGATTACTAGAACCTGATCTCAAAGCCAGATGTTTGTGTCAGCTGTAATGGCCTGCTCCAATAAGACGTGGCTTGAGGTGTGAGTACCGCCAAAAAGCTCCCAGAATCAAACAATAGTTTGCATCAAGATTCTTACTATCAAAGACAATTTGCAGCATTAGGACATCAGAACTCACCTCTTCAATAAGTGTGATGGCTGAAAATGTCAAAATGACAAAACATGCTTCATGGAGCACCTAGAAATAAGATCTGAATTTATTTTTCCAACTCCAGGTTCCCTGGTGAAACACAAGCAGAAAGTGTGATTAAAAGTGGCTCCATCATGCTTCACACTCTTGATTCATCTTGTAGTAAATAGACATAGCATACTCAAACATCTCACATTTAACATAAGCAGCTATCACAACAATCAAGGAAAGCATGTCCCTATTTGGTATTCCATTAAATGACTGCGAAATCTTTATACTACCCAAGCCTGAATACATGCCCGTCATCAAGTTCTTCACATAAGGATCAAACTGAATCACCATTTCAAGGATGAATGTGTGGTTCTTTCTCCCCTGTAAGACCATGCGAAGGCTGCCTAGTGCTTTTGAAACATAGACTACGTACAATCAATGGGTGACAAACACCCCTGGATACCAAGGCACATTTGTCAAACAAGATGAAAATAAATTGCAATGCTAAACCTTTCATAATGCAAAAAATATGGTCCAATTTGGCTATTCCTACTATGTTATCTTCAGCAACAATATCTTCCACCATAATTTTCACATTTGGGATTTCTTTTATTAAATTGCCACTCCCAAAAGGAAAACATATAGTTCTTGCTATTGTTTGTAAGTATTAGATTTTCGATATTATTAGACTAATCTTGCCATTTTGAGTAGGCGTGGACAAGCCTCGGGAACAAAGTTCACCAGATTCAAAACTCAATTGAGTATAAATCTCCGGGAAGCCATAGTTTCTAATCTTAGAAGAATTTGGTTGATTAAAGACAATGTTGATGCTGGAGTCAAGATTTAGCTTTCATCCAAATCTATTTTTTTAAAAAAATATTTTATCATTTTACAATTTATATCCTTTCATTAAGAGAGGAACCCAATCCGATTTGAACTGAAATTTACTAGACTAAAAAGATAAAAGTTTGCATCCTCTTCTTGATCTTTTTTCCTTTTTTTCTGAAGAACCTACGCCTGGATTGTCCGTGATTACCGTATACCATGTTTCATCATCGCACCAAAAATGAACATTCTGATGGACCTTCTAAGTGCCCCATCCTGTCCTCAGGAAAAAAGAAAGGGAGGGAGAAAAAGAAAAGAAAAGAAAAGAAAAATAAGAAACCTTAGATATACGCATAGATGCCCTCTGTAGACTGTCTGTAGACTGGAAGCGAAAATGAGCGAAAGGGACTGACCTTCTCGACGGAAGGGAGACAGCGAGGAGAAGACGGCGAAGGCGAGGGCTCGGGGAGGACGACGGCGAGGGCGGCGTGGGCACAATGGAGGCGAGGGCTTCTCCCGCCCGACCGCCCTCTTCGTCCTCTGGGATCGGACGTGACCAAAAAAATTAGAAACAATGAAATGGAGACGTCCGAGCTCCGTCCGTCTCCGTTCCGTTATCCCGCTGCACGGATCTGAAAGCGAAATGGATGATCCGACGGTAGACGGTGCGAAACAACACCGACCCTTCCTTCGCGCGAAGGATACACCCGGGACGCCTTTTATCGCGCGTCCGAGGGGAGGAGGGAGGAATCCAGACAGCGGGAGCGATGGAGCCGAAGAAGATGAAGAGGGCTCCGAAAGCCGTGGTGGTGGGAGGGAGCATCGCGGGGCTATCGTGTGCCCACGCCCTGATCTCCGCCGGGTGGCAAGTGACGGTGATCGAGAAGTCCGGAGCAGCGCCGTCCGGCAGCCCCACGGGGGCCGGCCTCGGGCTCGATCCCCAGTCCCTGGAAATCGTCGGCCGTTGGATCTCCAACCCGGATCTTCTTCGCCATATTACCTTATCCCTCTCCATCGACCTGGTATTACGTGGTTCCCCAACTACGTTCCACTTTAGTTTTTTTTCTTCTTTTTTTTAAAGAAAAAATATTCGAAGCTAACATTTCCATAAGATTTACTCGATTTTCTTTTTCTACATTTCTATGGCACTATATATAAAGAAAATTTACAAGAATAATTTCATTATGGTCATTTTAACTAATAACTTTAAAATGTTATTGTAAGATTTTTGCTAGTTTCCATAAATTCTTCATTGTAGACAATATTGCATTTTACTCATATATCTGCATTTGTAGTAGAGTAATTATAGCATGCTTCTTATTGTTGTCGAATTTAATTCCCAAATTAGGTTTAAAGAATCATATCCTATATATGCATCTAATACATTGTATAGGGTATCCTTTTTGGACATTATATTATGTATCCAATACATTGTATGTAGTAGCCTATTGATATTATATATGCATCCAACATATTGTATGGAGTAGCCTTTTGACATACTAGTAAAATGTTTTCGAGAAAAGAATTTCTTTCACCAAGTGAAAGGTTCTTCAATCCAGTTAGCTTCTGTTTGAGTGTTAATCTTGAAAGTGTGTCCAAGGTAATGGGGTAGCTCTTTCGCGTGCCATGTACGTTTGATGTCATATATATGTATAGAAAATCTGTGGTTGTGTGATGCTATAAGGTATTATTTTTGTAATTACAAAGAAAGAAGTGGAGTTTTCTTGTAATTAGCTGTGTAGCTTAATCTAACTTTAAGTATCGTATGTGAGAGGGAAATCGAAATTGAGTGTTAGAGAGATAGCTGGAGCAATCAATGGAGCTTCCAAAGAATAAGGGAGCACTGAAAGCTGTGGTGGTGGGAGGGAGCATAGCAGGTCTATCATGTGCCCATGCCTTAGTTACTGCAGGGTGGCAAGTTACAGTTATTGAGAAGTCCCGAGTCGCACCATCTGGAAGTCCCACAGGTGCTGGGCTAGCGCTCGATCCTCAATCTCGAGAGCTCCTTGGCCATTGGATCTCCGACCCAAGTTTCCTTGATGATGCTACTTTCCCCCTTCCAATTGACGTGGTACGCTCCCCTTGATAATATTGCTCCTCTTCTCTTCTTTCTCGCAATCATTAGGAAATTTTGGTTCTCTAGGGTCGTGGTTGTGAATAAGATTATCTTGACCATCTATTCGTTAAGATGGAGATGATTGATCTGATGATTCTCGTTGAGTCCGTTTCTCAGCTACAATGGTAAACTAATCTGCATAAGTTACATCAATTTGCGAAAAACCAGTGTTTTCAATCCGGGGGCATCTAGCCATCCAGTTCAATTACAATAAGAGAGAACTGGAACTAGATGGAACAGGACTCCGAAACCCATTCATGCCAGGAAAGAAGAAAGAGGAAGAGGAAAGAAAGAAAATGAGAAGAAAAGGAATAAAGAAAGAAAGGAAAGGAGAAGGAATAAACAAAGAAAGGAAAGAAGAGAAAGGAAAAAAAAAAGGAAAGGAAGGAAGGAAGTGAGAAAAAAAAGAAATGAAAGAAAGAAGAAAGAAAAAAAATAAAAAGAAAAAAAAAATCAAGAAAGAGAAAAAGAGAAAGAAAGGAAGGAAGGAGTGAGTAAAAGCAAGAGGAAAAAAGAAAAAAAGAAACGAAGGAAAAAAAGTAAAAAAGTCAAGAGAAACAAATAAAGAAAAAAAAAAGAAGGAAAGAAGAGGAGGGAGATGAGGGGACCTACTAGAAAATAGTGGCACCCTGTTCCACAGGATTTAAATCCTTGTATCAAATTACTGCTGTAGGAGGATCATCAAATTGTTTCGTCCATACAGTACAATTTTTATTCTCTAGCACTACTATGGCGATGATTTTAACATTCTTCTCATTGAGGGGAAAAATAAAATTATATCTTCATCACTTGTGGTCTTAACACTCTTTACTTCTATATGCAGAACCGAGCAACAGATAGTGAGAAGAAGATAAGCTGGATGCTGACAAGAGACGAGAATTTCAACTTCAGAGCGGCCCACTGGGCCGATCTCCACTCAATTTTACACAAGGCTTTGCCAGCCGGAATAATTCTCTGGGGTCATCAGCTCTTCTCTTTTCAAATTTCTCCTGACAAGTCTTCTGTTAAAGCTAAAGCTAGAGTAATCCAAACAAATGATGTTGTGGAAATTGTTGGGGATTTGCTTGTCGCAGCTGATGGGTGCCTGTCAAGTATCCGCCAGCATTTCCTTCCAGATTTCAAGCTGAGGTTTGTGAATCAAAAGATGTTATTGTATTTCTAGCATGACTACAAGTCCATTTCTGCTGAACAATTTATTTGCAGGTATTAGACTTAATTGGCAAAGAGTGTGAAATGTGTGTGGTAGAGGGAACAGCAATAAATCCAAGCTCGTGTTTGTTCATCATCAATATGACTGACCTCAAATCTTGTGGGCATGGGGTTGCTGTTTGTTTCTTTTTTTCATTTATTTTGTGCAGGGCTTCTTTTGAAGTCAGCATCTTTGCTTTCTTGGGGGAACAGCAATCGAGTGCGCCTATGATGCTGACAAAAACACCACTAAGGACTAATAAGATGTGGAGGCTGCAAAGCACTTAGCCAAGTTCAAATGAGAATATGGTCCATCTGTTCTGTTATAACAGCAATAATATTGGATGCCTAACTCTTAGTCCACATCTACAATCAGAAAATAAAAATTTATTAAATGCTTCTGCAATTGAATTACTTCAATATGGAGGGGCCTCGGCTTACCATATGCTGTCTGCTTATCTAGTTACAATGGCTATGCAATTCAGAATCATTTATGATGTTTTTTTTTTCCCTCTAATTAATGCAGGTATTCAGGCTACTGTGCATGGAGAGGAGTGTTAGATTTCTCAGGAAAAGAGAGTTCAGATACCATAGCTGGAATTCACAGGGTTTATCCAGAACTTGGGAATTGCTTGTACTTTGATTTGGCTCGTGGAACACATTGTGTTCTCTATGAGCTGAAAAACAAGAGGCTGAATTGGCTTTGGTACATCAATGGACCTGAACCAGAACTAAAGGTGAGAAAACTGGAAGTTTGTGTGGTGGTAGGGATTACATGTTTATGTGTTCTGATTAATCTAACTATGGAGATACACTCTATAGGCAAACTCACTGACTACGAAAGTAAGCGACGAGATGACTAAAAAGATGCATGTAGAGGCGGAGAAGGTCTGGCTACCTGAATTGGCTAAGGTCATGAAAGAAACAAAGGAACCTTTCATCAATGTAATATATGATAGTGAGCCTCTTCCGCAGCTCTTTTGGGACAATGTAGTATTAGTTGGAGACGCAGCTCACCCGACAACTCCTCATGGCTTGAGAAGCACCAACATGTCAATCCTAGATGCTGAAATTTTGGGCCAGTGCCTTGAGAAGTGGGGATTGGAGAATCTAGGTTTAGCTCTGAAGGAATACCAGATGATCCGGCTTCCAGTGATCTCGATGCAAGTGCTCCATGCACGGAAGTTAGGACGTGTGAAACAAGGTCTAGTTCTTGATGATCAGAAGACTTTTGATCCGACGATGGCCGCTCCAGAGGAATGCCTGCAACTTCAGCAGAGAAGCATGCCTTACTTTGAAAGTGCTCCTCTATTACCACTCCCAGCTAGTTCTATGCTTCTATTGAATACAACGCTGTAAGTTACTGCGAAAGAAAAGAGTTTTTATTTGTTGAGCTTGAGCAGTGATGCTTCATAAATTCTGAAAATGGAGGAGTGGTAATGGATTAAATCAGGTCTTTTTTTTTTTTTTAGAAGAGAAATTAGGTCGAGTTGGGAAGAGAGAGGTATCAGAGAAAACTGTCAATCCAAATCCCATCTATTTGTTAAATAGAGCAGAGAATGAAACTTGAGTCCAACAAATATAGTAAATACCTTTCATAACTTGTCTAGTGTAAGTTGTTTAAGACTTTAAATCAGGTCAACTCAAGTCAAGTTTGCAGTTACCTACTAATCTAACTAGACACGAATACCTAAACCATAAATAAGTTAATCTGATTTGATTACTAAATGAGTTATAAGCAAATTATACAGGTCAGACATCTATATTTAAAGCTGACCTGACCTATCTAATAAATGGGTGTGGTCAAGCCGACCTGTTAACAACTTGGTCCTATTTAGGTATTGTCAATGCTGTTAGATCACAGTATCGTTGGGCCAGCCAAACTAGTGGCTCCAAAAGTTCAAATTTCTTTCTTGAATCACAAGAAATTGATCCGTGAACCAGAAACATTGTCCAGATAGCAAGGAGATACTTATTTTGAGGAAAAGATTAAGAAAACAATGGGCGCCAACCGGACAAACCTCTTTGTTTCTTACATTCAAGACTGGTTTGGTTTATGAGAAGAGAAATAGAGTAATATTATATTTGGTTAGAGTTTTCGAAAAAGAACGATGAAAAAAGTAGGTTTTCTATGAAAATAAAATTTTATATTTTATAGAAAAGAAAAACTTATATAATATATGAGAAAGTCCAATTCCATGAGAATTGGTTCCAATTGCCGGACTGAAAACCCCAAATTTGAATTCCCTATTGGTTTCGCCGTGCTTGACCTGGATTTCAGGGGCTAGATCAGGCTGAAATCCAGCTCGGGCCGGTTTGCTTGCCAAATCCAACATGGATAAAATGATGACAAACAAGCCCGTGCTTCTATTTTTTTAGTTTTATTTTTTTAAAAAAAAGAAAAGAAAAAAAAATATATGATGTAGACATGCAAAGAACAATGAAACCAGGCCACCATCAAAGAAGATGAACCGATCAGCATAGACCAATCCATTTATACACTTGTTTCTGTTTTTCTTCGAATTAGAAATGATGGTGAGAAATGCTCAGTTCAAAGATCAAGAACTTGGGACACATGTACCAAGGTTCGAACCCAAAATCTCCTCCGATACAACTAGGCATTGGAATCCTAGTGGACTACCAGTCTGATTACAGCTACTGTGTCAGCAAGAGGGGAAACTTTGGGGCTGTTTTAAATCTCAAGATCATCATCTTGTGTCTTAGAGACTGTATTGGCTTTCCTATCTCCCCGTGCATCTCTGGTTTTTCCTGCTAGATAGATCCCTTATTGGATTTTTTTGATGGTAGGCTGTTAAAGTTATCATAATTCTATATATATAGGAATACTCATCCATAGCGATAACATTAAGGAATCATGTCTATCGTATTGGACAAGTATAACTTAGAATCAGCGAATGATACACCGACATCTCCATTTTCTGTGAAGGGATAGATGGAAAAGCGAGAACAAAATCTGATCAAAAAGAACACTCGTTGCTGAATGCTGGTCGAGAATTAAGGATACTCGTCGCCGGATACTGATTGGAAAGAAAGCTTGTTGTTGATCGAAGCCACTCAATCTTGAAGAGAAGAATACTCTTAAGAGACAGAAGACTTCCGGAAGTGAAAGAATACTATGCTATGAATTTAATTCGGTGTAACTGTAGATTTTACAAAATATTAGATATAAGTATAAACGTAAACTTTTGGAGGGTTTTGTAAGATTATTGTGGTCATTTAATAAAAAAAATAAATGGCACTCAAATGCTATTAAAAGTTAATGGTTTGACTAATATTTTGTTAAATTATTGGTTGGAAGTATTGGATAAAAATAAACATCAAGGATATAAGCGCAGTTTTTTCTACTATTAAATATAAATATAATTTATTTCTAATATTAGAAAAATTTTTGTAATTTATTCTATATACTATTATAAAAGTTTCCTCCCTTTTCCACCCTTCCCTCTCCCAACCGGCTCACCACCCTCAAGCTCGCAAGCACCAACCGTCCGAAGCTCCTCTCCGAGGTCTCTGACGGCCTCATCGCCTCGAGCTCACAGGCACCGACCACCCAAGCGGCCAAGCCTCCTCTCTGAGGTCTTTATCTGCACGGGCTTCGGTGGCACCACTGGGATCGAGGAGGTCAGGGAAGGTGGAGTAGTTCACTAGTCGGGCAATTAAGTTTGGGACAAAAATTAAAAAAATAAAAAAACAAAAGCTTCCACTAATATTTTTCTTTAATTCTCTTAATAGTTAAGGCAGCAGGAGCTAGAATGCACAGATGTGGCCAGTTTTGATTGACTTAGTCTACGACTGAGGTAGCAGACTAAGTCTATCCAATAATTTGTCCAGCCATGCTCAAAAACAACAGGTGGGAAATCCTTTCGAGCTTTGCTTCATCTCCACTTAATTTTCATATGTATCCAGATGGCCACTAAGCTTAAATATGCTCGAACCTAAATGTCACTCACAACCTTCCCTTCACTTTGAAGCCTAAGGCGACCTGCACAAGTTTATATCTATCTTGAGTCCTTTAATATTAAGCATATGGACTTGTTAATTCCATTCAAGCTTAATAAGGTGACAACTGCGAAGCAATCTACAGTATGGTCCAGAAATATAATAGTGCTCCTTGTATTATCCATATTAAAATCGAAAAAAAAGTCTATATCCTGGAGATCTAAGTATTGTTACTGTGGCTGAAAAATAGGTCTGAGGGTGACCGCAAACCGAGGAGGAGGAGCTTTTGTTACAGTGCGGTAACGGACGACTGTCTTCGGCGGACCTGCAAAAAGCCTTGAGCCGAGGTATCTGGAAAGGTTCTCCGATGCTTAAATCAGAGAGGGATCTGGAGATATTTTAATGGAGAGATGTTTTCTAATGAGGGAAGAAGATGCCCCTCTCCCCAGAGTCCCCTCCTTTTTATAGGAGGGGGTGTAGCGGTTACACGCAATCGGATGTAATTGCGTAAATCTTGGGTTAAATGAATTACCTTAGATGGCATGAGATTTCAGGCTAGCTGGCAATCAGTTGAGATTGCGAGGATTCAAATATTGACAACCGTTGTAGCGGAGACTGTGAGATTTGATCCCGGATATGGAGAATTTGGTGATTCTTTCTTTAGGCGGATCGGCTTGACTATTGGTGAAGTCGGGGTCGATCTCAACTTCTGACTAGGTCTTTCTTGACCTCAAGGTCAATCGGACTTTACTCTGCTGAGGTCATGCCTGTCGAGGTCGTGCCTGCCGAAGTCATGCCTGCCGAGGTCATACTTATCGAGATTATGCCTGCCGTCGGATTTAGGTATTTTAATCGTATATGTGGGGCGGTCCACTTTTCTCCCCATCTGTTACAATGATTGCTCATCCGGTCATCATGACTTGTTAAAATCACAACTTTTCCCAAAAGCTTAAACTAATAGGAATGAGATAAATTTATTTATATATTTTATATTTTCTTACACTTCTTCTTACATATAATAGAATAAAATAGATTTATTTATCTAATTTATATTTTCTTGCATGACTCAACTAACCACCATTCAGTGTTAGGTGGGTGACAATTAAGATTTTCAGCATCATTTGGTTGAGTGCCGCTATCAATCATCAATTCATTCATCTGTTTTTTTAATCAAAAAAAAGTCATTCGTTTGTGTATTATCACTACATCGTTTTGATATGATGATGAGAGGTTGGTGCGATGCTATATCTTTCTGGTAACCACATACTACGCCGAGCTGGGGCGTGGGATCACGTGATCGATATGTTCTCATCTCTTCTTGGCAGGCAGGCAAAGTGCGTTAATTTCTGACCTTTGGGCGATGCCAAAATTGATGTCTCGGGCCATGATGAAAGCTACTGCTTGGCCAAAATATTGGATGACCAGTTGGATTAGGAACCGAATGACGTGGACCAGATCAGGAAGTCCCTTGTGTGAGCTGGGTGCTGGCCTGGGTCCTTCAATTTTGTGGCGAGTCATGCTTTTGGGACAAAATCACAAAATAGGAAAAAAAGTACTGATATTTGTACCGCAGTTCCACATTGCACCACACTAATGTATACCGTATATTGCACCACTGATGTACCAATCACGAGCTAACATATGGCACGCAGAAAATTCTATTCCAGTTGGACTCGAATTGTTAGGCTCATCTAAAAAAATTGACGACTTTGCTCTTCGTCTGGTTCTGAGCTCTAGACTCAACTCTATGGGACAAAAAACTCTTCTTTTATAAAAAAAAAGCCCAAGGTACCAAGTATGCATAGTATAATAATTCTATACTGCAAATTTTACTATATTCAAGGTCGCCTTCTTCTTCTCAATTGCTCCTCTGTCTTGTCGCCGGTTTAGGCATCGAAGAACTTCAAGTCGCATCGAAGAAGCTTCGTCTGGTGCAAGCAAAGCGACAAATTACAGTGCCGTTTTCTTCTCTAGTAGACGAAGCGGACACCTCGATGCGACTGAGAGATAGCCCTACACTGGTAGGGTCATCGTGTCTTCGAGTAATCTTTAGTTTTTACTCAAAATATCGTCATCCTTTCTTTATATAAAGACGACCGCCACCCGGTCCGCCTCACCAAACCCTCACCCAACTCCGCACACCACAAGCCGGGGTCGGTAAAAACCGAGCTCGTATATATGGACCACCAGATGGCCTTTTCCCCCACATTCCGCAAGCATCGCGATGGGGTCGGAGGCGACGGTGCCGCGCTTCTTCTGGGGCGATAGCCCCGGCGAGGAGGAGTACTACGCATCGCAGGGGGTGCGCAACGCCCAGTCCTACTTCGCCACCCCGCACGGCCGCCTCTACACCCAGTCCTTCCACCCTATTGACCGCGCCACCGGCGAGCTCCTCCCCGTGAAGGCGCTCGTCTTCATGACCCACGGCTACGGCTCCGACGCCGGCTGGCTCTTCCAGAAGATCGCCATCGCCTACGCCACCTGGGGCTACAAAGTCTACTGCGCCGACCTCCTCGGCCACGGCCGCTCCGACGGCATCCGCTGCTACCTCGGCGACATGGAGTCCGTCGCCACGGCTTCCCTCGCCTTCTGCCTCTCCGTCCGCCGTGAGCATCCGTCCCTGCCGGCCTTCCTCTTCGGCGAGTCCATGGGCGCCGCCGCCACCCTCCTTATGTACCTCCGCACCCCGGAACCGGGCGTCTGGACGGGGCTCATCTTCTCCGCGCCGCTCTTCGTCATCCCGGACGACATGAAGCCCTCCCGCGTCCGCCTCTTCCTCTACGGCCTCCTCTTCGGCCTGGCCGAGACGTGGCAGGCGATGCCGGACAACAAGATGGTGGGAAAGGCCATCAAGGACCCGGAGCGCCTCCGGATCATCGCTTCCAACCCGCGGCGCTACACAGGACGGCCCCGGGTGGGCACCATGCGCGAGCTCGCCCGAATCTGCGACTACTTCCAGGCCAACTTCGACAAGGTGACCGCCCCCTTCCTCACCGTCCACGGCACCGACGACGGCGTCACCTCCCCCGCCGGGTCCCGGTTGCTGTACGACAAGGCCTCGAGCGAGGACAAGACCCTCATCCTGTACGAGGGGATGTACCACTCCCTCATCCAAGGGGAGCCCGAGGAGAACAGCCAGCGCGTCCTCGCCGACATGCGCGCCTGGATCCACGAGCGCGTCCGCCGCTACGCCATCGCCGACGGCGACAATAGCAATAAAGTTCAGCTACTCTACAGGTCAACTCATTAGAGCATCCAACTCTCCACGGTTGGATCTGGTGCTCCAACGAGACTTTGTCCCAATTAATTAATTAATTAATCGACTCTTTGGATAAAAGTTGCAGTACTTGCTATTCAATTTAATAATACAATATATGTGTTGCCGATGGTTTCACCTGTTCTTTTATAAATGGAGGCATTGATGGATCCATCGTTCTCACGAATTATGTTATATACTTATATTTTAGATCCGAGCAGTTGGTTGGTTGGTGAGTGTGCACTATTACATGGAAGTTTTCCTTGGCCCGGGGTTGACCGCCCACTGCCAACTCTCGACGTAGTATTCTTCCGCATATTAGTTACTTTCTGTTCTTTTAAGTAACAGCAAGCATCGTAACATTGACGGTCTCCACCAACTCGTCTTAGGAGTTAGGATTCCTTTCCTATGCTTTCCTTCTTTCGGTTGACTTTTTTTTTTTTTTTTTGCTGGCGGATCTTGGATCCCTTTCCTATGCTTTTCTATTTTCGGTTGACATATATTTTTTTTGGCGAGTCTTAGATTCCTTTCCCATGCTTTTTTATGCTCTTTTTTTCGTTGACATTTTTCTTTTTTTCTGGCGAGTCTTGGATTTCTTTCCTATGGTTTTTTTTTTTGGTTGACATTTTTTATTTTTCTGACGAATCTTGGATTCTTTTCTTATGTTTTTTTTTTCAGTTGACATTTTTATTTTTTCTAGTGAGTCACCTGGGCTGGTGCCTGGTAGGAAAGTGTCACCACATCTGGCATTATATAATTATTTATGATCAACCACCACTCTTTGATCACTCATTTGATTTGCAAAAAAAAAAAAAAAAATTCAACAAAAAATAAAAGAATGCTTCTAATTTCATTAGAATTTTTAAAATAGAAAAGTAAAAAAAAAGTAGCATTTCTATGAAAATAAAATCCTCATATTTTATAGGAAAGAAAAATTATAGAGGACATGAAAAATCTATTTTCTCACCGGTTATGAATTGTTTGTTTTTCTAAAAATTCTTTTAAGTTATCAAAATTCCTGCATAAATTTTTTTTATATCAAAAGTATACTACATATTTCATACAATTTTTCTAAAAAAATGTAAATACTCAACCAAACATAACCTATTTTTCACAATCAACCAAATATGTTAAAATTATTATTTCAGACATTATATTTTTAAAAATTATTTTCTTAATTTTTTTTCGGAACTTAATGAGTCATGGATGACATCACGCCCACGTCTCATGAGATGTTGAGCCACCAACTCCGCAAACCGTCCGCTGTCTGCTCCCAACAGCACACAGCGAACCAATCATCTCTTACATGGCAAGCCCGGCCCCAACTCCTGGTCGGAAGCCGAAGGGACAAACCGTTCGGTAAAACGAACAGTATCCTAGGCCAACCCAACCGATTGGGTCCACTGCCACAAAGTGATGTTAGATTCTAACTGTTAACACGTCACAAAATGTTCTGCTTCCGATCACACCCTTTATATTAAGAAACAGTTATACCAATGATTATACTACATGTACTTACAAACTAATTAAATAAATAATTACGCTACTCTCTCAGGATGAAGGCATTTAATCTTGCAACCACAACGTAATCCATGTACTCTGCAATAATCAGTGTCCTGCAGAACTGTACCGCATCTGATGATGATTGAGATTCTTCTCAGTGAAGGCCCCAATATCAAAAGAAGAACAAATCTATAACCGGATAGATGACCAGGCGAGCATACCATTTTTGTTGGAGGGACAAGTTGGTGGATTCAATTACCTCCAACTTTAAGACCCTGAACCATCTGAAATGCTACCTAGACTCACAAAAGGATAAATCTAAGTTGGTTCTTCATTCTTGTTTCGAACTTTATTTTTTTGCTGCAATTTCATATTTTATACATCTCTTCTGACCGCAATTCTTTTGGTAACCGCATGGATATGTGCCGCTTATCCTTAGTTACTAATAATAACTTCAAAATTTGATTTTTTTTCTTCAAATTATTTATGTAGGCCAAAAAAACCAACCTAATAGGGCAAGACGAATTATTGGATCCTATACCCACATCTGGGATTCCAATCCTGATCGAAATAAGAGCTGCGGGGCTTCTAACTTTCTTAGTGCAAGCAAACAGGATGGCAGCTAAGCTTCCTTGCCTTTTCGGTTTACATATAATTTTTTAATCTTGAGTATTTTAAATAATATATTAAAACTAATTCTTTCAAATAATAGTCAATATCGAGCTTTGTGCCGGTCTATACTCTTCTATTTTAAATTTTTTTTTGTATGAATACCCTCATAAATATTGAATTTTGCTTGAATACCCTCTCAAAATTAATATTTATATATATACCATTGTAAAATATTTATTTTATTATTATCTTTTTTTATCTTAATTTTTGAATATATACCCACGTCATCTAATGCCGTTAACGATTTCAAATTAAAATAATTAAAATACTCTTATTTTTTTCAAATAATAGCTAATACTGTATTGGCCTGCACTGTTTTGTTTTTTTTGTTTTCTTTTTTTTATCTGCGGTCGTTGGCCGGTCTTTCCGATGTTTGGCAGCCTTCCCGGCGGGCCGTCTCACGCTCGGCGCGACCTCATTCTGGAAGTCGGCCCAAATCCTGTTTGAGTTCTGGCCGAAGCCCAAGTTCTTCGAGATGATGGAATTGGGCTCTGGCCTTGCGAGCGGAGCAGTTGCGCCTCGTAGATTGCGGCGAAGTCCTTCAATCTCTGTTGCCGGGAAAAAGAAAAAAAAACCCCAACCCTACCCGATGAGAAACCGGTTAATCTCAGACGGCCAATCCCCATGCCCCCTCCATCCAAGTTTCCGGCGACCCACCGCCTGGACCCTCCTCGACGCCCTATATTGACCTTCCAGAAAAGGAAGGTGGGCGGCGGCCGGCGGCCGTATTTCGATGCGGAGGGTGGGCTAGTGGAGTTGCAACTGGAGGAGGACCTGCCCCACCTGTTCGACGAGCAAGAAATCGACCGGTCGATGTACGGCGAGCGCCTCTGGTTCCGGGATCCCATCGCCAAGCACGACACCATCGACGGCTATCTCTTCAACATTCGCCTCCTCGAGCTCCTCTTCAGGCGCGACTTCTACGTCCATCACGTGAGGCAGGTCTGCTTGAAGCCTGGGATCCTTTTTTATTTTTCGTATTGTTTGTTTTTAGATGGTAGGGTAAGTGATCCGTTCAATTATCCTTTTTTTCTGTCCAAGACCTTGGGTTATTTCTTTAATTTCTAGGCTTAATTTCATTGGAGAGTCATTTATTTGTTTGTTTATTTTCAACGGTGAGAACCCTTGAAGATATCAAGATCATCATGACGCCACTGTAAAGCAAAGTAGTTCTAAGAATAGTTGACAACATTTCTACATGAAACTGTAGGATTTAGGTTTGATTCTTCTTTTAGTTTCATCCTATTG
Organism: Phoenix dactylifera; assembly: GCF_009389715.1. Classification (NCBI taxonomy): domain Eukaryota; kingdom Viridiplantae; phylum Streptophyta; class Magnoliopsida; order Arecales; family Arecaceae; genus Phoenix; species Phoenix dactylifera. The sequence continues at coordinate 3,931,222 of NC_052399.1, forward strand.
ATGATAGTTGTGGATCTTGATGTAAATAATTTGGACATGGTGATCTTGATAAGTATATAACAGTATATAACAAGTTTTACTTTTGCTGCTTAAATAATTAGTCATCGGTTGCAGATGAAAAAAAGGAGGAGGATTAATAGTTTACACTTAGACTGCACGAGTATTCCAATCTTAGTATCTATCTGCTCCCCATGGTTTTTGCCAAACCAAAAAAGATTCAAAAGCTCTTTGGGTTGTCTCAATGATAATCTGAGTCTCTTGCGGCATGCAGTGCCCCTGTAGGCAAATTTTTATGCTAAACGGAGATTCGAGATAAATTTCTATTTCGTCCTTAATTGTCTGCACTGCTGTCTATGTATTTTGTCCTGGGAGATCATGTCGAACCCATATCTCAATCTAATCAACATGGTAAATGACGATTTGCACTTATTTGAAAGACAAGGGAAAAAGTTGGAAGAACTATTGCAATCAAGGTTTGCCATCTCGGTATCGGATCTGTACCGGTGCCACACTAGCACAGTGTCGGCACGGTACAAAATTTTTTTGGCATACCGAGTTGGTATGCCACCCGTACTAGATATCGATACCGAATTAGTATGGTACGATACGTTCCGTAGCATCCTGTTTGGGCCGGTACGGCATACCATGATTGGAATCATAGGCTCATCTGCATGTCAAAATAGAGATAACAAGATAGCATCCCTTTCTTCTTTTCTAGATCATAATTTTCTACTTCTTGTCAGAATTTAGAAGCTTAGCTTGAGGGCTTCCTATGCACCTGCAACTGGTTTTCTCGTTCTTTGAAATGACAATGATTGTATTTTTCCTAAATGCATTGTCGCATACTATTTTACAAGGAGAACCCTGGAAATTAGTTATAACAATATTGAAATCAGCTTTCCTTGGCATTGAGTTTTTAAAATAGTGTAACATTAGTTAGAACTCAGATATATGTGGCCCGCTTGTATACTCGGCAGCATTCATTGCACCAGTTCACCCCATCGAGGGCCCACTTACTCTTTGAGACTGTGACCCGCAGAGGATCACCACTTCAGGTAGGTCTATGCCGTCTAGCACAAGTCATATTTTCGTGAATCCATTTTACATTGTTGTTTTCTTAATTAGATGGAGTGGACCCTAAAAAATGACCAATCAATGCTTTGTTGTCAGTCTTACTTTGTTTCTTTTTTAGGTGTAGGAAGGATTTTACTATATTTTTTTTGTTCCTTTTTAATGTGCAATTACCAACATAAATATTTTGCTGTTTGTTAATTTTTTTAAAATTGAATGATTTGTATTTAGACAGGAATTGATGAGATCACAACAAGATGGACTGTGGTGATGAGATTTGTTCTTCTACCATGGAAACCAGAGTTGGTCTTCCCAGGAATCTCGATCATGGGTGGCAATCCCCAGAACCAGAAGTTCTGTAGCCATGCGATTAGCCTTATTTATAGCTGTAATTAAATACCGTCATTATTCAGAACTGAAATGATATCTTCCAAAATCGCATAGAATCTTTTTCTTTATATTTAGTGTTTACTTTTATTTTCCGCCTATAGAATGTTTGGGATTTCATAATGAAAATTATTTTTCATTTGAAGGTCTGTGGGATGTTTTAGAACAGGCATTAGCCTATTTATTATAAATTTGTCGTCCCAATTCGTCGACCTTGTTTGAAGCATATGAATATGGTCTTTCAATTCTTATGCATAATAGCTGCGGTTCTACAAGGCTTGGAAACACCGAAGTACCAGATACTGAAAAGAACTGCTACTTATGAGGTGTGGATGTTTTCTCAGTGAATATGCTACACATAGTTCATTGTAAATTGTATCATTGGTTAAACATGCTACTAGCATTCTTCGTGTACCATGTCTCTGGAGCAGAACCACATTATTTCAACCCTTTAATTTGTGAAATGTTATTCATGTTATATTTTTATACACCTTAATTTGTGAACATAATTCATGTTGTTTGTTTGTATCAATTTCAAACTTCCAGAAGTTATTTTGAATATCATTGTTATTAGAAACTATTGAGACCTTTAGCTCCTTTCTTCAACATCTATGTCCAACTCATCTGATATGAGGAGGGGTTTCGGCTCCGGTCCCCTGTTTCATTCAAAACATGGAACCCGGAGGGGGGGCTTTTTTAAAATTTGCAATTTTTAAGGAAGTCGGCAAATGGACCGTAGGTAGTGCCTTTCCTTCGCGGCCCTCCGCGTGCTCATCGGCCTCTACCGCCCTCTTTCTGTCTCCCTCCCTCTCTCCCCCTTCTTTCTCTCTCATTTTCTCTCTTCCATTCTCCCTCTTCCCTGCCTCCTTTACTGTCTCGGTACGGGCCCGACAGAACGGTTCCGGGGCGTACCGACCCGTGCCACCGGGCAACCGGTTTGGGTTCCGGTTCCGGCACAGCAAACCATGCCTATGACTATCCCTATCTTTACTCAGGCTCGTGATGACAAATTATCATAAGTATCCATCCAGATTGTTCTACCAATGGACATAGAGTGTAGCAAGTAAGAAATTCGCAACACAATCACTAACATTTCTTGAACTTGAAAACCGCCATGTTTATTTTGCAAAGTGATGGAGAAATTCTGAACTGTGTTTGGAACAAGAAGACGTTTTACATAGAGATGTCTTGTTTACTGGATCTAAAGAGATGCATAATGTGATCTGGTAACGTGAAGATGCTTCAAATCAAGAAAACTTGTCTGTGAACTTTAAATCATTGGTCTTAAGAAACTAAGAAATGGTTTGAAGAATTTGTGCTCCTTTAGGAATTTTCTTATTTGATAATAATTTTGATTCAATCAGTTTACCAGCCCCTGGCGTGGAAGCAGTTAGCTTGCGAAAGCTAGAAGGAGGCATAGCGGCAGCAACAAAATTTAGTGGAGGAACTTGTCCACAAAAAGGAGAAAGAACTGCAGTGTGCTCTACTCAAAGATGGTTTTAAACCTCAACAAGGTTACTTGCTTGCCGGTTATAATGATCATGGGCAGACATGGAGCTTTATAATGGTATGATTTCTCTTTTCACCAGTAAAATACTTATCATGCCTTGAATAAAAACTAAATTGGACTCTGCAGGGGTTTGTAGATATATGATCTGTTTTACGACCAAAGAGTACTATTTCAAATATCACCTTTCTGGAATGCTGAATTTGCTTCTGCTACTCCACAGACCTTTTTTCGTTACCCTCTCTATCTGGTGTATGATGTGTACCAAAAGTTGTATATTTGGTATTTTGTACATGTATCCGGGTGTTTGTGATGCATGTTGTTTATTCTGCAGATTGCAAAATTTTCCTGGAAGGAGAAGTTTACATTCTTTGGATGCTCAGATCTATAAACATCCAACTCTTTATGTCAACTTTTTTTTTTTTTTTGGGAAAATTCTAGTGCTGTGATTGTAGTTCCATGCTTCAGCATAGGGTTAGAGATTAGCATTTGTTGTCAATTTTGTTTTTTGTATTTTGTGCTTTTCACTCAGCCCATCCTCTTAACATTTGTCGTTTTTCTTTTGTTGAAAATGCTCTCTTCTTTTCCTCAAATAAAAAAGAAAAAAAGAAAATGCTGTCTCTTCTTCTTCACGGCTCCAAAGAGGAAGAAGATGCTGATATGGCTTTGTGAGTGCACTCTAGAATAGTTTATAAATATGTTGCAGACTGATGGATGGAAGATATATGCTCCAAGCTAAGGGTCATCCTTGTTGTAAGTGAATAAGCTACCCCAAGAACTGTGAATTTTGGATCAATGCTTACAACCACTTTCAATGGAAAAACTTCATTCTTCTTAAGCCATGGTTTGTTGTTAGCTGTACAGGGTACCAAAAGATGGAAGCAGCAGTTAGGAACCATGTAACCTCTTGATTTGCATCCATCTTGTAAGTGTGACAATCATGTTTTATCCTAACCCTGTTTTAGGTCAGAAAAGTGCCACCTAAAGTAGGATGCACAGTGATGGTTGCCAACAAATTGATCTCTTGCAAGTTGAGCTAACTGGCTGATAAATAACTTTATCTGCCTATCCTTGAGCCACCTATCCATGAGTTTTATGAGTATAAACATTCCCCATTATTTCATGATATTGTGAGCTGGGAGTCTACTCTTCAAACTTTCAAAGTCTTAGATATTTGCTGGGAAGGAAATCTCATGCGGCTGATTGGGCAGACGCTAAATCATTTGAAGGTGATTATTTACTTCAGAAAGTTGAGTTGCTGCATCCAGATTTTGCTGGGATTTTGGCTGCTGATACAGCTGCTACGACCTTCATCAGGCCTGCTTAACGGGTTGCTGTCACAATTGAAGTGCAGGTACTATTGTGGCCTTTAACTTCTATCTTCTTCTATCTATTGTATGTGTTCTTTAGTCGCAGGCTGTTGTCGTGCATCCTTCTGTTGGATGTACCAAAAAAAAGCCCAAAGTAGATGTGATGTGGCCATCCATTGTTCTTGCTGGGTGGATCACAAGTGCTTAACACAATTGTCATGCTTTAAACATAACATGTGGATCTCTGGTGCTACCATGGCTTTAAACATGAGGATCTCTGGTGTCATTAGCTGTACAGGGAGTGCTGGGAACCGTTGCTGCGGGCTTTAGGCTCCAAAACTAAATGGTGGATGGAGTCGAACGAAGCATTGGTGAAGAGGGATGGTAAAGGGAAGGTGGTGTTTGAGAGTGTGAATGAAGGGGAGGAATGAGATGAGAGAAGAAAGCGGGCTGACAAATTAAGGAAGAAAGCACAAAGAGGCTATGGAAGTCGAATGGGCGAGAGTAGTACTAGGATGGTTACTCCGTGGGAAGTCCAAACCTTCTTGCCTGTAGCCTTTTGGCAGCACTCAATGTACAAAGCCTCCAAGTCATCAAAACTGGTTACTTGCCACCACTCCGCCTGATCTCGACTCCCGCATCTTCTGCTCTGGAAATTTCAACAGGTCTGATCCACCAAAGTTCCTAGTAATTGGTCCTTACTTATTTCAAGCCAATGGGGAAATTCAGGCATGACAGAGCTCTTTCATGCCATCGGTTATGGTCTCGATTGATTCGAGAAGCATTGAGGGGTGTGGTAGGAAGCTAACAACAGCATCATGGTTTGCCAAGGGACACGCCATGCCTATCATAGGGATTATGTGGCCTTGGGCCATTAGCGGAAGGAGGTATTGGACCCTTCGTGTCGTTATTGGGTGCTTGAATGGTCGAGTGGAGATGGGATTGGCTGTTTGATTCCTAGTGAAATCTCTGCTGCAGGCACTTGCGCCTAGTGAAATCTCTGCTGCAGGCACTTGCGGATGGTTACAGGTGTTTGGAAAAATTTAGAATTGGAATTCGACTCAGTGGTTCCTGGTTTGATTCAGAAGCGCCATGTTCTATGTTGTGTTTCTTTCGAAAAATGGACTGCAAGCAAAATAGAGGAGTGCTGCTCGGCTCAATGCAAAAAAGTAAAGGGTGCTCCTCTATTTCAGCTTGGAGAATGGGATTTTAATGGAAGGTACAAGTTTTGTTGGCCAGCTGAAATCCAAATTCAAAGCTGATGGCAAGTGTTCTGTTTAAAATTGGTTTCTTCTCAACTTGCTGTCTCGATGTTTTCTGGATTAGCCTGCTTTCACCATAGCTGGGTGCTGAGATTTTGTTCTCTTCTCTTCAATTTTGTTGTCTCATCATACTTTGTATTTGTATCACATTGTAAATAGTTACAATTCACTTGCATAAAAGCTAGGTGACTCTTCCCAGCCTCCCTTTTCATCAAAAAAAAAAGAAAAAAAAGAGTGGAGATGTGAATGAATAAATGAAGCAGAAGAATAAGTAACTCCAAGGAGAGATGACACACAAAGAGAAGAACATTGGATTGAGAGCAAGGAATTCGGAAAAGGCTCATGCAAGTCACAGAAAAATCTCACTTCCACTTATTATGCGACTCTAAAAATTAGTCCATCTATCTGCATATATGTATGTGCCTGTCTATGTGTATATGCATGATGTATATAAAGATATATGTATGTGTGGATGGATTGGGTGATTGTCTTTAGAAAACCTGCTAAACGTCAGCCCCCTAATCTTGACTATAGATAATGTTTTGCTGTGGCAATCGGTGATTGGTAGAGCAGTTCCCTTTGCAACAATCCCTGACTTCCATGATTAAGTCTGACCAGGGATGCGAGAGGTGATTAGAGCGGTGATACTTTTGTCGTTAGGAAATGAAGGCATACGTATGGCGTGACGAAGGCAGCTAGGCGGCGATCGTTATCCCAGTGAATTTGACATTCAATTCCGTCCATGTCGACGGCTCTCGGCGTTTGGTCAGGTTCGGTGGCGGAGTGGGTGCATGATTCTTACCGCCACACAATTCGCATGCAATTTTGTACCAAAAAACAATCGCATGAAATTACGTTAAAAAAAAAAACTTTTCTATTTTAAAGGTTGAGATTCGACCATCGAGGTAGATAATGATGCAAGTATTGTTCTCATCGAGTCTAAAAAAAAAGATTCTATTTGATCCATGCGGCGACGAGTCAACTATCTAGATTCACAAGCTGGAAAAACAAATCATTTATGTGAATGATCCAAATGATCGGTTCATGTAGTTTCTCTCATGACGTGCTATGCTGTTGGGAAGAGAGACGAGAGAACGAGGGGGTTGGATTTGCATCTGTCCCATGTTGGCCATTTCAAGCTCAGCACAAATGATGAAATGAAGATATTGCATTATTTTCAGAGATGTGCAAGTTGCAATCCAACAGTTCACATTAAAAAAGAAGCATGGAATCATTCTTTCATTGGAAAGATGGTATTCAGTTTAGATAGAAAAACCAAAATGGAAAAACTAAAAGACAAAACGTCAAAAAATGGTACAAAATCACAGCTCCCAGATCTGAACAAATATAAAACTAATCCTCTCCTGAGCCCTCTCTTTCTATGCTGGTGCGAGCATGTCAGCCTTGACCTGTTTGATGAGGAGAGTCAGGTTCTCGTAAGATGAGCCTCCTTCTTCCATCGCCTTCCTAGCCTTCTCCCCCATTTCCCTAACCCTCTTCCTTCTCTCCAACCCATCCTCCCCTTCATCCATCAATGCACTCACTGCCTTCTGTACATCGTCCCTCTTTACTAATACTTCATTGTTCTCGACCCCCCATCTTGTCATCTTCTTAACCCCTACTGCAACTCCAATTTTCAGCACCTCCACCATCAGTTTCTCATTTAGAAACTGCTCTGCAAAGTGGGGCCATGTTATCATTGGCACACCTGCCGTCACCCCCTCCAGCGTTGAGTTCCATCCGCAGTGCGTCATGAACCCTCCGATCGCCGGATGTGAAAGGATCATCACCTGCGGTGCCCAGCCTCTAATGATAAGACCCCTCGATCTCACCCGCTCCTCAAACCCCTCCGATAGCCATTTCTCCACCTCCGGAGACTTATCTCCAGCTTTTATCACCCAAATAAAAGGACGGTTCGAGGCCTCCAAGCCCAATCCGATCTCAACAAGCTGTGGAGGAATAGGGCTGGCAATGCTTCCAAAACTCACATAGATCACAGAGTTTGGCTTCATGGAATCAAGCCAGCGCAAACAATGGTTACCATCGATCGAGGCTAGGTTCCCCCTTGCAGACATATCCGCAGCATCTTTATTGCAGAGCGACATCGGTCCAATCGTCCAAACCTTCTTCCCTATGGCCTTTTGGTAGCTCTCGCTGTACAAAGCTTCCAAGTCATCGAAGGTGTTCAATATCGTGCCATCGAACCTTCGCAGGTCCTCCTTCAGCTCCTCCAAAAATTTGTCCATGCCTCGCCCGCCCATGTTTCCGGGTAATTGGCCCCTTGTTAACTCTAGATGATGGGGAAATCCAGGCACGACGACGACTTCCACCTCATCGGATATGTTTTTGTGCAATTCATTGGTGAGGATGATGTGCCTGCAGAGGAGAGAGAAGCCACCGAAGCCATTGAATGCGAATCTTGGGATGCGAAACTCTCGAGCGACATCTCCGGTCCAAGTGTGCCAGACATCAGAGATGATGCAGCTTGGGCGCAGCTTTTGCTCTTTGAGGTGCAATATTAGCGGCTCTCGGAGCAAAGCACATGCATCCAAGAAGCTCCTGAGATGACCGTTGGAAGGCAAGGTGTCGATGTTCTCGCACCCCTCGGGCAAGCCTACTGCACTGCACGGGAATGGGAGAGATACAAATTGTATCGGAAGTTGCGATGCCTTCACACGGTCGATGACGGTCTTGATTCGAGCAGCATTGAGGGGCGTGGTGATGACACTGACATGGATACCTCGATTGGCAAGCAGGCGAGCCATGTCGACCATGGGGATCGTGTGGCCTTGGGCCATCAGCGGAACCAGCACGAAGTGAAGCTTTGGGTCATCTCGACTGTTTATCACAATTTGGTTGGTCATGCTGGGATTTTGGTGACCCAATGAATTGAATCAGAAACAGGAGAATAGGTCCGTCACAGGTTAGCAGGGGAGAAACACAAACGAGGAGGAGGTCACGGTGGAATTGTGGGCAGGGAATGGGTAAAAGGATCTCAATGCAGAACGTTCCAAGTTCCAGTGGTTATGTAAATCTGTGGATCCGACCATCTCCATATTTATACTCGTAGCCGGGAGCGAGAATAACTTGACAATGCACATAATGGATGACATAAGTCCCGACATCATCTCATTCAACCCTTTGGAAAAAATAAAAAAACATCATCACATTGAAGCTTCGTATGTCAACATAATGGATGACATATGACCGCTCATCATGTCCCAACATAATGGATGACGTGATGTCATGCATGGCGGGATGCATGTGGCGGCTGGCGTGTTTCTTCAGCAGACTCCGATTGTATCTTTCGGACAAAATGATAATTAATCTTCTTTTCACAATATCCCTCGTTGGTTTGCGTCTCGCATTTAATTATTCAAGACACTCCTAAACCTTCATTCATCTATCAGGATAGATCTCGCAGCTGCAACTATTCAATAGCAGATTCAGAAAAATGAATTGATCGGATCTTTCACATAAAAAATAAAAGAGTTAGATCTTTTGTATGAAAGAAAGATTCATTTTTCTTTGCACGTATACTATTAGAGATGTGCAAGCAAATGAATGAATGCAGTTCAGTTTATTTTGAGATCTATGTGAAGCATGATCCAATAATTAACATCGCAAGAGAACGTCAACCATTGTTTGGCGCCAAAGATACAACCCAAGCCCGCCTTTCTTGACCATAAAAAGTTCTAGCTAAAGCTAGCTAATTGGTTTTGTTGACTGCTCGGCTGTCTCTCGGCGTTGAACCATCCCGGCCGGCAGTGGGTGCTTTTTATTTTTGCTCTATTTTCTTGGCTGCCAAGGCAAGCACAAGTACATGATCTGCATGTGAATGGTCCATGCGGGCCTTACACATAGCCAGTTGAGAGATCCTCACCAGGTTAGCTTTATTGTTGTCCCATAATTAAGATGTCTTGGAAATGAGTGCATGGCTATTTCGATGGACAACATCTTGCATGGAAAAGATGTCTTAGCAGCACAAATTGCTGTCATATTCTCGTTGCTACTTTCTATTTCCTCCAAACGAAAGTTCCATTCACAGGTGCATTTATTGCCAAGTTTCAGACTAATAAACCTACGTGGCATTCTTTTTATTAGTTAATATAAAACTGTAGCAGTCTCTTCCATCCAATTTCGTGATATATTTGTGATAGATGACACTTACTTGAGAGATCCAAGTTGATCCTGCTACTTTTCAGACTGAGCGGCTCATATGACTCACAAAGATTGTAATGCTTGTCAGGGACTCACAGCCTAAAATGCTCTGAGTTATTGGGAGAACAAAACTTGGCTTATGTCACGCCCCGAACCCGAGGCCTGGGGCGCGAGCAGACGCCGCGCACCTGCAGGGCGGACCCCGCAGGCATGCAAGGCAGATAATTTAGATCCAACATCAATAGCTAAATAAAGATAAATTCCAACTTTCAATTCAAATGTCCATATATACATAAGTCAAAGGAAAGTCCATATCTACTAGCTAATTACATCATGATCACTCTATCCCGTAATCCCCATAATCATATGTCATCACCTGCAAAAATGTAAATAGTAGGAGTGAGCTAACAGCTCAGTAGGCAACATCATGCAATAAAGTCGTCATATAACATGTCGTGATGCATATAAAAAGCAACTAAACTCATGAATCCAAAATCCACATGATAATCCGTAAACCCGATCTGAGACTCAAAATAACTCAACCGCATGACTACAGCCACATCACCCAGTGGCATGGTTACACCGAAGTGCCAATACAACTCTCCGAAAAGCCGCTCCACTGAGCCAACGCACCACTGTGCCGCACCCCCTGGTGCCAAACTCACGCTCCACCGAGCCGCTCCGAAGAGCAAAACATACCCCTGTGCCGCCACTATTCTATCACCGGTGGTTGCGGTGTCGGAACTAGTTCCTCAGTACAAGTCGACTGGGCCAACGTATCATCCCATTGGCGGGGCCTAGACTATAGTCACGCGGATTTTAAAAATCTATAAATCAACTTTCTATATCAAAGTCATAATCATACTCCCAACAGTAAAGCACATAACAATTTATGAAATTAAATATTTAATTCTAAATCTAACACATAATGCCAATAATAAATCATAGCATCGACATGTGCAAGATACATGTTAAAATTCTACTTTAAAGTAATAGGTCACCTACCTGGGTTCGCTTAAAAATTCCTGCCACAGATATCACGAACCCCTGATTAAAACATAAACATTAATTATTTAATTAACTAAGAAACATAATTTAAACAATTTTTCAAACCCTTAAACTCCTAAGTTCATAGATCCAAGAATGGGCCCTTAAGATCAAACATAGACCCTAAGATCAGAATCCTTTAAACCCAAGTCAATTGTGACCCAAAACAGATTAGACCCAATTGAACCAAATCGGATAACAGGTCCAGATCAGATTTCGGGCCCAACCCAAACCAGCCCACAGATCCAATCAGGCCCAACTCAACCCAAAAACAGGTCCCTAGCCCAACCTAAACCAGGTCTGATTAGACCATAACAAAACCCATTCATGGAATAGGTGGAACCAGTTCACAATTTAAACCCGGTTCAAAGTCTGGTTCACCCTTAAGGCACGGATTTCAAAGCAAGGAAAAACTCAGACCGAATAAAGAAGAAAAAGAAAGAGAAGAAGAAGAAGGAAGAGAAGAAGAAGAAGAAGAAGAAGAAGAAGGAAGAGAAGAAGAAGAAGAAGAAGAAGAGGGAAAGGAAGAAGGGGGGGTGGCTGGTGGTTCCGGTCGGCCTTCGGCGGCCGACCGTGGCCCTCGGCGGCGGCGCTCAGTCAACCGCCGCCGGCCACTCCACTGTCACGGCGACGGAAGGGAAGAAGAAGAGAAGAAGAGAAGAAGAGAAGAAGGAGAGAGAGAGAGAGAGAGAGGAAGAAAAGGGAGGAAAGAGAGGGAGACCGGGGCTGGAAGCCCGGCCCCCGTTCACCCACCTCCGGCCGAACCCGTTTCGGCCGGATTGACCCCGGCCGGCCACTGTCGGCCGGCCGAATCCCACAAAAAAAAATAAACTTCCCCGAAACAGGGGAAGTGAAACCGAATAATTTCCCCTCATTTCTCTCTCCTCAAATCCAAAAATAATAGTAACTATGTTGTCTTGCTCACCTCCGGTCGTCGACGAGTGGTTCCCTGGCGGCGATGGCGGCTCCGGCGATGACTACGGCTCCGGCGATCGTCTCAAGAAAAGGGAAAATGAGAGGAGGAAAGGATTCAACTCTCAAAGGGATGAGGGCTCCTCTGAGAGTTCACGAAGAGAGAGGGGGAGAGAGAGAGAGAGAGAGAGAGAGAGGGAGGGGGATTTGCGGGGGATCCGCTGGCCGTTCGGCCGGCGTGGTCATCGTGGTCACCCCCACGATGACCACGACTTCAGTTTGTTGGGCCCTAGGACGGGCCCAATTCAGGTCTTCATAGCTTATAAATCTATGCGGCATATGCAGAAGTTTTATTTGAATGAAAAGCTATACTGAAGCCGAGACAAAACCCAAAGCGGAGATTTAAGCCTGCCATCAATTACTGCCCACATCTCTAGATGCAAGCCCATCAACAGACACTTGTGCATCTCAGAATGCACATGTGAATCTCAAAGGTGGGTGGACATGCATGTGTACAGAAGTCACCAATATATCTCGCGAAAAATGATACTATAAGGAAATTCTTCTTTTTTTGAGATGGAATACTTTATAGAAATTCTAAGACATGGCGAATCCTGATTTCATAGGATAATGAACTCTAGCGTCCATCCGGCGAAGTTGGTATTATTTAGACAGGAATTTATAAGATCACAACAAGATGGACAGTGGTGATGAGAATTTATCTTCTACCATGGAAATCAGAGTTGGTCTTCCCAGGAATCTCGATCATGGGCGGCAATCCCCAAAATCAGATGTTCTGTAGCCATGTGGTCAGCCTTATTTATAGCTGTAATTAAATACTATCATTATTCAGAACTAAAATGATAAGTTCCAAGATTGTATAGAATCTTTTTCTTTATTTTTAGGGTTTACTTTTTATTTTCTACCTATAGGATGTTTGGGATTCCATAATGAAAATTATTATGCGACTCTAAAATTTAGTCCATCTATCTGCATATATGTATGTGCCTGGCTATGTATATATGCATGATGTATATTAAGATACATGTAGGTAATCCCTGACTTCCATGAAAAAGTCTGACCAGAGATGTGAGAGGTGATTGGAGCGGTGATACTTTTCTCTTTGAGAAATGAAGGCAAACGCATGGCGTGACGAAGGCAGACGTATAGCTTGACGAAGGGAGCAAGGTGGCGATCGTTATCCAATTGAATATGACATTGAATTCCGTCTACGGCGACGACTCTCGGTGTTTGGTCAGCTTCGGTGGCAGAGTGGGTGCATGATTCTTACCACCACCCAATTCGCATGCAATTTTGTACCAAAAAAAAAAAAAAACGCATAAAATTACGTTAAAAAAAAACTTTTTCTATTTTAATGGTTGAGATTCGACCATCGAAGGTGGAAAATGATGCAAGTATTGTTATTATCGAGTCTAAGAGTAACACTGTGACAGGAAAAGAATATTTAAAAAAAGATTCTATTTGATCCAGGTGCCGACTAGTCAACTATCTAGATCAACATAGCTGGAAAGACAAATCATTCACGTGAAACGAAAATATTGCATTGATTTGAGAGTTGTGCAAGCTGCGACCCAACGGTCGCGTCAAAAAAAAATATCGAATCAATTCTTTCATAAGAGAGATCCAACCAGAATCTGAACGGTGGGAGTTGAAAAGTGAGCTAAAAGACCAAAAGATCCAGCACGCCATCCTCTTGTGAAAGCGGACGGCTCTGAACAAGTTTGGAGACACTCAATCCATGGCCTAAACCATCTTGTACCGTAGAACTATACTGCCTATTAGATTTTTTTAACGTAAAAAGAAATTCCTTTGTGTTTTTCACTAGCCGCCGGAGCAAAACGGACTACATCCATCCATGAATCACGTATGTAAGAAACTTGGTGAGACGTATTTAGAGATACCCGAAGTACTACTCGATATAAAAAAAACTATTTTCTGGAAATCGACATAGACGGCGAGAGAGAAAAACTTCTATGGATATAAGACTTGGATCCCATCTTTTGCAGAATGAAGGACATCGAGGCCAGGTTCATCAACTGCACAGATATCAAAGCACCGAATACAGATTCGTAGGCTGATAAAAATGGAGGAAGTAAATTCTTCTTTCGTATGAAAAATACAGTCTATGTCCGATATTGCTAGCTTTTATACCAATATTTTTTGTTTATTATTAAATATAATAACAAAAAAGAAGTCAGATATATATTTTCCACAAGGCAGCTTGACATAGGCTATTTTGTATATTGAATCTTATTTGGGGATCTAATTCCAAACTAGGTTAATTGAATGTTTTTGATGATTGTTACACATGAAAATAAATGAGACTATATATTATTTTGAGAAGCCCTTCAAAAGTGAGATGGAATGGAGTTGGAAACTCCATCTAAATTGGTTGCAGTGGAGTTGAGAGTGCCCAATCACAAGGGTTTGGGGCAATATCCTCTCTCTCTCTCTCTCTCTCTCTCTCTCTCTCTCTCTCTATATATATATATATATATATATACATATACACACACATATATATACATATACATACGCGCGTATACAAGTGCATGTATTTATCCATGCATGCACCATGATGCTCTCATTATATTAATAAAACCAATATTAATGCGTGAGGAATATCCGCTCATCATTCTTTGTTGTAACAATGATGGTATTCAGTTTAGATAGAAAAATCAAAATAGAAAAATTAAAAGACAAAACGTCAAAAAATGGTACAAAATCACAGCTCCCAGATCTGAACAAACATAAAAGTAATCCTCTCCTGAGTCCTCTCTTTCTATGCCGGTGCGAGCATGTTAGTCTGGAGTCTCTGGACGTGTTTGGCGAGGAGAGTCATGTTCCCGTAAGACGAGCCTCCTTCTTCCATCGCCTTCCTAGCCTTCTCCCCCATTTTCCTAACTCTCTTTTTTCTCTCCACCCCATCCTCCCCTTCATCCATCAATGCACTCACTGCCTTCTGTACATCTTTCCTCTTTACTAGTACTTCACTGTTCTTAATCCCCCATCTTGTCATCTTCTTAACCCCAACTGCAACTCCAATTTTCAACACCTCCACCATCAGTTTCTCGTTTAGAAACTGCTCTCCAAAGTGGGGCCATGTTATCATTGGCACGCCTGTCGCCACCCCCTCCAGCGTCGAGTTCCATCCGCAGTGTGTCATGAACCCTCCGATTGCCGGGTGTGAAAGGATCATCACCTGCGGTGCCCACCCTCTAATGATAAGACCCCTCGACCTCACTCGCTCCTCGAACCCCTCCGATAGCCATTTCTCCACCTCCGGAGACTTATCTCCAGCTTTTATCACCCAAATAAAAGGACGGTTCGAGGCCTCCAAGCCCAGTCCGATCTCAACAAGCTGTGGAGGAATAGGGCTAGCAATGCTTCCAAAACTCACATAGATCACAGAGCTTGGCTTCATAGAATCAAGCCAGCGCAAACAACGGTTACCATCGATCGAGGCTAGGTTCCCCCTTGCAGCCATATCCGCAGCATCTTTATTGTAGAGCGACATCGGTCCAATCGTCCAAACCTTCTTCGCTATGGCCTTTTGGTAGCTCTCGATGTACAAAGCCTCCAAGTCATCGAAGGTGTTTATTATTATGCCATCAAGCCTTGGCTGGTCCTCCTTCAACTCCTCGAAAAATTTGTCCATGCCTCGCCCGCCCACGTTCGAGGGTAATTGGCCCTTTGGTAACTCAAGATGATGGGGAAATCCAGGCACGACGACGACCTCCATCTCATCTGATATGTTTTTGTACAATTCATTGGTAAGGACGATGTGCCTGCAGAGAGTAGAGAAGCCACCGAAGCCATTGAATGCGAACCTTGGGATGCGAAACTCTCGAGCGACATCTCCAGTCCAAATGTGACAGAAATAAGAGATGATGCAGCTCGGGGGCAGCTTTTGCTCTTTGAGGTGCAATATTAACGGCTCTCCGAGCAAAGCACATGCATCCAAGAAGCTCTTGAGATGATCGTTGGAAGGCAAGGTGTCGATGTTCTCGCACCCCTCGGGCAGACCTACAATGCTGCAGGGGAATGAGAGAGATACAAATTGGATCGGAAGTTGCGATGCCTTCACACGGTCGATGACGGTCTTGATTCGAGCAGCGTTGAGGGACGTGGTGATGACACTGACATGGACACCTCGACTCGCAAGCAGACGAGCCATGTCGATCATAGGGATCGTGTGGCCTTGGGCCATTGGCGGAACCAGAACGAAGTGAAGCTTTGGGCTATCTCGACCGTTTATCGCATTTTGGGTGGCCATGTTGGGATTTTGGTGACAATGAATTGAATCAGAAACAGGAGAGTAGGTCCGTCACTGGTTATTAGGGAAGAAACACAGAAGAGGAGAGAAGGAGGTCACCATGGAATTGTGGGCAGGGAAAGGGTAAAAGGATCTCAATGCAGAACGTTCCAAGTTTCAGTGGTTATCTTAATCCGAGGATCCGACCATCCCTATATTTATACCCGTAGCCGGGAGCAACAATAACTTGACTGTGCACGTAATGGATCACATATGTCCCGTCATCATCTCATCCAACCCTTTGGAAAAAATAAAAAAAGTATGAATTAAGCTTCGTATGTGAACATAATGTATGGCATATGCCCGCTCATCGTGTCCCAACATAATGGATGACGTGATGTCATGCATGGCGGGATGCATGTGTAAAGAAGTCACCAACATATCTCCCGATAAATAATACTACAAAGGAAATTCTTCTTTTTTTTGAGATGGAATACTATATAGAAATTCTAAGACATGGCCAATGCCAGATTTCATAGGATAATGAACTCTAGTGTGCTCCATTTGATCCGGCGAAGTTGGTATTAGTTTAGTGTGCTCCATTTGATCTGGCGAAGTTGGTATTATTTAGACAGGAATTTATGAGATCACGACAAGATGGACGGTGGTGATGAGATTTTATCTTCTACCATGGAAACCAGAGTTGGTCTTCCCAATCATGGGTGGCAATCCAAAGAATCAGAAGTTCTGTAGCCATGTGGTCAGCCTTATTTATAGCTGTAATTAAATACTAAAATGATATGTTCCAAAATTGCATAGAATCTCTCTCTTTATTTTTAGGGTTTACCTTCTATATTTTCTACCTATAGGATGTGTGGGATTCCATAAAGAAAATTATTTTTCATTGGAAGCTCTATGGGATGTTTTAGAACAGCCATTAGCCTATTTATTATATATTTGTCATCCAGTTTCGTCGACCTTTTTTGACGCATATGAATATGGTCTTTCAGTTCTCCTTATGCACAATGGCCGCGGGTCTACAATACTTCAGGCTTGGAAACACCGAAGTACCAGATACTGAAAAGAGCTGTTGCTTATGAGGTGTACGTGGATGTTTACTTAGGGAATACGCTAATGCTATACATAGTTCCTTGTAAATTGTATCATTCGTTAAATATGCCACAAGCATTCTCCGTGTGCCATGTCTCTCGAGGAGAACCGGATTATTTCAACCCTTTAATTTGTGATGTGAGAGGGGATTGGTGCGGTGATACTTTTGTCTTTAAGAAATGAAGGCAGGCGTATGGCGTGACGAAGGCAGCTAAGTGGTGATCGTTATCCCAGTGAATTTGACATCGAGTTCCCTCCACGTGGACAACTCTCGGTGTTTGGTCAGCTTTGGTGGCAGAGTGGGTGCATGATTTTTTTTTTCAAAGGCTGCGCACGCTGTTCTGACATCGATGTAGCCAGCGGAACCAAGAAAAAAAAAAAAAAAAAAAAAAAAAACCGAAGTAATAGAGAAGCGGCCTCGTGGTCTATCAAGAAAATCTCTTCGAAATATTGGGCAGCATAGATAGCGATTCAGTCGGCAATTCTGTTCGCCTTTTGGTATACATACACAGTTTGAAAGGCATTTCAGCTCTTCACCATCTAACGGATATCGCAGAGCAGGAGATTCCTATCCCCTCTCCGCCTCTCCTCTTGAATCCAATCGATCATCATCGCTGAATCCTCCTCAAGGAGGATACGGTCTACCCTCATGATTTGTTGCCCTAAGCTCTGCCTTTATAGCTGTCAAACCAGTGGTGCTTCGCCCCCGATCAGCCTAGAGTCTTGGCTCCTAATCACAAAACAAATATCTGCTCTCTTTTCATCACCGGATACGCTACCATCAAAGTTCATATTAAGATGGCCTAAAGGTAGATGTATGATTCTTACCCTCACATAATTCACATGCAATTTTGTATTAAAAAAAATCCATAAAACACTACAACAAAAATAGATTTTTCCAACCCTTTATTACCGACGCAAGAAAGAAGCATCGGCAATTTTGTCACTACGCCAATATTTACCCATGCTTTTTGGTAAAGTTAGAAAAAATCAGAATTAGACGACACTAATAAGTGTCGAGAGTTAGCTTTGGCCATAAACGTCGTTGGAGGCCAAAAATTTAAAATCTGGCTCACAACGCTTCATATAAAGCGTTGTCGGAGGCCAAAATTTCGCCCACCCCACCCTCCAAACCCACGAGCGGCCAAAATCCTCTCCCCAAAACCCGCGGGCGGCCAAAATCCCTAACCTCCACTTTTTTTTTTTTGATACAAATCCCTAACCCCCGTCTTCATCCCAACCCCCAGCAAAACCTCTTTTCCCATTCCCCCAGCCGCCTTCATCCTCTTGGGCTCCATCAACATGAGGGATCTCCTCTCGGTCCAGGACCTTGACGACTCCTCCCCTCTCTCCGCTCCCGACCTCCGCCTCTGCATTGACCATCTCCAGATCCGATCGCTCCACATCAAGGATAAGGTGCACGACTACGTCTTCGCCCACCGCCAAGACTTCGCCGACATCTTCTCCTGTTGCTCCCAGGCCGTCTCTGGCACTGATGCCGCCGCTGCCACCCTCTCCGACGCCCTCTGTCTTCTCTCTGACCTCCCCCTCGACCGCGAGATCCGAGAGATCACCGAGGAGATCTGGAGCAAGTGGCGGGAGTTGGAGGAGCGGCGGGAGGCGTTGTGCATGGTGCAGACTATATCCCTGCTGTGGGAGAGGCTGCGGTCTTCGAGGGAGGATCTCAGGGTCGGGAGGTTGGTGGAGGCTTCCGTAGCCGTGAGGGATTTGAAGGCGGGTTTCTGAGATGGAGGAGGTCAGTAGAGAGCAAGAACTGGCGCAGTGATCTCTAACCCCTTTTTTCATTCTCTTTTTCTTTCTTTTCTTGATTTTTTTCTAATTTCTTTTTTCCTTTTTTGGTGGATAAATTTTTCAAGATCGAGAAGAGATTGCAGCAATGGGAGCCGGTGGCACCAACAATTCTTTCCTTGTTTTCTATGATCGTCTGAAGGAGGTGAAAATTTTCTTGAGGTGAAGAATTTGTAAATATGCTTCTCGTAAAAGATCAATAAATGGGGCATATGCTTCTTGTAAAAAATTATCAATAATGGAGGCATTTATTGTTCTTTTCTGTTATTTTTTTAATCTATCTTGTGCATTTGTTGTTCTAATTTTAGAAGAAGTAGAATATGAAGAATGGAATTGAGTTTTTTTTAAGCCGGATACAGGTTAACTTTTTTCCAAAAAAATAGAAAACAAAAGCTCCCGTTGAAGCGCCATTACAATTTTATAACTGAGCCTTTTATTTTTTTTAGAAAAATAACGCGTTGGCAAAACTTTCATTATTTCCAACGTTTTTCAAAAGCGTCGGTAAAAAAAATTCCACTGACATAGACGAAAAGCGTTGGAGTCAAAATTGTCGATGTTTATAAGCGAAAAACGTCGTAAAAGATTCATTTTGTAGTAGTGAAATTATGTTCAAAAAAAAACATTTTTCTATTTTAATGGTTGAGATACTGATGCAAGTAATGTTATTATTGAGTCTAGGAGTGACACTGTGACAAGAAAAGAATTTTGAAAAAAAGAATTCTATTTGATCCATGGGACGACGAGTCAAATATCTAGATCAACAAGTCGGAAGTTGTGATGCCTTCACACGGTCGATGACGGTCTTGATTCGAGCAGCGTTGAGGGGCGCGGTGATGACACTGACATGGACACCTCGACTGGCAAGCAGACGAGCCATGTCGATCATGGGGATCGTGTGGCCTTGGACCATTAGTGGAACAAGAACGAAGTGAAGCTTTGGGTCATCTCGACTGTTAATTTATCACAACTTGGGGGGTCATGTTGGGATTCTGGTGAGACAATGAATTGAATCAGAAACAGGAAAAGAGGTCCGTTACAGGTTAGCAGGGAAGAAACACAGAAGAGGAGGAGGTCACCGTGGAATTGTGGGCAGGGAAAGGGTAAAAGGATCTCAATGCAGAACGTTCCAAGTTTCAGTGGTTTTCTTAATCCGACCATCTCCGTATTTATACTCGAAGCCGGGAGCGACAGTAACTTGACGATGCACGTAATGGATGACGTATGTCCCGTTATCATCTCAACCAACCCTTTTTTTTTTTTTTGGTCAAAATCAACCAGCCCTTTGGAAAAAATAGAAAAAGTATGAATTAAGCTTCGTATGCGAACATAATGCATGGCATAGGTCCGCTCATCGTGTCCCAACATAATGGATGACGTGATGTCATGCATGGCGGGATGCATGTGTAAAGAAGTCGCCGATATATCTCCCGATAAATAATACCACAAGGAAATTCTTCTTTTTTCGAGATGGAATACTATATAAAAATTCTAAGACATGGCGATTGCCAGATTTCATAGGATAATGAACTCTAGTGTCCGTTTGATCCGGCGAAGTTGGTATTATTTAGATAGGAATTTACGAGATAC
Organism: Phoenix dactylifera; assembly: GCF_009389715.1. Classification (NCBI taxonomy): domain Eukaryota; kingdom Viridiplantae; phylum Streptophyta; class Magnoliopsida; order Arecales; family Arecaceae; genus Phoenix; species Phoenix dactylifera. The sequence continues at coordinate 3,951,661 of NC_052399.1, forward strand.
CCGACAAGATGGACGGTGGTAATGAGATTTTATCTTCTACCATGGAAACCAGAGTTGGTTTTTCCAGAAATCTCGATCATGGATGGCAATCCCCAGAATCAGAAGTTTTGTAGCCATGTGGTCAGCCATATTTATAGCTGTAATTAAATACCATCATTATTCAGAATTAAAATGATGTGTTTCAAAATTGCATAGAATCTTTTCACCGCCATTATTCACCGCCACCAGATTCAGCTTCAAAACAAGTTAGGTCATGTAGGGGCTCACGTCATGATTTGAGGCTTGATCTAGAAGCCTGGCCCACAATTCATGGGACTTCCCGGTCATTTTTGCTTTCGAGCAGTACCAAAAATAATAAATAATAGCAACCGCAAGGTGTCCAAGGTTCCAGATAAATGCTGGCTCCTCTTCCTCTGCTTTCTAATCTGTGGCTTCTCCATCAGAGTCGCTTCCTTGATAGCTTCCACAGCTACACCTCTGCGCTTTCTTTGGAGACTCGCATCCGTTCCTCCGTTTAGGATGACCAACCAAGCTTCCACGAATGGTCTCAGCAGTCGCAAGCCTCACTTCATCTTGGTCCCACTGATAGCCCAAGGGCACATGATCCCCATGGTCGACTTGGCTCGTTTACTCGCGGAACAAGGTGCCCGGGTCAGCCTCATCACCACCCCGGTGAACGCCGCACGAATCAAGGCCATCGTCGACCGAGTGAAGGAATCCGGTCTCCCGATACACTTTGTCGAGCTCCAGTTCCCTTGTGCCGAAGCTGGCCTACCGGATGGTTGCGAGAATGTGGATCTCCTCCCTTCAAACGACTACTTCAGAACAATTTTCGATGCCATCCCCCGGCTCCGAGAACCTCTAGCCCGGTACCTACGAGCACAACGGCCTCGTCCAACATGCATGATCGCCGACATGTGCAACCCATGGACGGCGGATGTCGCTCGCGAGCTTGGGATGCCACGGCTCATCTTTCATGGGCCCTCTTGCTTCTTCATTCTAGGCGTCCATCTCATGGAGCAGCACGGGATCTACGACCGCATAACCGATGATTTCGAGCCCGTCCTCCTACCTGAGCTGCCGCAACCTGTCGAGGTCACCAAAGCCCAGTTACCGGGCTTCTTCTGGTCAAAAGGGTGGGAAAAGCTTCGATCTGAGGCTTTAGAAGCGGAGTCGACGGCGGACGGGGTGGTGATGAACACTTTTGATGATATGGAGCATTCATATATCGAGCTCTACAAGAAGGTTGCAGGAAAGGAGGTATGGACTATCGGACCCTTATGTCTCTACAATAAGGATCTTGACAACAAGGCTGCCAGAGGGAACAAGCCTGTCATCGACCACCACCGAGTTCTATGTTGGCTCGACTCGAGGAAGCCCAAGTCCGTGCTCTACGCTAGCTTTGGCAGCCTTCTGCGGATGCGCCCTTGGGAGCTCATTGAAGTAGGGTACGGTTTGGAGGCATCCAACCAGCCCTTCATCTGGGTGATCAAGGATGTGGAGAGGACGTCGGAGGTGGACAAATGGCTGTCGGAGGGATTCGAGGAGAGGGTAAGCACCAGGGGTCTTGTAATTAAGGGGTGGGCGCCGCAGGTGGTCATCCTGTCTCACCCTGCCATCGGAGGATTTATGACACACTGCGGATGGAACTCGGTGATGGAGGCCGTGTCCGCGGGCGTGCCAATGATAACATGGCCTTGTTTTTCGGACCAATTCGTCAACGAGAAGCTGGTTGTGGATGTGCTGGGCGTTGGCGTGGCAATTGGGGTGAAAGTTCCCTTCTACTATATCAATGAAGATAGTCCGTCGGCAGCGAAGAGGAACGACATAGGAAAGGCAGTCTCTAGGCTTATGGACGAAGGGGAGGAGGGGGAAGAGAGAAGAAAGAGGGCCAGGAAGCTGGCTGAAAAGGCTGTGAGCGCAATGGAAGGAGGAGGGTCGTCCTTAGAGAACATAGCATGCCTGATTCAGTATGCCTTGAAGCATGGACACGACGATTCTGATCAAGAAGAGGAACACAGTGCGTAGATTTGCTCGTCAAAGGGGAACGTTGAATGTATCGAAAATATGTAATGGTAATTTATTTTGCATAACCTGACCTTGTCCTGAACAGATCATTGCTTGCAATTTGCCCATTTCCTCATTGTATTGAAATTTTTACTTCCAGGTGCGCTGATCACCGTACATCTCGCTTCTAATTTCTCAGCTGGATTGATATCATTTTTAAGTCGGATTGATGTCACTACAACAAAAGAGATGTTTGCCGACTCTAAATTGCCGACGCTAGATAAAAGCGTCGGCAATTTTTTTCTTGCAACAGTAAATGCCGACGCTTTGAGAGAGCGTTGGTAAAAAATCTTTCGCCGACGCTTTGGATGGATTCACCGACGCTAATAAGCGTCGGCATATAAACGTCCTCGACCCTCTCCCTCCGCAGCCTTAAATCCCTTATAGCTCACGCCGACCGACTCTCCCCTCCCTCCGCCGATCTCAGCCATTCCCCTCCTTCGAGCGACCCCAAATCGCGTTCCTCCGCCGCATCTCCTTCCCCTCCTCCCCCTCTCCGTTGGCCTCCTCTCTGTGGATATCTCCCGCCTCCTCCGCCGCAGATAAGCCCAAATCCCCTTCCTCCTCCTCCTCAATGCCCCCTTCAAAGCCCTCTCCCTCTCCCCCGCCGCCGCCCCAGACGCCCACTGCCTCTTCTCCCTCTTTCTTTCTCCCGATTCTTCACTCTGTAATAATTATTAAATTAAGAAAGGAATTAAATTAAAAGAAGGAATGGAGAAGGGGGAAAGAAATGGGGCTCCCGAACCGACTCCACGACGCCTCCAGCGACTCCATCCCGATCCTTCTCGTCGTGGCGGCCGCCGGGTGGGTCTCCTACCTCCGCTCCCTCCTCCTCTGCCTCCTCCACTCCCTCGGCCTCCAACGCCTCCACCCCTCCTCCGCCGCGGCCGACGATCCCCTCTTCTCCGCTGCCGGGTCCGGCCTCGCCGGACTCGTCGTCGTGGCCTCCTCCGGACGCCCCTTCGCCTACGAGGCCTTGCCGTCGGCGGCCGCGGAGGGGGAACGAGATGAGCCGGGCTACGTGGTGTGCCTCTTCGAGCTCGCCGACGGCGACCGGCTTCGGCGGCTGGATTTGGTGAGGGAGTTATTTGATCTAATGGCAGAAAGAGGTGTGGTTTCTTGGAGCTGCATGATTTCGGGCTATGCAGAGTAACAGGTTCATGAAGGCACTGCACCTCTTTAAAGTGATGCAACTGGAGAAGAGTGCAAAGCCCATTGGGTTGGTGGATGAAGGGTGCAGGTACTTTGTGAATATGTCAAAAGTTTATGGGGTTCAGCCTGAGATGAAGCATTATGGTTGCATGGTTGATTTGTTGATTCGAGCAGGGTTGTTGGAAGAGGCAGAAGGGATCGTCAGAAGCATGACAATGAAGCCAGATGTGATGGTATTAAACAATGCTGCTATAGTTTTTGTTAGCTGATGGTGCTTTAATATTAAAGTTTTACTACATTTAAATGCCCTAGTGGTTGCAATTAGATTTATTGTTTGGTGATTGAGTGATTCTATGCCAAATTAATGTCATTCGCTTGAACCTTGGCTGATGGTTTCAGCACAGTCTTTTAATAAATCAAACATGCCACTGATATGCAACCTGGCCTATCTGCTTGGAACTTGCTGGTTTGATCTGTTCATATGGATTACTAGAAGAACCAACCTTGCCAAACAATGTTCTGGTGGTTCCAATCAGACCTGATTTAATCAGCTGGTCTGCCAGCTCCTAAACTATTGATGCTCAGAGAATGTCGTTACACATTCAGTGAGTAGACAGACACAATTTATGTTATGTCAGTGGTTCCATGTTTAAATGATAATTTTACAAGGTTTGCTGCTAATGCTTGTGCCGAACTTTTGATTGCTTATTACCACCAATCAGATATTCTTAGAGTTCTACACTTCTAAACATCGGTGTGGCAATGACTATTCTCATAGGCTGCATTTCACACTCTCATAGCTCCAACGATGGATATTTTTCTCTGTGTTCACCATTTTCATTTAGTAAAATGATTTCCTACTCAAAAGAAAGCAGCACAATTACAAGAACAAAATATCAAAAACATATCATTGTCATAGGCTATACTTTTTTTATTGATGGAAATCTTTTGCTTTCACCTTTTGCACTTTGTGGTGAAGGGCATATTCTAAGATAAAATACCTGGTTTAGCTGGCACTGATGGCACTTTCAAAGTACTTTTCCATCATTTTGAAGGATAAGCCGGCCATTATTGAGACTTCCATTGGATCTAGGTGTCACATTATATGTAGCCTCCCCCATGAGCCTCAAGGCATTTTCAAAGAACTTTGCCTCAAGGCATGAGGCAAGATGAGCTTCCAGCCTACCAAAAAAATGTCTTGACCATGTTATCGTTACAGAATTTAGGATTTATGGTATGGATACCATAAGGAAGCCATGAATTTTGAAGGCTTAATTATATTCCAACGATTACCTTAAATAGGGATTAGTACTATGGATCTATTACCGATCACATTATTGCTCCCAAATTAAAATATGCTGATACATTTTGTTTATCCTTTTTCAGCAGAAGACATTAGAGAATTTCAAGAACATTATCCTATTATCTTCGCCACAGGTATCGTTTCTTTCTCCATTAATAATAATGGCTTCTTCTTTCTCAGATAGTTTTAGTTTGCAGTGAGAGATATGGGATGATTATGCTGTTAACGTACTCTTGAAGGCATGCCATAATACACAGAAATATTGATGCAGACCTGGAAATCTTGTTCTTCTTTCCTTCACCTTTCTAATTATATTTCCTTTCCCCACCGGGATTCTTCAGTTACTTTTTGTAATCAAGGATAAACAAATTTGGATGAGACCTACATGATTTTTCTTTAATTCCTTATTTCCTTTTGAACTGTCTTATAATCTTTTAGTCCTCTGTTGCAAATAATCTAAATTGAATTACATATTAACAAATGCATATGATCAGGCAATGGGGCATTAGCTTCTGTAAAAAATTGTATGTCTTTTACTTTCAAGGCTGATCACACTCTCACATGTTCGTATTCTAATTAAAATTTCTGCTGTTATTTGATAGTTACTTCTTCTATAGAGATGGCTATGTCAACAAAAAACAATTGAATGCCTAGATATTGTGATGTTCTAGAACAACTCAAATAGATAAACTTGGAAACTTCTGCTAGAGAAAATGTTTTGATCCATATGAATTTAATGCAGTTCTTAAGTATATCTTTATTTTTACCCATACTTACTGAATTTAATGTTAGCTTGAAGAGTGGGATTTATGCCCAAGTTTCATTCCTCATCATCCACAAATATTCCCAAGATCTCATCAGCACAGCAAGAGGCTAAGATGGCTGCAAGTATGATTCAGATGGTTGTGAAATGGGTCCAACTTTGGTACCATTCTGTTTAGTTCATGTGTAAATCCCTTACTGCATTCTATCCAATATAAATGTCCGGTATTTACACTTGACCTGGTACAAATAATTGAGATGCTTGTTTTTGGTAATTTGGAAATTGTTCCATGCTTGGACTGGTTAATTCTTATGCAGCCTCTGACAGTACACTTACAGGAAAGCACAAGGCACCGTAAGCCTGACTTTCCCACCTCTGAGGCTATTGAGCATCAGTATTTGGCTGCAGAATAAATTTTAAGGGGATAAGAAGAACTCATCCAGATATTGTTGAAATGATGCGACTTATTTAATAGGACAGAATTTTTTTGGCATTGGGTTAGAGGGATAAATACAAGAAATAAAGTATATTTAATGCTGCATAGGATGATGATTTGGATTTCTATTACAAGGTTGAATTTATCCTCTCATTCTTTTTGTTGTGTTTAGAGAGTGGTTAAGAATAAAAAAAGTAACTGGAGGGATAACTTTCCCTTTTCTATGTTGTAAGAATAAATTCCCATATGAGGAATTTAATGCAGTTCTTAAGTATGGGTTTGTGATTCATCCACTGTTTTTAATATTTTATGATTTATACATTAGTTACACTTGCATTTTTAACATTTGGGGATTCTACAGTTATTAATACTTCTTCTAAATTCTCTTTTCTTTCAGAGAATTTGTTATGGCTTTGGCATGTGGTGCATGGGAGAGCATGTCATGCATTATTGTTGTTTGCATCAAGTTTTTGTCGAAAAAAACTTCATTGATCTGGCTCAGTCCCATGGACAGAAATTAGTGTTTAAAAAGAAAATCCTTTCAGACGAACGTATTGCATACTTAACATTGCTTGGGTTGAGTTAAGAAAGTTTGAATGTGTTGTTGTGTTTCAGGTTTAAGACTTGGAGGATGGATACTTGCCGATGAAACTGGGACAGAGTTAGTATTGAAAGAGAGACCTGGATTTTGACTTCAATCCATTTACAGAAAATAGAATTTTCTTCAGCCATCTTGCTTTCTCTTAGTGCTGGTTATTTTATCCTCCCTTCTTGATCTGGCCATAGCTGTGGACATGTTGTACTCCTAATGTTTATAGTCATCATCTGACCAAAGATATTTATATACTACAAACAAGAGAAGTTCATGGTTCTGTTGGTTCTTCTGGTGGTCCTGATGTGGTGCTGACGGTCCTACTATAGTTCTCAAAAAGTAATTGATCCTTAGGTCTACCTAAACCATCTTTTTAGCTTTATAATTAGCATCTAATTTTGCAATTATCATCTGACACAGGACATTTGTACTAATGCACTATAAAGTAATGTATGAGAGAACTCTCATGTAGCAATGAGTTGTTGATGCTCTGCACATTGCTATTGATGCTTGCAGTGATTGCTGGATTTTTATTACCTGTATGATTCAACAACTGTTTCTGGATCTCTTTATTACCGCTGCTTGCCTCGGCTTTGTTGTTGTTAAGCCTGCGGCCTCTGCGAGTGTGGAGGATGCCTTGCATGTTTGCGGTCTCATGTCCTATTAACATGGTAGCCCCTTTGTTCTCACCTGCTAAGGTTATGATTCTTGTTGTGCCCTCGCTTTCCCAGCTGCTGCAACTTCCCAAGATTCAGCTTTTGGACCAATTTGGGCTCCTGAGTTGTTGCTTCTTGTTGTGGCTCGGAGGTTTCTTGGGGTGGTGAGGGAGATCTTGACCTTGTTGGAGTTGGAGATGGCTCTGAAGATCTTCTAGAAGATGGTGATGGTTGCTGTAGCTATGTTTGTTCTGCTGGCTGCTTCTGAGATGATTTCTGTGACAGCGACGGTGAGGGCGATGGTGGTGGAGCTCGAATCCTCCTGATCGGTATTTCTGTTGGAGTGGCTGATGGGGATCGGGATGGTGATGGACGCCTTGATTGAGGTGGGGATGGGGGCTGAGGCTGGGTTGCGGTGGAGCATAAGCAGCTGGCCATAGCGTAGCCACTGGTGGACGTAGAGGTGGTGTGGGATTCTTCAGGGACTCGTGGTAGTTTGATTTCTAGGCAAGAATTAATATTAAAAGCCTTTTATTTTTTAAAAAAAATTAATATTCTAACGACGCTTAAAGCGTCGTTAAAATTTCGACCAGAAATCAATTAGCGACGCTTTAAAGCGTCGCTAAAATGTCGACCAATTAGCGACGCTTTAAAGCGTCGCTAAAATGTCGACCAGAAATCAATTAGCGACGCTTTAAAGCGTCGTTAGCTACCGACGCTTTAAAGCGTCGTTACATTACAGCTAGCGACGCCTTAAAGCGTCGCTAAGTTTGCAATTGCCGACGCTAAAAAGCGTCGGGAAAGCCTCGACGCTTTTCAATGCGTCGGAAAAAAATTTCTCCACTGTAGCATAGCCGACGCTTTTAACAGCGTCGTTAAAGGCCAAAAAAAAGCGTCGCTAATGACCATTATTCTTGTAGTGTGTGTACACCAAGAGGAACAATTAGGCTTCATTTTCAGATCTTAACTTTGGCATTTTTACAGGTTCGCACAGCAAACTGATGCTGGGCAGCTGACAAGAACCCTCCTCTTGGCACCTCGAGCGACTGCCAATGTAAAACCTAATCTACAAATCATTGCTGATGATGTCAAATGTTCACATGGAGCTGCTATCAGTGACCTTGAAGAAGACCAACTCTTCTATTTCCGGGCAAGGGGTGTGGATCTACAAACAGCAAGAGATGCTCTGGTCTTCTCCTTTGGAGCCGAGGTGGTGGCTCGCATTCCATCTGCACCCATTCGGAAAAGTGTAACCAGTCAACTTAAAGAATTCCTAGCAAATCAATGAATAAAATATCGAACCAGCGATTGCTGATGATGTCAAATGCGATGAAGCATTGTGGATCAATTGTTTTGATTAATAGAAAAAGATGTGCTTGGTCCAAATATGGGTCTGTTTGTATTACATCTGCCACTTGATATCAAGATTTTTCTCTACTCCAAAACATTAGTTTCTTCTTTGGGACATAGGTTTTGGTAATGACAAGGTTAAACTCATACCTAACCTTTGTACATCCTTCATCGGATAGTAATCCTATTGCATGCCACTCTAATCTCTGCTTAGTTTCGGTTTGACATGGCAGGAGGCTATTGAAGCAATTCAGGCAGTTGATCCGTTCATAAGGGTTGATGGGAATTTTGTTGTTTTTTAATATAGAACTGTAGCAATTTTTCCCATCCAATCCCGTGATATATTTGTGATAGATGACCCTTACTCGAGAGATCCAACTTGATCCTCTGCTATTTTTCAGACTGAGCGGTTCATATAACTCATAAAGGGTGTAATGCTTGTCACGGACTCCCGCCTAAATGCTTGAGCTATTGGGAGAACAAAACTTGGCTTATAAATCTATGCAGCATATTTTTTTATTAGTAAACATTGGATTGTGATAGGGGGCTTCGCGGAAGATTTATTTGAAAAGTCATACTAAAGCAGAGTTCAGGAAACTAAAGACAAAACCCGAAGCGAAGATCTAAGCCTGCCATCAATCACGGCCCACATCTCTAGATGCAAGGCCATCAACAGACACTCGTGCATCTCAAAATGCCTATGTGAATCTCAAAGGGTGGGTGGACATGCATGTGTAAAGTAGTCACCAGTATATCTCGTGACAAATAATACTATAGGGAAATTCTTCTTTTTTTTGAGGTGGAATACTATATAGAAATTCTAAAACTTGGCGAATGCCAGTTTTCATAGGATAATGAACTCTAGTCTCCATTTGAGTTGTGAAATATTACCATGACATGATCAAAATCAGTCATGGATCAACTTGTGAAATATTACCACAACGTGAGCATAAGTGGAATAGACCAATCAATACTATAATATAATTTAACCATCACCTGACATTTCTTTTTTCACATTTTTCATCTTTAAATTTTGCTAGAACTAATCAGATCTTCCATCTTTCCAAATAGACCATTCTCCGCTATATAAATGATTCAGATATGGACGTCTTAGCCCTTAGGGTGAGTTACAGATCCGGAGAAGCAACAAAAAGTTTCTCAAATGGTTGTGTACGTCATCCATCCAACTACCAATAAAATCGAAGCATGGGAACGGGCAATCTCGGATTACATCGACCTTGACGTATAACAAAACTTGTTCTTTTAGTTTTTATTGAACCAAAAATAGAAGATAACATCTACCAGACTACTTACAGAGTTGCAGCAAGTATAAACCACTAGAACTTCTTGAAACGACATTGAAAGGACTCATATAGAATAGTGTATTTAGAATTTATATTTATTCTCTCAAAAAAAAGATAATTTATGTTTACGTTTTCCCTCTGCAGTCCGATCATGCACCTTTGGATTGGAATGGCTGTCCATAGGCTTACAGTCATGCATCAAGTCCACTTACAAGTCATCGGATTGGATTGGATTGGTTCTGACCTTTCCAATCATGCACCGCGTTATTGTTCGAAATTTCGCTTTCAGCTGTCTCTCAAGAGGCCTTCTCTAGATTTTATCGGCATCTTCGTCAATGCGGCTTTAGGCCATGTTTGGGGTGCTTTCTGGCCCTCCAAAAGTATTTTTAGATGAAAAACTGTGTTTGGTAAATTTTTCAAAAAGCTGTTTCAACTTTTGCGGAAAACTGAAAATAGCTTTTGGAAGAAAGCTCCAATTTGAAGCTTTTGGAAGGAAGCTGTTTCAGCTTTTTCGAAAATCTGTATTTTTGACAAAAATGTCCATATTAAAATAACATAATTACATAGTTTGTCCCTTTATAAACCTAAAAATCTGCTGGAGCCAAGAACCCTAGCCATCAGACTCCCTTCCATAAGAAAATATATTTTTCTTTTCAATTTTTGTATGCATCTCTTGAACCACATTTTAGAAAAAAAAATTTTAATCCTTTTCCATACCTTCCAAAATCAATATGTTGTTTTTTTTTTATCATCAACCTCGCGGCCCACGTTGAGGTCCTCCTCGAGCGTGGACCACGAAGAAGAGCCCCTGGACCGCGGAAAATTATTTTATGAGAAATTATGAAAAATTATTTTATACTAGTAATTATAATATTTTATACCTTTATTTTTATGTTATACTATAAATATAATATCATATTATATTATATCATAATACATTAATATGTTATGTTAAATAATTTAATATTATGTTATATTATGGAAAATTAATTTATACTAATAATTATAATATTTTATACATTTATTTTTGTATTATACTATAAATATAATATCATAATATATTATATCATAATACATTAATATGTTATGTTAAATAATTTAATATCATGTTATATTATGGAAAATTAATTTATACTAATAATTATAATATTTTATAACTTTATTATTGTATTATACTATAAATATTATATTATATTACATTACATTATAATACATTAATATGTCATTTTAAATAATTTAATATTATGTTATATTATGAAAAATTAATTTATAATAATAATAATAATATTTTATACCTTTATTATTGTATTATACTATAAATATTGTATTATATTACATTGCATTATAATACATTAATATGTTATTTTAAATAATTTAATATTATGTTATATTATGAGAAATTAATTTATGCTAATAATTATAATAGTTTATACTTTTATTATTGTATTATACTATAAATATAATATATATTACATTATATCATAATACATTAATATGTTATGTTAAATAATTTAATATTATGTTATATTACCAAATATTAATTTACTCTAATAATTATATCACTATAATCCTATATCAACATAATATTATTTCATATTACAATAATATTATATTATATCGTATATTTATGTATTAATTTATGTTATGTTTTATTATGTTCTGTTGTATAATACTATGCAATGTCCTTTATGGTAATTTTGTCATACAAAAGTATTTTCTCAGTTTGTTTACCAAACACAAAACAAAGTATCACAGCACTTTACGAATGTAGTTACCAAACAGCAAACAGCTTTTTATAACAGCTCTACTTCAGACAGCTCTACTTCCAACAGCTCTACTTCTAACAGCTCTATTGCCAACAGCTCCCCCAAACAGGGCCTTAATGATGTCCGTGTGACGCAGATCTTCCATTGACCAGATAATTTTATCTTATGTCGCCAGTTAGCTTTTTTTATTATTTTATTTCTTACATGGTAGCTCTTTCCTAGCATAAACACAGCCAGCTACATCACAAGCAAAAGGACTACACAAAGCAAAAAAAAATGAGGACTGCTGAGTTCAGAAAAACTCTTCCGAATGGCGAGTAATAGAGGAAAAAATGGATCATTCAGCCTACAACTAAAAGGCCGCTCAGTTTCGGCCCAGTAAACACCAATGATGAATGACTGAATCTTCACTTCGGCCCAGAGCCAGCTCGTCCTCGGAACTACGCCTAAAGCTCCACCAACTCCGGACATTCGCCGACCCCCCCGATCAAGTTCGGGGTGCCTCCAGACAAACTTAGATCCATCCCGACCAAGTTCGAGACGCCAACCGCAGCGATACACAACATATGCTCTGACCCTCGAGCTCGGAGCGCTCCCTCGAGTACACCTCGGAACCCGAAAAACTGAGCCACTCCCAGTCTCCACCAAGCCGACCTCACCAAACGCATGATGTGATTACTTAACGAGCTCGGCCTCGCCAACAACCACATCCACGTGTGGGCCTACGCCCCCCTATGTGGCCGTACTCCATCACACTGTAGTATCATGTCTTTATAACCGGCCAACAGCAGTCAGACGGTACCTTGACTACTCCGGCCATACTCTGCTGTAATTGTCAACGCCCTACCGTTCTTAAGAACGGGTTGTAGCGCATATCACCTGCTTACCTGAGCTGCACGCCATCCGGCTCAGAGCCATACCACCTCATGATAGGGACTGATAGTACCTCCGTCGCCTGGGCCACTCCACCGAGGCTATAAATAGCTCGGTCAAGTAATTCCTAAGGGACCTTTAGCTGGACTAAATTTACTCACTCTAACTTAATCGTCGGAGGGCCCTCACTGGGAACACCGGTGAGGCTTTGTGCAGGTTCGCGGCCGTCGCGCAGGAGGCGGCTCTTGTCTTCCCCTTTCGAGCATCGGCGACTCCCTCGGCTCCACCGGCGTGGTCATCCTCAGGCCAGATTTGAACCACAACAGTGAGCAGCAAATGAGGCGACCCAATTAGCAGCTTGGTTCACCTCTCAAAGGATATGCCTAACCTAGATAGCCCGGCACATTCGTAACTTTCGTCGCATATCGTCTAGAAGCGGATGCTCCATCTTCTCCCACCCCTCCTTCCGAAGATATGCGATTAACGAGACTGAGTCCCCCTCTAGAATGATGCAACCAGTTTGCAGAACATGTCTCGCATAGAAAAAGCCTCCCATGTTGCCCTGAGCTTCGTCCCAAAAGCCAATACTTCGAAGGAACGACACCCTCCACCGCGATCAGCCTAGCACCATGGTCTCTAATAACAAAAGTCGCTCCCACGCGATTTAAAACATAATTGGTATCTTACTGTCTAATGAATAGTTTTTTTAAAATCCCACGATTTAAAATATAGATATTATTTTTAAAAAATAAATATAAATAAATAAATAAATAAACATAATTGGTATACGATGGGATTGGTGATGTTAGACGTGCTTGGCTTGCCAGCCCTGAGCTCAGCTCCTCACCCGTTTTTGTATTTTCCAAAGAACCGAACGGTGGTCAGCAACGGGCGATTTGTAGGTTTTTCCATCACGAACAATGTCGCAACCAAAAAAGAGCAACGCCCAAGCACGTATTTCCTGTCCCCCTCTCTCTGCTGGTGCTGTGACATCGCGGAGCAACGTAAGAACCGCGCTAGGCCATACAAGTGGTCCTGCATTACAAAATGAATTAGATATTCATATTTCTATATTTAAATTGCTGTCTATTTTTGTTATGCGAATATTCAGATCTAGATTCAAATCCTAAAAAAATTAGATATATCTACATTCCTATTTTTATTCGAACAATTTTTGAATTGACAATTTAAATTTGCATCCGAATTTGATCCGACAAAAAAAATAGTATCTAAATTCAATCCAAATAGGATACGAAAAAGGAACCAATCAAATATAGTTGGACTTGTTTTCGGCCGGTAGGCTGTAGCCTTATAAATTTTATTTTTTTTAAAAAAATTATTGCGAGTCATCCAAGATGTAGGATTCGTCTCTCTCGCCACGGTTTTCTGCGATCGCTACTGCCATATTCGTTTTTTTTTTTTTTTTTGGTTGGGGGGGGGGGGAGCCGAGATCACCGCCACCAGATTCAGCTGGCCCATAATTCAGGGGATTTCCCGGTCAATTGCTTTCGAACCAACCGCAAGGAGTCCAAGGTTCCAGAAAAATGCTGGCTCCTCTTCCTCTGCTTTCTAATCTGTGGCTTATCCGTCAGAGTCGCTTCCTTGATAGCTTCCACAGCTACACCTCTGCGCTTTCTTTGGAGACTCGCATCCGTTCCTCCATTTAGGATGACCAACCAAGCTTCCATGAATGGTCTCAGCAGTCGCAAGCCTCACTTCATCTTGGTCCCACTGATAGCCCAAGGGCACATGATCCCCATGGTCGACTTGGCTCGTTTACTCGCGGAACAAGGTGCCCGGGTCAGCCTCATCACCAACCCCAGTGAACGCCGCACGAATCAAGGCCATCGTCGACCGAGTGAAGGAATCCGGTCTCCCGATACACTTTGTCGAGCTCCAGTTCCCTTGCGCCGAAGCTGGCCTACCGGACGGTTGCGAGAATGTGGATCTCGTCCCTTCAAACGACTACTTCAGAACAATTGTCGATGCCATCCCCCGGCTTCGAGAACCTCTAGCCCGGTACCTGCGAGCACAACGGCCTCGTCCAACATGCATGATCGCCGACATGTGCAACCCATGGACGGCGGATGTCGCTCGCGAGCTTGGGATGCCACGGCTCATCTTTCATGGGCCCTCTTGCTTCTTCATTCTATGCGCCCATCTCATGCAGCAGCACGGGATCTACGACCGCATAACCGATGATTTCAAGCCCGTCCTCCTACCTGAGCTGCCGCAACCTGTCGAGGTCACCAAAGCCCAGTTACCGGGCTTCTTCGGGTCAAAAGGGTGGGAAAAGCTTCGATCTGAGGCTTTAGAAGCGTAGTCGACGGCGGACGGGGTGGTGATGAACACTTTTGATGATATGGAGCATTCATATATCGAGCTCTACAAGAAGGTTACAGGAAAGGAGGTATGGACCATCGGGCCCTTGCGTCTCTACAATAAGGATCTTGACAACAAGGCTGCCAGAGGGAACAAGCCTGTTATCGACCACCACCGAGTTCTATGTTGGCTCGATTCGAGGAAGCCCAAGTCCGTGCTCTACGCTAGCTTTGGCAGCCTTGTGCGGATGCGCCCTTGGGAGCTCATTGAAGTAGGGTACGGTTTGGAGGCATCCAACCAGCCCTTCATCTGGGTGATCAAGGACGTCGAGAGGACCCCGGAGGTGGACAAATGGCCGTCGGAGGGATTCGAGGAGAGGGTAAGCACCAGGGGTCTTGTAATTAAGGGGTGGGCGCCGCAGGTGGTCATCCTGTCTCACCCTGCCATCGGAGGATTTATGACACTGCGGATGGAACTCGGTGATGGAGGCCGTGTCCGCGGGCGTGCCAATGATAACATGGCCTTGTTTTTCGGACCAATTCGTCAACGAGAAGCTGGTTGTGGATGTGCTGGGCGTTGGCGTGGCAATTGGGGTGAAAGTTCCCTTCTACCATATCAATGAAGATAGTCCGTCGGCAGCGAAGAGGAACGACATAGGGAAGGCAGTCTCTAGGCTTATGGACGAAGGGGAGGAGGGGGAAGAGAGAAGAATGAGGGCCAGGAAGCTGGCTGAAAAGGCTGTGAGCGCAATGGAAGGAGGAGGGTCGTCCTTAGAGAACATAGCATGCCTGATTCAGTATGCCTTGAAGCATGGACACGACGATTCTGATCAAGAAGAGGAACACAGTGCGTAGGTTTGTTCGTCAAAGGGGAACGCTAAATATATCGAAAATATATAATAGTAATTTATTTTGCATAACCTTACCTGGTCTTGATTTTGGTACGGTTTAGGCTAGGCGGTGTCGGAACGGATCATAGCTTGCAATTTGACCATTCCTCATTGTAATGAAATTTTTACTTCCAGCCTTCCAGGTGCGTTGATCACCGTACATCTGGCTTCTAATTTCTCAGCTGGATTGATATCATTTTTAAGTCGGATTGATGTGTCCATCAGAGCCTATTGAAATCTTTTAAGAGGACGGATCAGCCATCATCAAACTTTGGAGCTAAAAAAGCAAGCAACAGTATTCCTAAAACAATCAAACAAATCAGAGAAATCAAGTCTCACGTCCGGCCTAATCTTCGCACCCAATAAAAATTGGTCACATAGATAAAAAATTATTACTTGTACTGCATGCACCACATGGTTGCAAATGCAGTTAATTGCGATGGCTAATTTTTATAAGCTTTATTCATCAAGTACCCATCTTAATTCATCGTAATTGACTACGGGCATGATGTATGCAGTGTAGCCAATAATTTCTCGGACAGGGGTCCATCGGTAGAGTTTGTTGCCAAGTTTTTTTACCTATAATGATGGTAATAGTTCTAAGAGCATCTTATGAACAATCTGGAAAAGGTGTGGAATTTGAAGACACGCAAACTTTTTATGTCCACAGAGTTCATGGCGCTACCGACAAAACCCTCGCATGCAGATCTGTAACTTCCAATTCGTCCCGGTCCACATTTCAATCACAGCCAATGTGCTACGTCCACATCAGAGCGACCCAATTGGGCACCATCTTTTATGAGTTTAACAGCAATGGAATCAACGCATTATGCATTTCAGGACAAGCTAAACTTAATATAAATATCTATACATGTGTGTGTCTATATATATATATATACATACACACACATACATATATATATATATATATATATATACACACACACACATACATATACACACACACCTATATATATATATATATATATATATATATATATATATATATATATATATATAGAGAGAGAGAGAGAGAGAGAGAGAGAGAGAGAGAGAGAGAGAGAGAGAGCATCATGGTTTGTCAAAATTTGGTGACTGTTATTAAATAATCAGGATTGGTTGTCTTGATTGTTCTTTGAAATATAACATTGATTTTGATTAAAACCTCCACGAGTATTGCCACGATCTTACAAAGAATCAGAAAGATTACGTCGGGCACCAAAGACTGTAAGGAATGTTGTTGAGGGTAGGTTTTAGGCTTTTAGCATAAAATTGCAGCATGAGTTCCAAAGAGAGAAGCTGTCCAAAAAGTTAATCAAAAAAAAAAAAAAAAACACGCACGCACACACCCAACACAGGAAAAATAGAACAGAAAATGTAAAATCTAAAATTTAGAAAAATTAGAAAGAAATTCATCGAAGAAATTGATATCTTTGAAAGTTATTTTCAAAAGTAATTTTTAGAATTTTCCATCCCATGCACAATGCAAGGAAAATATTAGTGTTTTAACTCTCAAATAAATAAAATTAATAACAACACCATAACTGAAGCAAAAGATGCAATCCACTTTAAAAGTATATTTCCTTTTAAAACAAAGATAAATAATCAAATAAATACCAATAATAATCTAGGGACTAGTTCAAGCAGAACTAGATTTGAAGAGGAAGAAGAAAAAGAAACTGAATCTAGAAGAAGTAAAAGAACTAGAGTTGAAGAAGACTACTACACATTCCTAATAGAAGACTCTCCTACTTCTTTAGAGAATGCCTTGAAATCTTTAGATGTCCCCTTTTGAAGAAAAAAAAAGATAATGAAATGCAATCCATAGTGCAAAACTACACTTAAGAATTGGCAAACTTACTCCCCGAAAGTAAACCAATTGGGTGTAAATGGATCTTTAAGAAGAAACTTATGCCAGATGGAACTGTAGACAAATACAAGGCTAGGTTAGTAGCCAAAAATTTTACTCAAAAATCTGGGATTTACTTCTTTGATGTTTATGCCCCTATAGCAAGAATCACTATCGTTAGGATCCTTGTTGCCTTAAATTCTATTCATAAGCTGGTTATACATCAAATGGATGTTAAAACCGCTTTCTTGAATGAAGACCTAGATGAAGAGATCTACATGGACCAACCCGAAGGTTTCATTGTACCAGGTCAAGAGAAAAAGCTATGTAGGTTGATTAGATTTCTTTATGGTTTAAAACAAGCCCCCAAAAAATGACACCTTAAATTTGATGAAATAATCCTAACTAATGAATTTAAATTAATAACACAGATGAATGTATATATTATAAAAAGAAGAATAACAAAATTATAATCTTATGTCATATGTAGATGATATCCTAATTTTTAGAACATATTTAGAAATAATTAATAAAGTAAAACAGTTTTTATCTCTAAAATTTGACATGAAAGATTTAGGAGAAGTAGACCTAATCCTAAATAATAAAATCATAAGGAATGAAGATGGAATAACTTTGTCCCAAAGCTACTATATGGAGAAGATTCCTAAAAAGTTTTACTACCCTGATTGTCATCCTGTATCTACTTTCCATAATCCATCTCTTCATCTAAAGAAGAACTTAGGTGATCCAGTCAATCAAAGCTTGTATGCCCAGATAATTGGTTCTCTAGGGTTTCTTATAAATTATACCAGGCTTGATATTGCATACTCTATGAACCGACTGAGTAGATATACTCACAATCCTAATAATGATCATTGAACTTCTCTAGAAAGAATTCTCCGGTACCTTAAGGGTACCATATTTTTGTGATTATACTATTGTGGTTATCCTGCTGTTCTAAAAGGCTATAGTGATGCCAATTGGACCAGTGATAAAGTTGGCACCAAAACCACCACTAGTTTTGTCTCTCTTTTAGGAGGTGCAACTGTATGGAAGTTTATCAAATAAACTGTAGTGGCTAGGAGCACCATGGAATCTGAAATGATTGCCCTAGATACCACTAGCATTAGAGATCTACTGGTAGATTTACCTCTCGTGACTTCACCATTACCTTCTATATCTGTTCATTGTGACTGCAGATCTACTATAGATAAATGCAATCAAGAAAATACAAATATAAAAATGAATAGATACTTGAAAGTGCGCCATAAATTATTGAGATACAAATTAAAGAATAACTTGATTGTACTAAATTTTGTAAGATCCGAAAGAAATCTAACTGATTAGCTTACCCAAAAATTATCTAGAACAGTGGTTCTAGAGTTGTCAAGGGAGTTGGGGCTAAGCCCATAAGTAAAGTCACCACGGTGGTAATCCAACCTGAAAAGGTTCAATGGGTAGACACAAGCTAGATAGGTGACTAATGAAGAGCACTATTTGGTTTTTTCCATTCCTAGGGCAACAATGCTCATAAAAAGCAAGAGTTAGGTTGAGTTTTTACTCTTAATGAATCTGAAACCCATGAGGCAGAGTATCTACTTGCTCGTACCCTTTTCACCTATATATGTGTAATCGTGAGGCCACGACTGTAGAAAGTGGGTTGTTTCCTAATAACACATAAAGAGATACCTGCGTATAGCCGTAAAGTGCAAACCCGCTTTGAACATTGTTCACGCTATATTATGTGTGCTGTTGATGAAATCTGAGTCATGGACCAAAGTTCAAGGCATAGTCTATCTTGGCTCCACAGAGGTAATCAATTATCACTAAGTAAAAGTTCAAACCGAAAGGTACCTACATCTATTACATAATATAAGATACTCAATATTTTACTTCGATTTTTTAAATTTATTTTAATTTTTAATTTTTTAAATATTTAATTTATGTAGGGGATTGTTGAATTAAATTAAATATTTTAAAATTTGAAAACCGCATGCTAAACAAAGCAAGCCGCGGCCAACCATTTGACTTGGTCAACGGTCAAGTGGCAAGCATCCGCGCACAAACAAGAGAGCAAACATGGAAAGATCTCCAAAGAAAGCAGGCCAAGACAAGTGTCATGCATTCACGCACAAGAGCAAGCATGGAAGACCTCCTGAAAAAGGAAGGAAGCATGGGCGGCCAAGATGCAATATGCCTCACGATCAAAGGAGCACAAAAAGACACGTCATCAATCCGTGGAAAGAGAGTCTGCTTCTTTTGACGCGCCTCAGCCTATATAAAGGGCTCTAGGGATTATTTCAAATACAATGAAAAATTTCTCTTCCTCCTATTTTAAAGGCCTATATAAAAAGGGCTCTAGGGATCATTGGGAAGAAAATAAATAAAGAAAATTTTTCTTCTTCTCATAATTTCAATAATTTTTTTGAGTTTCTTTTGAGCTATCTGCAAGCGTGAACGTGTTCTTCTTTCTTCTCTGGAAACGCACTGACGAAAAAGATGTGGTTCTATATTGGTCGTCGTATTACTAGGAGATCTGTGCCAGCGGATCTGTACATGGGGGGCATAAACTTTTCTGAGACAATGCGTCAGCATGCTTCAATCCACAGGCCATTTTCTTTCATTTCTTCATTTCATTATTCTATTATCAAGTTAATTATTTGCTGATTTATTCTTCTTATATACTGTTTTTGAATATTAGAAATATTTAATTATTGATTTATCAATTATATTTGTGCATCTAGGCTAACAAAAATATCATAAGAAGAAATAGAGATTTGTGTGGTTTAATCTTGGTGTGGTAATGAGCGTTAGAGCCACTCTGCTAATATATCAATTATCAATGGTGTCTAGGCACATGCTGCTGCTAAAATCACCTAAATCCTACCAAAATTGCTAAAGAAAAACTCTAAGATAATCATAGAGTCTAGAGAAAGAAATTGCCAAGATAACAAAGGCTGCAAAAGAAATTTTAAAGTATTTTACACTTATTAAAATTTTTCATCATTTAAATAAAAAAAAAGCTTCCTTCAGTAAGTTCACCTTAGGCCTCCAAGTGTATTGGGCCGCTTCTGACCACAACGTTAGCATAAGTAGGATAGACCAATCAATACTATAATATAATTTAACCATCACCTGGCATTTCTTTTATCACATTTTTCATCTTTTCAATTTTGCTAGAACTAATCAGATCTTCCATCTTTCCAAATGGACCATTCTCCGCTTTATAAATGACTCAGATATGGATGTCTTAGCCCTTCGGGTGAGTTACAGATCCGGAGAAGCAACGAAAAGAGGGTTTCTCAAATGGTTGTGCCATCCATCCAACTACCAATTAAGTCGAAGCATGGGAACGAGCAATCTCGGATTACATCGACCTTGACAAATAACAGAACTTGTTCTTTTAGTTTTTATTGAACCGAAAATAGTAGATAACATCTACCACAAAGAGTTGCAGCAAGTATAAACCACTGGAACTTCTTGAAACGACATTGAAAGGACTCATATAGAATAGTGTATTTAGAATTTATATTTATTCCCTCAAAAAAGAGATAATTTATGTTTACGTTTTCCATCTGCAGTCCAATCATGCACCTTTGGCTTGGAATGGATGTCCATAGGCTTACAGTCATGCATCAAGTCCACTTGCAAGTCATTGGATTGGATTGGATTAGATTAGATTAGATGGTTCTTACCTTTCCAATCATCCACTACATTATTGTTCGAAATTTCGCTTTCAGCTCAGCTCTCTCAAGAGGCCGTCTCTAGATTTTGTACGCATCATTGCTGTGGGTATATAACGACTTCGTCAATGCGGCGGGTATATCTCGACTTCGTCAATGCGGCTTTAATGATGTCCGTGTCACGTGGACCCTCCATTGACAAGATAATTTTATCTTATATTGCCAGCATTTTTTATTTTTTATTTTTTATTTTTGTTTTTTTTTGGTGCATTAGCTGCGCTGTATGCTCTAAGATGAGTACAACCAACTATATCAGAAGCAAAAAGACTACACAAAGCAAAAAAAAAATGAGAACTGCTGAGTCCAGAAAAATTCTCTCAAATGGTGAGCAGCAAATGAGACGACTCAGTCAGCAACTTTGTTCGTCTTTCGAAGGATATGTCTGACTTGGATAGTCCGGCACTTCCATAACATGCATAGCATATCGTCTAGAAGCGGGTGCTCCACCTCCTCCCACCTTTTTTTCCAAATATGCATGATCAACAAGGCTGAGTCCTTCTTCAGAATGATGCAACTAGCCTGCAAAACATGTCTCGCATAGGAAAGCCCCTTCCATGCTATCCTGAGCTCCTTTTCAAAAGCCGAGACCTCAAAGGAACGACACCCCACTGCCGCAATCAACCTAGCACCATGGTCTCTGATAGCAAAAGTTGCTCCGTCCTGTTTTAAAACATAGTTGGTATCTTATTATCCAAGGAATAGTTTTTTGAAACCCCAAGATTTAAAACATTGACATTATTTTTTTAAAATATATATTAATAAATAAATAAATAATAGTTGCTATTGGTGGCCATTGCTCACTTCAAGATATGAGGGACAAGAATTTTGGCTTGAAGCCGTATACGATGGGATTGGTGATGTTAGATGTGCTTGCCCACCGGCCCTAAGCTCAGCTCCTCACCCGTTTCCGTATTTCCCAAAGAACCGAACGGTGGTCAGCAACGGGTGATTTGTAGCTTTTTCCATCACGAACAATGGTGCAGCCAAAAAGGAGCAGCGCCCGTGCACGCATTTCCTGTCCCCCTCTCTCTGCTGGTGTCGTGACCTCGCGGAGCAACGTAAGAACTGCGCCAGGCGATACAAGTGGTCCCGCATTACAGTAGCCAACCCGAAGAATGGATTGGATATTAATATTTCTATATTTGAATTACTGTCTTAAGTGATGGTCGCCTGATATCTATATTCATTTAGTTTAGATTTGGTTAATCATCTATTTAGTTCCCTCATTTAACTTAATCTATTTTTTTCACTTATTTTTGTTATGCGGATATTCGGATCCAGATTCGAATTTAAAAAAAAAAAGTATCGCCATCCGTATTCTTATTCAGATAATTTTTAAATTGACTATTTGAATTCGTATTCGAATTCGATTGGACCAAAAAAAATAGTATCTAAATCCAATCCGATACGAAAATAGATACTTCGACTCGTTTCCAGTAAGTAGGCCGCAGCTTTATAATTTTTTTTTAAAATAAAATTATTGGGAGCCATGTAAGATGTAGGATTTGTCTGTCGCCACGATTGTTTGCCAATCACCACTGCCATATTCTTTTTTTTTTCAGGGGGAGATCACCGCCACCAGATTCAGCTTCAAAACAAGTTAGCTCATGTAGGGGCTCACGTCATGAGTTGAGGCTTGATCTAGAAGCCTGGCCCACAATTCATGGGATTTCCCGGTCAATTTTACTTTCGAGCAATACCAAAAATAATAAATAATACCAACTGCAAGGAATCCAAGGTTCCAGATAAATGCTGGCTCCTCTTCCGCTGCTTTCTAATCTGTGGCTTCTCCTTCAGAGTCGCTTCCTTGATAGCTTCCACAGCTACACCTCTGCGCTTTCTTTGGAGACTCGCATCCGTTCCTCCATGTAGGATGACCAACCAAGCTTCCATGAATGGTCTCAGCAGTCGCAAGCCTCACTTCATCTTGGTCCCACTGATAGCCCAAGGGCACATGATCCCCATGGTCGACTTGGCTCGTTTACTCGCGGAACAAGGTGCCCGGGTCAGCTTCATCACCACCCCAGTGAACGCCGCACGAATCAAGGCCATCGTCGACCGAGTGAAGGAATCCGGTCTCCCGATACATTTTGCCGAGCTCCAGTTCCCTTGTGCCGAAGCTGGCCTACCGGATGGTTGCGAGAATGTGGATCTCCTCCCTTCAAACGACTACTTCAGAACAATTTTCGATGCCATCCCCCGGCTCCGAGAACCTCTAGCCCGGTACCTGCGAGCACAACGGCCTCGTCCAACATGCATGATCGCCGACATGTGCAACCCATGGACGGCGGATGTCGCTCGAGAGCTGGGGATGCCACGGCTCATCTTTCATGGGCCCTCTTGCTTCTTCATTCTATGCGCCCATCTCATGCAGCAGCACGGGATCTACGACCGCATAACCGATGATTTCGAGCCCGTTCTCCTACCTGAGCTGCCGCAACCTGTCGAGGTCACCAAAGCCCAGTTACCGGGCTTCTTCGGGTCAAAAGGGTGGGAAAAGCTTCGATCTGAGGTTTTAGAAGCGGAGTCGACGGCGGACGGGGTGGTGATGAACACTTTTGATGATATGGAGCATTCATATATCGAGCTCTACAAGAAGGTTACAGGAAAGGAGGTATGGACCATCGGGCCCTTGTGTCTCTACAATAAGGATCTTGACAACAAGGCTGCCAGAGGGAACAAGCCTGTTATCGACCACCACCGAGTTCTATGTTGGCTCGATTCGAGGAAGCCCAAGTCCGTGCTCTACGCTAGCTTTGGCAGCCTTGTGCGGATGCGCCCTTGGGAGCTCTTTGAAGTGGGGTACGGTTTGGAGGCATCCAACCAGCCCTTCATCTGGGTGATCAAGGACGTCGAGAGGACCCCGGAGGTGGACAAATGGCTGTCGGAGGGATTCGAGGAGAGGGTAAGCACCAGGGGTCTTGTAATTAAGGGGTGGGCGCCGCAGGTGGTCATCCTGTCTCACCCTGCCATCGGAGGATTTATGACACACTGCGGATGGAACTCGATACTGGAGGCCGTGTCCGCGGGCGTGCCAATGATGACATGGCCTTGTTTTGCGGACCAATTCGTCAACGAGAAGCTGGTTGTGGATGTGCTGGGCGTTGGCGTGGCAATTGGGGTGAAAGTTCCCATCTACTATATCAATGAAGATAGTCCGCCGGCAGCGAAGAGGGACGACATAGAGAAGGCAGTCTCTAGGCTTATGGACAAGGGGGAGGAGGGGGAAGATAGAAGAAAGAGGGCCAGGAGGCTGGCTGAAAAGGCTGTGAGCGCAATGGAAGGAGGAGGGTCGTCCCTAGAGAACATAGCATGCCTGATTCAGTATGCCTTGAAACATGGAAACGACGATTCTGATCAAGAAGAGGAACACAGTGCGTAGATTTGTTCGTCCAAGGGGAACGTTGAATGTATCGAAAATATGTAATAGTAATTTATTTTGCACAACCAGACCTGGTCTTGAACAGATCATAGCTTGCACTTTGACCATTTCCTCATTGTAATTAAATTTTTATTTCTGCGCTGATCATTCTAATTTCTCAGCTGGATTGATATCAGTTTTAAGTCGGATTGATGCGTACATCAGAACCTATCGAAATCTTTTAAGAGGACGGATCAGTCATCATCAAACTATGGAGCTAAAAGCAAGCAACAGTTTTCCTAAAACAATCAAACAAATCAGAGAAGTCTCACGTCTGGCCTAAGGCTGCAAATGGGTTGGGTCGATCCGAGACCCGACCCGCATAGACCCGTATAGATCCGACCCGACCCGAATTTTAGGATCCGCAGGTCCGGATCGGGTCCTAAAATTGGATCCGATTCATTTTCTGGGTCAAGTTTGGGTACAATCCGACCCGACCTGAATAGATCCGAAGAGAGAAAGAAAGAGAGGGAAAAAGTTAAAGACAGTTTTATTTTTCTTTTTTTCATGTGGGTCGTGGCACTATTGGTCCGTGAGAATTCTCTCTCGGTCTATTACACTGTTGATACCTTTGGTGTCTTGGTATCAGGCTTTTTTTTTCTTTTTTTCCTTCTGTTTTTCGGTTTCTGTTTTTTTTAAACTTTTGCAGGGAGGAAGTGAGGGAACACCGAACTGAATATGGGTCATGTGCCAGTTTCTGCAATGGAATTGGATTTTGGAAGAAGGTCTGGGATTTTTTTTGTCCTCGTGAGGGGGGAGCCGGGAGACACCAAGTTCCGTCCAATCATTCATATGGACAAAAAATAGTGTGATATGAAATTTGGCTTGTAGACCGACTTAGTCAGGGGTCATTTGTTCTGACTGGAGGTCAATTGCAAGTCTTTCAAGTCATGGGTCACCCAGCAACTCATAATTATGATATGACCAAATTAGATTTGCCCAAATTTTTTCCCAAAAGCACAAAAAAAATTGGACCCAATTTGGACCCGAACTCGACCCGACTCCGAAACCGACTCGGATTCGACCCGACCCGACTCAACCCATTTGCACCCCTAGTCTGGCCTCGTCTTGTCACCCTATAAAACTAGGTCATGTAGATGAGAAATTATTGTTTGTACTGTGTATGTAGCTAATTATGACAGCTGGTTTTTATAGACTTCATTCATTAAGCACTCATCTCGACACATCATAAAAAAATCCAGCAGTCATAATCGACTGTAGGCATGGTGCATGCAGTGTAGCCAATAGTTTCTCGAACAGAGGTCCATCGGTAGAGTTTGTTGCCAAGTTGTTCTACCTATAATGACAGTAATAGTTCTAAGAGCATCTTTTGGGCTACCTGGAAAAGGTGTGGAATTTAAGGACTGTTATTAAACAATCAGGATTGATTGTTCTTTGAAATATAACATTGATTTTGATTAAAACCTCCACGAGTATTGCCACAATCTTACAAAGAATCAGAAAGATTTTGTCGGGCAACAAAGACTGTAAGGGATGTTGTTGAGGGTAGGTTTTAGGCTTTTAGCATAAGATTGCAGCATGAGTTCAAAAGAGAGAAGCTGTCCAAAAAGTTAGTCAAAAGTGATGAATGTGTTAGACATGGAAGTCGTGTTAAGACGTGATTTTTGAAATTTTCAATCCCAATCTCACCAAAAAAAAAAAAAACACACACGCACGCACACACCCAGCACAGGAAAAATAGAACATAAAATGTAAAATCTAAAATTCAGAAAAATTAGAAAGAAATTCATAGAAGAAATTGATATCTTTGGAAGTTATTTTCAAAAGTCATTTTGGAATTTTGCATCCCATGCACAATGCAAGGAAAATAGAATATAAAAGGAAATATTCAATCGTTTCCATGCACAAAAGCATACATAAAGGAAAACATTTTCTATTAACGTAGAAATCCACGCACACGTATATATGAATATCAATGGTAACTAGAAAACAATTAGTTTTTTAACATTAAAGAAAAATTAACTTTTTCCTCTTATATTGCCCACATGAATAAGGTTTTTTTTTTGACTCAAATACACAAAAAAATGACACACAAAAGGAAAATTAGTTTTTTTTAATTAATTTTGTATTCGCAAATCTACTCAAAAAAAAAAATCGTTCAAAACCATAAAAGCATATATTCAATCTTTCCCATGCATAAAAACATAAAAGAAAAATCACGCACATAAGAAATTCAACCCTATGAAAAACTTGTTTTTTTAACATAAAAAGAAAGTTTTTTTTACTTTTATGTCACTCATATATATGACTATTATAAGATTTAGTAGGAGATCGAAAAAATATCCCATCTCTTTCTTCCTGTGTGTTAGATCGTAGCAATCGAAGCTATTATTCTATTATTCCTTCTATTATCTATTATTCCTTTCTTTATTTGTTCCAAAAATTCTATGCCAAAAAAAGGAACAGATAATCTGTTCATGATATTTTCTAAAGAATGTCGATATTTTTGGAAGTCGTGTTAAAAAGGAATTTATGAAATTTTGCATCCCGGGCACATAAAAAGAAAGGCACGTATAACGCAGAGAAAATAGAACATAAAAGGAAAAATTAAATCATTCCCATGCACAAAAATAAAAAAAGAAAATTTCCATTAATATAGAAATCCACACTACAGGAAATTCAATTGTCGAAAAACTAGTTTTCCTAACATAAAGCGAATTCATACGCACAAAAGAATCACATAAAAAGAAAATTAATTTTCTAGTAATTTGTATGCACAAAAAGGTTCCACCGAAAAGAAATTGTAATGCACGTACCTAAAATAAAATTTAAGAACATAAAAGAAAAAAAATCAATTATTTCCATGCACAAAAACATAAAAGGAATTTTTTTATTAATATGGAAATCCGTGCATGCATAGAAGAAATTTAATGGTGGGAAGAATTAGTTTTTGAACGTAAAAAATTAGTTTTTTTACTTTTATGTTACCCACACATAAATATTATATGTTTAGTAGGAGACCAAAAAAAAATTGGAGCATCTCTTTCTTCCTGCAATTGTATTGCATTTTGCGTGCTATTATTCATTTCCTTCGTCATAAAGAGATATATACCGTGACCTGTTTCATTGTGTGCCATTATTTCTTTTATTCTTCATAAAGAAGAAATATGTCATGATTAGTTTCTTTGGATGCTATTTCTTGTTTTCTTAACCATAAGGAGATGGATCTCCTAATTTATGTTCTTCTACGCTGCTATTTATTTCCTTTGGAATAGGAGTAAAGCTCATGGATTCAGTATGTATAATTGGTAAAGCAGATTTGCTGGCAAGGATGATGCGCTCTCACATATAAATACTGGCTTTTCTCTCCCTTTTTTTTCTCATCTGTAGCTTGACCAACCAAGCTTTCGTAAGAGATTTGCGTCAGTTCCTCCATTTAGGATGACCAACCAAGCTACCATGAATGACAAGCCTCACTTCATCCTGGTCCCACTGATAGCCCAAGGGCACATGATCCCCATGGTCGACATGGCTCGTTTACTTGCGGAACAAGGTGCCCGGGTCAGCCTCATCACCACCCCAGTGAACGCTGCACGAATCAAGGACATCATCGACCGAGCGAAGGAATCTGGGCTTCCGATCGACTTTGTCGAGCTCCAATTTCCTTGCACCGAAGCTGGTCTTCCGGAGGGTTGCGAGAATATGGATCTCCTCCCTTCAAACGACTATTTAAAGACATTTTTGGAAGCCACAAGCCGGCTTAGAGAACCCCTGGCCCGGTACGTGCAAGCGCAATGGCCCCGTCCCGCGTGCATGATCACCGACTCGTGCAACCCATGGACGGCAGATGTCGCTCGTGAGTTCCGGATGCCACGGTTCATCTTTCACGGGCCTTCTTGCTTCGTCCTTCTATGCTTCATTCTCATGTTACAACACGGGATCTACGACCGCATAACCGATGATTTCGAGCCCATCCTCGTACCTGGGATGCCGCAACCTGTCGAGGTCACCAAAGCCCAGGCACCAGGATTCTTCAATATGCCAGGGTGGGAAAAGCTTCGATCGGAGGTTTTCGAAGCAGAGTCGACGGCGGATGGGGTGGTGATGAACACTTTTGATGATCTGGAGCATTCATTTATTGAGCTTTACAGGAAGGTGACGGGAAAGAATGTCTGCACTATCGGGCCATTATCTCTCTGCAACAAGGATCTTGACGACAAGGCTGCGAGAGGGAACAAGTCTTCTATCGACCACCACCGAGTTCAAAGTTGGCTCGACTCGAGGGAGCCAAAGTCCGTACTCTACGTTAACTTTGGTAGCATTGCGCGGACGCGCCGTTCCCAACTCATTGAAATGGGGTGCGGTTTGGAGGAATCCAACCAGCCCTTCATCTGGGTGATCAAGGATGTGGAGAGGACGCCGGAGGTGGACAAATGGTTGTCGGAGGGATTCGAGGAGAGGGTAAGCACCAGGGGTCTTGTAATTAAGGGGTGGGCGCCGCAGGTGGTCATCTTGTCTCACCCTGCTATAGGAGGATTTATGACGCACTGTGGATGGAACTCGGTGCTGGAGGCCGTGTCCGCGGGCGTGCCAATGATAACATGGCCTTATTTTGCAGACCAATTTATCAACGAGAAGCTGGTTGTGAATGTGTTGGGCATTGGCGTGGCAATTGGGGTGAAAGTGCCCATCTTCTATTTCAGTGACGATGGTCCACCGGCAGTGAAGAGGGATGACATAGGGAAAGCAGTCTCTAGGTTGATGGACAAAGGGGAGGAGGGTGAAGAGAGAAGAAAGATGGCCAAGGAGCTGGCTGGAAAGGCTGTGAGGGCAGTGGAAGATGGAGGGTCATCCACGGAGAACATAGCACGCTTGTTTCAGTACGTCCTCGAGCATGGAAACAACGATTCTGAAGATAAAAAACACAATATTTGAATTTGTTCGCTAAAGGGCAACCCTTTGGCGTATCGAATATATGTTATGGTTATTTATTTAGTATAACATAACCCGGTCTTCATTTTGGTACTGCTGTGTGTGTGTGTATATGCGTATATGTACACATATATGCAGGAACGTACTATATATATATACACACACACACATAAATATATGTGTATGTATGTATGCATATATGTTCAGAAAAAAGGTTGCTACTCTGTGAGTGCCGAGTACTGCACGTGCCAAGATGGGAGCTTGCCACTATCCTTAGTTAGCAGCAATAACCTGGAGCTTTTGAAGGGGTTGTTTTCCCTCAAATGACATTCAACCAGTGAAGGCAACCATGGGCTGTGTGATTTGCCCTGTTGCAAATTTGATAGACAACCATATTTTGATGAGAAAATTGATCAGAACCCTGAGCATCGCCCTTGATGAAATTTGCTGATTGTTATTAAATGATCAGGGTTAATTATGTTGATTGTTCTTTTTAAGATTAACGTTGACTTTTTTGGAACCTCCATGAGCATTGCCATGATTAATTTGACAAAGAACTAGAAAGTTTATGTCGTGCAGGGATGTTGTTGAATGTAGATCGATCTTAGCGTAAGATTGCAACCTGAGTTCCAAAAAGAGAAGCTCCCCAAAAAGGTTCGTCAAAATGATGGGTGTATCCCTATTAGAGATGGTAGGTGACAGCCGGACCATACTTTTACCCCAAGCCTGGAAGAATAAGTGAACATAAATCAAGCTTTGAAACGGGTTGACTGATAGCTTCATGTGCATCAGTTGTAGCCTTCATCCCGTTTAAGTAGTCAGTTATGCTTAAGTCATCCTTGCAAATGTTATGAAGATTATGTTGGAAATATTTTGCCTAGATATTGTTATAGCTTTATTTTATAGAACTATTATAAAGAAATAATCTACTAAAAAAATCCGAAGATTGAAAAAAGCTTCTCTGGATCGAGGCGTGTGATATACACTGCCCTAAGAACGTGATTCACCCCCTACGTGCAGGTTTGCGGCAATCTCGTCCTCAAAGTACAACAACCCAACTCAGCTTGATCCTTCCCTAATGAGCATGATTGCTGGGGAGGCTTGACCCGTTCAACTCCTTCAGTTGCCAAGATGAAAAAAAACTTGAATTTTTTTTGAAAAAAGAGAAAAAGAAAAAGGAAAGAGGAATCCTCTATTGCATCTCAAGAAGGATAGAAGTAATATGGATTGAGTTATCCAAAATACTGGACCCACAACCTATTTAAAAACTCTTTCCAATGACCGAAACGGTGCAGCATTTCCGAAGATGTAATATTTCAGAAATATCACATACTTACGGAAACTAGAAGCAACGTTCTTTTTAGAAAAGTCACAACTCTTTTAAAAGAAGCGTCCGAAAAAAAAGATAAGAGTCTTAAAACTTTTAAACCATCTAAAATTTAGGAGATAAAGTTGTTATAAAAATTATTTTTTTATTTTTTTTCAAGTTAAAACTCCAACAGAGTATGCTGAAGGTTCATTACCTGGGTGTGAGACTATATGGTGTGAAGCCTTTCAAGGCATTGTCATGCTTCACAAGAAGTTGTTTCTCCAAGCACACGGGTGAGCAAAGTTTCTATGAGAGTAACATAGATCGAACTTAGAATATGACAATCTAGTGTAAATCAGGCCGTGCATTTGGGATTGATTGTGCTAGTGGGATGCTTTTCTGCATCCAAAATAAATTTGGTTGGATGGAACCATCAATATAACCAAGCAATTGCTTGCAAGCAAGAAAAATTCAATCGATCAAAACATAAAAGAAAAAATTTCTATTAATATCATAATCCACACAAACCCATAACAAATTCAATCATAAGAAAAATTAGTTTTTGAATATAAAGAAAATCAAAATTTTCCATTTATATTGCCCGCATGAATAAGGGTTTCTAAAAGAAGCACTTAAAAGCAAAATTAGTTCTTCTTAGTAATTCCTATAAAAGGTTTCACTCAAAAAAAAAAAAAAAAAATCGAATGCATGCACTAAAGACGAAATTCAAGAACATAAAAGAAAAAATTCAATCATTCCCATGCACAAAAGTATAAAAGGAAAAAAAATTCTATTAATATAGAACTCCATGGATGAACCTAAGAAATTCAATTGTAGGAAGAATTAGTTTTTTTTAATACAAATAGAAAATTAGTTTTTTCCTTTTATGTTGCATGCGTCGAATATTCTAAGGTTTGGTAGAAGATTGGAAAAAATCCCTTTTCTATTTGTTATCAGTCCGTGGCAATCCAAGCTATTGGGAAGATTATTATTGCATTTTATTCTACTATTCCTTCAATTATTCTTATTCCTTTGTTTATTCTTTCAAAAAGATTCTTTGAAAAAAGAGAGGAAATATCATGAATTATTTTCTTACATGCTTTCTTTTTTTTGGCTAAGGAGATGCATCTTGTGATTTATTGTTTTGGATAAGTACGCGTAATTGGTACGCTATCACATATAAATACTAGCTCCTCTTTCTCCCTTTTTTTCCCCGTTTGTGGCTTGTCAGCGAGCGTTGATTCCTTTGAGACTTGCGTCCTCCGCGTTTTTCATTAGAGACTTGCGTCTGTTCCTCCGATGACCAACCAAGGCACCATGGATGGTCTGAGAAGCCGCAAGCTTCACTTCATCTTGATCCCTATGATAGCCCAAGGGCACATAATCCCCATGGTGGACACGGCTCGTTCACTTGCGGAACGAGGTGCCCGTGTCAGCCTCGTCACCACCCCAGTGAACGCTGCACGACTCAAGGCCGTCATCGACCGAATGAAGGAATCCGGGCTTCCGATCCACTTTGTCGAGCTCCAATTTCCCTGTGCCGAAGCTGGTCTTCCGGAGGGTTGCGAGAATATCGATCTCCTTCCTTCAAAAGAGTATGCCAGGACCTTGTTCGAAGCCACACGCCTGCTCCGAGAACCCTTGACCCAGTACCTGCAAGCACAGCGGCCCCGCCCAACATGCATGATCGCCGACTTGTGCTGCCCATGGACGGCGGATGTCGCTCGCGAGCTTCAGATGCCACGGCTCATCTTTCACGGGCCCTCTTGCTTCTACATTCTATGTACCCATCTCATGGAGCAACACGGGATCTACGACCGCATAACCGATGATTTCGAGCCCATCCTCGTACCTGAGCTGCCACAACCATTCGAGTTCACGAAAGCCCAGTTACCAGGCTGCTTCCTTGCACCAGGGTGGGAAAAGCTTCGATCGGAGGTTTTAGAAGCGGAGTCGACGGCGGAAGGGGTGGTGATGAACACTTTTGATGATCTGGAGCCTTCATATATCGAGCTTTACAGGAAGCTGACTGGAAAGAAGATCTGGGCTGTCGGGCCATTGTGTCTGTACGACAAGGATCTTGACAGCAAGGCTGCCAGAGGCAACAAGTCTGCTATTGACTACCACCGAGTTCTGGGATGGCTCGAGTCGAGGAAGCCCAAGTCCGTGCTCTACGCTAGCTTCGGTAGCCTTGTGCGGACGCACCCTCGGCAACTTATTGAAATAGGGTGCGGTTTGGAGGCATCCAACCAGCCCTTCATCTGGGTGATCAAGGATGCGGAGAGGACGCCGGAGGTGGACAGATGGTTGTCGGAGGGATTCGAGGAGAGGGTAAGCGCCAGGGGTCTTGTAATTAAGGGGTGGGCGCCGCAGGTGGTCATCCTGTCTCACCCTGCCATCGGAGGATTTATGACACACTGCGGATGGAACTCGCTGATGGAGGCCGTGTCCGCGGGCGTGCCAATGATAACATGGCCTTATTTTGGGGACCAATTCGTCAACGAGAAGCTGGTTGTGGATGTGTTGGGCATTGGCGTGGCAATTGGGGTTAAAGTGCCCTTCCCCTATCTCAAGGAAGATAGTCCACCGGCAGCGAACAGGGATGACATAGAGAAGGCAGTCTCTAGGTTGATGGACGAAGGGGAGGAAGGGGACGAGAGAAGAAAGAGGGCCAAGGAGCTGGCTGGAAAGGCTGTGAGGGCAATGGAAGGAGGAGGGTCATCCACGGAGAACATAGCACGCTTGATACAGTACACCTTGGAGCATGGAAACAGCGATACTCAAGAAAAGGAACCTTAAATGTATCGAGAATATATCTCACGGTTCATCTAGTCCCGGAATCCAACAAAACTGGGTCATGTAGACACATAATCGAAAAGCGTCCAACAAAAGAGCTCGGTGCCAAATAATGATAATAATAGTTCTAATACGAAAGAACCCCATGAGACTGACAAGGGCATGTTTTGAACTAGCTGGAAAAGCATTTCGATCACCACCAAGAAGACGCCCAAACTTTGGGTCCGCATTTCGATCACAGCCCACCATGCAACCATATTTTAGGAGTTTACTCCAAAAGCATCAATATAGGTTTTTTTAAGTTTAGGTTTAGTTAATCACATAATTGGTTCTCTTATTAAACTTAACTTAAACTTTATTTTTTATGTACCTTTGTATCCATATCTATATTCTTTTGCAGAAGATTTTTCAACTAACTATCCGTATCTATATTTGTATCCAATCATCGAGGCTGAGCCACCTTGATGGTTGTCACCCTATTTTGAGAAGAAGAGGGAGAGATCGACTCTCCCCTATTTTGGGGAAGAAGAGAGCCACTCTATTCTTTCATTCTCCTCTCTCTCTCTCTCTCTCTCTCTCTCTCTTTCTCTTTGCTCTCTCACTCTCTCCTTGTTTTCTCTTCCTCTGTTTCTCTCTCTTCACATGGTTCCATAGACCCAGTAGGAGGATCCCAGATGTTCTCTTTATGGACCCAAGTTGACCCCAATAGAAGGTCCTGGTCTAGTGTTGCTGCGACCACCCATCGTGCTAGCCTTCACTATGGAATTCGTCAGCAATCTTTGGACCCCAACCATCAACAACCCAATATGTTACCCTTGTTGTGTTTGATACCTATTTCTTGATCTGATAATTTTGAAAATACTATTTTAACTATTTCGTACGATCGGGCACCACTAGACTCTATCATCTTTAGTTCCTATTATGTTATTTGTACCATAGTCTAATTATTATTTCATAAGTTGAGTGGTTTGATTGGCTAGAGCAGATCGATCTGGATCGTCGAATGCTGCTATTTAATCGACTCTGTCCTTTCTTTACCCTCACTATTATCAAAAAAGTAATAGGCATTATCATCTATCTAGCCTCGTGTATCTTTCTATACAAAACTATTTTCATAGTCAGCCCTGGTTTTGTATGGAGCTGCAGTCATCCGGACATGAAGAAGCCCGACAAGATCTCACACTTTAGTTCAAAATTGAGGTAAGACCCTGGCCCATTATTTAATTTTTAATTCAATGAGAATAGAAAATATGGATAATTCAAATATTAAAACTCTTAAATTAGGTAATTGCTGAATAATTGATTCATTAATATGGTGAGTGATTGATGAAAGATAAGTTGATGTTATTTTGATATTAAATTGATTGGACATGTTAGGTGTGGATTGGTACCATGGTAGCTGCATTGGATTGCAATAGAGGTAACAATTTCTATACTTGGTCACCAAATATATACATATATGTGTGTGTGTTTATTGGTTTGTACCACTGGATTTGCATCGATAGATTTGGTTTGGCATGTGAGAATATGTTCTATATAATTTCCAGTACAAATATACTTGTATAAATATTATATGTATCATTTATTGAAAACATGATTATGTGAATAAGATAATTTGATTTGGAGACAAATGCACTATGTAAGTGGAAACTAATTTGATAAGAGAAATATGTAAATCAAATGAACAAGATATGGTTTGGACTAAGCTCGTAATGGGATATATAGCCCCTAAGTGCTTATGCATGGGATAGCATTGACGAGCTTATGCGTGGCATAGCGTCCATAGGCTTACGCATGGGATAGCCTCCACGAGCTAATTGTAGGATAGCGTCCATGGGCATATGCATAGGATAACCTCGACGAGCTTATGCGTGGGAAAGCGTTCATAGGCTTAGTCTTGGATTGGGTTGTGATCTTGGTTAGTCCAAATTCGGAAGATAATTGATATGAAATCTGAAAATCAACTTAATAAGAAATAGATGACATAACATAAAAAATTATTGTTGAACAATTGGTTACATTTGATATATATATATACACACACGCGCGCGCTTCTTTGAAAATATGATAATGAGAACTTATGTGTATATTATTTTTATGATCTTTTCGAGTATTGATATGATATTATTTTTATCTTGTATTGCTAATTGATTATTTTTTTATTACTTATGGAGTAGGTCGTGTAGCAGTATGAGATTCTTACTAGGCTATAAAGCTCACAACCTTTTTTTTTTTTTTTTTAAGAGTTGTAGGCTGCAAGTGGCTTAATATTTGGCTATAGTTGCTTGGCTATGGTTGAGATTGCATAAAAATGAATAAATAGATAGAGTATCATTGTTTATAAATTAAGATCATTTTTGATCGGGGAACCAAGCTGAGGGCATTGCCAGTTTCATCAAGCATGACGATTGGCTCACAAACTTTAGGACCCCATTGAGATTCGAGGCAACAAATGAGTTTCAAGACCTATGCATACACACTAAGGCAAGTTCAACTCACGACCGAGAAAGATAAAAGAGAATGGAAGTGGTCTCTTACAAAACGATTTTCGGTCAACGGTTGCTACAGCTTCCTGATTCACGGAGGTGTCGTGTCATTCTTCGGTGGGATTATATGGAAATTGGCCATTCCGGAAAAGATAAAAACTTTCAAGTGGCTATGTTATACCAACAAAATACTCACCGCAAATAACCTAGCTGGACGGGGCTTTGTAGTTTGTAACTGTTGCCCCCTCTGCGAAGATCATGAGGAGACAGTGGACCACCTGATGTTGGACTGCCACTATGCTTGAGCCTTCTGGAAGCATCTTCTTGAAGGAATGCAGACATAATCCCTCCCAAACATCCTTTTTTTTTTTCCTTGATTTTTTTTTTGATATAAAGGGAGGCAAAAGGAGCCACCTTGAAAATTAATCGTATTTACAACAGAGATGAGGGGCAAAGATGAGTTACATTATCAAGGGAGGAGTGAAACAGATGCGACAAAAAAAAGCTAATTAACTCCAAACCAAATGTCTGATAGCCAGGACAGAGAATGTTGATGCTCGAGCCACTAGAACAATCTTTTTGACCTCTAGCATAAATGTCGAAAAACTCTGAAGTCTAAAGAAATGAGAACTACAATGGATGCTCTGCTCGCAGTGGGATTCTGGTGCATATAGAAGGAAAGAAATGGAAGAATTTTCAGATACAAGGCTTACTCGCACATGGAGGTGGTCAGGCAAATGATTCACCTGTTCAAATATTGGACGTCAGAAGCGCGGGAACACTCCTTCCTCCAAGCTGCTGGGAGTGCTCACCAAGAGATAAGGAAACAATATAGCAAAGCTTCTGAAAATCGAAGAAGCTCACAAAGGGTGACGACGATTCCGGTTACCATGCAAACATGCATGGGGTGGAACGAAGGGAATAGCTTTAAACATGCATGGCACTGTTATGTTAACTGAAACGTAAAGGGAAACCCAGCTTTAAACCAGCTGGTACCTAGCTCACAAAGGGAATAATTGCTTCCAAGTCATTGATATATCATGTTAAGTTATTGATATGTCATGTTAAGAGAAAACCCTAGCTGGACATTTATTAGTCCCTATTATCATTTTGTTAAAAAAAGATATATCAACAGTGTTGGGATAAAATTAGTCATGACACTAGATAAGTTCAATTACAATCAAATTATTGACAAAATATTATAGTGAATATAAACAGAAGTCATGCTTATAAAGAAGATAAAAGTTCATCAAATTCATTAAATAAAATAAAACAAAATAAAAAATATGACTGCAAAAACCGAAGTCCCCCTTCCTAGATCTATATTAGCTATTGATTTATAGATTTGACATATCTTGAACCATCATTGGACTTCAAATTTGAGCCAATCATCAATGCTACTTTGGCTACGGGCCAAGCCCTGTGAGGAGACTCCAAAGTATACATATAGACCATAAATATCCCTTTTTAATAAATATCATCAACTTATAACTAACGAAAAAAAAATCTCAATACAAAGACTCAAGGGTAACAGTGATGATAATACCATAAATACAAAGAAGAAGAATGAGAGTATAACCATCTAGTTAAATAATAAACAATGAGTTATTTGTAGATAATAATAGGAAACCCAAAATCTTGGACGAACAAGCTTATAAAGAAAGAAGTCGACGCCTCATAAAAACAGTAGCACTACGATGATACAGACCATCCATCTCACGATTACTCATTAATCTCTAAACAATCAAGAGAGAGTAGATCCTTATCATCACCATACCGTAGAAAATCAAAATTTTTAATTGCATGGTTTTTAATAAGATTATGAATAGCCACAATTATAGTGATATGGCAAAGATATGCCATAATTACAAAAATTGGCCAGCTATACAATATCATAAGGAAATACATGCCATGATTTGTTTTCTTGTATAATATTATTTATTTCATAAAAATATATGATGTTGCCGCTCAAAATCCAACCTGACAAGTGGACAGACTGATAGATGAGTTGCCCTACTCAGTGGAGTTGGTCAAGCGCAGCATAGCGCTAGAGCTGTTATGCAACCACAGAAATTAATCAAAGGGTCATTAGAATGTAGCAAGCTAGAGACTCTCCGATGCTTAAGTCAAACAGAGTTTTGAAAGAAAATAGGAGAGATAAAGAGAGGTAGAAGTTTTAAATGTGGCGATAGAAGTTTTCTTCATTATACTTGGGGGCATGCCTGGTATTTATAGAGGAAAGGATGCGAATATATGTAATTAGATTTTCAAGATTTGCCGACGAGCAGTTAATCTCTTTCTATATCCGCCGATCAGGGCAACGAAGATATTTCTTTTCAAATGCACTGTAATTGAGTGCTTTTCTTATCTGCTGGTTAATTATGATATTTCTTTTTGGGCAAATAAAGATCGTGCCAAGCTATAATTGATCGTAGATCTAATTGGTCATTGATTTGTTTGATTCGGTGGGCTGAGTTGTCTTATGAAATTTTAGGAATGGCCGACGTGAGCCGTACCATATATCATAATATATTGGCTTATATATTATGATTTGCTTTTTATTTTTTAGAATAGGAGTAAATCTTATAGGCACAGTAATTAGTAAAGTAGATTTGCTGGCGTTAATGCATGATACGCTGCCGCTTATAAACATTGGCCCCTCTCTCTCTCTCTCTTTTTCTCATCTATGGCATGTCAGTCGGCGTTGATTCCTTGATAGTGTCCACAAATAAACCTCTGCGCTTTAGCTAGAGACTTGCGTCCGTTCCTCCGATGGCCAACCAAGGTACCATGAATGGTCTAAGCAGTCGCAAGCTTCACTTCATTTTGGTCCCTCTGATAGCCCAAGGGCACATGATCCCCATGGTCGACTTGGCTCGCTTACTCGCGGAACGAGGTACCCGTGTCAGCCTCATCACCACCCCAGTGAACGCCGCACGAATCAAGACCATCGTCAACCGAGTGGAGGAATCTGGTCTTCCGATCGACTTTGTCGAGCTCCAATTTCCTTGCACCGAAGCTGGGCTTCCGGAGGGTTGCGAGAATATGGATCTCCTCCCTTCAGAGGACTATTTAAGGACATTTTTCGAAGCCATGCACTTGCTCCGAGAACCCCTGGCTCGGTACCTGCATGCACAACGGCCCCGTCCAACATGCATGATCACCGACATGTGCAACCCATGGACGGCGGATCTCGCTCGCGAGCTTCGGATGCCACGGCTCATCTTTCACGGGCCCTCTTGCTTCTCCCTAACGTGCTTCGCTCTCATGCAGCAACACGGGATCTACGACCGCATAACCGATGATTTCGAGCCCATCCTCGTACCTGAGATGCCACAACCATTTGAGGTCACGAAAGCCATTGCCCCAGGCTTCTTCAATGTGCCAGGGTGGGAAAAGATTCGATCGGGGATTCAAGAAGCGGAGTCGACGGCAGACGGGGTGGTGATGAACACTTTTGATGATCTGGAGCATTCATATATCGAGCTCTACAAGAAGGTGACAGGAAAGAAGGTCTGGACCATCGGGCCATTGTCTCTCTACAACAAGGACCTTGACGACAAGGCTGCGAGAGGGAACAACTCTGCTATTGACCGCCACCGAGTTATGGACTGGCTCGAGTCGAGGAAGCCGAAGTCCGTGCTCTATGTTAGCTTTGGTAGCATTGCGCAGACGCGCCCTTGCCAACTCATTGAAATAGGGTGCGGTTTGGAGGCATCCAACCAGCCCTTCATCTGGGTGATCAAGGATGTGGAGAGGACGCCGGAGGTGGACAAATGGCTGTCGGAGGGATTCGAGGAGAGGGTAAGCACCAGGGGTCTTGTAATTACGGGGTGGGCGCCGCAGGTGGTCATCCTGTCGCACCCTGCCATCGGAGGATTTATGACACACTGCGGATGGAACTCGATCTTGGAGGCCATGTCCGCGGGCATGCCAATGATAACATGGCCTTTCTTTGGGGACCAATTCCTCAACGAGAAGTTGCTTGTGGATGTGTTGGGCATTGGCGTGGCAGTCGGGGTGAAAGTGCCCTTCCACTATGTCCCGAAAGACAGTCCGCCGGCAGCGAAGAGGGATGACATACAGAAGGCAGTCTCTAGGTTGATGGATGAAGGGGAGGAGGGGGAAGAGAGAAGAAAGAGGGCCAAGGAGCTGGCTGGAAAAGCGGTGAGAGCAATGGAGGAAGGAGGGTCATCCTTTGAGAACATAGCACTAATGATTCAGTACGCCTTGGAGCATGGAAACGATGATCCTGAGGAAGAGGAACATAATGTTTAGAGATTTGTATGTTAAGCGCCCTTCTTTGGAGGGTAAACATTTTATCTTAAAATCCGTATTTTTCCGTGTAAGTATGTTTTAACCAACAGTTAGACGGAAAAATAATTTATCCATATCTTTTTTTGCATTGAAAAATCGCTCCGAAATTTATTATTCATGTTTTTTCACATGACTACTTTTTCAAGTAAGTTGCTAAGATTTATCTATATTTCTCAACATATCTTTTATTATATAATATTTATTTATTATATTATATATAATATATATAATTATGTTATTGTATATTTTAATATATTAGTATAATATAATATATGATATGACATTCAAATATAATATATTATAACCATAAGTTATATTTTATAATAGTAACATTATTATATGAGAATTATATTTATATTATTTTTATATTATATTGTATTTTATAGTATATTATATCATATTATATTATATAATATATAATATGATATAGAGAATGTATTATATTATATTACAACATTATATATTATATAATTATATATTACATATTATATATTCTATATTATTACTATTATTATTATTATGATAGGGTTAGGGGTATTTTAGGAACAAATTAAAAAATTATTATTCAAGCTAATGGAAGAATGATTTACCCATCTTCTAGGAGGGTAAGACTTTTTCTTCATTTCATGAGTAAAAATGCTACCCATGGAAATATAACTTGCCTATCTAGAGAAGCATAAGAATATAGGTAAGTTGGTCAACGAATAAGTTGACAATTTTTTCATAATATTTACCCACCATATAACATGTCCTAAAGGGGAACCCTTAAATGTGTCGAATGTTATTGTTATTTATAGTTTGTATAACCTCATATGGTCTTCGTTGAGAAGTTCAATTCGACAGCTTCCTCATTGTAATAGTATTTAAGTTGCTCCTAGGTGCACTAATCACCGGATATGTGGCTTCTCATATTTAAGTTGGATTGATATGTACGCTAGAACCCATTGAAATCTTTGAAAAGGACGGATCAGCCATCAAACTTTGGAACTAAATTAAGCGACAGTTTTTCTCAAAAAAAAAAAAAAATCAGAGAGACCAAGTCTCATATTTGACCTAGTCTCGGCCTCCAACAAAACTGGGTCATGTCGATACGTACTCGACAAGCGTCCCACAGTAGAGTTTCCTGCCAAACTCTTCCGCACGCTAAAAGCTGGAGACTGATGGGGACTCGAGGAAAGCATGAAAGCTGGAGAGATCGTCGACGTCGGAATAGAGAAAAGCTGTGATTCTTCTCCAGTGGAGGAGAACCCTCAAGCTTCACCGCCGGATCCTGGAGGGAGAACGTCGTCTCGATGCCTTGCGGGATGTAAACTAGAGAGAAGCTAACTCGGAGCAGCAGCAAGGTTCTCAAGGTAGAACCTGGGCTGGAGTGTTACCTGGGGAAGAGACGTTATCGATGCAAGACTCAACCTATCTCGGAGGAGGAAATCAATCGTCTGCAGGAAAAGTTCGCAGACTCTACTGTTTTCACGGACGACAGGATTGAAGGTGTGAGTAGGAAGTGGACGAATTCCCTGATTGGGAAGTTACTGGGTAAGGGTCCTCCCCCCTCTGATTTCCTCTGTAAAGAACTAAAGAAGGGATGGTAGGCGGCTGGGAACTTTAGGATCGTTCCTTTGTCTGCGGGACATCTGGTCTTTCAGCTTCAGAAGGAAGAGGAAAGGTTGTGGGTCATGGCGAATGGGCCATGAATTGTTGCTGGACAGCTCCTCGCTCTTGAGCCTTGGCATCCCAACTTCACTGCAGGAATGGATTCCGTCACCAGTGCTACTCTTTGGCTTCGTTTCCCTGATCTTCCTATACAACAGTGGGAATGGAATATGCTCCTGAGATAATTGCATCTACCGCTGGGGTTCCTAAATTCTTTGATGGTCATCAAAGCTGTCATGAAAAAGGCCTACAATAAAAATGTCGTGGGCGTATCTGGATGCCGTCCTCAACCACAATGGTATTCATCAGAATTTTATTAAACGGATTATGTGATGCATCCGCAGTCCATCTTTCTTCATCCTCATGGTTAATTAATGGCTGTCCGTCAAGATGGTTCTTCTCTTCGTGGGGATTAAGGCAAGGGTGTCGATCCTTAATTTGTCCCCCCCACATTTTTATTCTTTTGCTCTGGCATGCTCTCGAAGTCATTGCAAGAATTAGCTCAAACTAATGCTCTTAAGGAATGTCAACCAAAACCAGCAGGCCCTTGTTTCCCACATCTTATGTTTGTAAAAGATAAACAGCACAAAGAACTGATCAAGAATGGTGTATTCTTGATGAAGAACAATGGAGAAATGAGGCTAGGATGTTACTATTTGAAAATAGACTCAAATTTCATTGATTCAAGTGTATGTTCCAAAGTTACAAAGCTGGAAAATTTATAGGCAAATTTCCATACGAATTTACACTAATTAATGACACAACTTTCTAAGAGACAAGAACCAAGTTTCTAAAACATATTCAAAGTAATAATAAATTCTTCTCAAGAAATGAAGTTTATGAAAGAAAATTCATGAACCACAGAAACCAAAGTGACAACATAAATTCTTCCCAACCAACGAAGTTCATGAATCAGAAAATTCATGAACCACAGAAACCAAAGAGACAACATTAACTAACCTTGGAAACCAAAAAGACAAAAGCCATAAGTCAAAGAGACAAAACATATGTCTAGCTTATAATTTCTAACAATGTTTGCTGATGATTGATTGCTGCTTGCTCGGGCCAATATTAATAGAGCTAATGATTTGGTGCTTAGAGAGGCTATTATGAATTATTGCAGTCAATCTGGTCAGAGAGTTAATATCCTTAAATCTTATATGCAATTCAGCCGAAAAGACCTCGCCTAGAGTGAAACAGCAGATTCTTAATATAATGAACATCTCTTTGAAAGATGGTTTGCGGAATTACCTTGGAGTGCCGTTATTTACATCTATCTTCTTTCAAATGTTTCCGTCCCAAGGTATGTTCTTAACGATTTGGAGAAGATTTTTTAAGGCTTTTATATGGTGTCATCAAGTCCGCACAAGGAAATTGCATTTGACTTCATGGGACAAAGTCTGTGTGGAAAAGAAAAGTGGGCTTGGTTTACAATGAATAAATTTACGTAGAGAGGCGGCGATGGGTAAAGCTGCTGGAAACCTCGTTATCCAAAACATTTCCTTGTGGACCAAGTTGGTTGAATCAAAGTTACAACTTCAGGACATGAAAGCTCTCATTTGTTACACAACATTGTCAGTATGGAATAACGGAAACAGATTTTTATTCGAACGAAAACAATGCAACCCAGCAAATGTTCTCTTCTCTGCTCACCGTTTAGCCGAAGAATTCATCCATACCTCAAAAGGAGTTAAATGAAGCCAGTCAGCTACGGCCCTGGGGTACCGGTAGCTTAGTGAGCTCTTCTCAGTCCCATCTTAGACTAGTTTCTTGGGTACGGCCTGGATAAAATCAATTTTGATGCCTCATAGTCTGAAAATGAAGCAGATTTGGGTTATATTATAAGAGATCATCATGGATTATTACTTCGAGATCATTTGCTTTTTCAGTTCCAGAAGCTGAGTTACAAGCAGCCTGGAAAGAGTTATTAGTGGCAATTTTGTAACTTGGTGTTAAGAAAATCTGAATTGAGGGAGACTCTCTGTCATGCCCTGACCCCAAAATCGCTATTTGAAGGCATGAACAGCCGCTGCATACTTTCAAATTAAGACTAACCCTATAAGCATATAAGGCATTTGTCCTGTCAGTGAACCCAATATAATTTGGAATTTATACAGTTCATATATAGGACAAAATAACTAAGCTATTGACCCAAAATATCTCACTCTCTCACAGTCATTAGTTGGATTTCTGATTTTTAGACAAAAAGAGATTCTTTGGGTTCGACCTCTTGACTTCTTTATGGTCTCACATGCTTTCAGAGAGTCAAACAAGCCGGCAGATAGCTATCAACATTGCTTGACTT
The DNA here is from genome assembly GCF_009389715.1 of Phoenix dactylifera. Classification (NCBI taxonomy): domain Eukaryota; kingdom Viridiplantae; phylum Streptophyta; class Magnoliopsida; order Arecales; family Arecaceae; genus Phoenix; species Phoenix dactylifera. The sequence continues at coordinate 3,995,903 of NC_052399.1, forward strand.
TCATGAGTATTAGCGTAATTTTAAGGATCATGTAATAACTTGTATCAGCCTATAATAAAATTACTTTTCTCAATCTCTTGTTTTTTTATAAATATTTTAACAATGAATTCCACTCGTTCTCCAACCTTCCTCACCACATTAAACATTTGGTTTTGGCGGATTCATGTGGTGTTCAGGTTTCTTTGCTTGTAATTTTTCAGTTTTTTGTTTCTTTTGGGGCTTTGGCCCCCTTTTGTTACCAAAATGGAAAAGAAAAAACATAGTTGCACCACCAAAGAACCCCATAGGACGGTCAAGGCCATCTTTTGAACTAGCTGGAAAAGGTGTGGAGTTGAAGGACCACCAGGACCACGCCCAAACTTTAGGTCCACAGAGTTCGTGGTGCTGCAGACAAAGCCCTCATACGGATATCTTACCTCGCAATTCGTCACGGTCCACATTTCAATCCCCACCGTGCGTCACGTTCGCACTACAATGACAGGATTGGGTACCCATCTTTCATGAGTTACTTCACAAGCACTGGAATGAATGCACCATGCATCCCAGATCAAGCTAAGTTTAATATATCCAGAAAACTTACATTAATATATGTATGAATGGATGTATATATACATGCATGTCCGTATGTATGTACAGAAACAGATTTCTGCATGCTGTGAAAATGCTTGGAACTGCGCATGCCAAGACTGCATGCAGCTTTCTACCATGCCATCAATCAAGCATTCTTTTCTTCTTTTTTTTTTTGACATCTGGTTGGAGAGAAGGAAGGTTTATATGGATCAATATGTCTTCCTGCAAATTGTCTAGCTAATTATGTGAAAATAACGCATGATGCAGGGTAAAGGAGATAATCAGTCATGGAAGCCCCACGCGGAAGAGGAAGAATCCCTGCTCTGGGCCATGAAAGCTAGCACAGTGAAAAATGGTTGGTTCATTGGTTGCGAGTAAATAACACATCAAATTCCATTTTGTACCCTTGCTCATTATGCTTTAGAACGAGGATTACATGCATCCAGGATATCAGCAGAATAACCCCTCTATATATACCATGCATATAGATGGCATACATTGGTTGCATCGATTTAAGACGGAAATGCAATCTCAAATTCGATGAACATAGGTATCGGCGAGGAAATTAGCACAAGGCCGCATGGGTGCGATTCATATGGTATGCTACGATGTATAGCGATCTCAGTGCAGTTATATCTCACCACAGGCTCGATTTGTTTGCGGGAAGAGGAGAAGAAAAAATATGGTCAACGAAAAAATGAAGAAATATTTTATGTTTGGTTGAAGTTTTCAAATAAGAGAAATAGAAAAGTAATTTTTTTTAGAAATAAGATTTTCATGTTTTAAGAGAGAAAAATTCATGTGAAATACGAAAAAGCCCAATTTCCTCCGGTTCCAAGACGAGGGGAAGGTCACCATTGAGTTGGATCTGGGTTTGGTCAGCCGTTCGTTGATTGTTAGAGGTGTTGTCCCGAGTCTATTTCGAACAATATCTTTTTCTTTATAAAAGTCATTCTTTTTTGAAAGAAAGGTAAATCAAGCCGTTTTTATTAATAAATAAAAATTACTCAACTGAAGATTTAATTTTTTCTTTTCAAAAGTATTATTAAGCTTTTAGATAGGATAAATAAGGTCTTCTTTTTATTAAGAATAAAACATGTGCTTTATCCAATTTCTTTTAGAAAAGTAATGGTGAATCAAATATAAGCTATTTTAAAATATACCATTTTTTATAATCAACTAAATATATATAATATTTTTTAAAAAATATTATATATTTAATTTTTATTTTTTTAAAAAAATATTTTGATGAGAAAAAAAATAAGGAACCAAGCAAGTTTTCTATAGTTTTCTGCTGAGTCCTGTGTTTTTTTTTTTTTTTTTTTTGCCTTTTTGCTAAGGCAGGTGGATCTGACGAGTACGGATGCACTCAATAAAATCAAAAAACAAAATATCTCAAAGTACCAGGAACAACTCTCCATCACCAATCCACAAGATAGTACCGAAAGGACTGGCTACATAAGCAGTTACCCAATTCGTAGCTCTATTAGCTTCACGGAATACATGCTCGGTCTGAAAGGCCCTTCTATTTCTTATCATTGTCTAGGTGCATTCCCGAGGAGCATTGGTGCAGTGCTTCAACTCGCAAAGGATGCAGCATCTGCTCACTGTGCAGAAAAAGAGAGAATTATGAATGGTATTCACTTGGACCATGATGCAGGATGGTTCCTACAGGGAGCCAAGATGCCCCTAGAAAAAGCTCGCGGGGGGGCAGAAAGAAAGAAGTGCAACCAGACAAAGAAATCCAGGATCTCTTACGGCCATGTGGGCTGTCACGAGGTGGGGCCCGTGGACAAGACTCACATGGGTCGTGCGGTTGAGCCAGTTCACGCTTAGAGGGATCCATCCAAACCACATTTATAAGGCGGGGGGACATTTACAGGAGGAATCGCACACGTCCTCACGAGTTCCGACCCACAACAGCTCACGAGGAAAAATATGCCATTCCTCCCCACAGAAAGGTCTCCCAAAAGGCTGTAAACTATTCGCCAAAAACAAAACACACAAAAAAAAAAGGCTGTAAACCATTACAAAATTGGCATTTTATAGCATTTTGGCACCAGGTTAACAGCTTAGTCCACAGTATCCTGAATCGGATATCAGGTTTGAAACCATTTCCATTGATAAATGTAGCAGCAAATCTTTTAATGGGGACTCCACTCTTCTAATTGAAGTAGACCGGACGGCCTCAACTCCAAATGACAAGTAACCTTAGTTACAATACAAGTTCCCTCTCGTCCGTTTCAAAAGCCATCCTAGTTTCTATCTTTGAAAATAATTCAAATACTAGAAAGGTTAATAGGACTGCAGATTAGATGGTTGCCTACGTGGCTAGCCATTTCGGAGGCACCATGTGGGCCAGAGGAGAGAAGTTACCTTGGGCACCCCGTGATCTTTTGTTTTCTGACTTCATTGGATATATTCGTACTCATAATATATGAAATACCTATTTTAGTAATAATAATAATAATAATTTAAATGCAAGTGACACTAATGAAATGACGATCAAGCAACTTTATTCAATCTCTAGTATATTTTTTTCATTTGGTTTTAACATATTTGTCATTCGGCATCTAGGGTAAACCATGACGTCACTTGCTTGCTTAGAAGTTATACCTATGGTTAGCTCTGAGGCTATATACTCAATAGTTCAAATATTCTCTCTTCTCTAATTAGAGATTGAACGAGGGAGATTCAATTTTCCACCTCCATGCATTTATCAATCATTATATTTTACAATATATATAGATGACTAGCAATGTAGATTGGACCTCTCCTTTCAATTCAAATTCAACCAAAAAACTTCCTAATCACATATCTATGAGCCAATGCATGAATAGACATGGTACATGAATGTTGCATACAAGTCCTACTTGCAACCAATTGCATGGTGCCATGTTAAATGCATGAGTCAACATGTCTATATGAGCATACAGATTTCTTTTGACGCCTAGCTTCTATTGATACGATGTTATCGTGCAGGGTCTTAATATCCACCAATGTAATTAATGTCTACAATACCAAGGATGGATTTATTATTGAACTACTCTTAAGTAATTTTCTAACTACTAAATTTTAATATCAATATTTATAAAATATGTGTAATATTTTTATTATCGAACTATGTTATTTCATCCAACAAGAAGAAAAAGGTTGGACTTCTCCTTATCATTGATTGGCTACAATTTGCTAGGAAGAGAATAAAGTTTAGATTTTTTTTCTTGTCAAATAGGACAATATACTTAGTTATTATTATGAGAAAAGTCAATAACTTAGATACGTAGTCATCAAGTCTCAATTCTTATAAAATTTCTCTAGCCTCCCATCTCAACCAAGAGAAACCATTATTTCAACTCATCTCTTTATCCGTCAATTCAAGAATCACAATCCAATCTAACATCATGACGAAATGCAAAACACCTTCGGAAGTCATCGTGGACACACTTAACAAAGACAGACAATTAAACTAACTAATTATTAAACGAGGAAACAGATGGCAAATGGGGCAATAGAATCCAGCGATAATGAATTTGACTGCGAGACATCAGCCCGTTGCCATCTAGCGAAGCATCCAGGCCTATTTCGTTTGGTTGGCGGAGACGTCGAGAATTTAGTCAAAGCCGGCCGCGCCGCCGTCACGTCACCGCGCTTTTTTTTCCGACCATCCGCGACTCAAAAAAAAAAAAAAAAAAGAACCCATAACGGAACGTGGCCACGTGCTTCGCACACGTGGATACCCATCTAACCGTCCATCAACGCCCAACACCCTTTCCGAATCCGAAGGTAATTAGGGGAACATAGGGGGGGCAATTGGCCAAATAGAGCTCTTCTTGGTTATTTATGTGGTTATCGGACCCCTCGTTATGTGCCCCTCTGTTCCATATCTTCGGACCCTTGCTCTCTTCTTCCCCAAGGAGGCGGTTTCTCGGCCGATCTCCGACCGAGATCGGGGTTCGAGGTCAGTAGATCATCGATCGCTTCCAGGATTTTTCTTCTTGGTGGAATGTTGATTTCTTTTTGCGCCCTCCGTCTCTTTTTCTGTTGTTGTTGTTTCAAACGGATAAAAATGAGAGAGAGAGAGATTGCTTTGGTTTTTTGTTCAAAATCCAATTTTTGTTCCGGATTCGAGGTCGGTACATCGATCTGGGCTTCGTCAAAATCTGATTGTGTTCTCAGAATGCATGAAGATTTCTCGTTGGATTTGTTTCCCTCCGTCTCTTTTTTTCCTGTTTCTTTTTTCTTGAAAGATTCGCTACTCGTTGTAGATGCTGTCTAGAATTCGTGTACTCTGTGGCGTGGTCCTCGGACAAGCTAAGCTTTTTTTCTGGATGCTACATTTGTAGATCTTTTGCCTGTCTGGTTCACCTTATTCGTTTATTATATATTATTTGAATGTCTCCTTTAGGTTTTTTCTCGCGGATTTTGGATTTTGAGTCTGTTTAGGAAACCTCGGATTTCGACTTGGATTCGTGTTGGACGTTTAGTTTCACTGTTTGTAAGATTTCGTCTTCAAAAATCAAATTTGTTCTTTTTAGATGGGTTGTAGCGCTCGGAAATTTTCCTCCTTCTGTTTTAGCATTCTTTTTTTCCATCCTTTTAGATTCGCTTGATCTACCTCATCTGGCTTTGTGTTTTGCTTTTTTTTAAATGAAGATAACAAAGATCTTGAGATGTGGATAGCTCGGTGTTGATTTTTTTTTCTTTTTTGATTCATACCGGGGCAAAAACAGGGATTTTTGTGGGTTGTTATCTCTCGAATCATTGTTTTAAATTATAATTTCTCCTTTTTAACATTTCCTGCAGGGTTTTGTGCTTCACTCTAATTCGTTGCAGCGCGGAGAAGGGGCCATCTTTTTAGCAAAAGGATCACCTTTCCATCTCTCTCTGAAACTAGTCTTCTTTAGGTTAGTAGCAGAGAAGAAGAGCCATTCCCTTTGGACTCTTGTTATTCGTGTTTCCTCTCTTCATCTCAGGCAAAAAGAAGCATCCTTTCTCCCTCCCAAGTTTCCCCCCATTTTCCCATAATCCGATCATGGCCGAACCATTGCTCAATAAATCATCCTCGAGCCGTCTCCCCAGCTTCACGCAATCGGTGAAGCTCAAGTATGTCAAGCTCGGTTACCACTACCTCATCACCCATGGCATGTACCTCTTCCTCACACCCCTCGTCGTCCTCGTCGCCGCCCAACTCTCCACCTTCTCTGTCCAAGACCTCCACGACCTCTGGGATCATCTCCGGTTTAATCTCATCTCCGTGATCCTCTGCTCCACGCTCCTCGTCTTCCTCTCCACCCTCTACTTCCTCACCCGTCCTCGGCCTGTCTATCTCGTCGACTTTGCATGCTACAAGCCGGAGGAGGCCCGGAAGTGCACCAGGCAAATCTTCATGGAGCGGTCCAAGCTGACGGGCTCGTTCACGGAAGAGAACCTCGAATTCCAGCGTAAGATCCTCGAAAGGTCGGGCCTTGGCGAGAACACTTACCTCCCTGAGGCTGTCCTCAATGTTCCTCCTAATCCCTCGATGGCCGAGGCCAGGAAGGAAGCCAGAGCTGTTATGTTCGGCGCCATCGATGAACTCTTCGCCAAGTCTGATGTGAAGCCCAAGGACATTGGGATCTTGATTGTGAATTGTAGCTTGTTCAATCCGACCCCATCTCTTTCTGCCATGGTCGTGAACCATTACAAGCTTCGAGGAAACATAGTAAGCTATAACTTAGGTGGGATGGGCTGCAGCGCAGGGCTGATCTCTATCGATCTTGCCAAGGATCTTCTTCAGGTTCACCCCAGTACCTATGCCTTGGTCATCAGCATGGAGAACATCACCTTGAACTGGTACTTCGGCAACAATCGTTCCATGCTCGTTTCCAACTGCTTGTTCCGAATGGGCGGGGCTGCAATCCTTCTCTCCAACAAGAACTCCGACCGCCGCCGCTCCAAGTACCAATTGGTTCACACGGTTCGAACCCACAAAGGTGCTGATGACAAGTGCTTCAGCTGTGTCACCCAAGAAGAGGACGCCAATGGGAAAATCGGTGTCTCGCTTTCGAAAGATCTGATGGGAGTTGCCGGCGATGCCTTGAAGACCAACATCACGACGTTGGGTCCTCTCGTCCTGCCCATGTCCGAGCAGTTGCTCTTCTTTGCTACATTGGTGGGGAGGAAGATCCTCAAGATGAAGATTAGGCCTTACATTCCTGATTTCAAGTTGGCCTTCGAGCATTTCTGCATTCATGCCGGCGGAAGGGCTGTCTTGGATGAATTGGAGAAGAACCTGCAGCTCTCGGGGTGGCACATGGAGCCTTCGAGGATGACGCTCTTCAGATTTGGAAACACTTCGAGCAGTTCCCTCTGGTATGAACTGGCGTACACGGAAGGGAAGGGAAGGATCAGGAGGAGGGACAGAATTTGGCAGATAGCATTCGGATCAGGATTCAAGTGTAACAGTGCAGTGTGGAAGGCTTTGAAGACGATCGATCCTGCAAAGGAAAAGAACCCCTGGATGGACGAGATCCACAGCTTCCCAGTCGACGTTCCAAGGGTGTCAGCAATCTGAATCATGGTCCCGCTGGGGATGCGAGTTGCAAGACCTTGCTGTTGTTGGGTGGTGAAATTGGTATTTGATCTGGTTTCATGGCTTGCAATAATTTTACATTCAGTTGTAGGTTCATTCTTATGATGGGTGGGTGGAGAATTTGTTAGGAAAGGTGTTTTTTTTTCTAGCTTTCTTGGTGTAGTCATGTAGAGGTCTGATCATTGGTTCGAAGGAAGGATGGGCTGGATTGCTAGACTAGGAAGAGGTCAGGGATGAATTGTTGTGTGTTATCATGTGGTTTAGTTTATGCAACTTAAACCATTGACTCTGCTTAAATCTCATCTATTTGGTCTACAGTTTCTATGCTTGGTAAAAACTAGACGCTCCGAGCAAGCTCTCTAATTGCTTAGAAGTTCTTTATCAGCAGACAGTTCTAAATGTTTTCTTGTTGATGATTGAGCTTTTTATCCCGACAATATGAGGTCCATGACAAGTCATTTATATGAAAAACTAGGTACCATGACAACGCATTTTCTTTATGACAATGTCATGATCTGGTCCCTTTTGTGTTGTTGTTTTTCTATTCAGTATTACAGCTCAAACAATATTGAGGGATAGCCAAGCAGTCATACATGGGAAGTAGGAGTTTCTGCTTTTAGCCCTCGAGATTGATCATATGAAGCAGCCTTCCTGAAGACAGCATCGAAGCTGTACAGATTTTGAAGCTATTGGATCATGCCAAGTTAAAATCTTGGCACTCACAAACCCAGTTATTAAGTCAGCAGTCAATTTTATAACTACACAAAAGCCAACATGATGGGACCAGCAAAGCGCAGCAAAATATAGTCCTCCAGGCATTAGAGCTCCAAAGTTACCTTCAGGCCAAGGGGGTCGGTAAAATATAAGCAAAGTCCCAAGAAACTGAACAACCCTGGGCTTTTAGCATGATTCTATAACTTCATGTGGGTAGCTATTAGCAAAAAGAGTAATCCAATCCAAAATAAAAAGGTGGAGCTTTGGCGATTCGAACTAATCCTTGGAGGACTTGTTGATGAGAGATTTGTGGATGTGAGGGATCACACCTCCTCCAGCTATGGTTCCCTTGATGAGGGTATCCAGCTCTTCATCACCCCGGATCGCAAGCTGCAGGTGCCTTGGAGTAATACGCTTCACTTTCAGATCCTTGCTTGCATTTCCAGCCAGCTCCAATACCTCCGCGGTCAGGTATTCCAAAATAGCAGCAGTGTACACAGCAGCTGTACCCCCCACTCTCCCATTTGCTGCAATTCTGGACTTTAGCAGACGGTGGATACGGCCAACTGGAAACTGCAGAGAAGCATTAATTAAAAAAGGAGAAATTGTGTTAATACATGAGCATATGATACTGGAGGGTCACTCTTTTTTTTTCATACAATCAATACAATGGTAACATACTAAATGAAAAGAATCGACCACATCCTAGACACTAGTGCCAACCAACTACTTATATAACTCTCCTTCGGCCTTCTACTGCTGTGATATTGAAGTTTCAGCTAACTAGTTTCATTTCAAGGATGCTAATTAAATACTGTATAACAATTGTCAAACAATAATAATCATCTGCATTGTGCATTATGCTTGACGGATGATTTCACAAAGTTTTGGAAGTATGGCAAAAAAAGCTAGGCAGAATCCCTTGATGACATTACTTTAAAGCTTGCTACATCTCTTCCTTGCCAAATTAGGGAAAAACTGGAAAGTAGATTGCTGGGATCCTTCGGTCAGGTTTTGCTATCAGATTTTTCATCATATCAGATACTGCAGACTAGCTATGTCATTTTCTTTCCTCCCTGGGGGTGTTCGAGCACCAGGTTCTGTGGTTGGTTTAAATCGTCGATTCATAGATATTCTTCTATGTTTCAGGCACGGGGGTGTGTGGTTGGCTTAAAGCCTTGAAAGATAATTATTTTCTTGATTGAGGTGGCTATGGCAATGGCTGTGTGCCCTGTGACCAACTGTATGATGACAACAATGCAAATGCAATGAGACAAGAAGATATGCATCTGCTAAAAAGAGTATGATTGACAGATATCCGACATACGGTTGGTTTGAATTTCAGACAAACAAATAGGGAAACAGGCCAGATGGATGCACAATGAAAACTTGAATAAAAAGGCAAATGTTTCGCCACCTAGTTTAACACCAGAGTAAGTTAAGTCTTCAGTCTATATAGCAAGCCAGAATGGACAGGTTGATTTCAACGACATGAACAGAGAGACCTGTCTGACTAGTTCAAAACCAAGAACTCAGACCAACATAGCAGTCCAGGCCTGATCTTGTATGCATAACGATCGACAACCAAAAACTTGGTGCTTATTCAAAAGTAATAACTAAGCTCAAGAGATTAATAACTCGGTCGACTCTTACTTGATGCAACAAAACCCTGACCATACGGGTCATATGTACATAGCGATCAAGTGCTGTCTTTTGAACATTGAGCAAAACGAGAAAGAAATTATAACATATGTGGCTGATCTATAACTTAACTAAGGAAGTGAAAAGGCCATATTAGGTATGAAGAATGGATATGTCGTCAGCTAATGCAGAAGTTCACTGGTCAATATGTAGCAATAATGAGAAAATTAAAGGATCTGTCTCATCTATCAGGCTGTGCACCATCTAATAAATGGCAAGATATCCAGTAGCAACATTTTGCTGCCACTAGATCCATCTTGTTCGCCAGGCCCACTTTATTGGCCAATGACAAGTCGTGAAGGCATAGCTTGGTTGTATAATGTCCTACAAGCCCCACTTCATCCACTCAACTACAACTGGACGGATTATCTCTTCATCAATTTACATTTTTCCTAAAATGATGCAAGATAGGAGCTCCTGCAGGCCACGTCTTATGGAGCAAAGATGAACAAAGAAGCTAGTCGGATAATGAAAAGGAATTGCTTGTCAGATGCTAACTTACAAAAATCGCATCAATACTCAGTGCAGATCAGCTAGATAAACTTGCACTGCATGATTCACTTTAGGCCTGAGTAAATGCTCATCAACAACAAACCTAATGCATAAACTTGCACTGCATGATTCACTTTAGGCCTGAGTAGATGCTCATCAACAACAAACTTAATGTATAAACTTGCACTGCATGATTCACTTTAGGCCTGAGTAAATGCTCATCAACAACAAACCTAATGTAGAAAGAAAGAAAGAAAGAAAGAAAGAAGAAAAGGCATTGTTGATGATTTTTCTAAGAAATATGGTAGGAGTGCCCACCAACAGGGTTCAAACCCTTGTCCTCGCCTCCTGAGAGAGGGAAGCCGGCTGGAAGCACCGGTGATTATGAGGTATCAGCAAAGAGACTTGGCATACTTATGGTAATGATTTGTATCATTTTGATGGAAGCAATTTTGCATGTGATTACTCAAGCCGACAAAATATATTCATTAAACTGTCGACTACTCTGAACATTGAGTTATGGTCCTGCTCTACGTCTATCTGTTTGCAGCATGCTCGAAGCCAAAAGAGATGCGGTGCATGCTAGAATTCATCCGCACATCTATCAATTTCAGAAGAGAACATATAAATTTTCATCGTCAAATCATTGACTCATGCAATCATTGCGCCAAATTCTGAATCTAGAACCCAAAACATAAGAAAAGGTTTCTTGGACCGCCGCTTATTTACATGAAACCGCAGAGACTCCAAACACAAAGTCAAAGCCCACCATGGCATGCATCATCTTTTGATGAGTTTATGAGAAATTCCCTTCTTGTCTTCTACTCCTTTTTTGTAATTTTCTTTTGAGATCACATGCATACTCTGTAGTAAATCAGGGGTTTGTACTCGTTGTTTCTTCCTGATCCATATCGGATCCTCGAAATGTTTTAACATTGATGAAAACCTAACGAGATCGATGGGAAAAATCCTAACAATACTGAATGGATTCATTGAGAAAGTTAAAAAGTGGACAGGATTCAATGGATCGGATCGAGGGGGGGAGAGAGGGAGGGAGGGAGGAGAGGAGAGAGACCTGGAGGCCAGCTCGAGAAGAGCGGGAGACGGGCTTCTTCTTGTCCTTGTCTTTGTTCACCGTCGGTCGCCCGATGATGAGGCCCTTCGCGCCTTTGCCCGACATATTCCCGCCTAGATTCCGACCGGAGAAGTGAACGGGGACACGATCGGAGAGAGGAGAGAGAGAGAGATCGGGGTATCGGGAAACGATCGAGGAGGAACGAGAGGTGGCGGCTTTGTATACTCCAATGCGTACCTTTCGGACCTAGAACTATATGTATAAGTTAATCACGAATGTTACGAGCAGGATAAACTGAGATCCCGACCGTTTGATCGAGCAACAGTTCATCGGAAGTTATGTCACGACCGTTTGATAAAGACGTGCTCGACCGGCTTAACTCGTTCAGCTTCAAAATATCCTCGGATGGGTGAGATTTCAACTTGATCTTTGCCCAAAAAAAAGGAAAAAAGAAAGAAAGAATCCTCGGTGGTATGGTCAAGTTCCTTGCCGGTCCATCAAACCTAAACGTACCAGCTTACATGGCACAATTCTTCTCATTATCTTGGCTGGCATTTTAAACTCATGAAACTGGATGAACTATCTTTTGATGCATCTCACCGCCAATATGTCAACTTGGTTCAAGAATCATCAATTAGCATATACATTCAAATTGCTCCACCTGTTAATTAAATATGACAAATAAACATGCCAACCCACTATTTTTAAGTGTGTCGGTTATGGCATGTTCCTGAAACTTGAAAAAGGATTTCAAGTCGCGCAGCATATCTCATGATTTGCATCGTGCCTGGGGGAATACTTAGCAGACACTTGAACTAATTCGGGTACAATTCATATACCACTGCAGTAAATGTAATCTATCATCATCCTTGGCCTTGGCCTAGGAAGGATCTAAACAGAAGCTGTTCAAGATACTCTTGGCCAAATGGCCACCCAGGTCCGGTTCCACATTCAAGGAACTCAGCTACTTTCTGACCGCATCACATGGCGGGTTCAGAGCACAAACTCCGGCCCAAACGCGAGACCAACACCACCACAGCAGGGTCCTGGATTCTGTGATTTTTTTGTGAGCGTCACAGGGCTACAGACACTCAATTGTCATCAACAGCAAGGATCACCAGTCAACCTATCTTATTGTTTGTGATCTTATGCAATGAATCCGATCTTCCAGTACCCGCTGAAAGGCAGCCATTGGAGCGAGATGCCATGCATGGCAGGCTTTTAGATTCATTTTCAACGGATGATGCACTTCCCACCAAAAGCGTTGCTTGCCTTGCACCAATTGATTGTTGGGTCGATCAATCAATCAAGAAAAAATAAACACCTGAAACATCGGACGGGCGCTAGTCTCTAGATCCGCATTGACAAAGGAGAACTCCTAGATTTCTCCCCTTTTTTAACCCCTCTGGTTTTACAATGTAAGCTTCTTGACGGCATAGAAGACAGCCTTTTATATAGCACCACCACACTAATACAACTCCACGAGGATCAGAACATCGAAATTATACAGCACAAGGTTTTTTTTAAGTTTCTTTATAAAGGATGATTCAACAAAGCACATGAAAGATGGAAGGTTGTAACCAGGCATATTAGAAGAGGTGAGAAATGAGCAACAAGGAATAAACCTTCTCATACCCAGTTGGGCACAGCATCGTTCAGGAATCTACTAGAGCAGCATTCTACCCCTCGCTGGGTCCATCCTTGGTGATGTGAAAACCCTCAATTTTCCGAGCAACTTCATTTGCAACAACCTTCACTTTTCCACCAGGACCATTTGCCCCAATTCCCTCATGCTCATCAGCGGTGGCAGGACTCATCTGCCATATCCTTATTGTCCCATCTTCTGAACCTGAAGCATAGGATTCGCCTATGGGAGAGAACCGTACACAATGGACAGGTCCATGATGACCTTTATTGCAAGCTGAACCCAGGCAAAAGAACATCCATATTATTGCATTGGTGTAAAGTGCTATCAGGATCCAGTGAACCAAACAAATCATAAAAATGAAATCATCCACAATCAAGTAATTCAAGTATAAATGATAGTTCAGACTTACTGATCTGTTCACCAGTATGAAAATCAAAAACATGAATCCACATATCTTCACCTCCAGCAATGAATCTGTTGCCAAACTTTGGCTCGAGCGAAGCTGATTCCACAGTACATGGCATATTGTAGCTTTTAACAAGTCCAAAACTGATGACCAACAATCAAGGAATTTAAATTTAGAAGAGAATACCTGTGCAAAAACAAGCGAGCAAGCAAGAGAGAGAGAGAGAGAGGCATGAAAATGTATGTGCTCAGAAAGCTTACTGGTTTGCATCCCAAAACTTGACAGTTGAGCCATCGGCAGTAGTGATATACCTGCCATCTTGGCTAACTTCAGCACTCGTAACAGGTGACTTGGTCTCAAGAGTTTGGACAATCTTCCCGCTTCTTACATCCCATAACCTGTGCAGTAGTTGAGTAACACGATAAGGGGGAAAGAGTGAAAGAAGATCGCATACCAATGAGTTTATTTAATGGTCAAGACATGTTATTGCAGAGTCCAAGAAATAATGAAAACAACCACACTAGCAAAAATGAATAGAGTACTTTAGCAACTTTGTAAATGTTTGACATTTGCTACTAGGTGTCGGATTATACTACATAATTCCTGATCTTTTATATGATCAACCTAAAATAGCATGACATCATCAATTCTACATTAACAAAGTCTGTTAACAAATACCGTGCACTACCACAACAAACATGTGAAGAGAAAAGTAGGTCAACAATAATGTAAAAAAAAAGATTAGATTAAAATATCCGAGGAAGAAATAAACACACCTCACACCCCCAATATCAGTGCAAGAGCTTAATATTGTCTGGTCACTATGAAGCCAAGCAACAGTTCTGATTGAACCAGGTGACTTATCAACTTCTCTTGGAGGTGCATCTGGACGATTCAAATCAAATATCCGCAACATTTTCTCAACTCCTCCAGTGAGCAAAAGGTGTGTATCCTGCAGGTAGTCTTTAATGAGTGGGAAAAAAAACTAATGCCAGATGGTTGAGATGCACCAACATACAAACATGAAGTCCTCTTAGGAAAAGTTCCAAAGGGTCAAAATTACTATGACACAAGTAAAGTGTGATAATTCCACAGCCAGACAGACACAAACCAAAAATCAGCAATGAATCTCTATGATTAGAGCTTCCAGTCCCCATCTAACAAAGAAATTCACCAGCTGCTTACAAAAGCAAATCTGAACTGTTGTCTTGGTAATACAGCCGCAGTGGCCAAATTTTTAATCAATATTCACCAGTAGGTGTTGAATTGCAGTATGATTGCATGTGTGTATCATTGTAGCTCCAACTCATCGCAAGAATTTAAGAGACGCTTGCAAATACAGCAACTTGGATTGAACATCAACCACAAATTACAATAGCAATTAAAAGCAATAATATCAAGATAAGCTGTGCTGACAAAGGAATCATAAGCATCGCAACTTGCAGCATAACTCATAATACAAGACAGTGGATTTCGGAATCTAACAATAAACCACTTCATACAGAACATAAAAGTCAACTTTTATAGCCCCCCAAAAATAAATAAATAATAACCAATGAAAAAAACACCAAGACCAACTACTACCACCACAACAATAGAACGATAGGGGGAAAGAGGAGGAGGAGAAGAGACAAATAAAAAGAAGATAAAGGAGCACATTCCTCACATATGGTGTCTAGGTACCACAAAATATCTACCAGACAACTGGAGGAGGAAAAATGAAAACCAATAGAATGCCAATAAAAAAAAAAGTTTTTAAGATCCAAAATTGAACTGTATGAATCAATTAGCAAAGAAGGCCTCATTTACCTCCGAAAAGGCACATGCCCGAACAATGTGCTTGTGTTCAAACGAGTGCAATTCATCTCCAGTCAACGCATCCCATATTTTCCTGCACAAAAGTAAAGGTGAAAGAATCTTAGTTAATTGTCAATAAATATAAAAATATACTATATCCAACTGATTGAATAACATAATAGTTCAATTAACATTATGCAGGGAACTGTATTATTAGCATAAACAACAAAACCAACCATCCATGTGTTTATTCAACTATTGTAGATATCAAAATACAATATAATATTGCTAATCTCCTGATTATCAAGGGCCAATCGGCATTTCTCATTAAATATTGATTCTCACAAGATGTTATACAGGAAAAAACCAAACATTTATGGATATTATTCTGACACCTAATATGTAGTGATTTCATCAACAACATATTATTACACATATATGCTAAAGGACATCCCTAAGTAGTTAATGTCAAGGCCCCTGATGGTTAATATCTTCTTACCTAAAGATAAAAAAAATATCCTAATCAACACAGCTTTGATTTCTCTACCCAGCTGCCCCATGTCGCCACTTTAATGGCTATTCAAATCAGAAAAACACATGATCAAACACCAGAGAAGCACCAAATCACACAAGCACTCCTTCCCTCAAAAATTGCTACTTCTCAAGATTAAGCTCTACACTTAACAACAGTATTGAAAGTTGTCTTGGTTTCACTTGGGCTCCTCCAAATAAAATCTAATAGATAGGAAATCAAGTAGCATGAATCACACCACAACTCCTACTACTACTACTACCACCCTAAATAGGATACTTAATAAAATCACCTGACTACTGTGTCAGGCCTTCTTAGGTCATGACATTCACAGAGGGCAAAGGAAATGCTTGGTCAAGGCATCCAAACAACATTGGACCAACCATGCCAAAACGTCAGGCCTTGATTTGCATTCAAGGCATGCAGTTCATGCTACAAGAAAAATCAAAATACACAATCACCAATGGAGATGGCTTAAAAACATAAGCTTATCTACCAATAGGACATAATACGAAACCAATACATCAACACAGAGACAGATTCATGATCTCAAATTTCACTCATCCACATGAAGTCCACAACCACATGTTGAAGAAGATTATGAAGAGTTAGAAAAATGACAAGTAGTTCTGACATTTAGCAATCAAGTGATGCAGAGGAATAAAAGTAAAATAAATCACTAATAGTTGTACTTGATATAGTAAAAAACAAGAGAAGGAAAACTCATAAATCTCGAGGGGTTACTTCCTGAACTACAAAACAATAAAAACAAATAAATAACATACTTGGAATGAATTCCCAGAAAAATCACAACAATCAATTGGATTCTTCCATTCTTTTTGGCAACTTAATGAAGCTCATGTTGGAATTTCCTCAAGTTGGAAAACATCAAGATTGCAACAAGTAAAAAGAAACTAAATTATCAATGACAATGTGTGCTTGCCATTAAAGCAGAGTTAATTGATTAATTATGTGAAACATTTGTCCACTCTGTTTTTCAAGCATCTTTCAGCATTGATATAATTAGCTTATCGGATTGATGTCTTTTACAAAAGATGAGCCATCTATAGACTTAGTGAAGGCTTATTCTATAAATCAATTCAATGAAATCAAGAGTGGCATGAGAGTCCATATATCTTCACTGTTATCTTTCTAATTAATGCATGCATACCATAAAATGCTACAAAATTTTTCAAAGTGAACATGTTGTCAATAGAATAGTAGCACAGCCTTCTCCTACAGGGGTATTCAAGCTCTTACTTCGCAGCATATAAATTCACTTCTTTCTTCACATCCTAACATAATATGTAAGCATATGTCATAGTGATGGGAATCTTAACATGGTCAAATAACCATGCTCTCCAAATAATGTAAATATACATCATAGAAACTGCACTGCAAAAAGATTCATCAACAAAATTAACAAACCAAGACTGGAAGATCATTAACTTTTCCAAATTGTGCAGCTTTTTGAGGGGTTTAAATGCCCCTACACCAAGCTCTCACTTCCACCATAAAAATTATGGTATATGGCTGTCTGCCATGAATTACCGGAGAACAAAAAAATACTGCTTGTTCCCGGATTTTCGCTCTCTTGAATTGTCTGAGAAATTAGAATGGTTAGAAGACTCACCAGCATTGGCAACATGTTAATTGATCTTCCTCATCACACAAAGTTATCGGGCTTTAAGTTGTTGCTCCACATCATGATATACTTCTACATATTTCACCATCTTGCAGAACATAGTCATCAGACGTGCTCATACATTATACAAGAAGCATCACAAGCATGAGTTCTTGTTTATAAGCAAGACCAACTAAAGTATAACTCTTATTTTAAGGATATTAAAAGAAATAAACTGATCCTAAGTAGAACAACATGATAATACTTATAACATCCAGTGCTCTATGCCTCTATGCAGCCTACATGAGTGGCTGCCCAACT
Source organism: Phoenix dactylifera (assembly GCF_009389715.1). Taxonomy (NCBI): domain Eukaryota; kingdom Viridiplantae; phylum Streptophyta; class Magnoliopsida; order Arecales; family Arecaceae; genus Phoenix; species Phoenix dactylifera. The sequence continues at coordinate 4,013,354 of NC_052399.1, forward strand.
TTAGAGAATTTCCGAAAGAAAAAAACATGAAAGAATCCAGACTCAATTCCCAAAACTTTCTTCTATTGCAAGACAACTTTTTATGAGAAAAGTTTGTGCCCACAGCTTTCCTGATGCCCACTAATACTAGCAAAATCACCTGATCTACCTGATTATTTAACTAAAAATATAATCTTCAACTGACCCCTAAGTAAATTGTATGATTCACATTGTTTTTTTCTAAATAAGAATTAATCTAATGTTGACATAAATATCACTCTACTTTGGATAACCATGAGTATTAGATACTGTAACCTGTCAATCAGAAAGTACCCATAGAATGAGTCCAAATATTTAGATATAAAATTTGACTTAAATCCAAGCAGCTCACATGAAACAGATCTTTGCCCAGGTTACCAGCCATTAATCTAAAAAATCCTCCTAGCAAGGAAGGTGGTGGTTTGTATGTAAAGAAAAGGGCAAGATGAGGTTGCTTGCTCTTCCACCAGCACACCTACATCTACCTCCCCTACCAAATAGATAAATAAACTCAATAACCTTAAATCGTGCTTAAGTTAGCTGTCCACAAACTGACAATTGCTGAACATTTCTATGGCATAACTAAGTATAATGTTTTAATGTCAACTCGTACTTTCTCATGGAATTAGCAAGGATAGCAAATATAAGGCCCATAGTTGTCACTCAATAATGTAAGGATCCCACATTTCAAAATTTAGATCATTAATTTGGATCTCATCCTTGCACCAAGGCAAAAGTGCCATATGTTAATAGCCATGCCAGTCACATGCTGTCATGAAATTGTACGATACTGGGCAATGCTACACATCCACATTCCCAAGCAGGTATCCATGTCATGGATGAAAAATTGACTAGCATGCATGATATCATTTATGTACCCAGCATTTTAAGCATCAAGCTGTACCATGCAGTACAAGGCATACAATATTGATCCATATAGTACCGACACAGTATGGGTGCTCGACACATTGTACCGACACAGTACGAATGTTGTGCCAACTCAAACAGTGTACCATTTGTTGGTATGGGGTGTACCACACCACACTAGTAAGGTAGCAGCAGAGTCTGTACTGACTTGAAATATTGCCTACACATGTCGAGCATGTATTTGGTACAATCTTCATCGCTAATATGGACTGGCGTACTTTGCTTTACTGAGAACATCTAGTTATTTTTACTTGCTCTTCTAAGAATATAAAGTTATGATGATCATAAGGTTCAACAATATGGCAAGGAAGAAATCTTGTATATTCCTTCTAAAGGCAATAGAGCAAAGGTGGTTCTACATATTAATTCCAATGATACCACTAGTGATAATTATATTGTTTGTCATTTGTATTTGTTCCATCAACCTATCTCCTCACATTTGTTTTGGTCAATAATATGGACTAATATGACAGTATATAAAATATTAAAATAACTAGACATAATGTTTGCATCATTAGACATCTATGAATGGCCTTATGATGGTGAAAATTAGACTTGATCATCTACTTTTATTTATAGAAATTTCTAAATTGTCCAAAAAAATCATAATGAATCTTATCAAAGATCCCATACAAGTTAACCCCTTATGATTTATGACTTGATCCTGATTATAGCAACATTGCTATGATTCTCATTAGTAATAGCCTAAATGCACATCAAAATGAAATCATATTTCAAAGACAGAAGATGCTCATGAATACCCACAACTTTTTCAAAAGCAGTACATTAAGCTTTAAAAACATGTTTTCTGAAAGATACATCTCTTAAATTTCTAGTCATCAGTACTGGACAAATATCAAATACGGGGAAAATATGATTCATGCAATTATGTTAAAAATTCACAATAGTAGACAGATTTTATAAACAAGTACGAAGTTATTGCATTAAAATTGTTTGTATAACAATCATAATAACAATTATGCTTTCCTTGACATTGTAATCCCCAATGCCAAAATGGAGCTCTTGAGAGCACTAGAAGTGCTCTCTCCCAATCTAATTTGCTCCTTTCAATTTTCTTTGAGCTAATCCACCCTCCCTCTATTATAAAGAGCTTCCACTGCTACATAACCAGTCCAAGAAACATGTTGATATCAGAACGCTGATCATCCAAGTAGCTTCCAATAATTCCAAACCACTATCTATTCTCACTTAATGATGTTATTACCAAAAAAATGGTTTGTGTTTTTTAGATAGTAATCTGGCCACAAGTCTGTATACTGCAGCTTTACAAGTGGTGTGTTACCCAAAAAATTGATACACTGTAGAAGCAAGCTTAGACAGAGAGCTTAATAGGTGGCACTTTATAAAATGAGAAGAAATAGGATCGTGAGTATATCTTAAACCCTTGAAAGGATAATGTAGTGCCTGGCTATGAGAAAGCAGGTGAAGAGTATTATCTAGCTCCTAAGGCCATATTCCCTGTGGGGTTAGAGTTGAATATGACCACTTAAACCCACCAAACACTGTTTGCAAGCAGCTTCATTCCAACCCTCAAATAGGCATATAAAATGTTAAAAAGAATTACTTTGTAGGAATAAGCTGAAGGTAAACTATTCCAGCTATAAGGTAGAGTTGTTGACTCCCCAGTAAAGAGATTTAAGAATAAGTTAACCCATTTACCCTGGGCTAACATATTCCACAACCAAATGTGGCCTACGGTAATAATGCTGCATATTGAGAGTTTGAACATCCTCATAGCTTTCAAAAGATGCAGTTTTACAGGATGATACATCAATTTTAACAAACCAAATAGATCTTCTTTCAGATCTCCCTTGTCATATAGCTGATGTTCAGAAGCAAAAAACTCAACCAGAAACATCCTTGCATGGTTCTCAAACTAAATAATAAATTAAACAAAAAGATCCTATCCGGGACAAATTTAAACATCCCTGGATGCAGAAATAGAAAAAGAACCTAGAGCATATCATGGATGGAATTAGACATTAGACTAGTAAAGCAAGAGAAATTTGCAAGCCCTTAGGCAAGAAGCATGAATCAACCAGAACAAACTATCGTCATTTAGGAAAAAAAAGCCCTAGAACTTGCAGATTCTGAAAGCAATTTTTCTGTAGAGATACATCATTACTGGACAAGCATTCATAAACATCATCATTGTAAAAAAAATGAAAAGCATGATTCGATTCACATTTTGAACTGCTTGTTTCTTTCATCAGCTTTAACAGCAGTCACTAAAATAAGTAAGATGGCATACGCTGTGAAATCAGCTGAACCAGATGCAGCACGTAGAGCATTGGTATCGAGGCAGCAACTCCAGACTGCACCCTTATGCCCTTCAAAAGTTCCAATCCAGTCTCCTGTCTCACCATTTCTCAGCATGGGACTGGCATCTGAAGAGTTAAAAATTACTTTTATTATTTAAGTAACCTAACACATCCGACTAATCACTTCAATGCATTTGAAAAAAAAAATTAACACAGTTTTGAACACCCTATCTTTCAATCATGTGTAGATGTATATTCATATTCATCAATTACTAGCTGTTGAAAATATGACAGGAGGAAAAGAGACGGACAAATACTTCTCTAATCAAGGATGAGAATGAATTTCAAAATGAAAAAATAAACACCTCAAGTAGAAACAATCTACTGACCTGTACTCCCACACATGCAAAGCAACAGAATAAGCATTTCTGGAAAAAAATCAAAACTACAAACCATCCCTTGAATATAGAACACGGACAGTAAATCCAAGATAGAATCGTAACAGCCTTCATCGACGAAGAATAAGGAGTCTGTTTTTGCTAGTCAAAGATCGGTTATTCAATTCTGGCTGAAAAATAAACACTACCCACCAATATGCATGAACCATATGCAACGTCTACTTCACAGCCTATATATCACATTAAAGATCACAAATTCTGGAGATTGGGTACTGTGAGGCTAACGGGGCAGCAGATTGGGTAGCCTTTTACGTGGCTAACCATTCTAGAGAGACCCTCTCGCTGGGCGAGGAGGACTTACCCAGAGCGCTCCAGGAACTGTTATCTTTTGACCTCTTTGGGTGTATTTGTACCGCCAAAAACAAAAAAAAGAAAAAAGAAAGAAAGAAAGATCACTATCCATCTACCCATTCTACATTCTCTCGAAGACTTACGCTTGCTCATACAAAAAAAATACTAAACACTCGATCAGACGCTTTTAGTGGTACCTTTTTATTTGTGGGGAAAAAAATCTAAGTATATATTGGCAAAAGACTGCTCCTCTAGGATTCATCAGTAAACAGAAAAGACGGCAAATTAGGAGGGCAAGAGAAGAAATCCTAACCTTTGCTTGCGCTGATGAGAAAGAATCCATCCGGAGTAACGGGGCTGTAGAACAAATCCACCACCGGCCGCGAATGACCATGGCAGACGAGAGGAACGGCCACCTTTTTCTTCTCCATTCCTGCCGCTGGACCAAGAATCTAAAAGCAAAACCCTCGACCCTAAAGAATCCCTTCGGCAAAAATCGAAGTGAAGGAGATCGAATACAACAACAAAGAAACAAACTCCCGCTATCCAGAAACCCTAACCCTAGACCCAAAGAAAACCACTAATCAATCATACGGTGCTCGAGATCTAACCCAGTCCTCTCCAGTCCAAAAATGAATCGAAGACGATCGAAACCCTCTACAAAGATCAAGAACACCGGGATGGAAGATTGAAATCTATATTTTTCACACCTTTTTCCTAAAATTTTAAATACACGAGAAGGAGAAAGAAATACATAAGCAGAAAACTAGGGAGCGGGGCGAGGTCGGAGACGGAGGAGCAGACGAACCGGTCCCCTATAAAGGAGAGGGAGGAACGTTGCCCAGGCGGAGATTAGCATGTTCGTCTTCCACATGTACATCGCTTCTTTCTGATGAAGAATCCTGGCCGTTGGACATAGTTTTCGCGGTGATGATTTGGTCTTCGGCTTTTTTTCTCGCTGTCTCGAGTGGGGGGTAAAATTGGGCCGGTTAGGCCCATCGGACCGACGGGCGGATCCAGTGAGACTTTTTTCTTATCCCCGGAAGAATTTTATCTCACTGAAACCTTTTTCTTATAAGAGTTTTTTTCTTTTAATTCTCAAGTTTTCTATTTATGTGTTTTCTAAGAAAAAAATATAGGAAAATTCCATATATTGACCTTCTACCTGTTTAATTGGGAAATAAGACAAAGTCAACTGCAATTTCTCATCACATAAACACATCGTTATAGAGGATATGGCTGGCAAGATTTGACCCTCAAAGCCAATCTAGCCAACCATGAGAGTCTAAGTGACCTCAATTTATCATAAATATAAAGAATTAAAAAATATCTACATGTTTTGGAAGGAAAAATAAGAACAATATCTAACATGAATTGGCCCGGCATTCAGGAGAAGTGATTTGGATTAGGATCGGAGATAGACCTTACTCTCTGTATCACTTTTTTTCTGTTGATTTGGCAGGTTGTACTCATGTGAGAATCATATGAATGCCGTTTTTAGCCAAAAAAAAATATAAATATATAACTTGAGAATGGATAGGAAGTTTAGTTCTTCAAAAAGCTTTCCAAAGAGAAAAGATCTTCACCTAAAAAATGTGAAGCTAGCCAAGTTATTTAGAAAGTTGATAATTATTTATATTTTTTCTGAAAATTTAAGTTATATATTTAAAAATAGATTTGCAATTGAATTGATGGAAAAAGTAATATAAGAGTAAACTTCTCTCAGTATTAGATTGAGCTACCCTTAAGTGGGTCTGGAGTTAAGAGTCCCATCGAGAGCTCAGAATACAAGTCATACTCATTCTAGGACATGAAGGTTTTTCTTGATGACTAAGAAAAACAAGTAACAACAATATGCGATAAGATTTGGTTTTTAGTGAATTTTTCCATCGAGTTTCAAGCTTCTTATCTTAACAAAGCCTGAATCTTCTGGGCTCCCAGTTGCGAGAAATTTTGATTGTGTGATGGTATGGATTCATGCGAGCACACTTTAACACTGGCATTCATTGTTTGTCATGACAATGTATAAATGAGACCTGCTAGACTCGTGAAATAATTCTAGACTATACTTGTGTTGGTCTTCTCCGTTCTTCTCCTCCCTCCCATGCATAGGCCTGTTAACAAGCCGAGCTGCTCGGACTTGGCTTGGGCTCAGCCTGGTAAAAGCTCGGCTTGAGCTCGGCTCATTAATCAAACGAGCTCTAGCCTGAGCCTAAAATGAGGCTCGTTTAAATCCGAGCCTGAGCTTGAGCCCGAGCAGCTCACGCGCCCGAACGGAGCTTGTGACTTAACACTGCCCACCGACGACCAAATGAGGAGGCGGCTTGGGGATCCGACGGTCGAGATCACGCCATCGACGGAACCATGGGCGGTCAGATCTAGATCTCACTTAGAAACCCTGCATCCAACCCAAGGGCCAAGGCCCTCCTCTCCAACCATCCTCCTCCTCCGACTTGCTGCCCACCTTCGAATATCTTTCTTCCCCACCTCCTTCTTCGTCTGCCCTAGCTTTCTATCTCCCCTTCCTTTCCTCGGTTCCTCCGTCCTCCCTGTCGCCGACGTCGAGTTCCAACTTCCGAGTTCTTTCCTTTCCCTTTGTTCTTCCGAGTTCTGACTTCCATCCTTTGCTCGTTCGCCACTGGCCCACTCGCCGTCCTCCCCATTGGGCCGGCACTCTGCACTCGGCTGAAGAGAGCGACGAGGGATTAGGGAGGTGGCGGCGGCGGCGGCATGACGGCATCTCTTCTCCAGTTCTCCTTCTCGGCGACTCGGTCCTCCGCCCTCTCAAGTGAGCTTCCCACTTTCGGACCTCCGATTTTCTTTTTTTTCTTTTGACTTCAGTCTTCCAACCAAGGGGCAACTGGGCAAGGGGCTGGGTCCCTGGGGACTCCACAGACCGGGATCTAGCCATTTTATTTTTTTGTTTTTTTGCTGCCGAGCTTTATGAGCTCAAATCCGAACCTTTGCTTTGCCAGATAAACTCGAGCTCGAACCCAATACAGAGCTCAGTACTGAGCCTGAGCCCGAAATTTTAAGAAACGAGCCGAGTCTGAGCCTCCTTGACTCAGGCTCGGCTCTTTAACAGGCCTACCCATATACTACCCGGCCCCATCCTTCTCTCGAGTGCAACATCCTATCCCAACCAAGCCAGCCCTCCCTGAGGTAGGAACAAGATACTATTGGCATTCCCTTTGGATATCAATTCGGAGAGCACCACCCTTAGCCACTTAAACCAACAGGTACAAGTATGATGCCGAAGGGCATCCAACCTTCCTTCTCGATATCCTGATTTTGCAGGCATGATGGCCGGGGGCTCAAGTTTCAACTCGGGTGGAGAGAAGGTTCAAGTATAGAGTTTGAAACGATCACAATTTCCCTCATCAGGGATCCATGGGGAAGAAGTTTGAGCATAAGAAAATGATTCAGTTCTAGAGCCAAAAATCATAGCTTTCGAATGATTAATCGAAAAGATTCTAAAGCATTCTTGGGGTTAGGTATGATTTCTCCAATAATCATAGCATCAAATATGTCTTAACGAACTCTAATACAAAAAGATTTATAAGTAGGCATCTTTTGTAAAATGAGCAAGACTACATTTCTTCAGAGCCCAAACTTTCATTTCTCTTGGTCGTCATTCCTTTTACATGGCCCTTCCTCTAAAGGATCATTGCATAACAAGTGCGTAATGTCTACCAGAACGTTCATGAATTTTACAACTTAAATTAATTCAAGAATATAGAATTTTTCTATTAAAACAGGTTATTTGAAAGGATCTCCTGCCCTTTCATCAATTTTTTTGCTTTTTTTTCAGATTCTTGGATCCAAATACATATGATATTAGGTTATTTGAAAGGATCTTGCATGAGATATTTTTCTTTAGTACTCTCTGCTTTTGATGGCGCCACCTTCACCCTCTCAACTCTGCATCCTCCATCCAATGCAATTCCAAGGGGAGACTGAGCTGGAGCACACTTAATTCGACGAAGCTTTTAAGGCCTCAGGTAGATCGAAGCCCGATGGTTTGGGTCACTCCTAGGCTCATATTTCTCATCTACACTTTCGTTTGTGACGCACAAGAAGATATCCGCATCTGTGCTCCTGAAAATTAAGATGCTTCTCTCCTTCCTCTTTGTTCGATTCTTTTACAATTTCAATCTTTTTTGGCTTGCTATATTTTCCCCTTGTGAGTTCTTTCCTCTGTTTCCAAGTAACGTAAGCTTGATAGCCAGCTCAGGCCAATGCACTTTATGCTAATATTTCAGCCACATCAGTGGTTAAAATAACATTAAATGCCACCAGAATATCCGACTGGCATAGAGTTGGCTAGCTTCATAAGATTTTTATAAAGGAAGCATACATAGGAAAACAACTATAGCGCACTCAAGCAATCAAATTTCGGAAATTACATGAAATACCAGTTCTATGGTTCTTTAATATTTCCAAACTAACTGAATAATTAAATAAATAAAAACCAAGACACACAACTCAATAGTTTAAGCTAACATGGCAGGTGTTGTGCGAACATAAGCCTAACATCATGCAAGATATTTGACATTGGTATTCGAACCAAGAATGATAGAATTGGTACCGGATGCCGTACCGATTGTTCGGCAAGACGAACTGATATAGATCCGAATCATACCGTGCCAAACCTGTACTAATACAGTAGAGGAGGCGAGGAGACAGAAAAAAAGAAAAATAATAGAGAAAAAAGCTAGCAGAGGATGGCAGAGGCCAGTAAAGACCGATGGAGAGTCGCCAAAGACTGACAACCTAAGTAGGAGACGAAGAAAACCCGTGGCTAGAAAATAGGGCGGGTCTCCTATTTTAAACGTAGAGCTCGGAGGAGCATCCTTTGCGCAGCTCGCCGAGCCTCCGTCAGCTGGCCTCCACTTCTCTCTCTCCTTTCCTTCCCTGCTCGTTCTATCTTTTTCTTTCTTTTCTTCTCCTTCATCCTCTTCGGTAATAAATTTTTTTTCATTGCCAGAACCGTGCGAGTCAATCGCCGAAATGACTTGGAATGGCCGAAACTGCTCGGTTCGGGACCACTCCGCCGATCCTGGTTTGAATTCTTAGTTTCAATTTGGCAAACATTTAGTTGCGTAATTTGTAACTGTGCCTCATTTGAGGGTATCAATATCAAGTTTGATTATGTTTAGAGATGTTGCCTAGTTTTTTTTCTTTGAAAAACCGAGATATATTTCTGGTTGGGCCAGCAAAGCACATCCTACAGGGGCATTATCGTAATTGTGTCCTGTTCTCGGAGCCAACCGACTTACGTTATCTTGGGATCTACTGTAAAATGCTCAGGGCGGGCTTGCATCGCTGGGTAGAGAAGAAAAAGAAGGGGAAAAAAGAAGATGGCGACAGCGGCGGTCGAGAAGCAGGTGGCGGCAGCGGCGGGGGACAAGCGGGCGGAGGCGGAGGGCGAGATGTTCTCGCCGCCGGCGAAGGTAAGGGGAGGAGGAGGAGAAGGGCTGCGGCAGTACTACCTGCAGCACATCCACGACCTTCAGCTCCATCTCCGCCAGAAGACTCACAACCTCAACCGCCTCGAGGCCCAGCGCAACGAACTCAACTCCCGAGGTTAGTGCCCCCATCTTCTTGAAACCCTAACCCTAACGCCAAATATTGCCTCGATGGAGGTTTCTTGTTGTTATCGTCGTCGAAACCCTAAATCTGATGCCAGCCCTAATTCTGATTTCAATTTACGTTCATGTGGTTTCTTGGGATTCTTGTTTTGATCGTTTATGGAATGGGAGAGAGACGGGAGAAAATTTCTATGAATTTATTCGATTGCTTGTTATTTGATCTGGGCATGTTTGAAAACCTGAGGTTTTTCTGATGGGTATTGTTACGAGGAAAGCTATCATCGTTTTTTGTGGCAGTTCATGAAGAACTCTTCTTTTCGAAGTTGTTTTTATATTCTTTAAAAAGATTTGGATGGTGGGTTTTCTGATCATGCTTTATGTCTGTATTTGGTGTCGGAAAGATATGAGATTAAAATTTGAAGTTTCAAAAATAAACAACTAATGAGACCTTTTTGAATCTTTGTATGATAATTTACTTTGGTGTTATGATGTTGTCATCTTTTTCTCCGTAAAAGTAGTATGTGCAGCATCTAGTTGTCTGGAATGTTGTATGTTATGATACATTCCGTCTGTCGTATCTCTAAGGCATTTTTGGTTTAGTGTGATCTATATGCGCAAAATTTTTGAAACGTGGTTTTGCTTCAATTCACCATTTAGGGTTCCAAGATTGCTCTGGATCTGGCCTTTTTTTTTTTTTTTGAAATATGAAATGCTAACAGTGTTCGATATGTATGCTGATTGATCACTTGGTTATGAAGAAAACTCTGTTGCTTCCTTTTGACCCATATCATTGACGTTGTAATGGTTATTGCAATTGCAGTAAGAATGCTTCGAGAGGAACTACAACTACTTCAAGAGCCTGGGTCATACGTTGGTGAAGTGGTGAAAGTTATGGGGAAGTCAAAAGTCTTAGTTAAAGTAAGTCATGGAGTTTGGCTGCATGTATTCTCCTCATCGAGCTGGTATTCATTTTATGATTATCTTCTTCTTTAGCTAATGCAATCTCATCTATCCTGGAATGTCAGATGTCTTAGCTTATATTCTTAAGTTCTGTATGACAATTCGAACCTGTTTTTGAGGCTTATTTCTATATTTTTTGTGCCGAATGAGTCTTTACAAGTCAATCATGAAAAATGTTGCAGAAACTTCTCACTTAGCATGAGCCACTTAACTATCTTAAGAATCTAAATTAACTCAATTATGTGCTTACCTAAGAAGCTGCTACCAAAAGAAGCCTCTAACTGTTGGATACTTGAAAAACATGCACACGCATGTGAGTCTGTGTTTATGTTATATGTGCATGTATCACAATCGCAATTATGTAGCCATTTCTCAACTATTTGAGATCAACTTTATGATCCTCATTTGCGAACTATTCCTGTCTAGGGCCATCACTGATATTGTTTCAAGTGTCTCCATATGTGTCCTCACAACCTCCATCAATGTTAAAGCAGGTCTTCCTATTCTTTTCTTACAACTTTCAACACAAACTAAAGTACCTCTTTTTCTTGAAGGCTCCTCAAATCTTCGTTATACATGTTTATACTATCTAAATTGATTTTCCATGTCCTCGATTTGTACAACTTCTAGGCTTCTTTTATGTATTATTTCTTAGTTTATTTTTTTGTAGCGTTACTATGCATCCATCATAACATTCTCATTGCTGTTATGCTTAATTTATTTTCATGCACTTCCTTTTGTTGCTCGGCATTCGGAGCTATGCAATATTGTAGGACTCACTATTGTTCTAAAAAATTTTCTCTCAAGTCTCGAAGGTATTTACTTGGCACATAATATTCCAGATGCAACTCTTCACTCCATCCAACTAGCTCTAATTCTATTACATATATCTTCATCTATATTCTCATTATTTTGTATAATAGATTCTAAATAATAAAATCAGTCAGTCTGTTGTATCTCTTGTCCATTGTATATTTGTATGTATGTATATGTATATGAGATCCTAAATCTAAAATGTTCCGATATATCTTCATAACCAGCATTGAAGGTTCTAGGGCATTTTCTTATATCAAGAAGCATAAGATGATTGGATACTTAAATCTTAAACTTGAGTCTAGCATATTCAGGATAACATAATGTTCCCTTGAGTTGTCTAATTGTTGTTGATCTAACTAATCACTGGAGTTATCCAACTCAGTCCAAAATTTTCAAGTCACTTCTGTATATTCTTCTTTCATAAGCGCATTCAAGCAGCTTGGTAGATATGTCTTTGGAGAAGGCATGCATTTCTTGCATAGAGAATATGATTTGCTTCAGAATGATCTGCCCATAATAAAATTTATGCTGAAATAACTAGTGTACTAGCAATATCTGATATCCACTCTTCTAGTTGATATAGGTTGGCTCAATTACTAAGAATTTGTTTGTTCGACAGTTCACATCTTATACATGAGTCACCTGTTTCCTTCATTTGATGCAATTCGATAGATTATCTGCAGTTTGTGGGAGTTAAATTTTTGACACAATGTCTGTATATTAATTGAATACAATCATGACAATTATTATTGTGAGATTATAGAAATTGGCTGGAAACATCACATCTTTGTAGGTTATTTTGGCTTGTTCTATTTATTTATTTGTTTATTTACTTATGTCTTACATATTTGCTTATTTAAGTTATCCAGTTTTCATTTTAAGTTATTTTATTACTATTTCTTGTGATATGAGTTATGAACTGCTGACTTCATCTCTTACTGCTACTGGGTAACACCTATCTAGTTCGTTGTGTTCATTTTGTGAAGTTATTATGTGTGAATTTAATTCCAAAACTAAGTGAGATTCAAAGAGTGAACCTTAATTTTCTGAATCTGAAGCAAACAGTTGTGGATTTGGGTCTTAGTTACCAGAAGTGGAACTCGGTGAGAGAGTGGGTTCTGATGCAGGTATAGAGAAGTTGGTCTCTTAAGAAAACTCAAATAGGGAATGCTTAGGAATTGGGTTTATTGGCAAGTTTTCAGAGCCCCTAAAGTGGAAGCTTCCTGCTACTGACATGTCTTGGGTTTTGAGCAAGAAAGCAGAGTTATGAAGATAATTAGGTTATGAAGGTGCATCAAAATATTTTTGAGTAGAATGTTATTGAATAACATGGTGATAAAATTAATTACTCAGTAAATTATTGTACGTGCAGAATGAAGAAAAATGGCAAAAATAATGAGCAGTGCATTATATAATTGAGGTAAGCTGGATTTTTTTGATAAAATGCTACTGGTGATATATGGCAATTGATTTAGGATTTAGGAGAAGGTGGAAGCTTTAGGAAGCTGGTCCAACAATAACAAGGCAAGTGAGATTTTGAAGTGGGTTTGATGCCTCGGTAAAAAGATCCCAGCTACAATTGGGGTTTGTGTGGTAGAAATAAGTGTTTGAAAGTGAAGGCACCCACCTTCTTGAAGTGATTACAGGTTCAATCTACTGAATCAGACATGCAGAAGTTGCTCACTTCTGCTGGAACCCACTTCAGGCCTGCCACTTCCCCCAATCTGCACACCCTTTACGGAACAACCATGCGATACACAGATTAAGTAGGATGCTTGTGGTGTACCTTCTGGATCTATTTTTATTTTATATTTTCTTCTATCAAGTTATGTTAGCTCCATGTCTTTGGATTTCAGGGAGTGGTTTTTGAACATAAGTATGAACTAAGTTGCTGGCTTTCTTTCTGGAAGCTCATTTTTTTAAGTGGATTCTGTATTTTATGCTAGGCAACTCGTGAAGAATAATGTTGGGCTGTAGATTATTCTGTTTACACAAACTTATTTGCATAGTATTCTGCTGATATAAAGTCTTTATAGTTGATGCTTGCTTTTGCTTGCTGTAGAGCAGTTGTTGTAACACGAGTATCTAGGATTCAAACACTTGGATATTTCTTTCAGGTTCATCCAGAAGGGAAATACGTTGTGGATATTGATAAGAACATTGACATAACAAAGATCACACCATCAACCAGAGTTGCTCTTCGCAATGATAGTTATGTGCTTCACTTAATCTTGCCCAGCAAAGTGGATCCTTTAGTTAATCTTATGAAAGTTGAAAAGGTTCCTGATTCTACTTATGACATGATTGGCGGTCTTGACCAGCAAATCAAGGAGATAAAGGAGGTCAGTGAAGTGGCAACCTTAGCTTTTATATACATTTAAGCATATGCTAATGTATAATTGTTTCTACATCGGGCTTTTGCACTAAATTCTGCTTAATTTCAGGTCATTGAGCTTCCAATCAAACATCCTGAATTATTTGAAAGCCTTGGAATAGCTCAACCAAAGGTATATGTCATGACAGCATATCGGTTTCTTCTTGTTCATCTCATATGAAGTACATGGTTTTTTTTGTTTTGCAATTAAATCTGTATTCAAGAAGAAGATTTTGATGTTGGATTTTCCCAGGGAGTGTTGCTTTATGGGCCTCCAGGTACAGGGAAAACTCTGCTAGCAAGAGCAGTTGCTCATCATACTGATTGTACCTTCATTCGGGTTTCTGGATCTGAGTTGGTTCAGAAATACATTGGGGAGGGCTCCAGAATGGTTCGAGAACTCTTTGTTATGGCTAGGTGTGTAGAATTATTGTCGCTATCAGCTTCTTAACATCTTTATATTGTAAATATCATTGTACAGCTAGTATGTCATGGTCCTAAACATGACAATCGGCAGAGTAAATTAGTAATGAAATTGAAGACCTACTTTTACATTCTGTCTATCGAAGATGGCATAGAACTGAGCACCTTACTTGACTACCTCTAAGAATCTATGTTTGTGTCACCTGCTATTGGAAAGTTATGAGAAATCATGATACAATCTTCATTTATCTCTAATAATGCTAATAATTATGTACTTGTCCAATACTTTCCATTGCAGGGAACATGCTCCGTCAATCATTTTCATGGATGAAATCGACAGCATTGGATCTGCAAGAATGGAGTCAGGCACTGGCAATGGCGATAGTGAAGTTCAACGTACCATGCTTGAGCTTCTCAACCAGCTTGATGGATTTGAAGCATCAAACAAGATCAAAGTACATTGCACCTTGTTTATAAAGTTATTTTAATTGGTTCTTGTTACATATTATTATCCGTGAAATGCAGTTCTTCAAAAACAATGTTCTATACAGGTTCTGATGGCCACAAACCGGATAGACATCTTGGATCAAGCCCTCCTCAGGCCTGGTCGGATTGATAGAAAAATTGAGTTTCCTAACCCTAACGAAGAGGTATGTGATACAGTGACCAGAATATGATACTCTATATTGTCTTTTTGAGTTTCTTTCAAGTGATTGCTTACACTAAATACTATGCCTTCCAATTATTTCTCAGTCTCGTTTGGATATCTTGAAAATTCACTCAAGAAAGATGAACTTGATGCGGGGCATTGATCTTAAAAAGATTGCAGAAAAGATGAATGGGGCATCTGGAGCAGAACTCAAGGTAATTCTCTGCTCTGTTATATTAATAATGCTATCTTGTCTTCGTTGTTTTTACAAGTAAAACTGTATCTGATAATCCATTCAAAACAATCATGACTTGCTCAAACTTAGGCATGTAGTACCATCTAGCTTGCCTTTTCTGTTCATTCTTTTTGCTTAATGAGTTGTTATTTAGTAGCAGCTTCTGAACAAGTTTAGGGAATTATATCTTCCCCCCCCCCCTCCAAAAAAAAAAAAACGAGAGAGAGAGAGAGAGATGATTGCTGTAGAATTTCAATTGAGCACTATATCCCCTCCAAAGGTTTGCTGGATACGTTAGAATTTGCATGAGCACTGAACTTACACTATTTTTTGTGTAGGTTCTTTTTGTTTATATTTATAGGTGATGGAACATTGCCATTGGTTGATGGCATCATAATCCTGCCACCTGTAATTTGGCACTTTAGTTGGACATGTAACCTAATGTCGGTGAGACATTTTTGCTGACTTTTCCTGTTTCTTCTATCAACTTTCTTGGCAAAACATGTGCTGTTCAGAGGTGGAAAGAACATTTGGTAATATCTCCTGTTGTTGTGCCTGGTTTTTTGCTATGGACTTCTTATTGGTAGTCAACATACATCTAATATGCTGTGAGTTAAGATCTTAAGTAAATACATATGAATTCATCTTTTGTGATGCACCATTACATGCTCCAGCTAAAACTCGCCTATTGCAATGGCATCATATCAGCATATGATATTGAAAACCATATTCCTGGAAATTGAACTTATAAGTTGTCTTGTGAAGCATGCATGTTGAACAAATTATGATTCCTGATCTGCCATTATCAGTTTGAAGTCCACCATATAGCTTGATGCTCTTTTTTGCAGGCGGTGTGCACCGAAGCAGGCATGTTTGCCCTCAGGGAGAGGAGAGTTCATGTAACACAGGAGGATTTTGAGATGGCAGTGGCTAAGGTCATGAAGAAAGAGACTGAGAAGAACATGTCCCTCAGGAAGCTGTGGAAGTAGATCTTTTCTATTTTCTTGCTTTTCTTACTGATGTGTTCTGAAGGACATAAATTATTGTACGTGATCCTAACACCTTTTTGAACTTGAAACTGTTGCATTTTAAGTCGTGATTCGGTAAGGTTCAGGCAAATGCTGTAAGAGTATACCATGATGGAGAACGTCTAATAATGATGGGCTAGCTTGGTCCTTGGTTGTGTTGTGAAATGAAATGAAAGCTGGGCTGATAAATATACCATGATACGGGATTCTTTTTTCTTTTTGTGCCAAATTTTGGTTATAAAATTTGGATGGTTGGTAATCAAACTTGAACGTGGAAGGGGAGGTTCTGGTGATAATTTGCCCTACATTCCCATTATTTCTTAATTATCAGTCACTACAGATTCATCATACAAAAAACCGTTCTGGTTAATGGGTCTGGTACAAGGGTAAGAAGCAGTATTGACATTGCTTACTGTTGACACAACAACGGACAAGAAAGCAAAAGCATAAAAACAATTCTTTACGTGGACCTGTATGAATATATCCTGTGGTTGTTTCGAAACATAGAGTGGACGTGGAAATCAGTGCTAAAGGAGCTTGGGCAGGCGCCCATGCTTTTGTCCCTGTAGGTAGCTTTGGTGGTATAAGAAACCGACGCGGGTCCTCCATCACATTCTGCTGCAGGAGAGCAAAATGAGGGACCCAAACAAAACGGGACAAGGTAGAGAAGGGATCCAGCAGAGCATACTGGATTCATAGGCAATCTCCATGACGCCCAAGGCAGCACAAAAGCAACCAAGCGAACAAGGTAAGCCTCAATGGAAGCAAGGATGCAGCTCAGGATGCCCGATCCGTAGCAGATGTTGCGGCACCTGGCCAGGCATGGATCATTGTTACTGGAGTGCAAGGGAGTGCAGCATCAGCCCAAGGAGCCCCAGCATTTGCGGCCACCTCTTTTTTCATGGATGAACCCATTTGTTATTAAACAGGTATCTTCACTTGGGCTCACATCACCATGCTGACTGATTTTCGGTTAAGAGACGACAACACACAGGATGTTTTAAGCAGCAGTTTTGGTGCCTACATAACCTTTCGTCCGATAATCATCCATTTGGTCACAGCTTAGATCTCTGCTACTTTCATGTGTCATGCTTGTTGTCGTGGCTTGCTGATGTATTTGGAGAGAACGTAATATGAGAAATCTTATTCGGCATAAGTACGACCAGAAACGTGTCTTTAAAGATGATCTTTTATTTTATATTTTAAAGGTATTCTTTAGTTTTCTATTTTCTGGAAATGTATTGTCCCTACCAAAGAGTGAGGACTCTAAACTTGTAACTATCGGAGGAACATAGCCTACCAAAGAACAAATTTGCCTTTTCTATTTTCTCCAGTTTTTCCTCCCAAGATCCCACTTTATTGTTGAACCACTTTGTTTTGTATGTTTCCACATTTTGTAGAAACAATAATGCTGCAATAATTCAAATATAAAAAAAATCAGATTAGCTAGATTAGGTATAATTCATTGGACAAACCAAGTGCTCAATACATGTTCAGTGCCAGAAGCAGAACTTCAAGTAGCATGGTTAAGAATGTGCACTGCTGTGCTTAGTTGTAAAGCTATATAGGTAGGGATAGAAGGAGATTCGAGTACAATTGTTCGATGGATCAATAGGCCTTGACAAGCTACATCAAGCCATCATCCATTTTTCGGAGATCTATGGCAGTTTCGCAGAGCCCTCCAAGCATTTAAAGTTACTCAAAAGTGTTTCAAGAAGGTGAGTGATCAGCTGATAGGTTTGCCAATCATGATGTAGAGCAGGATATGGAGTTCCCAGAGCATGACCATCTTCCTTCAAGTTTTTCTCTCTAATAAAAAGGGTCATCAGGTATCTACGTCTGCTTGACCACCTTCACGACTTCAGTTTGGAGCCAAACCGAAGAAAAAAGGGTCCACCCATCGTACCTGACTTGCAGAAACTGTGATGCATTCTATATACAACTTGATGAACCATAAACCTTGAATGCCTATGAAAACTATGATCATTTGCATGGTCAGCATCCATTGCATTTAGATCAGGAAGCCACTTTGGGATTTTAAAGTGGTGACGGCCTGCCTTACATTGGTAACATTCAATGAGGCAAAACATGATGAATTGGTGTTCATACAAATATTCTAAGAACAAGTTATATCGGTCTGCATTTAACAATGCTATCATCACAATTTTGATACAGTCTCGTGTTTTGCTAACCAAGTTGTCGTGTTATTGGAAATTATCTACAGTGTCGCCCGAATAGCCGGCTTTGGTTTGCCAATGGAACCAGATATTCCCTGTAACAGATTCATGTGCTGTTCTCTGGCAATCTGCTGAGACAGTAATGGACAGGTCATCGGATACACATAACAAATGCTGAAGTGTTACAAATAATTTAAGAACTGGAGGAGAAGGGAACTGCAAAATGCTTCAGACTGGCGACCACGAGGAACCAAGTAACTGGCCAAGTAAACCAGTCACCTGTCAAAGGTATCAGACAAATACGTTAATTTACATAATCAGCATTGTATATATAGTAAAGAAACAAAATAGTCCCATTCAACTTGGGCATTAGAAATTAGAAAGAAATATAATAACTAATGGAGCACACCACATAAGCAATATTAATAAAACAAAAATGCACTTGCACCATTCTTCTTTAAGTGCATCAATACGACAGGGCATCAACTAAGGCACATATGGTTTTATGAATGGTGTATCAATACTGTCAGTAGAAATGGGCAAAAGCTATCACAGCAGTTAAAGAGCGTGTCAAAAAGGAAGCAGGTTCACCTATATTTTTATCTACATAAAAATACAGCATGGTGAAGAAGAGGATGCCGTGATGATGGGATGACATGGTACTTCACAAAGCTAGCAGAATAATTGAGATGCTTTTGGAACCATTTCATCTTACAGCAGACAAGCTCACAATGACTTAAGAGTCAAGAGAGGTAAAACAGTGATAACTAACATGTTGGCAATAAATCAGCCACTAATGCCTGTCATTCAATACGAGACTGATCAGACCCTTCTAAATGCCTCCTCTCCTTTTCACCCAAAAAAATACCATCTTGCTGGCATGTTGCAATTTTGCATCCCATTTACTCTGAAGACAGCTTTAATACACTAGCTGATGAAAGTTCAATGTGCATTTTGCAAAACTTGACATGGTATTGGATAACAAGCATTGCATTATAACAGAAACAAATGAAGAATAAGCCTGATTAGTCTTCTGAAGACATGGCATTTACTTCTAATGCTGGTTGTGACATGTATTTTTGCCATCGTTATATTACATGCTCCTGTAGATTACAATCTTGAATCTCTTCTGGTAGACAATTCCACTGTCAAGATTCATTCGTGAACAAAATGTTGCCAAAAAAAGGAGAAAAATAAGCAAAATTTGACACTAGAAACACAAGAACAGTAATACAGGCTCTGAAGATAACGTACAAAAAGAACACAGTAGCATATGCAATAAGAGAGAACATAACGCTACCTTAAGTTGCCTTTTGAAAGTAAACTAGCTATCAGAATACCTAATAAATAGTATGCATCTTCAAAGGATCAAAGGAATTATAAACCGACATTAGGTAAAATATATATGACCACAGAACAAAAGCATGCAAACTCATTGGGTGCTCTAGGTTCATACCTTTCTTTCAGGATCTTGTAGGGCTTGGCCGTTCATTGCATCATCTATTGCAATTTCCTCATTAATATTGATCGCATCTCGCTGCGCACCTCTACCAGCATTTTTTTCAAAAGCAATGATATCGGTGAAAGCCTTCTGGAACACATCCTTTGCTGCTTTATATATCTCAATAGATGTTGCTCCTTTCTCTGCGCATTTTATGGCATCACGACAAAGATCATTATATCGTGATGTAATAGATTCTTGACTACTGCTCTGAAGCTCAACACTGTGTTCGTCCAATATAGCACAACTTTTGGCATGTCTTGTCCATCGTTTCAAAAAGTACTCTTCCGGAAGCATATGCAAATCGACCATTAGGAAGACTCCCAGAATATGTTGACATAGAATGCCTGAAAACTCAAAGTTTCTGCAGGTACAAGTTGCTGTCTTTTTCGTGGAATTATAAGTGACGATGAATGTCTCAAGAGAATCCTCGTCTCTAGCCACGCTAAATTTGCTAACTGTGCCATCCTTTATTTTATAAACATTATAACCTAAAGATTCAACAAATTCCTGCTGAAATTTATTAAACACCACCCTTGTGTAAATAGTTGCTGCTTGTTTTTCAATTGGTGATGCAGTCTTCAGCACTGGTTTAGTACACATTGTATCAGCATCTGCTTGGGCTTCATCCTCGTATCGGCTTGCCATGGCTAATTCAAACTGTGTGAGGAACACTTTTAATGCGGTCTTGGTATTAAAGTATTTCTTATAAAAATCATTCGTAGTCTCTAACTTTTGTGTTGGAGACAGTTCTGCAAAGAATGTGTCCTTTAGATACAAAGGAATCCATCTATGGCGGATATTAAATAATGCTTGAAGCCATGTATTCTTCCTCAGATCATATTTATCAATGATGGATGCCCAAGCCATTTCAAAAGCTTGAACAGTTTCAGATTCAATGACACATTTTTCCAGCTCCCCTCTCAAAGTAGGATGTGCTGAGTATACATGAGCTAACTTCTGTTTGCTTCTACTCAAGATGAGCCACTTGCAAAATCGATGACGTGTGTTTGGAAACACCTTTGCAATTGCTGCTGTCATGGCCCTATTCTGATCAGTAACTAAGGAAACTGGAGGGCGCCCACCCATAGCCGCAAGCCACGTTTCAAATAACCAAATGAATGAGTATTCAGTCTCATCGATGAGCAAAGCACACCCAAAGATAACAGGTTGCAGGTGATGGTTGACTCCCGAGAAAGTTACAAAGGGCATCATGTACTTATTCTTCTTGTACGTTGTGTCAAATGTAACAGCATCACCAAAATAATTGTATGCACTTCTAGCCTTAGCATCTGCCCAGAAGGAATTGGTCACGCAGCTATTGCTGTCAACTTGTATGGCATAAAAGAATGCTGGGTTTTCGGCTTGCATCCTCTTAAAATAATCTACGAGACCTTGAGCATCTCCTCGTTCCCCAAAGGCATTCTGTCGTAGCAGCGTCATTGCATCTGATGCCACTATTCTTGCCTTGTCGCATGTGTCGATAAAGCCTCTCGCTCGAAGATAGCCCACTCTACTAGAAGTCCCGAGATGATGATTGTGAGCCGTCTCAAGTTTAGAAACCACCCATCTGTCTGAATCTCTAATGACCTCCATCATCGCCTTGCAACCTTCCCTCATTGATATGCGCTCACGCTTCCTTGTGCCCTCACCGGAAGGCTTCTTCCTGTATATTCCCTCTTTTGAGCACACAAATCTCTTCATAATCAACACCTCCTCCACACCTTTAGAACGCCGTGACCTGCCAACTCGGAAAGGGAAACCCAGACGCCTCGCATAATCATTGTAGAATGCCTTTGCAGCTTCATCAGATTCAAACTCCATACCCAAGGTCGGTTCTTTAGGCTCCTCTGTGCCGACTGGAGCTATTTTTTTTGTTGGAGGTTGCTCTGTTATTCCAACAGGAATGCTTGTGGGTTCCTCAGCAGGAACTGGAAGTATTGTGTTATCATTCTCACCTGGGCGAGTATTGGTATCCAATGACATGAGGCATTCCACATAGTCTTCCATCAAATCATCGCCTTCTGCCCGAGTGTTTTCCATCAATCTGGAGATCAATAACTGTCGATGTCCAGCCTCGCTTAGCCATAAGCAAACAAGTTAAGAAACACTTTAGGCTGTAAGCAGTGAATGTAATGAGTTACCTATACGTTTGAACTTGACGAAAACTGAACAACATATTTCTGGTGAAATCTGGTCTCAGCAGAAGGCACCTCTTCTTGTTCAGGAGCAAGAAATTGATCCACCTGAAAAGAAGAGTAAAAAATGAAAACAAAAAATCTACAATCAATTAATTAACTGCATTCATACTAAATCGATGTATAAGCTTATATATGAAATGTAGATGTAGTTCATACGAGGGCGGTGAAAGATTTACAACATTGAATTTATTAACAGAAGCATCACAGAGAACTAAAGCTGCTTAAAGAAACAAGATCACACAAGCACCAGGGCATTACAATAAAAGTTTAACATCCAAAACCCAGATATCACAAAGAAGAGCTTCTAAAAATCAGAAAAGAAATCAGCATGTGCCATGTAGCACAAACATAAACTCTAACTAGCACAAATAAAACATTAATTCCGCAGGAAAGAAGAGATTTTGCAATCAGATGCTGAAATCAACTAAGCCAATGGCAGAAGCCTCTGATATCTTAAGACAAAAGAACAAAAGAAGCCTTTGTATTGCAATTAATTCATGGTCCTTCTTGGACCAGTACTTCAATTCTAGACTCTTTTCTCGGATGGATAAATTCTTGCCCCTACAAGAGAGAAGATGCATTTCTTATGCTGGGGTCAAACTTCACCAGAAATACCATGTTTGATTTTGGCTTTTTGTTTCTGCTGCGACCAGACTTCACTATACTACTGCGTCATGTCTTCTTTCTCTCCAATGAACGGATGACAATTGGCACTTCTTCATGGTGGAGGCACTTCCTCTTCCGTGTGCCGCCAATTATTACCGGTTTCGCTTCAAATTATAACAAAAAACCATAAACTTGGGCAACTTCAAGAGAAGTTGACATCATTATTTATAAACATGGCTTGAAGAAAGAAGATATTTTGATCCAAGCAAGAATTTAAATTCGATTTCGTGCTTTTTTGAATTATATATTATGGATAAGTTGAGAGGATAACGAATAAATGCCACGGGAATTCAAAAACTCGAAAACCAGGAAGCAAAAGAAGCTACTAGTTTTATAAAAATAAAAATCAAATCTTTTACACGCCAAGTGAACACTATCCTCCACATCCCTTCCCCTTTCTTAACCTCAGAAGTCCGCAGCCCACGTTCAAGTGAGGCATCTAAGAAACGAGAAGAGAGACAGAGGCCTTCCCGAAATCCATTCCGCTTCTTCTTGCCCCAGATCTCCACAGAACAGAGATGTAAATGATCAGGGAGGGAGGAGAACTTACCAGGTTCGTGGGGCCTTGGAGAGGAGCGGAGGTGGTGGTGTGGCCGGCGGGCGGCGGGGGCGCAGACGCGCGGCGGCCGAGGCGGACGTGGGAGGAGATCCCGTGCCCTAGAGTTGGGAGGAAGGAACGGTAACGGGCCTGGAGGGATGCAAATGGGTCGGGTTTCGAATTTGGTCCAAGAAAAACCCTAATCCAAAGTCAATGAGTTTAATCAACCAAGTTCGGACCCAAACGCAAATCGGGTTGTTAGTATTAATTTGAGCTCCGATCCGTAACCGGATATATGGATTAATGAAATTTATTGAATGTATAATGTATATGAATACCAAATGCATATATTGGCATGCATAAAATTGTTATGATGCCGAAAAAAAAAAATTTGCCAGCTTATTTAGGCTAGCCATACCTGAACTCAAGCCGGTGGATTCATTTTTTTTGGTTTTTGGATCTGAAATGGGATTTTGCTTGCAATAATATAAATTTATCAAATTATATAGCACCATCTATAGTTATAATTAGAACAAAAATGACCTCATTTGATATTAACTGAGGAAACAAAGATGATATCTATGTTTAAAAAAATATATTCCAGTTTGAATCATAATCCGTAATAATCATTCTAAATCATAGGGACCAACTGCCTTGAACCATCGTACATCAATTACTATGTAATTAGAGAGGTAACGATTTTAATCATAGATGATTTGCTAATACCAATCAAGCAACTTACGTATGTAAGATTGAAATCCCGCAAGCCTTAGATCGATCATGTAATCTATTTATATTTCAAAAATCTAAAAGAAGAAAGATAAAAAAAATATAATTTTTTTTTCTATTGTCAAAGGAGATTTTTTTTTCTTATTTAAAAGTAAATAAGGAACCAAGCGACTTGTTAAAAATAAATATAGAAAAAAAGCAAGGGATACGTAGTGCGCTTTGGCCAACTTCATGAAATGATAGATAGATTAGTTGCAACTTCCACATTTTGCTAGAATGGGAGGCACATGTGGCTTTGTTGGGACATAGAATTAGAGGTGACCGTTTTTGAGTTGCCGAGTCCAAAAAACATAGAATTAATTATGTTGCTGCTTTTGATTCCTCCTCACTCTCCTCGCCATGGAGGCATCCCTCGTCTCACTTTCCGCTCTAATCTCCACCCTCCTCCGTTGCTCTGAAGACAAAAAAGCCCTTCGAGCCCAGCACCAAAGCCGTCGATGGCTCCTTCGCAAGGCCGTGTTCCCCAATTCCAAGATCCTCCATGCCCTCCGCAAGGAGAAACAAAAGGCCGCAAAAAAGAAGCTGTCAAGAATGAATCTCTGCCTCTCTTTGCGTCACAAAGGCAGGCCCTAGAGAAGAAGGCCCACTTCCACACCATGTTCGTCGAGTACTGCGCCGCACGGGAGGAGCTCCGGTGGAGGAGCAAGAAGGCGCTAGCGCTCGTTAGAAAGCTGTGAGAGAGGTCAAATAAGGTTGATTTGAGGGAGTTTATGAGCACGAAGGAAAAGTGTGGTAAGGGGAGGCTAAAAGATGAGCATTTTGGAGGAGCCGAGGGTGATCCTCGCTGAGAGGAATGGAGAGATTTCGGTGGCTTCTAAATGACGATGTGGAAGAGGGGCTTCGGCGGCTTAAGATTTGCTATTCAAAGTTGGTCAAACTGCTAGTTGGATTGGTCGGACCGGTCGACCCGGGAACCGGATAGCTTACCAATTTGCCGTCCAGTCCATTTAAAAATATTGGGAACTATAAACTCCAAGAGAAATAAAGAGACATTAGTTATATGGAGGAGGGTTTTGATTCTTAAAGCATCTAGTTGAAACATCCAAAAATTTGGTAAATTTGACTTACTTTTGTTGCATGTTGAAATATTTATTTTTCGGCCAATGCTTGACCTGCAGATTCAAGGTCAGAGTGAGCGATGTCTACAACATTTTCCAAAGCGTACAATGCCCGAGGGTGGACTGTGTCTAGATTTAGCACTTTGACCTGCACCCGAGGGTGGCCTTATTTTTCTGTAAGGTTGCTTGGGGCCGGCTCCCGACGAGACTCGTCCTGAGTGGTAGGAGTTTGGATATTCACCCCCAATGCCCTTTGTGCTAGGTGATGGAGTCAATGGACCACGCCTTGTTCTAGTGCTAGCATGCAAGAGGAATTTGGGAGCTGACCATAATCCCACAGAAGGTTTGGTGTCACTCGACATCCTTTCTGCAGATGATCAAATGGTTGGCTATCACCCCGCGATCCCGACAAACGATTCTTGTAGTGATCTATATGGCTTATCAAATCTGGCTGTCCAAGAATACCTGGACGTCCGGCGAGAAGTGTCCCCCACCGAGGTTTATTGTTAAACGGGCTCGGATCTAAGCGGCAGAGATTTCGCAGTCGCAGTTGTTAGATAGACCTTTGATAGCTCAGGACACCTGGGGTTCTATTTCTGTGTTTAGAGCGTCTTGTATGGTGTTTTTACCTGGGAATCCCTACCCCTGAGTTTGCTTAAGGTAAATTTCGACGGATGCATATTGGATGGCAGGGGAAGGGGAGGTGTCAGCTTTATCATCCGAGGTTCGGAGTCCATGGTGATTGCGGCTGGTGGCTATCAGATCTTCGACACCTTAATCCTGAATGTTGAGCTGAAGGCGACTTGGGTTGGCGTGAGTTATGCTCGGCGGGCGCTATAGGTTGGAGCAGTACTGCTCGAGGGCGATCGGCGATAGTAATTGGCTGGATCCAGCAAAGCATTGTTGGGGTGGGCGACTACCACCCGCTGCTTAGGGATATCCAGACTATGGTCTGTGGTAGGATGGCTTTGCAGGATAAGCATGTGTATAGAGAAGCCAACGAGGCTGCGGATTGGGTGGCCTCATATGTGGGCCATGTGGCCAACCATTCTACAGATACTCTTTGGGTGGGGGAGAGAAATATCCGATGCACTCTGAGACCTGTTATTTTTTGACTTTTTTGAATGTATTCGTACTTATAATGCATGATGCATCCGTTTTAGCAAAAAAAAAAATCAAAGCACTCAAAGATAATCCATTTTCTATGCAAAGTTATTTTATTTATTTATTTTATTTTTAAGACGTCAATTTAAGGTACAAAAAATTAGATCATAAGATCATGCATAAGTTAAAAAAGAGAAAGTTGAACTCATAGTTTTGTCCATTTTTATCAAATAGATGCAAACTTTTAAGTCAAAACATCATGTAAAATTCAAAAGCGAACCCATGTAATTATTAAGAAAATCAATTACTTAGTTTTTTTTTGGATGTTTATCTTCAATTATTCTTATATATTTCAAACTCCAAAATCTAGCCCACCATGAACCATATCCATTACAGTGTAGGTAAATTTCCAATTTTCGGCGAATAAAACCGTGTCCTCCGCATTTTAATAGTCCATGGTCATCCACCACTCCCATCGAAGCTAGAGATTTGCGTTGGCTTTTACGTCTTTGAGGCCTGCGTTTATAACATGAGTGCCGAGATTCGTGCAGAACTAGAATTTCTTACCGTTCGATCGCTGGACATTTGCCGTCGCGGTCGCGACAGGGCCGCCGGCCGCACTTCCCACCC
Organism: Phoenix dactylifera; assembly: GCF_009389715.1. Classification (NCBI taxonomy): domain Eukaryota; kingdom Viridiplantae; phylum Streptophyta; class Magnoliopsida; order Arecales; family Arecaceae; genus Phoenix; species Phoenix dactylifera. The sequence continues at coordinate 4,040,070 of NC_052399.1, forward strand.
TTCCAAGTCCTCCTGTCGCGGACCTGTTGCCGTGTTCCGCACGACAGCCGGCAGCATCGAACTTTCTGCGCCAAAAAGAATCTAAGCCGTCCACCCTGTCAATCAAGAGCCGCCGACCGATCGACTCCGGAGATCACAAAAAAAAAAAAACAGTTTACGTTGCTCCGAGGAGCAGCACGACAACCGCATCCGACCTAGACGAAGCCAACCACGCCACAGGCCTAATTGATTACTGCCACGTGTCTTACTGTATCCATCCATCTGCCAAGTTTGCATGGATGACTGAAGTCCCAGATAAGTTTCTTCTGGATCTCGCTCGAAAATCTCATACTTCTTTACCGCGATCCGATTTCAGAGACTGAAATTTACGAGGTAAATGCTTTAATCGTTGCAAAATACTCTTCTCCTTTATCTAATAAATTCCAATTATTTTCTCTGTTTGGTGATTCTTCTGTTCTAATTTCTTATGCCCTTCCTGAAATTTAATGAGGCTAATTTCCGGTTTATGTGCTTCTGACGTCCTTTTTAGGTTTTCTTCCGCTACCGAGAAGTCTCTACTTTATTTCCCGTGATTTCTCGTTTTTTTCTAGGGGGTAGGGTTTTGGTTGGGGGGTGGAATTTATTAGATATCATGCGATTCCGCTTTTCAAACAATTACTCTTTTTTTTCTCCATCAACGGATTTGTTTAATGGTGGTTATGATGTTGGAATTTGGGTGAAAGAATAAATTTTGCTGTTAAATTTGACAATTGCCGCTATTCTCGCTGTGGAGGTCTTTTCTTAGCTTTGTGAACCTTATTGGTTGGTCGTTTGGATTTATTTTTTGTAATGTAGATTCTCCGTGTTGAAAAAAAAATATAGCTAAAAAAGTTGTCAGCGCGGCTTCATGTGGTTCCTTTCAACCTTATGAGGGTTTTATGTGTGAACCTGTGCTTGTCTTGGGGATTTTTATTTGTTAAAGAAATATTTGTTTCCCTTTTGGCATTGCTTGCAATATAATTGTTCGTGACTGAGTTTTTAGTGGATGCTGGCCTATGATATTCATTTTGTTTAGTTTTCTTTTGTAAACTCAAGACGGTTCTGTTTGTTCTTGAAGCTGAGTTGTCTGGTTTTATCCTTTCTTGCATTTACTTGAGTCGAAGCAATTGCAACTTTTCAGTTAATCAATTCTTGGTCTTTCATGTACTGGTCTGTTCCTGTATGTGATTATATACGCTAATTGTTGGAATAATTGCTTGAGACTCAAATGATGGACTTGCAAGCGTGATATACTGTTATGAAGGGTCAATTGATCAATTTTACATTTGATACAGTGGAATCTGATTAGTTTATACTGTTATAAAGGGTCAATTGATCAATTTTACATTTGATACAGTGGGGTCTGATTAGTTTTTGCTTAGTTTAATTGCATCAAATTTGCATTACATGCTACCCAACTTGCAGCTTAGGTGGCGCTGGAAGCTTGTGATACTCTTTTCTTTGATGTGAAGCTCAGGGGGCTCTTTTTTAGTGTTGTTTTCTGCTTTCAGCAGATTTTCCCAATAGTCGTTATAGTCGTAACAGATGGTTTCTCATTTCCAGGATGGCTTCTGCGTCTGCTCGGTGCTCATTTGATAGTACAGCTTTGCTTCACAGTGACTCTAGGTCCAAGTCTTTCAAAGCTGACTTCCTTGGGCTTCCCCACCATGTGAAGAGGGATTCTTTAAAATGTATTATATGCCCAAGTTCTATGTCTACCTATCCACCGAAGGTATTTGAAAACTTATACATATCAGTTTTTTTTTAAAAAAAATATATTTGTGCTACTGTTTTGCATAGTTCAGGTAGAAAAGGTGCATTACTAGATTCTTGAACCCCCAAATCAAGGAAATGATTTTTTTCTGAAAACTAAAAGTAGCAGACTGAGTTTTGAAAATACAGAGAGAGTACATGATATGCAAACTTTCAGAGAAAATAAAGACTTTTTCCTTGATATATGTTCGATATTGTTCAACAATTTCTAGAACTCAAACAAAGTTATCGGGGTAGGATATTTATAATTGGATATGTTTGTACAATTGTTCTGTCAATTAGTTTATCTTTTGGAATCAGTTTTTCATATCATATCAGGGAATCGAGTTGTTGTTAGTTAAAAAACTAATATCCTCAGAAGTGTCATTTATGGGCTGATATCATCTGCAATGTCATTATTGGACATCACAGCAGACAGCACTAGATTCTAGATCATATCCTCAACCAGCAAGCCTTCCACCATCTTTCTGAATATTAAAGCATAACCATCCGCCTATCAGATGTTATAATTGAACAAAGAGATATTTTCTTGTTCCAAAATGGAACTCCAAATATTTATCTTCTGCTATTATATCCAACAATTTGATGATTGTATAAATATAGAGAGCATGGTTCGCCACACTTAATATTGACAAATTACCTACAAAGGCCAGGCGATGGATCCCTTGTATCACTTAGGCGGGAACTTAGGGAGGAAAGCTCTTTAAACTTTTACTATTCATACTTTTAATCATATACATAAAGAAGCATGTCCATGTATTCTATGTACATTCTTTTTCCATGAAATGTGGGTTATGAACCTATTTTTCATACTTAAAAAGTCCAAAGATTAAAATTCACAAGGAAAGCAGTAATAGAATTACTGCCACCACAGCATCTATCAAGCTGCAAGACATAACCAGGTAGCTAGCACGTGGGAAGAAATGGAAGGAGGCAAGCATACTAGAGGCTAGCAAGTAGAATGAAAGGGAAAACTTAGGGGAAATAAGCGGAAAGATGGCGTGATGAGAAAAAAGTGTGCTGGTCATTATAGCCACCACTGCTCCTTTTCACTGTTGGTTGACGTATTAGCAGCTGTTGATTAGCCCACAAGCAATACTAGGGGGTGGTAGCCTTCGCTACGCTTCCATGTGTCCCATATGGGGTGGGGTTCAGGTAAACTTGGCCTAGGCAGCTCGGCCAAATTAAACACCTAGGGTGTATTGTACCATACTGATAGTGAATTGATATTCAGTATGGAGGTGTACGTTGTATCAATAGCATGAATTGGCCCATAGACATTGTACCAAATATGATACTGGTGCTGTTACTGGAACTGATACTGTGTACCATGATAGACAAGTTTTTGTGGCTATCATATACTATGGCTTAAAGCAATAATAGTGATAGACGACATGTGTCATGTGCTTCCACTATATGATAGTGATCAGCATTGATATAGCCACCCTTTTGGTATTGGAACATCAATGGGAGAGTTGGCTTTGGAGGTATGTTTAACCATCCCTTGTTTGTCTAGCAAGTTGATTAATTTAGAGATAAGAAGCTATCTTTTTTATCCTGATTCTCCTATCCTGAACCTATTTCCAACATGCTAGCCATTTTTCCTTATATTATTTCACTTCATTGTTTGAAAAATGTTCCAACAAAAGGTTTGAGAAATATCCGCAGGCTTACCCTCTCAACTTCTCGAATATGTGGCCGAGGCAACTAGTTAAGAGAGGGACCTGGCATATTGGAAGACATTGATAGAATGAAAACTTGCTTTATTTGTTACATGATTGAAGCTGATGCAACCAGGAAATGAGCATTGAATGTACTCCTGTTGAAGGGGATCTAGGCATATAGTGAAGATGCTGATGCTTGACTTAAGGAATTGTTCTCATCTATAATGTGCAATATTACCACTGATACCAAATTACGAGTTTAACAATTTACAGCAACATTCAAGTGGTCCTATTGCCAGTATTAGTAGATGCCTGTAAATGCCCTCTCCTTGTGTTGAGAGTTGAACTTTAGACTGCTAGGTAGCTTTCTTTTTCATATGGTATTCCCACTTATTACAGAAAATGGTTACATTGGGAATTTGGATGATTTTGGTTCTTCTTGTTGCAGGGATTTTGTAGGCAAGTAACTGCATTACCAGATGTTGGTGATTTCTTCTGGGAGAAGGCTCCTACACCCATACTGGACATGGTTGATTCACCAATTCATTTGAAGAATCTGTCTGTCGAGGTCTTTGGAATCACATGATTGCTTTCTTATACAATTTGGGTTTCAGCTGTTAAAATTCCTAATAGTAGGGTGACAACTTATGCAGGAACTAAAACTATTAGCTAACGAAATCCGCTCTGAGATATCTTTTATTATGTCAAGGAGACGCATACCTTTTAAAGCTAGTCTTGCAGTTGTTGAGCTAACAGTTGCTATCCATCACGTTTTTCATGCTCCGATGGATAAAATATTATGGGATATTGGTGAACAGGTATGCCATGTGTTTCTCTACCGCCAACAATTATGATTTGTTTCCCACATTGTTCTATTAATATTGTAAGGGTCCTTTGATGTTAAATAGTTTCATGCCTTCAATTGAACAGACATATGCACATAAGATTCTCACAGGAAGACGCTCTCTTATGCACACAGTCAAGCGAAAAGATGGTCTCTCAGGTTTCACATCTCGTGCAGAGAGCGAGTATGACGCATTTGGTGCTGGGCATGGATGCAATAGTGTCTCTGCGGGGCTTGGTATAAATCTAAACCCCTTATCATTTTGCCAATGTTAAATATTGACATGAACATTGCGGGATGCTTCACTTCTATCCCTTCTTTTAACTGTGAACCGTTGAAAACTTCATTCTCCTGTTACTGTTCCTAGCTTGTCATCAATCACTGTAAGCTCAGTTGCTGACATCTGGGAGAAGCATTAGTTGGAAGATAATACGAGTCCATCTTTATTGGCTTATTTAGAAACCTTCTTGGATTTTGGAATTACTGACTGTATCGCATAACTAATGTTAACTTTGTTCTCTGTATGTTATGTTTGGCACTTCTAGGGGGGCTTTAAAGAGGATAAATACACTTCCCTTGAGTTATTCCAGAGAGATACAGACATGCTTATCCATTCACATTGTTGGACTATGTAAGAGGCTTTTGGTATATAACATGTACAATCACATTGAATAAGTGAATAGATGTGTTATTATTTATTACCTGCTGTTGTTTTTGCTTTAAAGTCCTTTTTTTTAAAATAAAAGATTGCTCTTTTTTATTAGTAATTGATGAGCAATAATTTTTTCTTCTATTTGGGTTTTTGATTTATGATCCTGCTTTGTGAAGTGATGTTTGCTCTCAAGGTTTTTTGGTTAATGAGATTTTTATTAGTAATTAATGGGCAATAAATTTTCTGTCTATTTGGGCTTTTGGATTTATGATTCTGCTTTTTAAATTGCTGTTTGCTCTGAATGTTTTGTTGTTTTCTCATTCATATTAAAATATCTTTTGCTATTAGTTGGCAGATAGATTAATCCAGTGTCTTATTTTCAGGTATGGCGGTTTCACGAGATATCAATGGAAAGAAAAACTGTATAGTGACAGTTATAAGTAATTGGACAACAATGGCTGGTCAGGTGTATGAAGCAATGAGCAATGCTGGTTATCTTAATTCAAACATGGTCGTGATACTAAATGATAGCCGACACTCCTTACATCCTAAGCCAGATGAAGGACCAAAAATGACAATCAATGCCCTTTCCAGCACTCTAAGCAAGCTTCAATCCAGTAAATCTTTTCGGAAATTTAGAGAGGCTGCAAAGGTACATGTTTTCCCTTCAAACATTAACAGTACTAACACATGCAAATGGTTACATAAAGCTTCAAACAAAATGAATCTATCCTCCCTCTGCTAGTTGAATTTGAAAAGTTGTTTGTGATGCATCCCTAATGATATTTTCAAATAGAAACCTCTACTATTTGCATTTTGAGTTGCTTGAATGATAATATAAATCTAACTTTCAGCCAAAAAGTTTAGGCATGCAAACAATTTAAAGTTCTCATAGTTGCTCCACCTCCTCAATAATCTGTTGCTTTTCTGTTTAGTCTTGTATTTACGCATGGGTTGAAATGTTCAATTCTGGTTAGAAGTTGATGACCCCTCCAGTGCCATTTGCTGATCATGTGCATATGTTTTGCATTTTCTAGTTCATCAGCTCCTCCAGCTGTAGTTAGGGTTCAATTTCTTTTCTGTTTCTGTATTTAATATTAGTTCATCTTGTCAGACAGAAGCTAACTTTGTTATACTCATGGATACTGTTGTCAGGGTGTTACCAAAAGGATTGGTAAAGGGATGCATGAACTGGCAGCAAAAGTTGACGAGTATGCTCGTGGTATGATAGGTCCCCTTGGGGCAACTCTCTTTGAAGAACTTGGGCTTTATTACATTGGACCAGTTGATGGACACAATATTGATGATCTAATTTGTGTACTTAATGAAGTCACATCATTGGATTCAACTGGACCTGTATTGATTCATGTTATCACAGAGGATGAAAAGGAGTCAGAAGATATCTATACAAGCAAGAGAACTCTTGAAGAACAAGGTTTGTTTTATTCTTCATGTATCATTTTACTACAATTTCATATTGATCTTGTTGGAATGTCTGAAAACGTTTTGTTGTTAATTCATCTTGTTATAATATATCGGAATGGATCAATGGTTCTTATTTCAACAAAAAAATCGTTCTTGCCTAGATAACCTTTTTGCTGGTTGTATATCCTTTTGATTGGTGTTCACTTTGAGTCATGTGACATTTAGATCTTTGCATTAGATTAGCAAAGGAGATGCACCATTGGCATAAGACTTATTTAGTGATTGTAAGAAAGAAGTTACAAAAGCCAAAAGCCAAAAACCAAATCATTTAAAATGGACTTCCCTCATGGCCTGTTAATTTAGGAGAAGGTATAATATATGATATGATTCCTGTTCCTATTATCCTATCAAATCCCAATCCAAGGATGGGACCTAAATTGTTGAGGCCCAATTTCAAGATTGTGGATCATCAGATCTTGACAACAACAATAAATAAAACTATGACTGAACATGCTGAAAGATGAAGACCATAAATTTGGTAGATTAGAAGATATTATACAAAATGTGGTTCTTTTATCAGTTATAGAAGTTGAAAATGAAGCCCCAACCAAAAACTTATCACCAAGAGATATAATGAGTCAATCGTTTGCATTATGTTGGATAAGTTATACTGCTGATAGAGAAATAGTGAAGATATGTGCAACGAATTAGCATGGGGTGAGCGAAGATCCTAGTAGGCCTCCAACTTTTTTGGGGCTTGTTTTATGTAAAAGGGTTAGCGAAGGGGAGAATTTTGAAAACCTGTTAAGAAATTGTCAGAGGAACTGTAAAGGACTGCGCTAATGAATGATGCAGTCTTAATTGCAAAAAAATGGTCAAGAATGATTCATGAAGCCATCCCCATTTTGTTGGATAAAGTTTGTTTGCATGTGGTTGTCCTCATGGTCACAATTTTATAAGTAGCAATATTAGAAGATACGGACATGTGCCAAAGTCCAACTTCCTACCCTATTTGTGCAATGGTTGACTGAAGTGGCATTTTTCTTAGAGTGGCTTGTAGAAGCCTTATTTGATCAAATTGTTGTTGCAAAGAAGTGTTTGATGTAAGCCAAAGTTTTTGCTTGCTACTTGAATGAAGATATGGTCACTATCTTGATTTATTGCTGTTCTCATGTTGAGAATTATTTGAATCAGTATTTCAGGTAAGAGTGATGCAGGATAGGAATTCTATGTACTCCTTATTCTATAATTATTCTGGTATATCATATCCATTGTTTATGAATAAAAGTCGGTCCTTTCCTGATCTTTTTTTTTTCCACTTTATTTTTGTTTGCATATAACAGGGACCTTAAAGTCCAATTTGTCAACAACATATCCCAAATGTATAGGCAGCAGCTTCTCTAGAACATACAATGATTGCCTTGTTGAAGCTTTGGTAGCAGAAGCAGAGAAGGACAAGGAAATTGTGGTAGTCCATGCAGGCATGGGAACAGATCCATCACTTCAACATTTCCAGTCAATGTTTCCCGAAAGATTTTTTGATGTAGGCATGGCAGAGCAACATGCTGTTACTTTTGCTGCCGGTTTGGCCTGTGGTGGGTTAAAGCCATTTTGCGTAATTCCATCTACATTCCTACAAAGAGCATTCGATCAGGTGCTATTTGCTTGTTCCTTTATTCCTTTCCTGTGTTTCTCCATTATGCTTCATATGAGATTGGAAATTTATTTTGAAATTAGAATCTTTTTTTTTTCTTTTTTAAGAACTTGGCATGGCTATGATCATTTGGATGTTTCTGCTCCACCCACAATATATGCTCAGTAATGATTAACTCCCCTTTGATCATTTGATATACCATAGCAAGTACCTCAACCACAAATGACAAAGCCTTTGTGCAATCTGTTTCACCCTTCTGGATGAGCAAGTCTCAGATAACAGATCACTAATTTGACTCTTTCTTGTCTTTATGATGCCATTTTCATGCGCTGTTTCTTCCAATTTATATCCTATAATCGATTATGGGGTCTGATCATGTACAGATTTACTTTTCTATTGCTCATCTGAATGAGGTTACTACTTTAGCTGGTCAGGATCAAGTAGGTTTCCCTATACAACAGGCAAGGTTGAAGCATGGGACATTTTAATTGTTTATAATCAGTGGTGCTGGTGTTGAAGGGCATGCCACAAGAAGAAGGTATAAACGAGCAGTGGAGGTCAACTGAATTCATTTCTGCTGGTCAGGATGCCACCACCAGTTTTGATCACTGTATCCCTCCCAAGTGAAATTCCAGTCACTGTAAATTATGTTTATAAGAAACATGTTTATGTTGAATCCATTTCTGTTAAATATTACTGGAAGTGCCTAAAAACGTTTTAGATTATTGAAATTGTGAAAATATTTTTAATTGCAATCAATGAGATTTATGATGTCCAAAAGCCACTAATTAAATGTGCTGAAGGTCTATGCATAATGGGATTGCAACATGGACAATTCTGATGGCAAGATATGTTGAATATTATTGCATTGATAATTTAGTAGTATGCAAACCCACTAAATTCATCAATGAGATTTAAGATGCCGGAAAGCCACAAACTAAATGCGATAAAGGTGTAGGGTAATATGATCACAACATAGACAATTTTGATGGCAAGATATGTTGCGTATTATTACATCTATGACTTAGTAATATCCAAACCCACTAAATTCTGGACAATAAGTATGTTAATGTATATACAATGTGATCAATAGCAACCAGTTAAGCCATCTTCTTTCCACTTTAATGATGCGAATACTCATATGATTATCTGTTATTGCTTCACACTAAATATCTGTTATTACTTTGCACTAAATAATTCTGGGCTCAAATATTCCTAATAGGATTGTTGATCTACGCTACATGTCTGGAAGATATGGTGAATTGCTGATAATAGCATTTCTATCCTAGCAAGGACTCAGCCAGGTTGTTTCAGATTGGATTTCGGCATCCAAGTCTGATCCATATTTGGATGGGGTTAAAATATTGATTCCAAATATGATCTTGTATTCAGTTGGTTTTAGACTTTTTATTAATCCATTCTAGTTTTCCCAGTCAATAGGGTCCAAAGCTAACCAAGGTATGATCCACAAGAATGCATATAAATCAAAGTAGTTAATTAATTGTATTATTAACATATAAGAGAAGAAAACAAATGAATATTACATCCAGGTGGTACTATAGTCATAGTTATAGAACAATTAGGAGGTTATTTTTAGTTGTTGCACAAAGATTTAAGTAATGAGGTTTTCACTCTATATGACAATTGGCAAACATTTGACCAGGCCTTTTTGGATATAGGTTGCTTTTTGGCTGGAAAAAAAAAGAGGGATCAGAAGTCTACCTCCTGTGGAAGCTTTTTCTTTTTCAAAGTTGTTCAATGTATTACAAAATTTAGCTAAGACAAAGTCTGGGCTTTTTCTGAATACTCATAAATGGTTTAAAAAACTGTACAGATCTAATTACCGTGATCCCTCTTAATTGGCGGCCGATTCTAAAGGTCATATTTGTAGTTTCTGGTATAATTGGATTATGGCCAATATATCTTTTTGTGACTAGATCTGATAACCTGAATAGAAGATTATTTCTTTTGCTTCTGCATGTGCCTGCGCACATGTTTCTGTAAGTCATTTGTAATATATCATCAAAGCATAGAGTCTAAAATAAATTTCCCAATACATCTGTTGATAACATCTTTATCTATTTGTAGGTCATCCAAGATGTAGATCTGCAGAAAGTGCCAGTGCGCTTTGCAATCACAAGTGCAGGGTTGGTAGGATCTGATGGTCCAACTCAGTGTGGAGCATTTGATGTTACATTCATGGCGTGTTTGCCAAACATGATTGTCATGGCACCATCTAATGGAGATGAACTCGTTGACATGGTAGTGACTGCTGCACGTATTGAGGACAGACCTGTTTGTTTCCGATATCCCAGGGGAGCTGTTGTGGGGATCTGTCGTCCTCTATATCGTGCAACTCCTCTTGAGGTAAACTACTGGTCTTGTAGCCACACCCCCTCCCAACCTATTCTCTCTAATAATTTGTATTCTGATTTTTCACATTTTTTCCAAGTCATTTACATACTGGAAAGTCACGATACTGGAAGAGTTTATTCACCCCTGATGACCTTATTTTTATCTCCTTGCTGATAAGGAACCATACGAGTTCTGATTTGAGATTTGCCTGCTCATTATATAACTGACCGGAGTGCCTTACTTGTGCACGAGGCTCTGGGTTGTGAGGCTGTCCATATCCAGGCCACTGTAAGCACTCCCGTCTTGAATAAACTCCCATATAGTTCAGTTCTTACTCTTAAGAGGGAAAACAAAAGAAGTTGACCTTCTAAAACTGGGGGAGTATATATCGAATTACATGAACAATAAGAATAAAATCAACCAGGTGGGAGGATCACAACCGTCCATACTACATGTCACATGGAAAGCATCCTAGGAACAGTCACATGCATAGCATGCGTACATGTGAGTGCACGCGAGTGCGCATGCCTGCATGTCTAGTAATTTAGGAAAGCAACGTACATATTTTCAATATGTTATTTTTTTGCCCTTCCCTTGTAGATTCAGATATGTTTTGATTGACAAACCACTTGAGTATCTAGTGACAGATGTTTAACGTGTTAAGAAACAAATGAGCTGGTGGTTGGATGATGATCTCGTATGGCAGGAACAGGTTCTAGCAAACTTGGCAAAAATACCATAAACACTCAAATCATAGATCTTGCTGAAATTTCTTTCACAAGTTGCACACTCTCATGTTGTAGTCAGATTAATTGGTTGCAACTTTTGCAATATTATATGTGGTTAGTTTTGTTAGCTTTAATTCATTTTTGTTTTGATTCAGATTGGGAAGGGAGAAGTTCTTGTAGCGGGGAAAGATGTGGCTATACTTGGTTATGGATCAATGATCCCAAATTGCTTGAAGGCTCAGTTTTTGCTTGCTGGCATTGATGTCCACGTGACTGTTGCCAATGCTAGGTTCTGCAAACCACTTGACCTTGAACTTATTCGGAGGTTATGTAAAGAGCACAAGTTTCTTATCACTGTTGAGGAAGGAACCATTGGTGGGTTTGGTTCACATGTTTCACAGTTCATGGCACTTGATGGTTTGCTTGATGGAAGGACCAAGGTAAATCACATCCTTTTGTCAACTAGCTTTTCTTCAATTTTGTCCAAAATTAGTGGTTATATTTAATGATTACTCAGAATCAATGACCCTAATCAACAAACCATAAACATTTTGTTCTTTTAGTCCCAGCAGATAAGTCGATCCTCCACTTCAAGTGATTTTTGAATCCTTGTGCTTGTATCGTTCATGTTGGATCCATGTTAGGAGATCCCTCATATAATGAGTATCGGGCATTTGCCTCCATGAGAGGAGGCACTCTAGGAGAGTCTTTTCTGATTGAAAGTCTTCAGTTCATTGGTTTGTCCATCTTAACTATATATCGAAATGCTGAAGTTTCATTCCCAGCAATATTTCGGTTTGTCATTTTAGTCGAAAGATAAGGCCTGGTATGATAATGGATCTTCTTTTCAATGTAACTCTGCCCTTGTTGTATTTACAGTGGCGGCCTATTATATTACCAGACGAGCACATAGAGCATGCTTCCCCGAAAGAGCAGCTTGAAATTGCTGGCCTGACGGGTCATCATATAGCGGCCACAGCATTGAGCCTGCTGGGACGACACCGTGATGCCCTTCTGCTGATGAGATAGAGAGGTTTTAAATTGTGATGGAAGAGAAAGTGATGCCAAAGACTAGCTTCTACATGACAAGTTAGACTAGCTTCTATATGACAAGTTATGTTTTAGGCAGCTCGCAAGCTCTCATCTGGGCTGACTAATTTTGACCGGCATTCCGCCAGTTGGTATGACATTTATTAGGCGGCATTGGATATATACTTCGAGAACGGCATGGTTTAGCAATTAAGCCTGGCTTTGGTACGTTCCATTAAATATTTAGAGAGGGATGGAGATGGAGATTGCATTGTTGTACATTCTTTTTAGCTGATTCCAGTCTTGTAAATGCTGATCACATCAAATTGACTGTTTGAAACAGCTGTGTGCACCTCATATTTATTCAAACCAGAGACGCTGGTTCATCAGATCTTCCATTAAAATGTTCATTACTCAGTATTTTTTTTTTCTACAAAGGCCACGGTGCAGTAGTCTCAACTGCTCCATAGAAGTTGTGATTCTGAATAACTTGTAGAATTTGACAGTGCTCTTGTGCCGATGGTACTGAATCATGTTCTATTTGTTCTGGAACTGTCTACAGAAAAAACAAAAACAAAAAAAAACTCTCAATAATAAGGCAAGGTGAGTTACAGGCTTACAGCAACGAAGCAAACTCTCCGGAGTATATTTTCCAGTCCTGCGAGTTGGGAGAATATGGTGCACTCTGATGGGGTACTGCTGCTAAGTATCTTGTCTTGATCTAATTTGTATTTAAAATTGTTGTGTCAATTGGTTTTGGGTCCCGAAGAACAAAACTAAATACCTGAATGAGTTTGGCATAAACAATAGATATTAGGGATTTGGCACGGACAAAAACAAGTGACAGATACCAGGAAAATGGGCGATTAATTCCTCAAAGAATAAATGCGGGCATGACCCATGAGATTCATCTTGTCTTGGTATAAAGAAACAACCTCACAGGGAAAGTTCTGCATTTTCCTCTTGGTGGCCAAATGCACCCATCTGACATCTAGTGCATCGTGAATCTGAAAGAGCATGGATCCTCTGCCGTGCGTGGTATTTCTAAGTGCTGTGCAGCGGTGGATGGTCGCTATCAAAGAACTGGTGACCATCAAACAAGGCAGTTCACGAGCACATACTATGTCATACATGGCGCGTATTATTTGATGCTGCTGCGGTGGATGGCTGCTATCAAAGGACTGATGGCCATCAAACATGACAGTTCACGAGCACATGCCATGTCATATACGGTGTGTATTGTTTGATCCCATCCAACCCCTGATGGATGCCATCTCTAGATGTATAGAATTTTGTGGTGCACGAGCCACACTACAGAGGATCCTGGTTGAATCTGAACCAAATTTTGTCTGACATCCTTCCTCGTCTCTAAAACGTCCAACATCGATTGCCTGCATGAATCCAAAAGCAAACCGCGTCACCTGTCTCTCTGGCATTCAGAGCCATTGGTGATGCACGGTCAGTCATTGAACACACCATACGCATGAGCTCCAAGGTTTCTATTTTTCCTCCGCTGGGGACCAGAAGTCCCGAGATGAAGTTGAAGTTTTCAGTAAATGACAACTGTTTCGTTAAAAATTTAATGGCTCAAGATGGCACGCATAGACCTGACCAACAATATATAGATTTTTCTGGGCCACCCACTGGGCTCAGGTTTCTCTCTTTTTCCTGACAGAGATCCTAAGCTTCACTCCAAACAACAAGTGTGCGTCATGGCTGAGCTATCCGTGATTGCAATTGGGATCGGCAGCTCACACGAAAAGGCCCGCCCTACACTCATCACTGGATGTGCATGAATCAATGAGGCTGGTGGCTTCCTTTTATGGGAACGGGTGGTGGCTGGTGATCGGCTCGTTAGAAAATAGGTAAAGACGTCGCACCCTATACGTGTTGGGTCCTGACCACGAGCACGAAGTTTCAATCTGGATTATAAGTTAAGCACCAGCGTATCGATCTCCCGAGACGGACAATGGAGCGGAGAGGAGTCGGCATAGTGACGACTGCCGGTTCAGCTATCATATTCAATCAAAATAGCATGAGGTGCCGTATCCTGTTAGAAAATAGGTAAAGTCGTCGCATCCTATGCAAGCAGGTGATATGGGGCGACATTCAAAAAATTAATGGCTATCAACCATGATACAATACCGTAGCTATACATGGCATATTGTTGTTGATAACTGTTCATCTTCTGACGATGGCCATAATATAGTTGCGTGCACCGCAGAGGATCTTCGGTCATGCTGTGCCAACATAATATAGAAACTAGAAAGCTTGTCTGCCTTAGCGGCGAATTTCGCGGATCCCTCGAAATAATTGGATGGTCTAAACGTACAAACATTAACGGACACCGTAAAGCAATGTACTTGTAGCACAATATTTTTTTTCAATGCTGTTGTCCAGCCACACACCGTCAACTTGCAGGATGGCTTACATAGGATAAATAAGACGGGCACCAGGCATTTGGTGATCCCGAGAATCTCCCTGTTGGGCTCGTGTCTAGCCGATCACATTCACATGGCCCCTGCCACACGTATTGGTTGACATTTAGGTAGAGTCAGAGAGGTTGCATCTATGATTTCATAAAATAGGCACGAAGGTAATGGTGTGGGAAACAAGTATAATCTTATTAATTGCTATACATGTGGCAAATAACTATCCTCGGTCCTATTTTTAAGGACTCATTTGGTTCGCAAATTTTTTTTTTCCTTGCCAAAATATTTTTTATGAAAAGCTGATTCATAAAAATATAATATCTAAAAAAATAGTTTTTGGTATATTTGATTAATTACGAAAAGTGGTACATTATAAAGCATCTTATATTTGGTTAGACATCTATTTTTTTGAAAAAAAATGTAAAATATTTATTATATCCTTAAAAAAAGATTTTATTTATCGATCTAATTTTTCAAACAAAATGTCCGCATGTTGATGTTGGTGACAATCGCAGGCTTCAATCGATGAACAGTATGAAGAATTGAGAGAGAAGAAGAGGAAGACGAACCAAACAAAGGGATTTTACGTGATTTAGCAATATGCCTACGTCCACGAAAGCGAAATGGCTGTAATTTAACTATCTCAAAAATAACAAGAGTTACAAGATATTTATACTTAAACCCTAGCCTCGGACTTCCAGCCCTATCAGCGTCCCTGGTAAAATAAAGTACTAGATAATCGCCCCAAAGATAAGCAGATGTCGTTGCTTCACTCCGATCCGTTAGAATACTAATGTACCACTCATATATGAGCCACTTATTCTAACAATCTCTACATTGGTGATTACCCCTTAGGAGAAAAGATAACCTAGGACACCACCCGATGCCGATGGGTTCGAACAGCTCCTCTCTAGTATCTAGAGATGTTAACCAAGTTCAAGCAATGCTTGAACTTGTCTCCAGTAACAGGTTTTGCCAATATTTCTGCTGCATTTTCAGAAGTGTGAACTTTCTCAAGCAATATGTCACCGAAAGAAACCATGGAGAAAAGTTGTCTTTATATCTATCTTCTCCAACTTCATATCGTAATTTGCTACCAATGCTAACACTGCCCTGATGGAACTATGTCTGACCACTGGGGAGAAAATCTCATCATAATCAATTCTATCCCTCTGTGAGTATCTCTTTGCTACCAGACGTGCCTTGAACTTTTTTCATTTTTTTCTGATATTGCTTTCTTTTTCTTGAACACTTATTTGCATCCTATCGCTCTCTTCCCCTCCAGAAGCTCCACCAACTCCCATGTCTGATTTTTATTCAAATATTGCATCTTCTCCATCATAGCACCCATCCATCTGCTCTTCTCTTGGTTGTGAACCATTTTCTAAAAAGTAGTAAGATCTCCACTGCTAGTGATTAATGCATAGGAAACCAAATCTTCAAAACCATACCTAGTTGGTGGCTTGATAGTGCGTCTGGGTCTGCCTGTGGCTATATTGTGATGCTCTTGATCTACTGAGATAGAAGTCTCTGTACCCTAAATATTGCTCTCCCTGACAGAACTCTCTAACTCTACCTACTTATTGTTGCTGTAATTTTCTGGCACCTGCTTCTCTTCTTTCTAAGTACTCTTCAACATGGCTTTCTAATCAAAAATCACATCTCTGCTGATCACCACCTTGTTTGCCTTTGGATCTCAAAGCTTATACCCTTTCACTCCTTTCCGATACCTCAGAAAGATACACTGTCTAGACTTCAGGTCTAGCTCTGACCTCTTCTCACTAGAAATATGCATGTAGGCTCGACATCCAAACACTCTCAACCTAAGTAGTCTACCTCATTATCTGTCCACACCTCCTCTGCAACCTTACCATCTAGTGTTGCTCTTGGTGACTTGTTAATCAAAAAGCATGCCATACTCACTCCATCTTTCCAGAAGTTCTTTGTAAACCCTGCATTTAGCCTGAGACACCATGCTCTTTCTGCAATTATCCTGTTCATCTTTTCTGTCACACAGTTTTGCTGAGGTGTCTTGCATACTGTGAAGTGTCTCTTAATTCCATGATGCTCACAAAACTCCATAAACTTTGAATCTGCGTACTCAGTCCCATTATTTGATCGGAGACATTTGACCTTTCTTCCTGTTTGGTTTTCTACTATAGTTTTCCACAACTTGAACTTGGCAAACATTTCTGACTTTTGCTACATAAAGTACATACAAACTTTTCTTGAGAAATCATCAATAAAAGTTATGAAATACATATATCCACCCCGTGATGCTACTCTGACTGGTCCCCAAACATTTGTATGAACATAGTCAAGAATATCATCTGTTTTATGTATGGCAGTCCTGAATTGTACCATGTTCTGTTTTTCAAGAACACAATACTTGCAAAAATCTAATTTGCAAGTTTTAACACTCTTCAGAAAATTTTTTTTTTGCAGTTTCAGCATACCATGTTCACTCATATGACCCAAACACATATGCCACAAGATTGTATTATTAGACTCAGACTCTACAACAGCAACTCCACCTACAATAGTAGTCTCTATCAACCTGTAGATGTTCCCTTCTACTTTTTGCCCCTTCATCACTATCATAGCACATCTACTAACCTTCATTACTCCACCTTGAGACTTGTAACAAAAACTGTTAGTGTCTAAGGTACCTAATAAAATTAGATTCTTTCTTAAATCTGGAACATGTCTAACATCACACAATGTTCTAACCAAACCATCAAACATAGTAATTATGATATTTCCTATTCCAATGACTTTGCATTAAGCATCGTTACCTAATAAAATAGAACCAGAATTAGCTAACCCATAGGTGTCGAGCCAATTTTTGTTGAGTGTTATGTGATAGGAACATGCTGAATCCAAAATCCAAGAATTCGAGAGATGATATGAACTGGATAAAACTGAAAGTATATCACCGTTACTGCTATCAATGTCTTCTTTCACTATATTTGCAGACTTATAAGACTCTTTAGATATGTCACCATCTTTACCCTTCTTTCTCTCAAGATAATTCCGCTTTACATAACCCTGCTTCCTACACTTGTTGCATGCTATGCCCTTCTTTTTTCTGAATTTAGACCGAAATTTACTACGACTCGATCCATTCCTTATGTTGCTTCGTCCACGCTCTTGGTTACCCTTCGTCACTAGGCTTTCCACCTGAGAACTCTCATCACTGGCTTTCTTCTTCTAGTGAAAACCTAACAAGGCTCCAATGACGTCCTCTAACTTTAGGGTCTCATTTTTCTATGTTAGAGTTGTAACCAAGTTTTCATACGTAGGAGAAGCGGGTAAAGAATGCAATAAACATCAATGTCTTATCTTCGTCTTCAAACTTCACATCAATATGCTGCAGATCATTAACAATCTGATTGAACACATTGATATGTTGGCTTAAATTAGAACCTTCCGCCATTTTAACACTATACAGTTTCTGCTTAAGATAGAGCTTGTTCGTCAATGATTTGCACATATACCGACTCTCTGATTTTGATCAAATTGCTGCTGGAGATTTCTCGTCCATGATGGATGCATCAGGTCATCAGCTAGACAAAGTCGTATATTTGAAAAAACCTTCGCCTCCAATTTCTTCCATTCTGCATCATCCATATCATCTGGTTTCTTTCCGTACAGGGCCTTCACTATACCCTGCGACACTAACATATCCTTCACCCTCCTCTGTCATGGCCCAAAATTTTAAGTATATCAAACTTTATCACATCGATGATATCAAGTAAAGTAGTCGCACCCTCCGTGAGCATGTCATATGGGGTGTCGTGTCTTGTTGGAAAAGAGTTAAAGTCATCGCACCCTACGCGAGCAGGTGATATGGGTTGATACAAGGTGTCGCCATCAAGAAATCAACGGCTATCAACTATGGTACAATACCGTAGCTATACATTCTGATGATGGCTATGCAGTAGCGTGCACTGCAGAGGATTTTAGGTCATATTGTGTAAATATAATATAGAAACTAGAAAGCTTGTCTGCCCTAGCTGCGAATTTTGCCGATCTCTTGAAATAATTCGGTCTAAGCATACGTACATTGATGAAAGCGTAGAGCAATGTACCCGCAACACAATATTTTTTTCAATGCTCTTGACCAGCCATCCACCGTCAACTGGCTTACATAGGATAAATAAGACAGGCACTAGGCATTTGGTGATCCGAGAATCTCTCTGTTGGGCCCATGTCTAGCCCCCTACCACACGTATAGGTTGACATTTAGGTAGAGTCAGGGAGGGTGCATCTATGGTTTCATAAAATAGACACGAACGTAATGGTGTGGGAAACAAGTAATCTTATTAATTGCTATAAATGTGGCAAATAACCATCCTCAGTCCTATATTTTTTAGGACTTATTTGGGTTGAAATTTTTTTTATCAAAATATTTTTTTTAAAAAATAATTTATAAAAATATAATATCTAAAAAATAGTTTTGATATATTCGATTTGATTTAAAAAAAAGTATGTTATAGGGCAGCTTGTATTTGATTAAACATCTATTTTTAAAAAATATATAAAATATTTATTATTTTTTAATAAAAAAATTTTATTCATTGATCTATCCAGCAAAATGTCCGCTCGTTGACCAACTCTGCTCCCGACAGGTTTTTTTTTTTTATTTTGGGTAAATCCTCCAGGCAGTCTTTAAAAAAGAAGGAACCGCGATTACAGCTGTTTCGGAACCTTTTAGGGACATAAAGAATGATTTTTTTAAATTATACCGGTCAGGACCATGGATGGGAAAGCTCTTTTTTTCCGGTTGTATTCTACTGGAAGCCGTGTCTTGGATGGGAAAAAGAGAGCGGAACCTTGTTACGTCGAAGTGAGGAAGGAAGAAGCGATGCTCTTTAATGGTGATCGGCTCATATCAAGTCAGAAAATAGGTAGAGTCGTCGCACCCTACGCGAGCATGAGGTGCCGTATCCTGTTAGAAAAATAGGCAAAATCGTCGCACCCTATGCGAGCAGGTGATATGGGGTGACACACGGTGTCGCCGTCAAAAAGTCAACGGCTATCAACCATGATACAATACCGTAGCTATGCATGGCATCTTCTTGTTGATAACTGTTCATCTTCTGATGACAGCCATGAAATGCAGAGGATCTTGGGTCCAACACAATATAGATACTAGAAAGCTTGTCGGCCTTAGCGGTGAATTTCGCGGATCCCTCGAAATAATTGGATGGTGCAATAGTCTCAACTGCTCATAGAAGTTGTGATTCTGAATAACTTCAATGACTCACGATGGCACGCATAGACCTGACCAACAGTAGATGTTTCTCTCTTTTTCCTGACAGAGATCCTGAGCTTGACTCCAAATTACAAGTGTACGTGCGTCATGGCTGAGCTGTGCGTGATTGCAATTGGGATCGGCAGCTCACACGAAAAGCCCCGCCCTAGACTCATCACTGGATGTGCATGAATCGATGAGCTAGGCTGGTGGCTTCCTTTTATGGAAACGGGTGGTAGCTGATGATCGGCTCGTATCCTGTTAGAAAAGAGGTAATGGTGGGTAAGACACGAAGATGCAAGTTGTCGCACCCTCCGCGAGCACGTAATATGGGGTGACACACGTACAGTGTCGCCGTCAGAAAATGAATGGCTATCAACAGTGGTACAATACCGCAGCTATACATGGCATGTTGCTATTGACAATTGTCCATCTTCTGATGGCGGCCATCAAATGCAGTACGGCACTCTAGCAGTGTGCACTGCAGAAGATCTTAGGTCATTTTGTATCAACATAACATAAAAACTAAGCTGGTGGGTAAGATACTAAGATGGAGTTGCGGCACCCTCAGTATACAGATCGCACTATACATTGCTATACCATGTTTAATGGTCGCCATCAGAAAATGGACAGTTATCAACAGCAGTACAATACTATAACTATCTTTGTTGACAACTATTCATCTTCTGATGGCGGCCATCGAATGCAGTACAACACTTTAGGATCTTGGATCATACTGTCCGCCTTACGAAGTTTTGATGTTAGCATGTGGGGCAAGAGAGTTGCACGGCGAATTTTGCCCGATCCTCTTCAGATCTTGTTAGCATTTGAGGCAAGTATTGCAGCGGCGAATTTTGCCCGATCTTCTTCAGATCTTGTTAGCATTTGAGGCAAGTGTTGCAGCGGCGAATTTTGCCCGATCCTCTTCAGATCTTGTTAGCATTTGAGGCAAGAGTTGCAGCGGCGGGCAAACTTCAGATCTTGTTAGCATTTGAGGCAAGAGTTGCAGCGGCGAATTTCGCCCGATCCTCTTCAATTCTTGAAATAATTGGATGGTCTAAACATACATTCATTGACGAACACCCTAAAGCAATGTACTTGCAGCACAATATTTTTTTCAATGCTCTCGTTCGGCCATACACCGTCAACTTGTAGGATGGCTTACATAGGATAGGCCAGGCGCTACGCATTTGGTGATCCGGAGAATCTCTGTGTTGGGACCGCGTCTAGCCGATCACATGGCCCCTGCCACATATAGATTGGCATTTAGATGGAGACAGAGACGGAAAGACTCGCAGGTGCATCTATGATTTTAAAAAAATAGTCATGAAGGTAATCTGTGGGAAACAAGGAAATTTTATTAATTGGTATGAATATGACAAATACTATCTTCAGATTTATTTTTTTTTACAACTCATTTGGTTCGCAAAAAAAAAAAAATCTTATCAAAATATGTTTTTTAAGAAATTGATTTATGAAAATAAAATGCCTAGCAGAGTGATTTATATTTAATTGAGCACTCATTTTTTATTATATGAAAAAAATATGTAAAATATTTATTATATTTTTAATCTCATTTTTCAAGCAAAAGTCCGCATGTTGACCAACTTCGCTCCAGACAGTCTTTTTTTTTTTTTTGGGTAAATCCTCCTGACAGTCTTTAAACAAAAAGTAACGCGATTACAGCTGATTGGGAACCTTTTAGGGACATAGAGAATGATTTCTTATAATTATATTGGTCATGGCCATGGGTGGGAAAGCTCTTTTTTTCGGGTTGTATTCTACTGGAAGCCGTGTCTTGGATGGGAAAAAGAGAGTGGAACCTTGTTACGTAGAAGTGAGCTAGGAAGATGCCATGCTCTTACAAGACCTTGTGTCTTCTCTGACCAATGCTTGCAAGGAGCCGACCCTGTGCACAGAATGCCATTTTTCCACCTGCTGTAAAAGGGTTGGCATTACTCGTGAAAACTACTGAGATATAAGAGTGCTGTTAATGGCCCAAAATATTTTCCTTTTTCTCCCAAAAAAAAACTCTTTTTTCCTTTTTCTTGAGAGAAACCTTGGGAGGCGAGGTCCGCCAGCTAAAAAGCAAGCGATTTATGATTTCTTACCAAAAAGCATTCCTTCAGAGGAGGAGAGAGAGGAGGAGAACTATTCCTTATGTCATGCAAGAAAGAAGGAAATAGGAAGGGTCCTACTCAAACTCCTAGAAGTCTTAATACCATGCATTATATGCTATTATAACGTCTAATAAAAGCATCTAAGTTTTTGCCTTTTTGGTGGGGAAAGGATTGAAGTCTTTGATAGATGACTGAGATTCTGGAATGTCGATATTATTATTTACGGCTCCTAACAAAGTAAATATGGAAAAGCAATTAAAGCACATGAATGTCTGCATGAAAGATGACTATGAAGACCAAAGTCAAGTGGAGGTGAAAATGTCGAGGGTAGAGACGTGTAGACTCCGCTCCATGAGTTTGCCATTGTAGTAGTGAAGAAAGATTAATTTGAACAGACAATATTAAAAGGCACTGCGCTTTATACAAATTGAGATATATCAAAGAAGATATGTGATTGTCGGCATTCTTGCAGTAGTAGTAATCATATATTCTCAAAGAAATTCACTCAACAGAATATATATATATTTTTTAATATGTATCTTGGGGGGAGGTTGATTGGATTGTGATGAACTATGTAAGTTTTGCCCAGTGTGTTTTCCTCGACCAGCATCACTTTTGCATTGCATTTTGTAATAGCTGATAACTAGTATGATTTTTTTCATCTATTTGCAATTATTCTTTAAAAATAATATAGCAGCGTAATAAATTGAATTTGAAATATTATGTAAGTCTGTTAAAATCATCATGGTGCTATTACACTATTTGTAACAGCTGTTATTTGAAGCCATGGAGTCAATTACCTATGTGCAGATTAGAGTATAGATTATACTGAATTTGAAAGTTATAGTTGTATCGATTGGCTTGAGTTTGAATTAAAATTAAATTATAAACATATAGGTATTATATATGATCTTAAATATATATTTTAATAAATTAAATATACTAACATTATATACTTTTTTGTTATATATAATTGTTATATTATATTAGATAAATTATGAATGCTTGATATATTTATTTCAAGTGTTATACGTATTCTTTTGTAATTATTATAATGTGTATATAATAAATGAAAAAATATTATTATATAGTTTGTACTTCCTTAGTACATGATTTAATTAAGATATTGATTTAGTTAATACATTGCTTTCACCTTCTTAATGGTAATGTGGAATGCAGGAAGGATCTAAATTATATTATTAAGATACATTAATGTCCATATGACTAGTGGAGAGCTCAATGCTTGGGGTACAATTTTTTTTTTTTTAATCATACTTGAAATATAATATAGAAAAGATATAGTAGAATAGAAATCTCTACTAGAATAAATTTAATTATTAATACTACGCTATACTATCATTATACAAAATTATAACAGTATGTGTATATCTATCGATATAGTAACATAATATATTATAATAAAATAACAAAATATTGATCCATCCTGCATATAATAAGAAATAGAAAATTATTATATCTGAAAAATATGTAACTGCAATCTAATAGATACGTTAGTGGTTGTCCTTTCCCTTCTAAGCGAAACCATGACCATAAAAATATAATTAAAATTAATATAATCTAATAATCCAGGCAAGATTTGCATATGGTACAGCAATATCAACATATAGCAAGTAAATATAATTATTAGCTGTATCATTACTTTCTATATTATTTCAGTATTTCTAATAAAAAGTTATTTATTTAATAATGTTTAATAAGCTAATAAATTTTTATTAATAATATTATATTATAATTATATTTTGATAAAGAATCCTATTATTAATATAGATCTCTAGAATGCGTATATATTAGACATGCTAATATTTTAGTAAGGATATTAATCGCGTTATTATTGCCTTAAATCATCGTTGCCATTGCCTAATTAATCGCGTTATTATTTCAGCCCATCCACCCCATGTTAGCGTCTCCGACCCCCGACCCCGAGCATCGCGTGTGACCGGCCAGGCCTTTACGCGGCCCCACCACTGCAAGGGCGCTCCGCGGTTCACCCAAGCCCGCCGATCTCGTCCTTCGCAGACCGAAATCAGAACCGTTCTCTCCGTGTACATGTATAAGCAGGAGACCCGCCCGGCTCGGTCCATGCTTTGTAACTTCCTGTAAGCGAGGGTAGCAGCCCTCCCCCAACGGCCCCATTAAAAATAGGCCGTTCCTTGGGGCGTCTCCTCGGGAATAACCGGGTCCGATGGTTAGGTGTAAGGCGCACCTCCTCTTTTGACCGCCGCTGCTGAACAGTGGAACTTGGACCGGCGGCCCAGCTGGCGAAGACAGACACCGGTACGAATAAATGTGGGCCCCACACGCCAAAACCCAAGATGGACGGTGGTGATTTCATAGTGCTTTTAAGCAGAGCCAACAGTACAACTTTTTGTAAATAAATCAAATAAAATTCTCGCGGATCGGCGGGCCGCTGGGCCGCCGCCCCGACTTTTTCAGTTCAAAAGAGTCAAACGAGTTGGTCTGCACGGCGTTTCGGTGTATGAGGGAGCACACGGGATCTCCTTCGTCCGCGCCCGCATGCAAGGGAGGGAAAGCCGCGGGGGGTTGGGAATCACCAAGCGGTCCCGATCGCTCCGATCTGGACACGTGTCTGAAGGCCAATCGCGGGGTAGGTTCTTTTATGAACCACGAGGAGCGGGCGGAAACTAGAGCCCACCTCCTCCCTTCCCATCTTTGAATCTCCGCGTTCTGTGGAGCACTCCGGAGGGCTTCTCGACGGTCCTCTCGACGCCGCCTGTGTCCGTTGAGCGGCTCTATTTACCCGACTCCTTCCTCCGTTTGCTAGGCTTCTGGCCGGCATTCGTCTCTGAGGGGACGAGGAGCTTTTCTTGGAGCTCCTCCTCCTCTCTCTCCCTCTCTCGCAGAGCAGCGACGTTGCTGGTATCGGAGATCTTTTTCTTTTATCTTTCGTCTTATTCTCTTTCTTTTTATTTAAAAAAAGAATCTCTGTTCTTGTTTCGTTCTTGTTTCGTTCTTGTTTCCCTGAATCTTGTTTCGATTTTTTATATTATGTTGTCGCGTATTTTTTGATATCAAATCGAGTTGCCCGGATATCAAGAAGCCGGGAGGCGGTGTTTCGTGTACGGAAATAAAGGATGATAGTGTTTTCTGTGATTACAAATGGCTTCTCGAATTTTCTATTTCTTTTCTTGGATTTCTGCTATGATTATTTTCTTGGTGTTAAGTTTTACATCCGGGCGCTCTGGTGTCGAAAATATCGTGTTTAGATGTCTCTTTTTATAACGTTTTTTATTCTTTTGCAAAAATTCTGTATGTCCGTTCAATTGATTCTGTTCTTGAATCTGTACAATGGTATTCTCTCTGGTGAAACAGGGTGCGGTTTATGTTTACCGGTTATTTCAATGAAATTTTCTGTGATCGTTTTTGTTCTCTTTGTTCTCTCTCTTTTTTCCCACTTTTGTTGAACAAAGAATCTTGTACTAATTCTGAATATTAAGAGCTATGAATAAATATATTACTTTATGTTTGACGAGATTTTCACTGCTGTTCTCTGGAGCTGATTGATTTCTGTTTCTGAGATTTTATTTCATGAACTCAGTGTTGATTGCATGAATGTATCGAATGTTTTTTCTGGTGGTGTCTCTGATGTTCTTTGTCCTACATGGTTCTATTGTCACTGTTCTTGGATGGAGCAGATTCACGGTTGCTTGATTTCAGATCTATAAATAGATTAGTTTATACCCCGTGAGTTGGTTTTGTTGTTTTATTCCTCGATGATGGTTCGTAGATATCTCGATTTGCTAGCATAGGCATTACGGTTTTTTTTATTTGGTGTTTGATTTAATTTATTCTCCAAAAAATGATTTTCTGTTCTACGCGTTCCCATGTCCTGGTACCAGAAACATTTTTTTATAAATTTGAAAACTAAAGAAATCTTCAATCGGTTTCACAGTAGCAGAACATGGTTGCAGCAGCGAAACTTTTTTTGGTCCAGTTCTTTGCATAGTATTAAAATTACATCTGCGTCTTTTTTTTTAATCTTTTAAAATCAGATATTTAGTTATTTCATAAGTATCAATCTTCATTTTTTTCTCCAATATATTATTTTACACTGCTTGCTCTGACCTCCTTTTTTCGTGATGAACGGTTTTAACTAAGAGAACCCCGTAGTCACCGGGGCATTTTTGCAGCTGTTTTATCATTAGGCGAAGGGATTTTTTATTTACTGGTTGTTTTAAACTTATAGCTGTCTGCCATCTTCATAATTCTCTTTTCCACTGTAGCAGCTAAAATCAGTTAGCAGAAATCGTATTAGGGTTACAACAACCTTCATGCCGCTGTACTTTCTTAATTTACATGGATATTTTAGGATTTGTAGTCTTTCCTTTGTTTAAGAAAAACACTAAGATGTTACTGTCTCTTGAGTATATATATGTTTAGTTTCTTTGTGTATTATAGTGCTATTTCAAATGATTGAAGCTCTAATTTTGTGAAAATATTACAATTTTTTTGGTGTAATTTTTAAGTTATATGGCATCATTATTTTATTTAGAATACTAGACTTGAGCACTTTTTATCAGGTATACTGTGTAACATTTCTGAATATGCTTGTGTACCTTGTTTTCTTAAAAACATTATAAATGCAACCATGATCGAGAAGCTTGAAATGAAAATCACAAGTTTTTGTGACAGTGAAAAGCTTCCTGTTTTAAGGATTTGCCTTTTGAGGCTTCTTTTGAATTTTCATATGACCCCATCTTTGCCATACCTCATGTTTGTATGACTTTTATATCAGGAATGGATCACATTAGAGCTCCCTTCAGGGGGATCGCCAAGGATGTCAAAGGAAGAGCACAGTGCTATAGGCAAGACTGGATTAGTGGATTTACTTCAGGCATCAAGTACGGTCATGACTTCTTCTCTGCATGAAATAGGTACTAATTGGTTGTGATCCTGATATTTCTTGTATTTATCATTTGTCAGGATATTGGCCCCAACAATGTTTATCTTTTTCGCATCTGCGCTTCCAGTCATTGCATTCGGAGAGCAACTAAGTAGTGACACTGGTTGGTGCTCTTCTTACTGTTGATAAATTAATGATCCTCTCCAAAGTATATCTGTAACGAAGCTGTCAGCTTTAATCTTCCATCTTTCAGTTGCTTTAGAATGATGTCAAGAGTTCTGAGAATTAACCTATTAACCTGTTATAGATGGCAAACTAAGCACGGTGGAAGCCTTGGCTTCAACTGCTATCTGTGGCATCATACATTCAATACTTGGTGGGCAGCCCCTGTTGATTGTAGGTGTTGCAGAACCCACTGTGATAATGTACACATACTTATACAAATTTGCCAAAGGACGGGAAGATCTAGGCGAGCATCTATATTTGGCTTGGGCAGCATGGTACTGCATTCCAGACAGGAGCTTGTTCTGTTTGTTTCTTTTTGTCTTTTTTCTTAGACTGTTTGATCTAATTTCCTTTCCTTTACTTTGCACAGGGTTTGCATCTGGACTGCTTGTATGCTATTTCTTCTAGCAATTTTTAATGCTTCGGCTGTTATTACTAGATTTACAAGGGTTGCAGGAGAACTTTTTGGGATGTTGATCACGGTTCTCTTCGTTCAAGAAGCTATTAAGGTGCATTCTTGATATAATTTGATTTGTTATCCACATCCCCCAATGAAGACATTAATATTACATATTGAACTTGTTTGAACTTCACCTGCAGGGAATGGTAAATGAATTTAATATACCTGAAGGTGAAGATGGAGCTCTACCACGTTACCAGTTTCAGTGGCTTTATATAAATGGTCTGCTGGGGATTATATTTGCCATTGGCCTGTTGTATACTGCATTAAAGAGCAGAAGGGCAAGGGGATGGAGATATGGCACGGGTTTGTATAATATCTAGATTTCTTGATTTCCACTTAAGTTTTTCTCTATGTGAATACCGGGGATTTCATGCAGGGTGGTTTAGAAGTTTCATTGCTGACTACGGGGTTCCCCTGATGGTCCTGGTCTGGACAGCATTGTCATTTGCAGTCCCAAGCAAAGTCCCTTCTGGAGTTCCAAGAAGGCTTTTTAGTCCTCTTCCTTGGGAATCCAATTCCTTGCACCACTGGACTGTTGCTAAGGTAACAAAATTCTAGCTATGCTATCTTGTCATGAGGTGCCCTAGCTCTGTCAATTAAATTAGCAATTCTGGTTGTTCAAATGGTTTTACTTTTACAGTTTAGGTTATTTGATAATATGAATTTTGCTGTTTTTAGAGTTTGAGTTGTATCTCACAGACAAACTTATGATACCGTCTGAATGTAGGGATCATTGGATCAATAATGGGCTCGACCATCAGAATGAAACTATACCTAGACACCAATATCAGGTCTATTATATTGTTGGTACGGGGTAATGGCGACATACTAAGCAAATTGTTATTTGTCTAGCCATTTGTGAGAATTCATGTTCCACTTAAATTAGAGATTTCTGTTGATGCACCTAGATGAGAAATTAATTTATGAGATAGCTCTGAAAGAACTTATAATACATCACAAGCTCACGTCCATGCATACATATGTACATAGAAATTACTTATATAAAGGATAATTAATCTATGGAATGTTGCTGTATAGTTGGCCCCAGAGGCAGCTAGATGTTGGAGCAAGTATTATTGTACTTCGTGATTCTTGTGACAGAAAGCAATGCATGGGTAGAGGTTTTCAAATACCAAAGTTTGATATCCCAAAGGACAAATGTTACTAATCATGATAGTCTGTGTACTGTGGGAGTTTGAGGTTTGAAACACTTTTTTACCTGTAGTAAGGATTTTGAAGATTCGCGTAGTGCACTTCCAATGAAAAGTCATCTTGTTCTCTAAGCATGGCTGCATGGGTCTGTACTGTGGTTGTGCATCTTTTATAGTAATAGGATATGTGTATATTCCTTGATAAAGAACTTATCCGGTGATTGCGTTATTCTTTTTATGGAACATTAATCCTTTCATTAATTTGCTTGCTTGCTCTCTCTCTCTCTCTCTCTCTCACACACACACACACACACACATGCCAAACTCCCCAAATGATGTGCAAGGACAAGATCCTCCAAAATTCCCAATCTCCTGTTTTTTTACAATTGGAACTTGTGCTGACTAATTTTACAAACTTCGACTTACTGAGTTTTTGCTGGTTGTGATGCAGGATATGCTATCGGTTCCTGCAGTCTACATATTTGCTGCCATAATACCTGCTTTCATGGTTGCGGGCCTCTACTTTTTTGACCACAGTGTTGCTTCACAGATGGCACAGCAGAAGGAGTTTAATCTTAAAAACCCCTCTGCCTACCATTATGACATTTTTGTCCTTGGATTCATGGTATATGACCATTTAGCTTGGTTTCTTTATCCATATGAATAGACATGTGATGGTTTTTGTATTCTAAATTTACAAATTCAGGTTCTGATTTGTGGGTTGCTTGGAATTCCCCCTTCAAATGGTGTTCTTCCACAGTCACCTATGCATACCAAGAGTCTTGCCGTTCTCAAGAAGCAGGTTAGTGAAAGTGTTCTGGAGCTCTGGCTCCTGCAGTTTTGGTCCATACTCCATCTGAGTTTTTACACTTCATCTTTTCAGTTAATTCGCAAGAAGATGGTTCAAAGTGCAAAAGAGAGCATTAAACGGAGAGCTAGCAATTTGGAGATATATGGCAAAATGCAAGATGTTTTCATAGAAATGGACGATGGACATACTGTAAGTTCTCATACATGTGCAAGCTTTTCTTTATACCTGGTGGAAACAATAGTTTTATGCCTTTAACCAAAACATTCGGAAGCCATAAGTATGCTTCTGATTCGCGGACAGTCTTTTAAATGTATGACTGCTGTTAGGCCTATTCTTCTGTTGTCTGAACATAATTCTGTTCGAGAGGTGTCACTTAGCCAATATGACTCATACTATTACACATTTCCACATCTTCCCTTTGTTACATTGTTGCAGATTACAGAAACTTATATATGATTACTGGTAAACTTATATATTTTTGTGTAACTTAACAGAGCACCGTGCATGTGTTTCTCTATATATTTTCCTTAATGGATTGTCTCATTTGTCATCTTTTCCACTGGAGAGTCTGGTTTTATTTTTCTCTTTCATGGATCCCGAGTCTTGCTTTAGTTGATGGGCCCAATAGCAAGCATTCAAGCACTAATGGAGAAGTAGTGATCTTTTTCTCAATTTGGGCATTGTGGCTACCAGGTGTTTGTGAAGTTATTCTGAGGAAACCAGAACTGAGTTTTGTGCTTGACCATGAATCATTGCATTGCATCACTATTTGCTAAGCTAATTTATTAAGACCATGCTTCCTGCAGACAATCTCAGCAGCTAGAGAGCTGCAGGATTTAAAGGATGCTGTTATGAGAAATGAACCTGGTGAAGGAGAGTTGAAAGACAGATTTGATCCAGAAAGGCACATAGATGCCCACTTGCCGGTCCGGGTCAACGAGCAAAGGTTGAGCAATCTGTTGCAGTCCATTTTGGTGGGTGCTTGTCTTGGAGCTATGCCCATCATCAAGAAGATACCTACATCAGTTCTCTGGGGGTATTTTGCTTACATGGCCATTGACAGCCTTCCTGGGAACCAGTTCTGGGAAAGAATACTACTTCTGTTCATTACTCCCGGCCGGCGTTACAAGTAAGTTTATTTTAGCAGTTCTTTTGAGCAGGAAATAAATCTGTTCTTTCCGATGCATGGATGTGTAAAGCTCGAGTAGTTTATTATCTTCATCTAGCTTCTTTTTCCCTTGATAATTTACTCGGAACCCTAGGTGCAAAAATCTATTTAATTAGGACAATGATCAATAATGGGGTCTACACACTGCAGTTAGACAACGATGACTTGTAATTGCGGATGGAATCAATTGCTAATCCTGTGCGGCATGAGTTTGGATGATTAAATTTACTGGAAGTGCGAGTAAAAAACTTGAAAACATAAGACATACCCAAAGTGCGGAGTCTAGCAAAGATTCTGCCCAATATCACGTATTACATGTGTTGTTTGGTTATTGTAAATATATAGCCTAGAGGTTCTGTGTTCAAATCTTGGATGGTGCATCCCAAATATTAGGACCTAAGAAGTATTCATACAGCTGGCAGGTCTTCCTTTCTTTCTCTCAAAGGATGTGAACGGTAAATATGCATGAGAATTCTGGAAATAAGATGTAATTGTACTGCCTAGTTCTGAAAAATATTTTTCTCGCTCTCGTAATATATCGTGGAGTTCAGCATCGCTCATATAGTGACCTCTCAAACGATATTTAAAGCCATTAAGGTCTTTATTTTTCGTTCTCGTTCCCACTGTGTAGCTTCAGTTGATTGACTGCAATTATGATACTAACTGCGTTTCTTGGTTATCCCATAATGTTTTGGCAGGGTTCTGGAAGGTGTCCATGCATCCTTTGTGGAGTCGGTGCCCTTTAGACAAATAGCTATCTTCACGCTGCTCCAACTTGCGTATCTTCTACTGTGTTTTGGGGTGACGTGGATACCTATAGCAGGAATTCTATTCCCATTGCCATTCTTCCTCCTGATCATCATCAGACAGCATATCCTCCCCAAATTCTTTCACCCACTTCATCTCTGGGAATTGGACGCAGCCGAATACGAGGAAATTGCTGGAGTCCCTCATCGTCATCTCAGCCTCTCATTTACGGTGGGTATTGAACTATTCTAAGAATGTGAGATCTCTTTAGAGCAACAGGGATATAAGGTTTACGCGTGCACTTCCTATATGACAATTTACCTTATCTATAGGAATGTGAGACATCCCAACCGGGCAGTGATGATGGCAATGATGAAGTGTGCGATGCTGAAATATTGGATGAGCTCACCACCAGTAGAGGGGAATTTAAACTAAGATGCAGCTTCAGAGAAGACAGAAACATTCAGGTAATATTACTTTATCCAAAAGAATTTAAAAATAAAAGCTCTGGTCTGTCCAAAAAGCCCAAAGTGGTGTTATTAGTATTTCTCGTCATGAAATTCTTTCAAAATACATAGGTTTTCCGCCTGCCAACTGCCTTTTACTAGGTTCCATGGGAGGCCTCTTTCTTATCTTCTAAATTTACACTACGTAGGATGGAATAGATTTTAAAGCCTTGATGTCTAGGTAAGAAGAGACATGATAAACCATTCGGTACAAGGATGGAGCATATCTTCGTCCTTAAAGCCAAACCGATGTTTATTTTCTATCTCAATCCTGCTCCGTTCAGGATTTGTGGAACTGGAACAGGGGCATTTCTACAGGCTTGTTTTCCAAAAAAAAAAAAAAAGAGTTTATTTTCAAACTCGTTAATCTTCTTTATCAAATTCGATGGATGCACCATCTGAAGTTTCTCATTTGCCTTGTTATTGCTGGAGCGAATCTTTGCCTTGTATTTGATTTTGTTGGCTGACGTGCATTCTCATTGTTGCGTGCAGGTTCATCCTGAGTCGAGCCTGCAGGGTGAGTGAGGAGGGTAAGATTCTCCTCTTTTCACATGAATCAACATGAATTTTTGAGACTCCGATCATCTGGGCTTGCTACTAACATCTTCTGGGGAAATATATATATCTTTAAATAATGAGATAGGATGGGTGTTGAGGCATCTTGTCACAACAACCAATTTAGTAATCGACGAGAAAGCAGAGGACAGAGTAGTGCAACGTATGATGCATATTCTTCTGATTATTCTTCAGAGGAATTACAGGCTCCAATAAAGAATTTACAGAACTTCCCAGCCGAATCATGTATTCAGGTCCCCAAAGAAAAGAAAGAATATTGATACAAAAAATAGAATATACCAGAATATATTGCTTGTAGCTTTTGTTTCATACCGCTATCCAAGGAAAAGAGATGAATCAGATTTCTGTTTTATGTTTAATGAATAAATAGCAGTTTGCAATATTGCCTCGAGTTTATTAATTTGAGCTTTGAAGTCTGCCTTCTAGCAGCATCTAATTGCTTATTTTGTCGCCTATAACTAAAAAATTTCCAAGGAGAACGGATGTTGTAAATATCATTTTTGGGATTTAGCTGAAGCCGTTCCTAGCTTAGATGTCGGTGCTTTAATTTTCAGAAGCACCATTAATGGCTAATACCGGATAGGGCCAAATGAAACATGACCTCCGCCGCTCCGGCGTTCGAACTACGAAGATCTCTGTTTTAGAATCACAAATTTAAACCCCCGTATGAATCAGAAAGGAGAAGGCGAAAAGTAATCTTATTAATTGCTATAAATAGACAACAGAAGGCTGCCGAGCTTAAAAGGTTGCCGAGCTCATTTAGGCCGAGCTCATGCAGGCTGCCGAGCTCATTTAGGCCGAGCACAGAAGGCTGCCGAGCTCCGAAGGCCGAGCTCAAAAGGTCGAGCACAGAAAGCCAAGACTAGAAGGCCGAGCACAGAAAAATGTCGAGCTTAGAAGGCTGCCGACCTCAGAAGACCAAGCTCATGCAGGCTGCCGAGCTCAGAAGGCCGAGCACAGAAGGCCGACCTCGTCGTCCACATGCTGCGGCCATGCCCTGCAGCAGCCTCACCGCACCATGCTTTACTTGCCGGCCACGCCACGACATATCAACCAGGGACCATACCTTGCTATGATTGTCAACATCTCATCATTCCCAAAAATGGATTACACTGCGCGCCACAAGCAAACTCTGGCTGCACGCCATCTCCTCCCATGATGGGAACAGGCCATCCACGGCAACTCATTACTTCCATGCCCACGTCGAATCGTGACGGTAATCTATTAATTCGCCCAGTCACATCACAGGTAACCCTGGCACTCCCCCTATAAAAGGGGAGCTTCTCCCTCTAAAAAGGGGTTTCTTCCTTCCAATGGAGGGCTTCGGACTTCTACATACAGTCCATCTCCTTCTCCAAAATTAAGCCCCCCTCTGACTTAAGCATCAAAGGGCCGACGCCGGAAACCCCGGCCACCGGCATTTTGCAGGTCCTCCGGAGGACGCCGCCCGCCAACGGACCGCCACCCGCCATTCTCACGCCGGAGCTCCTCCTCCTCGGTCCGCGGCCACCCTCGGGCCCAATTTTCAGCAACAGTTAGCATTACAGAAAGGGCCCGAATTGCGGCCATGAACTAAGGAGCAGAGGAGTCTTTAATGCCTCTCGGCATCATGCTCCAAGTCCCGAACGCGCAGTCCAGAATTCACCACCAAGATCTCCGGTAGATCAAGTTCTACAAGTCCAACCTGAGTAGTTTGACGTGCTGATGCAACAAGTCCAAGCGCTAGCTATTGCAGTCCAAAGCCTACAACAAATGGAGACCCCTCCTGTGCCACCTCCACGGGTTTACGTCAAGCGGAGGAAGAAATTTTCACCCGAACAATCTCAAATCAGGCACGGCTCCTGCTGCAACGACGTGGAACGTGGGGGTAACTAGTAAGAAGTAGTAGCCTGAGTCTCACGCCAACGAGTTGGAGGGGAAGAAAAATAAAAGCTGAGGTATAGAGGAGGAGAGTTATGGAGCTTTAAAATAGGATTGTAAGCCTCTGTGGTAAAGGGTACAGCCCCATTAAATCTCATTGCCCTTCAAACTATTCTGTCTTCCGGCAGCATGTAAGAAACCAGTATGTACTCCCTCCTTACGGGTGTAAGTCCTCAGGATGGCACCCGCGATGTTGCTTTCCTTCAAAGCGTCGCCATCACCGAAGCCCCCGCCGAGCTCATGCAGGCCGAGCCGAGCTCAGAAGGCCGAGCTCATCATCCACATGCTACAGCCGGCCGAGCTCATGCAGGCTAAGCCAAGCTCAGAAGGCCGAGCTCGTCATCCATATGTTGCAGCCACGACTTGTAGCAGTCTTATCCATGCCGAGCTCTTGCAGGCCGAGCCGAGTTCAGAAGGCCAAGCTCATGCAGGCCTAGCTCGTCATCCACATGCTGCAGCCACGACCTGCAGCAGTCTCATCCAGGCCAAGCTCATGCAGGCCGAACCGAGTTCAAAAGGCCAAGCTCATGCAAGCCGAGCTCGTCATCCACATGCTGCAGCCACGACCTGCAGCAGTCTCATCCAGGCCGAGCTTATGCAGGTCGAGCCGAGCTCAGAAGGCCGAGCTCATGCAGACCGAGCTCATGCAGACCGAGCTCATGCAGGCCGAGCTCATACAGGCTGCCGAGCTCAGAAGGCTGCCGAGGTCAGAATGCCGAGCTCAGAAGGCTGCCGAGCTAAGAAGGTCGACGAGCACAGAAGACCGAGCTCCGCAGGCTGCCTAGCTCATAAGCCCGAGCTCAGAAGCTCGAGCGCAGAACACCTCTTCCAGAATATTGAGCCAAAGAAAGCTGGTGCTAAGCCAAGTCCTGAGGGAATTCGAAGTTCGGAAGCCGTCAAAATGTCTCCAAAAGGTACAGGATGCCACTTTGGCTTTAAATAATTTTAATATTTTACCTATCTCCAGGTCGGAGAATGGAAAAGACGACTTACGAGTATCTCTATCTCTAACGTCGTCCCACTCCAAGTGGGAATGCACGATCGCCAACGGACAAGGCCATCTCCGGTCTCCATCTCCATCTCCATCAAAGACCCCGACCAAGCTCGGGATGCCCCGTGTGTCGACAGTGCGCTCCCAGACCCCTCGACCTCGAAAAGCGTCGCAGGTCGACAGTGCGTTCCCAGACCCCTCGACCTTGCGCACGATTCCTCGACTAAGGCCGAGATGCCCCGATAAGTCGACCGCGAGCCCAAGCTCCCTCGATCTCGAGAAGACGGGATAGTACCTTCGCGGCCCTTCGTGGCGCTCGACATTGACAACGGGGTAGTACTTTTGCGGTCCCCCATAACGCCTCCTCGACTAAGGTCGAGATGCCCCGTGTGTCGACAGTGCGTTCCCAGATCCCTCGACCTCGGAAAGCGTCGCAGGTCGACAGTGCGTTCCTAGACCCCTCAACCTTGCGCATGATTCCTCGACTAAGGTCGAGATACCCCGATAAGTCGACAGCGAGCCCAAGCTCCCTCGACCTTGGAAAGACAAGGTAGTACCTTCGCGGCCCTCCGTGGCGCCCGACAACGACAATGGGGTAGTACCTACGCGGACCCCCGAGACATTCAATGCCTCCTACGACGACACGCCCCGATCTGAGTGGGGGCACCCTGCTGAGTCGACCACAAGCCAAAGAAGACTGCTGAGTCGACCTAAAGCACTTAACTCCAACTGCATGAGAGGTACACCCTACTTGGCACGCACATCTCCATATATATTTGGCTATATTACAGGATGATTGACGACTGGACTACTTCCTTCGCTCGAGCCAAAAAATGGCTCGAACTCGAAAGTCGGGGGTAATGTTGGGGAAAAAAATGGACCACCCCATAAATACAATTAAAGCACCCAAATCCGACAGCAAGGCCGAGCTCATTCAGACCGAGCTCATGCAGGCTGCCGAGCTCAGAAGGCCGAGCACAGAAAGCTCTCGAGCTCAGAAGGCCGAGCTTAGAAAGCCGAGACCAGAAGGCCGAGCACAGAAGACTGCCGAGCTCAGAAGGCTGTCGAGCTCAGAAGGCCGAGCACAGAAGGCTGCCGAGTATAGAAGGTTGCCGAGCTCATACAGGCTGCCGAGCTCATTCAGGCCGAGCTCATACAGGCTGCCGAGCTCAGAAGGCTGCCGAGCACAGAAGGCTGCCAAGCTCATTTAGGCCGAGCTCATGCAGGTTGCCGAGCACAGAAGGCTGCCAAGCTCATTCAGGCCGAGCTCATGCAGGCTGCCGAGCTCAGAAGGCTGTCGAGCTCAGAAGGCCGAGCTGACCTCAGAAGGCTAACCTCGTCGTCCACATGCTACGGCCATGCCCTGCAGCAGCCTCACCGCACCATGCTTTACTTGCTGGCCACGCCACGACATATCAACTAGAGACCATACCCTGCTACGACTGTCAACGTCTCACCATTCCGAAGAATGAATTGCACTGCACGCCACAAGCAAGCTCTAGCTGCACGCCATCTCCTCCCATGATGGGAACGGGCCATCCACGGCAACTCATTACTTCCACGCCCACGTCGAATCGTGACAGTAATCCATTAATTCGCTCAGTCACATCACAGGTAACCCTGACACTCCCCCTATAAAAGGAGAGCTTCTCCCTCTAAAAAGGGGCTTCTTCCTCCCAAGGGAGGACTTCGGACTTTTACATACAGTCCATCTCCTTCTCCAAAATTAGGCCCCCCTCTGACTTAAGTATCGGAGAGCCGACGCCGGAAACCCCGGCCACCGGCATATTGCAGATCCTCCGGAGGACGCCGCTCGCCGATGGACCGCTATTCTCGCGCCGGAGCTCCTTCTCCTCGGTCCGCGGCCGCCTCCGGGTCCAATTTCCAGCAACAGTAATGGTGCGGGAAACAAGTAATCTTATTAATTGCTATAAGTGTGCCAAATAACTATCATCAATCCTATATTTTTACGACTCATTTGATTTGAGAATTTTTTTTATCAAAATATTTTTTTTGAAAAACTAATTTATAAAAATACAGTATCTAGAAAAATAGTTTTGATATATTTGATTGATTATAAAAAATGGTACGAACGACTTATATTTAATTAGATATTTATTTAAAAAAATTATATAAAATATTTACTATTTTTAAATAAAAAAATTTTATTCATCCATCTATCCAGCAAAATGTCCGCTCGTTGACCAACTCTGCTCCCGACAGGTTTTTCTTTTTATTTTGGGTAAATCCTCCTGGCAGTATTTAAAAAAGAAGGAACCGCGATTACAGCTGTTTCGGAACCTTTTAGGGACATAAAGAATGATTTTTTAATTATACTGGTCATGGACCATGGATGGGAAAGCCCTTTTTTTCCGGTTGTATTCTACTGGAAGCCGTGTCTTGGATGGGAAAAAGAGAGCGGAACCTTGTTACGTAGAAGTGAGGAAGGAAGAAGCCATGCTCTTTAATGGTGATCGTCGCACCCTACGCGAGCATGAGGTGCCGTATCCTGTTAGAAAAATAGGTAAAATCGTCGCACCCTATGCAAGCAGGTCATGATATGGGGTGACACACAGTGTCGCTGTCAAAAAATCAACGGCTATCAACCATGATACAATACCGTAGCTATGCATGGCATCTTCTTGTTGATAACTGTTCATCTTCTGATGACAGCCATGAAATGCAGAGGATCTTGGGTCCAACATAATATAGATACTAGAAAGCTTGTCGGCCTTAGCGGTGAATTTCGCGGATCCCTTGAAATAATTGGATGGTGCAATAGTCTCAACCGCTCCATAGAAGTTGTGATTCTGAATAACTTGTAGAATTTGACAGTGCTCTTGTTGCTGGAATTTGGACCCGGGGGCGACCACTGGGCTAAGGAGGCGGAGCTCCGGCGAGAATCGGCGGGCTGCGGGTGGCAGCGGTCCGTCGGCGAGCGGCGTCCTCCGGGAGACCTACAAGAAATCGGTGGCCGGAATTTCTAGCACCGGCCCTCGGATGCTTAAGTCAGAGGGGAAATATGTGAAGAAGCAATATGTCCAGAGTTTCAGTGTCCAGCCCCTTTTATGGTAAAGGGGTTCCCCTTTTATAGTGGGGTGCTGGGTTACCTGTGATACGACGGGACCAGGCTGCCGTATGGCTGAGCACGTCGCATGAATTAGCACACGATCATGCAAATTAATGCCTTACCGTAGAGGATGAGGTCGGGGTCAGGGAGTTGTCGCGGCTGACTAAACGTGGAATTAGCACACAATCATGTGAATTAATGCCTTGCCGTAGAGGATGAGGTCGGGGTCAGGGAGTTGTCGCGGCTGACTAAACGCAGAATTAGCGCACGATCATGTGAATTAATGCCTTGCCGTAGAGGATAAGGTCGGGGTCAGGGAGTTGTCGCGGCAGACTAAACGCGAGATTAGCACACAATCATGTGAATTAATGCCTTGCCGTAGAGGATGAGGTCGGGGTCAGAAAGTTGTCGCGGCTGACTAAACGCTGCCGAGCTGACTTACCGTGGAGGATTGGAGATCCGCAGACAGCGGGAGCCATGCGCATTAATTGTTGAGTAAGCCGGAGGTCTGCAGAGACCGTGCGCATTAATTGTTAAGTAAGCTGGAGGTCTGCAGAAACCATGCGCATTAATTGTTGCGTAAGCCGCCCAAAGCGTGGTTCCGAACTGGGCCGTAGGAGGATGTGACAGTAGCCGGCAGTTGGTGAGGTCTGACTTCTAGGGATCGGATGCCTTCCGAGATCGGGCGCTTTCTAGGTCGGGCGTTCCGAGGTTGAGAGTCCAGGGTTGGGCGCCTGGTAGGGCGTCAGGTGGTCCGAGATCGGACGCTAGGTCGGTCGTCCGAGGTCGGGTGCTAGGCGGTCGTCCGAATTAGGGCGCTTCCGACACGTGCTAGCGACGCGCCCACGTACTTGGGGGGACTTGTATTTTCCCCAACAGCTCTTGGTCCCCATGGTACTGAATCATGTTCTATTTGTTCTCGAACTGTCTACAGAAAAAACAAAAACAAAAAAAAAAACTCACAATAATAAAGCAAGGTGAGTTACAGGCTTAGAGCAACGAAGCAAACTCTCCGGAGTATATGTTCCAGTCCTGCGAGTTGGGAGAATATGGTGCACTCTGATTGGGTACTGCTGCTAAGTATCTTGTCTTGATCTAATTTGTATTTAAAATTGTTCTGTGTCAATTGGTTTTGGGTCCCCAAGAACAAAACTAAATTCCTGAATGAGTTTGGCATAAACAATAGATATTAGGGATGTGGCACGGACAAAAACAAGTGACAGATACCAGGAAAATGGGCGATTAATCCCTCAAAGAATAGATGCGGGCATGACCCATGACATTCATCTTGTCTTGGCATAGAAAGACAACCTCACAGGGAAAGTTTTGCATTTTCCTCTTGGTGGTCAGACATCTGACATTGGCTTGTAACTCTGAGACCGTCCGGTTGTTATTACCAGCCAGGTGAAGGTAACTTAAATGCACCCATCTGACATCTAGTGCATCATTAATCTGAAAGGGCATGGATCCTCTGCCGTGCGTGGTATTTCTAAGTGCTGTGCAGCAGTAGATGGTCGCTATCAAAGGACTGATGACCATCAAACAAGACGGTTCAAGCACATACCATGTCATATATGGCGCGCATTGTTTGATGCAGCGGTGGATGCCCGCCATCAAAGGACTGATGGCCATCAAACAAGGCAGTTCACTAGCACATGCCATGTCATACACCGTGCATATTGTTTGATGCCCATCCATCCCCTGATGGATGCCATCCATAGATATTAGAATTCTGTGGTGCAGGAGCCACACTACAGAGGATCCTGGTTGAATCTGAAACAAATTTTTGTCTGACATCCTTCCTCGTCTCTATAACGTCCAAGTTCCAACATAGATTTGCCTTCATGAATCCACAAGCAAAACGCGTCACCTCTCTCTCTCTCTGGCATTCAGAGCCATTGGTGATGCACGGTCAGTCACTGAACACACCATCCGCATGGACCGCATGAGCTCCAAGGTTTCTATTTTTCCTCCCTCTTAATGCTGAGGACCAGAAATCCCCAGATGAAGTTGAAGTTTTCAGTAAATGACGACTGTTTCGTTAAAAATCAATGACTCACGATGGCACGCATAGACCTGACCAACAATAGATGTTTTTGGGCCACCCACTGGACTCAAGTTTCTCTATTTTTCCTGACAGAGATCCTGAGCTTTGCTCCAAACTACGAGCGTGCGTCATGGCCGAGCTGTCCGTGATTGCAATTGGGATCGGCAGCTCACACGAAAAGCCCTGTCCTAGACTCATCACTGGATGTGCATGAATCGATGAGGCTGGTGGCTTCCTTTTATGGAAACGGGTGGTAGCTGATGATCGGCTCGTACCCTGTTAGAAAAGAGGTAATGGTGGGTAAGACACGAAGATGCAAGTTGTCGCACCCTCCGCGTGCACATAATATGGGGTGACACAGAGTGTCGCTGTCAGAAAATGAATGGCTATCAACAGTGGTACAACACCGCAGCTATATATGGCATGTTGTTGTTGACAATTGTCCATTTTCTGATGGCGGCCATCAAATACAGTATGACACTCTAGCAGTGTGCATTGTGGAAGATCTTAGGTCATATTGTGTCAACATAACATAAATACTAAGGTGGTGGGTAAAAAAGCAGATAATGGTGGGTAAGATACTAAGCTAGAAGTCGTGGCACCCTCGGTGTACAGATTGCACCATACAGTGATATACCATGCTCAACGGTCGCCATCAAAAAATGGACAGCTATCAACAGTGGTACAATACTGCAGCTATACTAGCACATCTTTGTTGATAATTGTTCATCTTCTGATGGCGGCTATCAAATGCAGTATAACACTTTAGGATCTTGGATCATACTTTGTCAACATAACATAAAAACCAGAAAGCTTGTTTGCCTTACGAAGTTTTGATGTTAGCGTGTGGGGCAAGAGTTGCAGCAGCAGATTTCGCCTGATCCTCTTCAGTTCTTGAAATAATTGGATGGTCTAAACATACATACATTAACGAACACCCGTACTTGTAGCAACAATATTTTTTTCAATGCTCTTGTTCAGCCATACACCGTCAACTTGTAGGATGGCTTACATAGGATAAATAAGACAGGCCCTACGCATTTGGTGATCCGGAGAATTTCTCTATTGGGCCCGTGTCTAGCCGATCACATGGCCCCTACCACACATAGATTGGGATTTAGATAGAGACAGAGAGGGAGAGACTCGTAGGTGCACCTATGATTTTAAAAAAATAGTCATGAAAGTAATCTGTGGGAAACAATGAAATCTTATTAATTGCTATAAATAAGACAAATACTATCTTCAGATATATTTTTTTTAGAACTCATTTGGTTCGGAAAAAAAAAATTCTTACCAAAATATTTTTGTTAAGAAGTTGATTTTTGAAAATATAATGCCTAGAAAAATAGTTTGGTATATTTAATTGAATATAGAAAAGTGGTATATTGTAAAGTGGCTTATATTGCTTAAGCACTTATTTTGCCAAAAAAAGTTATGTAAAATATTTATTATATTTTTTTAAAAAAAATTATTCATGAATCCCATTTTTCAAGCAAAAGTCCGCATGTTGACCAAGCTCCGGGCGGTGTTTTTTTTTTTTGGGTAAATTCTCCTGACAGTCTTTTTAAAAAAAAGAAACGCCATTACGGCTGTTTGGGAACCTTTTAGGGACATAGAGAGTGATTTCTTTTAATTATATTGGTTATGGCCATCGGTGAAAAAGCTCTTTTTTTCCGGTTGTATTTAGGGGTGGCAAAATATGACTCGACCCGCCAACCCGACCCGTGTTCGACCCGCCATAAACAGGTTTGGGTTTGGCCTAAACAGGTTCGGGTCGTAAACAGGTCGACCCGTTTAACCTGTTTATTAATTGGGTCGGATACGGATTTTAGATGTCTGACCCGTTTAAACCATTTAACCCGTTTAACTGTTGGGCAGGTTAAACATGTCTAAACAGGTTAAACGGGTTAAACAGGTTAAACAAGTCTAAACAGGTTAAATTGGTCTAAACAGGTCGAGTTGGGCAGGTTAAACAGGTTGGGTTGGACAGATTAAACAGGTCTAAACAGGTTAAACGGGTCAGGTTGGGCAAACAGGTTAAACAGGTCGGGTCGGGTTGGGTAAACATGTTACCTGTTTATTAAACAGGTTAAACGGGTCGGATCGGGTTACCTGTTTAATAAACAGGTCAGGTTCAGGTTTGCAATTCCTGACCCGTTTAATAAACAGGTCGGGTTCAGATTTATAGTTTTCTGACCCGACCTGTGCCTGACCCGACCCGATTGCCACCCCTAGTTGTATTCTACTGGAAGCCGTGTCTTGGATGGGAAAAAGAGAGTGGAACCTTGTTACGTTACGTAGAAGGGAGGAAGGAAGATGCCATGCTCTTACAAGACCTTGTGTCTTCTCTGACCAACACTTGCAAGGAGCCGACCCTGTGCACGGAATGCCGTCTTGCCGCCTGCTGTAAAAGGGTTGGTATTACTCGTGAAAACTACTGAGATATAAGAGTGTTGGTTCGTTGTTAAGTTTCATATCTTAATGCCCCAAAATATTTTCCTTTTCCTCCCCAAAAAAAACTTTTTTCCCTTTTTCTTGAGAGAAACATTAAGAGGTGGCGACCGCCAGCTAAAAAGCAAGTGATTTATCTTTCAAGAACAGAGTTTTATTATTTCTTCCCAAAAAGCATTCCATCATAGCATTTTTCTTTAGGACTCGTTTGGTTCGTGGAAAAAGGAGGAAAAGCATGATCAACAGAAAAGTAAAGAGATGACTCTTGTTTGATTGGAGTTTTCAAAAAAGAGAGACGAGAAAGTTGTATTTCCATGGAAATATCCCACGTTTCATGAAAAAGTCTTTTCCATAAGAAACATAAAAAAGTTACTTTTTCATGAGCCGAAAATCGAAACATTTTTATTTTTTTCCAAAAAAAGCCCTTCAGCATTAAAAACCTAATTTTTATTAAGGTTATAATAGGAATTACACATAATT
Organism: Phoenix dactylifera; assembly: GCF_009389715.1. Taxonomy (NCBI): domain Eukaryota; kingdom Viridiplantae; phylum Streptophyta; class Magnoliopsida; order Arecales; family Arecaceae; genus Phoenix; species Phoenix dactylifera. The sequence goes on from NC_052399.1 coordinate 4,083,509, forward strand.
TTCTCAAAAAAAAGGATGGTCAACCAAACATAAGTCTTCTGGAATTCTGTCACTTTTTTTATGGTCAACCAATCATGCTAAAAGTACTTTCCCAGACATCTTTTTCTTGTTTTCCAGAAATCATATTCCTACGAGGAAAAATGCTTCCCGCGAACCAAACAAGCCTTTACAGGAAGAGAGGAGGAGAACCATTCCTTATGTCATGCAAGAAAGAAGAAAATAGGAAGGGTCCTACTCAAACTCCTATAAAAATATCATGCAGCGGATTAATAATAAATAAATAAATTTTTACTGACCTCCGGCCATCGTTGATTAAGCATCCATGAGATTAAGCACCAACCACCTTGATTAAGCACCCACATGAGAAGGAAGAGAAAGAGACCTACGGGAGGGAGAGAGAGAGAAGAGATCCGGAGCTTCTAACCGATGCAAGACTTGAGAGCCTTAGGTGATAGCACCACAGGCTTATTTATAATGCTAAGTTAGGGATCCGGATCCTTATCTTTAAGGTTTATCTCTAATTAGTTTCCATCCATCATGAAAACCACCTGATAAGATAAACTCTGAATAACTTCTAATCATATTGGATTAAGTTACCATTTAAACGAGGTTGTGTTTATCTTGATGTGGGTAAACTTGATCAAGTGGGCCACATTAAGTCTCCTAGAATTAGGAGACCTGCTAACATTCTTCCACTTGGCTTGCATAATCAGCGTTGGCCCGAGCCCTAGGCGACCGAGGCAGTCGCCTAAGGCCCCGGGCCAATGGAAGGCCCCCGGGAGGCTGACCAAAAGGAAGCAAAGGCCCCATGTAAAATGGGAACAGGAGCTGGCTACGAGTCTTCCCCAATCCCCCTTGATGGAAGGGAGGTGGAGAGTTTCCTGGCCTGCAGAGGGGCAATTTGGGAAGTTGGGGACAATAGTTTTGTTTTGGGTGGAGAGAAAGGGAGAGAAGGGATTTGGTTGGCTTCATACACGTCTGAAGCCACTCTTATCTTTCATCCCTTCTCTTTTTTGGTTTTGGTCTTGGTTTTCCTTCCCTCACATTACTCCTGAACCAGCTGGGCCATCAGCAAGAAAGGGGGATTGGAGATGGACTTCTTGGAGGGTAGAGAAAGAAAAGGAGGGGGGGGGGGGGGGGGGGTGTTGAATGGCTGTTGTGCCGTGATGGGGGGGGGTGTTGAATGGCTGTTGTGCCGTGATGTTGTAGTGGCTGCTTGGGTACTCACTTAAAGGGGAGATGGTGGGATGGGACTTTTATTAATTAGATAGAGTGAATTTTCCATAATGCCCCTACTTTATGATTCCTTTCTGGACAAATTTTTTTCTTTACCTGCACCATGAAGTGCCATGGGATAACCTTTTCCTACTCTGCTCTTTCTTGACATGGTAAACAGTACTGTCAAGCATTATCTTAGTTAGTTAATCAATTTTATGAGCCCTTTTTTAAGCATAATTACTTTTCCATGCTTCCATTCAAAAATTATATTAAGCTGAATTTTTTTTTATTTGTCTTTGTTACATACATGCATTTTTGTTGAAATAATGTACTTGATGGCTATCTATTTTCATATCTTTTTTTAAATATTTTATACTTATTAAATTTTTTTATTATTAAAAAAAGGGCCTCATTTACTGAATCCGTCTTAGGCCTCTAAATATATTGGGCCGCCCCTGCACGTAACATAAAGATGACAAAACTGTATTATGGCCATAAATTAAATTTATCCAATTTTGTATCCTCTATCAACAAATACCATTATACGAAACATAGCGGTTATATCTTATTATAAAGACATGTTCTTCCATGTATTACAATGTAAAATATTGATTTAGTTAATACATTGCTTTCAGCTTCTTAATGACAATGTGGAATGCAGAAGAATCTAAATTATATTATTAAAATACATTAGTGTCCATATGACTAGTAGAGAGCTGAACGCAAGCAAACTCTCCACCCGTACAAGCAATGCTTGGGGTACAATTTTTTCTCTTTTTTTAATCATATTTGAAATAAAATATAAAAAAATACAGTAGAATAGAAATATATACTAGAATAAATTTAATTATTAATACTACGCTATACTATCATTATACAAAATTATAACATCATATGTATATCTATTGATATAGTAACATAATATATTATAATAAAATTACAAAATCCCGATCCATCCTACAGATAATAAGAAATAGAAAAGTATTATATCTAGAAAATATTTAACTGGAACCTAATCGATACGTTACTGGCTGTGCTTTCACTTTTAAGCAAAACCATGATCATAAAAATATAATTAGAATTAATAAAATATTAATATAATCTAATAATCCATGCAGGATTTGCATATGGTACAGTGCTGACGAAAAATATTTTCCATCTATATCAACATATATCAAGTAAATATAATTATTCGCTGTGCCACTACTTTCCATATTAATTTGGCATTTTTAATAAAAAGTTATTTACTTAATATGGTTTAATAAGCTAATAAATTTTTATTAATAATATTATATTATTATTATATTTTGATAAAGAATCCTTTGTTAATATAGATTTTTCTTTTGATCGCCACTGCTGAACAGTGGAACTTGGAACGCCAGGCCAGCTGGCGAACACAGACACCGGTACGGACAAATGTGGGCCCGTCTGGCGAACAGAGACGCCGGTACGAACAAATGTGGGCCGCACACGGCAAACCCATGATGGACGGTAGTGATTTTATAAGCTTTTACGCAGAGCCCTCGTGTACAACATTTTGTAAATAAATAAAATAAAATTCTCGCGGATCGACGGGACGCTGGGCCGCCGCACCGAGATTTTTTAGTACAAAAGAGTCAAACGGGTTGGTCTGCACCTACACGGCGTTTCGGTGTATGAGCAGCACACGGGATCCCCTCGTATGCCGTATGCGCCCGCATGCAGGGGAGCGAAAGCCGCGGGCAGCGCAGCGAGGGGTTGGGAATCAGCAAGCGGTCCGAGCGAAAGCGCACGAGATTCCAAGAAGCCTGGAGGCGGTGTTTCGTGTACGGAAATTAAGGATGATAGTGTTTTCTGTGATTACAAATGGCTTCTCGGATTTTCTATTTCTTTTCTTGGATTTCAGGCATGATTATTTTCCTAGTGTTAAGTTTTACATCCGGGCGCTCTGGTGCCGAAAATATCGTGTTTAGATGTCTCCTTTTATAACGTTTTTTATTCTTTTGCAAAAATTCTGTATGTCCGTTCAACTGATTCTATTCTTGAATCTGTACAATGGTATTTTCTCTGGTGAAATGGGGTGCAGTTTATGTTTACTGGTTATTTTTTTAAAATTGTCTGTAATTGTTTTTCTTCTCTTTGTTTTTCTTTTTTTTTCTTTTTTAAACAAAAATTCTTGTACTAATTCTGAATATTAAGAGCTTTGAATAAATATATTATTTTATGTTTGATGAGACTTCCACTGCCGTTCTCTGGAGCTGATTGATTTCTGTTTCTGAGATTTTATTTCATGAACTCAGTGTTGATTGCATGAACGTATCCAACGTTTTTTCTGATGGTATCTCTGATGTTCTTTGTCCTACATGGTTCTATTGTCACTGTTCTTGGATGGAGTAGATTCACGGTTGCTTGATTTCAGATCTATAAATAGATTAGTTTATATACCTTAAAATTATCTATAATTGTTTTTCTTCTCTTTGTTTTCTTTCTCTCTTTTTTTTCTTTTTTGAACAAAAAATTTTGTACTAATTCTGAATATTAAGGGCTTTGAATAAATATATTACTTTATATTTGACGAGACTTTCACTGCTGTTCTCCGGAGCTGATTGATTTCTGTTTCTGAGATTTCATTTCATAAACTCAGTGTTGATTGCATGAACGTATCCAATATTTTTTTTATGGTGGTGTCTCTGATGTTCTTTGTCCTACATAGTTCCATTGTCACTATTCTTGGATGGAGCAGATTCACGGTTGCTTAATTTCAGATCCATAAATAGAATAGTTTATATACCGTGTGCGTTGGTTTTGTTGTTTTATTCCTCGATGATGGCTCGTAGATATCTTGATTTACTAGAATAAGCATTACGTGGTTTTTTTAATTTGGTGTTTGATTTAATTTATTCTCCAAATAATAATTTTCTGTTCTACACGTACCTATGTCCTGGTACCAGAAACATTTTTTTATAAATTTGAAAACTGATAGGGGGGAAATGGATCGTCTTGCTCGGGATAGGGGATCACCACATTCCAGCCAAACAAACCTCAGCGCCGAGCAAGCCAGACCTCGGTCATGCTGAGAGCCAGTTTGACCTCGGACCTCGGCCCCTTCTCACAAGCCAAGTCGTTGCCACGACCCGCAGCAACCTTCTAGGATGACATAATGACATCCCGGGTCTAACCTCAGGGCGCCCTGCAGTGCCGCCCAAGAGCCCTAGAGGCCTTGACGACGCACCCCGACCCCTAGCTCGAGACACCAAGTATCCTCGACGACGCGCCCCGACCTCAAGCTTGGCCCCCAAATTTCTACAACGGCACCATCGACCGCAGGCACCCCGATCTGAGTGGGAGCGACCTGCAGAGTCAACTAAGAAGCCGAGGAGGCTCGGCCAACCTTAACAAACATTTGTCGCGACCCCCAAGTCGGTCCGATCTCAGTGCTAACCAAGTTGGTTCCGTCAAGCATATGCTACTGCCTCCAGGAGAGCCCGACCTTACCCCTGACTACATCCACGCGCACACCCAAGCATGCCCATACCGGCCCGCACACGTGGCCGTATATTACAACCTCACCGCACCATACTTTGCTTGCTGGCCACTTCACGACATGTCGACCAGAAGGCCATACCCTGTTGACAAGGGCCATACCCTGCCATCTCTACCAACACATGCCACCCACAGGAACAGCCTACATCGTGTGCCACAAGCAAGCACTGGCTGCGCGCCACCTGGCTAAAGCCATCTCCTCCCATGATGAGAACAGATCATACCTCCACCACCTGGACACTTGATTTGTGGGGACTATAAATGGCCCTATTAAGTAATGCCTAAGGACCTTTTGGCCAACATAAAACTCCATACTAACTTAAGCATCGGAGAGCCCTTATCGGAAACATCAGTGAGTTTTTATTCATGTATACCGGTGCGCGGAAGGTGGCGTCCTTTCTCCATCCCAACCGGCAGCTCCTCTGACTCCTTCGGCGTGGTCACCCCCGGGCCAAATTTGAACCACAACATCTGGCGCTAGAGAAAGGGCCTGAGTTACGATCATGAGGCTAAGGAGCCACAGAGCTTCGAATGCATCGAGGCATCGGGTACCAACTCCTAGCAACTCGCCTCAAAGTCCATCCCTCACGGCACCTACATCGGCAGACCAAATTTCTCGGATCCAGCCAGAGTGGCTTAATCTGATCATTCAATAGATTCAGATACTTACTGCGGCCGTTCAAGATCTCCAACAGGCAATAGTCCAGCCTGCATTCCACTCTCGCAAGCGGAAGTCCTCACGATGGTGCTCGCAATGTCGCTACCCTACCGCGCGGCATATGATTGCCGACGAAAGGGAGTACGATTGGCCAAGGAGTAGATCGCCCTAGCTAGAGAGAAATCTTCCTCAGCCTAAGAGCTCGGCTTGCTCGAGGTCTCTCTCCCAAAGCTTGGAAATACACCCCCCTCACTTCCATCTGAGCCAAGATCCCCATGGAGATTGAGGGTCAGGCTTACCTCCAACCACCATGAAGGATGTGACCGTTAGAGTCGCGAAAGCGCTCGGATGAATACTGCCGCTTCCACAAAGATCACGGCCATGATACAGAGGACTGCAACCAGCTCCGTGATAAAATTGAGGCACTTATCCGTTGAGGTCTATTAGGTCGGTTTGTCTGTGCTCAAGCCGACCGGGGGGAGCCCGAGGAACATAGCCCAGAGCCGCACGAGGGGCAGAACGACAACCGCCCCATCGCGAGCACCATCAAAGCCGTTGCCATGTATCATACATGTTGGCGGCTCTTTAACCTGAGGGGCAGTGGCAAAGGCCTCATCCCTACTAGCCCGGGTCTAGCGGCCCGGGGCTCACAAGCTGACATCCCCGGACGGGACTTTAGCTCCTCCAAATTGGAACTCTGATTCCAAAAATAATCAATGAAAATTGTCTTTTGGGCCTTTTTTTTAAAAAAATATCTCTGAAATACCTCAATGGATTCGACATGATTCGGTTGTTTTCATGGCGTGAGCCCACAACTACGATATAACGGCGCCAAATAATATCGATGACTCGCCCCAACCTAGGCTCGGGGCACCAAATATTATCGATGACGCGCTCCGACCCGAGCTTGGGGTGCCCTGCATTGTGTCGGTCGCGAGCCAAAGAGCTCCCGCGACCGCAGAAGTATTCAATGATATTCAACACCATTTCGACAACATCCAACGCTATTTCGATGACATTCAACAATATACGATGACCGCAGACGCCCCGATCTGAGTGGGAGAACCCTTCAGTTTCAAATAAAAGTCGAAGAGGCTCATCAACCGCAGATGCCCCGATCTGAGTGGAGGCACCCTGCAAAGTCAACTAAGAGCTGAAGAGGCCCATCAACTGCAAATGCTCCGATCTGAGTGGAGGCGCCCTGCAAAGTCAACTAAGAGTCGAAGAGGCCTATCAACCGCAAACGCCCCAGTCTGAGTAGGGGCGCACTACATAGTCAACTAAGAGCCGAAGAGACCCATCAACCGCAGACGCCCCGATCTGAGTGGAGGCGCCCTGCAGTTTCAACTAAGAGCTAAAGAGGCCCATCAACCGCAGATGCCCCGATCTGAGTGGGGGTGACCTGCAAAGACAACTAAGATCTGAGCTCGGGGCGCCAAGTATTCTTCGACGATGTGCCCCGACTCGAGTTCGGGGTGCCCTGCGTTGTGTCGATCGTGAGCCAAAGAGCTCACGTGACTGCAGGTATTAAGATCTGAAGAGGCCCTCTACGACGACGAGCCTAGACCCCGAGCTCGAGGCGCCATGTATTCTTCGACGACGCGCCTCAACCCGAGTTTGGGGTGCCCTATGTTGTATCGATTGTGAGCCAAAGAGCTCCCATGACCGCAAGTATTAAGAGCCGAAGAGGCCCTCTACAACAATGTACCGAGACCCGAGTTCAAGATGCCAAGTATTCTTCGACGACGCGCCCTAACCTGAGTTTGGGGCGCCCTGCATTGTGTCGATCACGAGCCAAAAAGCTTCCGCAACTGCAAGTATTAAGAGCCGAAGAGACCCTCTACGATGACGTGCCCAGACCCGAGCTCGGGGCGCCAAGTATTCTTCGACGACGCGCCCCGACCCGAGTTTGGGGTGCCCTGCGTTATGTCGATCGCGAGCCAAAGAGCTCCCACGACCGCAGGTATTAAGAGCCGAAGAGGTCCTCTATGACGACGCGCCCAGACCCGAGCTCCAGGCACCAAGTATTCTTTGACGACGCACCCCGACCCGAGTTTGGGACGCCCTACGTTATGTCGATCCCAAGCCAAAGAGCTCTCACGACCGCAAGTATTAAGAGCCGAAGAGGCCCTCTACGACGACGCACCCAGACCCAAGCTTGGAACGCCAAGTATTCTTTGACGACGCTCCCCGACTACGTTTGGTGCGCCCTGCATTGTGTCAATCATGAGCCAAAGAGCTCTCATGACCGCAGGTATTAAAAGCTGAAGAGGCCCTCTACGACGATGCGCCCAGACCCGAGCCCGGGACACTAAGTATTCTTCGACGACATGCCCCGACCCAAGTTCGGGGTGCCCTGCGTTGTGTCGATCATGAGCCAAAGAGCTCCCACAATCGCAAGTATTTAAAGCCGAAGAGGTCCCATCAACCGCAGGGAAGGACGTCCCGATCCCAAACACGTGCGCCCTGGTACGACAACCGCAAGCTCGTTCGACCGCCAAAGGTTGCATCTCCAAGCTGGAGTCTACACTGGTCAGTCAAAGGCACGAGGTCGAGGTCTCGAGGCTGAAAGCTAAGCGACTCGGGAGGCTTGCTGAGGAGCAGGTCCAAGCGGTCATCCAAAACTTCCGCTAGTCCGGAGAACATATGGACGAGCTGGCAATGGGGGCGATTGATGCCATGATCTAGAGTTTCGAAAACTGCCGTGATCAGGCTCCGAGGCTTTGCCCCAGAGTTGACCTTAGCGACCTTCGCCCATGTCTGACTAGGGCCACCGAGGTGGTGGTTGTGGCCGAAGTAAACGAGCTTGCGGAGGTACGCGAGCTTGCTGTCGAAGTGGTAGACCTCACTGAAGTCGCCGCCGAGCCCAGGATAGAGGCCGCTCTCGAGGTCGAGACGGAGGCCGTTCCCAAGGTCGAGATGGAAGTCATTCCAGAGGTCGAGCCCGAGGTGGCTCAAGCCAACTGATCTCTCTTCAACTTATTTTCTCTTTTCTTTTATTTGTAAGGTCGGCCACTCGGGTCTCTTTATAGTTTACTTTTTGTCTTCATGCGGACTTCAAGGTCGGCTCTTTTTGTACTCGGCCTTTGGCCTTTAAACATCAATAAAATACACCTCTTCTGTAATTCATATTGTCGAAGTCTCACTAAGAATTTGAGCTTATCTTGCCTTGTCTTGTGATGGATCTTTGTGTTCGACTAACAAAATCCGAACTGTTTAGGTGCTGATTTAGCCTTTATATTGCCAAATAACCTTGGCCAAGTTACTGTGCTCGGCCTTTACTCCCAACTTAGACAACCTTATTACGTTAGTGAAGAGCTCACTGCTTCCGAGCTCATTGCTGGCGCTCTCGAAGCGCCTAAGTCGAGCGGCTGACCTGCTTCAGACCTTTGCACGAAGGCTGAGCTCAGGGCCACACTTTAGCTTTCGAACTGTAGCTCGCTTGGGCGTGTTTTAGATAGAAGGTCGTTGCAAGCTTCCTTGCTTTTTGGCTTCATAGATTTCTGTGAGCTTTAACTTAGGCACTCAATCCAAGGTTGGCTCACATTCAAATATTTTTTTCTAAGGTCGAGAGAGTCTTATTGACTCGTGGTCGTCGCAGCAGAGCGCTCGAGTTTGGGCTCGGGGCGCCCTTCCCTGCGATCGGTGGGGCCTCTTCGGCTCTTAATACCTGCGGTCGTGGGAGCTCTTTTTGGCTCGCAAACGACACAACACGGGCACCCTAAACTCAGGTCGGAGTGCGTCATCGGAGAATACTTGGTGCCTCGAGCTCGAGTCAAGGCGCATCATCGAGGATGGGCCTCTTCGGCTCTTAATTTCTGCGGACGCAGGAGCTCTTTGGCTCTCGATTGACACAACGCAGGGTGCCCCGAACTTAGGTCGGAGTGCATCGTCGAAGAATACTTGGCGCCTTGAGCTCGGGTCGGGGGGCGTCGTCGAGGATGGGCCTCTTCGGCTCTTAATTTCTACGGTCGCGGAAGCTCTTTGGCTCGCAATCGACACAACGCAGGGTGCCCTGAACTCATGTTGAGGCGCATCGTCGAAGAATACTTGGCGCCTCGAGCTCGGGTCAGGGCGCGCCGTCGGAGATGGGCCTCTTCGGCTCTTAGTTGATTTTGCAGGACACTCCCACTCAGATCGGGGCACCTGTGTTGGTGGACCTCTTCGGCTCTTAGTTGATTTTGTAGGACACCCCCACTCAGATCAAGACGCCTGTGTTGATGGGCCTCTTCAGCTCTTAATTAATTTTGCAGGACCCCACCACTCAGATCAGGGTGCCTATGTTGATAGGCTTCTTCGGCTCTTAATTGAGGTCGTCGTATGTCATTGAAATGGCATCGGATGTCGTTGAATGTCGTCGAATACTCCTGCGATCGTGGGGGCTCTTTGGCTCACGATCGACACAACGTAGGGCACCTCGAATCCAGTCGGGGCGTGTCGTCGATAATATTTGGCATTGTTATGCAGTAGTTGCGGGCTCGTGTCGTGGAAACAACCAGATCCTGTTGAATTTATTAGGGCATTTTAGAGACATTTAAAAAGGTTCTAAAAGATAATTTTCATGGATAATGTATTTTTGAGATCAGAGTTCCAACCTGTAGGAGCTAAAGTCCCGTCCAGGGATGACAACTGGTGAACCCCGGGCCGCTAGACCTGGGCTGGTGGGGATGAGGCCGTCGCCACTACCCTCCAAGGTCAAGGAGCCGCCAACATGTAGGATACATGGCTACGGTGTTGATGGTACCCGCAATGGGGGTTGTCGTTCTGCCCCTCACGCAGCTCTGGGCTCCGTACCTACACAAAGCCATACCAGTATTTCCAGTAAGGGCCTTCCGATGCTTAAATTAGCGTGGAGTTTTATGTTGGCCAAAAAGTCCTTAAGCGTTACCTGATGAGGCTATTTATAGTGCCCACAGAGGTGCCCAAGTGGCAGAGATGTGGCCCGTCCTCATCATGGGAGAAGATGGCTTTGGCCTGGTGGCATGCTACCAGGGCTCGCTTGAAGCACGCGGTGTAGGCCGTTCCTTTAAATGGCATGGCATTGACAGAGGTAGCAGGGTATGGCCCTTGCCAGCAGGGTATGGCTGGGGCAGCAAGGTGAAGCATGATGCGGTAAGGTTGCGATGTACGGCCGCGTATGCAGGCGTAGGCACGCACGTGGGTACGCATGTGGATGCGGTCGTGGGCGAGGTCAGGCTCGCTCAGAAGCCGCAGCATATACTTGGCGAAATCAACTCGGTGAGTACTGAGGTCGGACCGACTTGGGGGCTACGACATGCATTTGGTGGGGTCGGCTAGGCGGACTCTAAGGTCGACCTAGCCTCCTTGGTTTGGAGGTCAGCTCGATAAGGCACCTCGAGCTCGGGCCGGAGCATCATTGTAGATACCTGCGGTCGACGGAGCTTCTTCGACTCTTGGTCGATCCTGCAGGGCGCCCCAAGTCTGACTCGAGGGGCGTCATTGTGGATACTTGCAGTCGACGGAGCTTCTTCGGCTCTTGATCGATCCTGCAGAGCGCCCCCACTCAGATTGGGGCGTCTACGGTTGATAGTGCCATCGTAGAAATCTGGGGCCCGAACTTGAGGTTGGGGCGCGTCGTCAGAGATACTTGGCACCCCGTGCTCGAGGTCGGGGTGTGTCATCAAGGCCTCTTGGGCTCTTGGGTGGCACTGCATGGCACCCTGAGGTTAGGCCCAGGATGTCATTATGTCATCAGAAAAGGTTGCTGCGGGTCGTGACAGTGACTTGGCTTGTGAGAAGGGGCCGAGGTCTAGCCTGCTCAGCACTGAAGTCTGTTTGGCTGGAATGGGGTGATCCCCTATCCCGAGCAGGACGATCCATTTTCCCCCCTATCATTTAGTTATTTCATAAGTATCAATCTTCATTTTTTTTCTCCAATATTATTTTACACTGCTTGCTCTGACCTCCTTTTTTCGTGACAGAACAGTTTTAACTAAGAGAACCCCTCGGTCACCCCGGCATTTTTGCAGCCATTTTATCATTAGGCGAAGGGATTTTTTATTTACTGGCTGTTTTAAACTTATAGCTGTCTGCCATCTTCATAGTACTCTTTTCAACTGCAGCGGCTAAAATCAGTTAGCAAAAATCGTATTAGACTATTAGGGTTACATCAACCTTCGTGCCGCTGTTCTTTCTTAATTTACATAGATATTTTAGGATTTATAGTCTTACCTTTGTTTAAGAAAAACACTAAGATGTTACTGTCTCTTGAGCATATATATGTTTAGTTTCTTTGTGTATTATAGGGCTATTTCAAATGATTGAAGCTCTGATTTGTGAAAATATTATAATTTTTTTGTTGTAATTTTTAATTTATGTGGCATCATTATTTTATTTAGAGTACTAGACTTGAGCATTTTTTGTCAGGTATACTGTGTAACATTTCTGCATATGCTTGTGTACCTTGTTTTCTTAAAACATTATAAATGCAACCATGATCAAGAAGCTTGAAATGAAAATCACAAGTTTTTGTGACAGTGAAAAGCTTCCTGTTTTAAGGATTTGCCTTTTGAGGCTTCTTTCGAATTTTCATATGACCCCATCATTGCCATACCTCATGTTTGTATGACTTTTATATCAGGAATGGATCACATTAGAGCTCCCTTCAGGGGGATCGCCAAGGATGTCAAAGGAAGAGCACAGTGCTATAAGCAAGACTGGATGAGTGGATTTACTTCAGGCATCAAGTACGGTCATGACTTCTTCTCTGCATGAAATAGGTAGATAATATTAATTGGTTGTGATCCTGATATTTCTCATTTGTCAGGATATTGGCGCCAACAATGTTTATCTTTTTCGCATCTGCGCTTCCAGTCATTGCATTCGGAGAGCAACTAAGTAGTGACACTGGTTGGTGCTCTTCTAACTGTTGATAAATTAATGATCCTGTCCAAAGTATATCTGTGACTAAGCTGTCAGCTTTAATCTTCCATCTTTCAGTTGCTTTAGAATGATGTCAAGGGTTCTGAGAATTAACCTATTAACCTGTTATAGATGGCAAACTAAGCACAGTGGAAACCTTGGCTTCAACTGCTATCTGTGGCATCATACATTCAATACTTGGTGGGCAGCCCCTGTTGATTGTAGGTGTTGCAGAACCCACTGTGATAATGTACACATACTTATACAAATTTGCCAAAGGACAGGAAGATCTAGGCGAGCATCTATATTTGGCTTGGGCGGCATGGTACTGCATTCCAGACAGGAGCTTGTTCTGTTTGTTTCTTTTTGCCTTTTTTCTTAGACTATTTGATCTAATTTCCTTTCCTTTACTTTGCACAGGGTTTGCGTCTGGACTGCTTGCATGCTATTTCTTCTAGCAATTTTTAATGCTTCTGATGTTATTACTAGATTTACAAGGGTTGCAGGAGAACTTTTTGGGATGTTGATCACGGTTCTCTTCATTCAAGAAGCTATTAAGGTGCATTCTGTATGCAATTTGATTTGTTATCCACATCCCCCAATGAAGACATTAATATTACATATTGAACTTGTTTGAACTTCAAACTGCAGGGAATGGTAAAGGAATTTAATATACCTGAAGGTGAAGATGGAGCTCTACCACGTTACCAGTTTCAGTGGCTTTATATAAATGGTCTGCTGGGGATTATATTTGCCATTGGCCTGCTGTATACTGCATTAAAGAGCCGAAGGGCAAGGGGATGGAGATATGGCATGGGTTTGTATAATATCTAGATTTCTTGATTTCCACTTGAGGTTTTCTCTATGTGAATACCGGGGATTTCATGCAGGGTGGTTTAGAAGTTTCATTGCTGACTACGGGGTTCCCTTGATGGTCCTGGTCTGGACAGCATTGTCATTTGCAGTCCCAAGCAAAGTCCCTTCTGGAGTTCCAAGAAGGCTTTTTAGTCCTCTTCCTTGGGAATCCAATTCCTTGCACCACTGGACTGTTGCTAAGGTAACAAAATTCTAGCTATGCTATCTTGTCTGTCAATTAAATTAGCAATTCCGGTTGTTGAAATGGTTTTACTTTTACAGTTTAGGTTATTTGATAATATGAATTTTGCTGTTTTTAGAGTTTGAGTTGTATTTCACGGACAAACTTATGATACTGTCTGAATGTAGGGATCAATAAAGGGCTCGACCATCAGAATGAAACTATACCTAGAAACCAATATCAGGTCTATTAAATTGTTGGTACGGGGTAATGGCGACATACTAAGCAAATTGTTATTTGTCTAGCCATTTGTGAGAATTCAAGTTCTAGTTAAATTAGAGATTTCTGTTGATGCACCTAGATGAGAAATTAATTTATGAGATAGCTTTGTAAGAACTTATAATACATCACAAGCTCGCGTCCATGCATACATATGTACGTAGAAATTACTTATATAAAGGATAATTAATCTCTATGGAATGTTGCTGTATAGTTGGCCCCAGAGGCAGCTAGATAGATGTTGGAGCAAGTATTATTGTACTTCGTGATTCTTGTGACAGAAAGTAATGCATGGGTAGAGGTTTTCAAATACCGAAGCTTGATATCCCAAAGGACTGTTACTTATCATGATAGTCTGTGTACTGTGGGAGTTTGAGGTTTGAACCACTTTTTTACCTGTAATAAGGATTTTGAAGATTCGCGTAGTGCACTTCCAATGAAAAGTCATCTTGCTCTCTCTCTCTCTCTCTCACACACACACACACACACATGCCAAACTCCCCAAATGATGTGCAAGAACAAGATCCTCCAAAATTCCCAATCTCCTGTTTTTTAACATTTGGAACTTGTGCTGACTAATTTTACAAACTTCGACTTACTAAGTTTTTTGCTGGTTGTGATGCAGGATATGCTATCGGTTCCTGCAGTCTACATAGTTGCTGCCATAATACCTGCTCTCATGATTGCAGGCCTCTACTTTTTTGACCACAGTGTTGCTTCACAGATGGCACAGCAGAAGGAGTTTAATCTTAAAAATCCCTCTGCCTACCATTATGACATTTTAGTCCTTGGATTCATGGTATATGACCATTTAGCTTGGTTTCTTTATCCATATGAATAGACATGTGATGGTTTTTGTATTCTAAATTCACAATTTCAGGTTCTGATTTGTGGGTTGCTTGGAATTCCCCCTTCAAATGGTGTTCTTCCACAGTCACCTATGCATACCAAGAGTCTTGCCGTTCTCAAGAGGCAGGTTAGTGAAAAGTGTTCTGGAGCTCTGGCTCCTGCAGTTTTAGTCCGTACTCCATCTGAGTTTTTACACTTCATCTTTTCAGTTAATTCGCAAGAAGATGGTTCAGAGTGCAAAAGAGAGCATTAAACGGAGAGCTAGCAACTTGGAGATATATGGCAGAATGCAAGATGTTTTCATAGAAATGGACGAAGGACATACTGTAAGTTCTCATACATGTGCAAGCTTTTCTTTGTACCTGGTGGAAACAATAGTTTTATGCCTTTAACCAAAACATTCGGAAGCCATAAGTATGCTTCTGATTCGCGGACAGTCTTTTAAATGTATGACTGCTGTTAGGCCTATTCTTCTGTTGTCTGAACATATTTCTTTTCGAGAGGTGTCACTTGGCCAGTATAACTCACACTATTACACATTTCCACATCTTCCTTTTGTTACATTGTTTCAGATTATAGAAACTTATATATGATTACTGGTAAACTTAGTGTCATACAGAAACTTATATATGATTACTGTGTAACTTTGTGTCATACAGAAACTTATATATGATTACTGGGGAACTTATATATTTTGGGTGTAACTTAACAGAGCACTGTGCATGCGTTTCTCTATAATATTTTCCTTAATGGCTTGTCTCATTTGTCATCTTTTCCACTGGAGAGTCTGGTTTTATTTTTCTCTTTCATGGATCCCGAGTCTTGCTTTAGTTGATGGGCCCAATAGCAAGCATTCAAGCACTAATGGAGAAGTAGAAACCTTTTCTCAATTTGGGCATTGTGGCCACCAAGTGTGTGTGAAGTTATTCTGAGGAAACCAGAACTGAGTTTTGTGCTTGACCATGAATCATTGTATTGCATCACTAGCTATTTGCTGAGCTGATTTATTAAGACCATGCTTCCTGCAGACAATCTCAGTAGCTAGAGAGCTGAAGGATTTGAAGGATGCAGTTATGAGAAATGAACCTGGTGAAGGAGAGTTGAAAGGCAGATTTGATCCAAAAAAGCACATAGATGCCCACTTGCCGGTCCGGGGCAACGAGCAAAGGTTGAGCAATCTGTTGCAGTCCATTTTGGTGGGTGCTTGTCTTGGAGCTATGCCCATCATCAAGAAGATACCTACATCAGTTCTCTGGGGGTATTTTGCTTTCATGGCCATTGACAGCCTTCCTGGAAACCAGTTCTGGGAAAGAATACTACTTCTGTTCATTACTCCCGGCCGGCGTTACAAGTAAGTTTATTTAGCAGTTCTTTTGAGCAGGAAATAAATCTGTTCTTTCCGATGCATGGATGTGTAAAGATCGAGTAGTTTATTATCTTAATCTAGCTTCTTTTTTCCTTGATAATTTACTCGGAACCCTAGGTGCAAAAATCTATTTAATTAGGACAATGATCAATAATGGGGTCTACATTGCAGTTAGACAACGATGACTTGTAATTGCGGATGGAATCAATTGCTAATCCTGGGCGACATGAGTTTGGATGATTAAAATTACTGGAAGTGCGAGTAAAAAACTTGAAAACTTAAGACATACCCAAAGTGCGGAGGCTAGCATAGATTCTGCCCAATATCACGTATTACATGTGTTGTTTGGTTATTGTAAATACATAGCCTAGAGGTTCTGTGTTCAAATCTTGGATGGTGCATCCCAAATATCAGGACCTAAGAAGTTTTCATACAGCAGGCAGGTCTTCCTTTCTTTCTCTCAAAGGATGTGAATGGTAAATATGCAAGAGAATTCTGGAAACAAGAAGTAATTGTACTCCCTAGTTCTGAACAATACTTTTCTCGCTCTCGTAATATATCGTGGAGTTCAGTATCGCTCATATAGTGACCTCTCAAACGATATTTAAAGCCATTAAGGTCTTTATTTAATTTCCTTCTCGTTCCAACTGTGTAGCTTCGGCTGATTGACTGCAATTATGATACTAACTGCGTTTCTTGGTTATCCCATAATGTTTTGGCAGGGTTCTGGAAGGTGTCCATGCATCCTTTGTGGAGTCGGTGCCCTTTAGACAAATAGCTATCTTCACGCTGCTCCAACTTGCGTATCTTCTACTGTGTTTTGGCGTGACGTGGATACCTATAGCAGGAATTCTATTCCCATTGCCATTCTTCCTCCTGATTATCATCAGACAGCATGTCCTCCCCAAATTCTTTCACCCACTTCATCTCTGGGAATTGGACGCAGCCGAATACGAGGAAATTTCTGGAGTCCCTCATCGTCGTCTCAGCCTCTCATTTACGGTGGGTATTGAACTATTCTAAGAATGTGAGATCTCTTTAGAGCAACAGGGATATAAGGTTTACGCGTGCACTTCCTATATGACAATTTACCTTATCTATAGGAATGTGAGACATCCCAACCGGGCAGTGATGATGGCAATGATGAAGTGTGCGATGCTGAAATATTGGATGAGCTCACCACCAGTAGAGGGGAATTTAAACTAAGATGCAGCTTCAGAGAAGACAGAAACATTCAGGTAATATTACTTTATCCAAAAGAATTTAAAAATAAAAGCTCTGGTCTGTCCAAAAAGCCCAAAGTGGTGTTATTAGTATTTCTCGTCATGAAATTCTTTCAAAATACATAGGTTTTCCGCCTGCCAACTGCCTTTTACTAGGTTCCATGGTAGGCCTCTTTCTTATCTTCTAAATTTACACTACGTAGGATGGAATAGATTTTAAAGCCTTGATGTCTAGGTAAGAAGAGACATGATAAACCATTCTGGACAAGGATGGAGCATATCTTCGTCCCTAAGGCCAAACCCAAGTTTATTTTCTATCTAAATCCTGCTCCGTTCAGGATTTGTGGAACAGGGGCATTTCTACAGGCCTGTTTTCCAAAAAAAAAAAAAAAAGAGTTTATTTTCAAACTCGTAAATCTTCTTTATCAAATTCGATGGATGCACCGTCTGAAGCTTCTCATTTGCCTTGTTATTGCTGTAGCGAATCTTTGCCTTGTATTTGATTTTGTTGGCTGACGTGCATTCTCATTGTTGCGTGCAGGTTCATCGTGAGTCGAACCTGCAGAGTAAGGAGGGCAAAATGCTTCTCTTTTCACATGAATCCGCATGAATTCTTGAGACTCCTACTGGCATCTTTTGGGGAAATATGTATATATATATATATATATAAATAATGAGATAGGATGGTGTTGAGGCATCTTGCCACAACAAACAATTTAGACTCCGTTTAGGAGAGTTGTTGGCAGTAGTGTTGTTGAAAGTAGAGCTTTTATAAAAAGCTGTTTGCTGTTTGGTAACTACATTTATAGAGTATTGTGGCACTTTAACATGTATTTGGTAAACAAACCGTGAAAGTACTTTTGTATAATAAAATTACCATAAATGACATTGTCTAGTATTATACAACAGAGCATAATAAAACATAACATATATTAATATATAAATATATGATATAGCATAATATTGCTGTAATGTAAAATAATATTATTATAATATAGTAATATGACACTGTATAGCATAGCATAATAGTAATATAATTATTAGAGTAAATTAATTTTCTATAATATAACAGAATATTAAATTATTTAACATAACATATTAATATATTATGACATAATGTAATATATATTATATTTATAGTATAATACAATAATAAAGGTATAAAATAATACAATTATTAGTATAAATTAATTTCTCCTAATATAACATAATATTAAATTATTTAAAATAACATATTAATGTATTATGATATAATGTAATATAATATAATATTTATAGTATAATACAATAATAAAGGTATAAAATATTATAATTATTAGTATTAATAAATTTTTCATAATATAACATAATATTAAATTATTTAACATAACATATTAATGTATTATGATATAATATAATATAATATAATATATATAGTATAATACAATAATAAAAGTATAAATTATTATAATTATTAGTATAAATTAATTTTTCATAATATAACACAATATTAAATTATTTAACATAGCATATTAATGTATTATGATATAATGTAATATAATATTATATTTATAGTATAATACAATAATAAACATATAAAATATTATAATTATTAGTATAAATTAATTTTCCATAATATAACATAATATTAAATTATTTAACATAACATATTAATGTATTATCAGATAATGTAATATAATATTATATATATAGTATAATACAATAATAAAGGTATAAAATATTATAATTATTAGTATAAATTAATTTTTCATAATATAACATAATATTAAATTATTTAACATAACATATTAATATATTATGATATAATGTAATATAATATTATATTTATAGTATAATACAATAATAAAGGTATAAAATATTATAATTATCAGTGTAAATTAATTTTTCATCCTCCGGATGATCATTTATCTCTATAACAAATTTTTTAGCTAGGTAATAAAATTGATTAAATGATTACTAAATATTTAGATAAGAATCACATAGATGAGAAACTATTTAGCATGTTCTATATACACAATTTAATAAGGATTGGAATACACTTCATATAGTATGGCACACAGTTAAGTCTTCGTGGCATACACTTTAGTCTTTCTGGTACACAGTTAAGTCTTTCTGGCATATAGTTAAGTAAGCTTCGTATACATAGTTAATCTAACCTGGTACACACATAATATATCTTGGCAAATAGTTAATCAAGGCTTGCACATAGTTAATATCCATTCTCTCTAACTTTATCTTGTTCATATTTTTTTTACATTGTTGATGTAGTAGCAACAGAAATACAAGCAACATTCATGTTTGGTCAAATACAAAACAAAACAACATTTGGCTTTGCTCTGCACTCAGAAGTCAACGAGCTATAAGTTGAGAAGCAATATAATCACGCAGAATATCCATCTCATGGTTACCCAATATTTGGCTTTGCTCTGCACTCAGTTCTTTCCGTGGTTCATTAATCTCTAAACAATAAGAAGGGAGTAGATCCTCATTATCATCATAAGGTTGAAACTCCAAATCTTTGATTGCATGATTTCTAATAAAATTATGAATAGCCATAAAAGCCACCACAATTTGGACTTGTTTATGATAAGAAAAGTTGGGCATGGTACTCAGCATTCTCCATCTACTTTTCCAGCATCCGAATGTCCTTTCAATAGTGCATCTTAGGAAAGAATGTGCATGATTAAACTTGTGGCACATATACCTACAATTTTTTTTCCCACCATGCATCTGGTGCATCTATTGTATTTCTAACAGGATCCCATCCAAGCCCTGTTTCCTTTCCCACCAATTTCATCCAAATGCTCCAATTTGCTTTCAGGTTATCCCACTTATTTTTTAAAATTTTTATAGTCATATTGATTTCCAGTCATCTCATTGAATTTTTTTTAATTATATTGGCCCACCCTATCCCATTGAAATGTGTTCCTATGCGATTACCAGCTTCAACTTCACCAATACATATATTGATAAACTCCTTCATCAATTTGACATTCCAAATGGCCTTCCTCTTCTTCTCATCTTGGGTTGATGGACCAGCAAGGGTATGTTGGCTCTTCTTAGACATTTGTTCTTTTTACAATGCAACAACAAAAACATAAAATATTTTATCAATCATAAGTCATAATTTCATCCATATTCATAAAGCACCTTGTAAAGCATATCTAAATATGCACAATTTACATACATATAGATTACATACATATATAACTTGCTTTGTCATTTTCGTTTTAACTCTTTTTTAACATATGGACCCCTAGAATCCTATGTATTCATATATTAGTCCTATTGCTTGATGGGATTTGCTAGTTTGTATTCAGTCAACAATTAATAGCAAGTGAAGTAATCAGTACAATATGTTAGCAATATTGTTTAATTCACAAAACACATGTTACGTGTCAATAGCTGTATGACTACGGTCAATAACTAAGCTCCAACTTTTTCTTAATCAAGTATGATAATAAACAAAATCTAGCAATGCAATCCATGCATAAACAGAAACAAATAATTTCTTGATTCAATATGTATATTGATTGTTTCCTAATAACTGAATACCTTTATCAGTAAATATTATAAAGCCGATAAAGTAGGGCATGGCCATATCCTCTCTCTCTATCTCTTTGTTACAAAAATAGAGAGAACTCTCTCTCTCTCTCTGTGTTACAGAATGTAATAGAGTGTAACAGAGAGAGAGAATATTGGTGAAAACAAAGACCAGCATTTTGCCCCATCAAACATGATAGCCAAAAAATACTAAAACACAACCAATTTGGTATCATGGATATATTATTACAGGAGCATGATAAGATGGGTAAAGACACCTATGATAGACCAAAGTCAGATGGATGACTAGATGATTCTAGAGTGGTATGCAATACAAATATGCATAGGCAACATCAACATTGTACATTTCAAAATACTCGGCCAAAAGAAAGTACAAGCATGTAGAAGTATGTATAGAATGCTAAGTTGATGGTGGTAAAACTAGGAATGACAAGGTGCTGCAATAGTAGGAGTCTGTAAGTCACTATAGATGATTAAATATAATGAAGAATCAAATAAAGAGGTATGGGTATGTGTAGCTAAAATTTGGGGAAGTCCCAACAAATAGAAGAGCTCAGATTACACAAAGGGTTGGGAAGACGAAGAAAAAGATTAAAACATGGAAGCTAGTTGTAAAGAATATCCAAAAAAGCTTGTAATTATAATGGATGTGATCCTGAATATAAATTATTTGCAAATATGGATCTGTAATGCAAATCTCAATTACACCCAAATAATTAAGTTTATTATTATATTCGATATGTATAGCACAAGCAGAGCATGAAGCAATATAAGTTCCATAAAATACAATTACAGAAAAAATACATGGGCATTTAATTAGAGTAAATAAAAATATTAACTACAAAATAAGATGATGCAAATAAAGACTACTGGCGCTGGAATCACTAGCAGTGAATTTTGTTGAAGAATGATAATGTAAGTAGTAATTTGGATCTTTAAGTCAAAAGCATAAGCATAAAATATTTTGGCTAATTAAGGATAAAAGAAGTATTTTTACTTCTTAAAGCTTCAAAGTGCAACGAAGATTGTAAATTTCTGAGCCAGTAGGTGACAGTACCTGGCAGAGGATGATCCAATCTTAAGTTAGAAGGCACCAATAATATTACCAAACTTCAAAGCATCGCTCACCATCAAAATTCTAAATACAAAACTATTGACAGCTGGCGCGGCAGGAGAGATTCGGAAAGAACCACAGAGAGAACTCTCTCTCTCTCTGTAACAGAGAGAGATCTCGCGGTCCGCCGTGGACCGCGAGATCATTAAGGGTACAGTGAGACTTCACGGTCTACGGCAGAGAGAGATCCTCTCTCTGTAATAGAGAGAGATCTCACGGTCACCCGTGGACCGCGAGATCAGTAAGGGGAGGCACCGTGGACTGCGGTGCTGCGGTCTACAGTGTTGCGGCTTGAGCCTGGACCATGATGCCATGGTCCATGTGCTCTTCCTCACGATCCACACTCGAGGAGGAACTCAGGTCCATGCTCGAAGAGGACCTTAGCGTGGACCGCGAGAACGATGAAAAAAAAAACAAAAGATGGATTTTGGAAGGTATGGAGAAGAAATTAAAAAAATTATCTTCTAAAACGTGGTTCAAAAGATTCATACAAAAATAGAAAATAAAAATATATTTTCTTGCGGAAAGGAGTCTGATGGCTGGGGTTCTTAGCTCCAGCAGATTTTTAGGTTTATAAAGGGACAAATTATATAATTATTATATTTTTATTATGAGTATTTTTGTCAAAAAATAGCTTTTCGATAAAGCTGAAAACAGCATTTTCGGAAAGCTCCAAAATTGAGCTTCTCCCAAAAAAATTTAGTTTTAGTTTTCTGAGAAAGCTAAAATAGCTTTCCGGAATTTTTACCAAACACTCTTTTTTATCCAAAAGTACCTTTGGAGGGCCAGAAAGTGCTTTTTGGCCCTCCAAAAGCTCCCCCAAATGAGGCCTTAGTAATCGATAAGAAAGTAGAGGACAGAGTAGTGCAACATATTCCCAGCCAAATCATGTATTTAGGTCCCCAAAGAAAAGAAAGAATATTGATGCAAAAAATAGAATATACCAAAATATGTTGCTTGTAGCTTTTGTTTCATACCGCTATCCAAGGAAAAGAGATGAATCAGATTTCTGTTTTAGGTTTAATGAATAAATAGCAGTTTGCAATATTGCCTCGAGTTTATTAATTTGAGCTTTGAAGTCTGCCTTCTAGCAGCATCTTGTCGCCTATAACTATAAAATTTCCAAGGAAAACGGATGTTGTATACATCATTTTTGGGATTTAGCTGATGCCATTCCTAGCTCAGATGTCGGTGCTTTAATTTTCAGAAGCACCATTAATGGCTAATACCGGATAGGGCCAAATGAAACATGGCCCCCACCGCTCCAGCGTTCGAACTACGAAGATCTCTGTTTCAGAATCACAAATTTAAACCCCCGTATGGATCAGAAAGGAGAAGGCGAAAAGAATGATCAAGGAAAACAACACAACTTCTGAGTCATGATCATATCTAAGAAAAGAAAGTTCGTGAATTTTCTCTGGGGAACAAAAAATTAAAAAAAAAGAAGGAGAAAACGAGAATTCTTAACTTTTCTACAGAAGTTCGCATTAGCTAGCAATTTGCAGTGTGGTTAACAAAATAAAGGGAAGTCAAAGGTTTGCTGAATTAAAGACACCATTTAATGAATATAATCGACAACTTTTCGCAAGCCTACAAATGCTGAGAGTTAAGGATAATATTTGATAAGTAGAAAAACAAGTAAAGATGAACTTAAGATGCACGTTTTTGTTTTGGATACGAGGCAGACTTTTTGTGGGCTATTCATGATGCAACATCAAAACTAGTCTACCTTTTGAGTGTACGATCCATAGAGACAGATGTGATGTTCATAATTTTTTTAATGTATGCATGCATATGCATGCTCTATTAAAGGCAATGCCTAAATAATACAATGTTTTTGTGCTGAGTCTATCTTGGTTTGTATAAGTATTGGACACCTCCTAGCACAATATATGTCAAAATATTGATTAAGATAAACTAATAAAATCTAATACAATCTATCATATCGATTGATTTGATACGGACAAATAATTTTAATCAACTTTTACTTTCTCAGACATGATTTTTTTTTATTTATAAATTATAAAATCAATGCCTATATAGCTTTAATCCAATATTTTCTTATCAAACAAGATACAATTATCTTGATTCGAAAATATTGACCGAGATAAACCAAGATCTTAATTCATCTCAGTCTCGGCTAGAAGATAATTGATATATTGAGATTTAAAAATCCTAAAAATATACTATACAAGATGCTAGAGAACAAAAATAAGTTGATTTTGCTCTATAATAATAAATTGTATCTGCAATAAGAGATACACTACTCTGCTCTTAGAAAAAGACAATAACTATTTTTCTCAAAGTTCCTAATCAATATGAAGTACTGGAATTGATAGTCTACATCATTGGTCATAATTTATACAACTAAAAGCTTCTATAAATAGAAAATTATATGTTTTGGTAGTCTAATCTATGCACCAAGTAGACAAAAAGCTGGACAGTTTTCTTTACGCTAGTGCACTAACATAAAATTCAATACCTATGTCATGGCAAAACATGTTTTTATATCATTCTAGGCATTTATTTTTGTATCCGTGAGATGCAAAGATTAGAATTTTTGGTTCCAAGTATTTTTAAGGATATAAATCATAACCAAATGTATCTTTGATTTTCAACATCCATATGGTAATACCTCTCCTCTCGAAAGGTGTGTAATCCACCATATAAAATAATTATTTTAGTCTGCCAAGACTTGGAACATTTTCCTGACTTTCCCCAATCCCTTAACACAAACCATAAATTTAACTAAGATAACAAAATTTACCAAGATAAAATTCTAAATGCTCATATTTCTAAATCTTTCTCATTGCAACACAGCAAAACCATTTCTTTTCCGAAGCGAGCCGGGCATCGCCATCCGTCTACCGTCAAATGGGCTGCGGCGCGAGGGCGAGCGTGAATTCTTTTTTTTTTGATAGCGTGAATTCCTTAAACGTGCGCGTGGAAATAGAACTTCTCAGCACCAATATTTCTTGGAAGGCTCCGGCTGGATTCACATCTCAATGTCGTATTTATACCGCCGGGGAACAGGAGCTAACATCCACATTAAACCATCTGATTTTATTACCCTATCACATCGCCTTGATGAATCCCGATCCAGTGCAACTCAAATTTATTTTAGATCGATAACTACGACCCAAAACCAATTTATAATTGCTTGGCAGAACCGGTCAAATAAATTTTGCAGCAGAATCTTTATATCAAAATTTTTGTCACGCGATCACGATGGATAACTATTTTTTATATATATTTACTGTTCATATTATTTCATGAGCACAACTAGCTATATTATTATTAAAAAAAACCGCATAAATCAGAAAAAATATCGGTCAATAAAGATCCCCACAGAACGTTATTGGTCTCAGGGGCGGCTGGAAAATAGAGCTGCAACCAAAACCGGATGCTGTCGCCCGTGGAATAAGAACCTTGAGATTTACATGTACACGGCATGATTTTTAGGCCTCTTCGGCTGCAATCCCTGTTCCCAAAAACCATCGCAGCCGTCCATTTATTCCTCCAGCGCATCTTGGCCGCGAGAGAAACATAGAGACGGACGGGAGGGGGGCGGCTGCATAATCCCAGCCGTTTCCAGAAGGGGCGGTTTTTATGAGCACGTGTAGGAGGATGAGGAGCACGTGGACGTCCCCTGTCGCTTTCGGACGGACGACGCCAGCTGCACCATCCTTGTCGCACGCGTGTCCAAATTTCCGGCCCCGATGGAGAAAGCACGACAACGAACACCCTCCCGAAACCAAAATATCCTAAGAATAACGTCCGTTCGGGGGAGTTTTTTAGCGAGCCAAAAAATATTTTTTGTCCTTTAAAAATATTTTTAAATAAAAATAATATTTATTAAATATATATTAAAATATTATATTATTTTAGAAATATAGTTATCTAACTGCTAACAATTTTTTATAAAAATTCTGCTCCAACTCCCAACTGTTATACTTTCAAAAATTTTACTGCTAATAGCTCTCCAAACAGAGCTTAAAATTGGCGCCCGAAAAATTAAAACTTAAGTATATCTTATCGCAACAAAAACTCATCATTAAGATCCATAACATAAAGGAACCTTCGTAGTTATATCTTAAGTTATCTTAAGTTATACTTAAGTTATATCTTGTCATTAACATTCCCAAAAGACAAGACAATACGGGCTCAAAGATAAACAAGCCTTCTTATTATCGTAAAGGAAGAAGGGGTAGATTCGACTTTTTAGATCGTCCACCGACCAAGTCACCTTCTACCCCAATCCCGAAAAAGGCCAAAGCGAAAAGGTCCTCCCCAACCTACCGCTAGATCATAGCCACGTAGCCCCCATCAAACTTATCCGGCTCTCGCTTTATAACCGGCTAACCGCCCCCTCCCCTCCTCCTTCGGGTACTCCCCTCTATAAAAAAAAAGAAAAAGAAAACAGCGAGATCAAGAGGCAAGATGGCATTCGGTCTGGTTCTCTCCTTCCGGCCGGCCGTGACCCGTGCTTGCGCCACCCCCGGAGGCGACCGGCGGGGGCGCGGGCGGAGCGGCGGCGGCGGCGGCGGCAACTGGTGGGCCCCGCTGTTCGGGTGGTCTTCGGAGCCGGACTACATCGACGGCGGCGAGGAGGAGGGCGAGGCGGGAGAGGGGAAGCAGCGGCGGCCGGCGCGGCGGTTCACGGCGTTCACGGAGGAAAAGGCGAGGGAGCTACGGATGAGGACCTTGGAGACGGAGACCTTCCACGACGCCATGTACCACTCCGCCATCGCCTCCCGCCTCGCTTCCGATCTCCCGCCCCGCCGATCCGCCGACTAATCCCCTTTCTTAAGCCTTCGCAACTCCGTCGGCTATGATTTATTATTAGAAGGAGATCGCGAAGCCCCTCTTTTCTATTTCTTTTTCTCCTTTGTAATTTCTCTGTGTATATGAATGGAGGAATAATGCTCCGTTACGGAGATCGTGCTTTTCCTCTAGTGTAATGGACCTTGGAACATTGCAGAAAGGAATTATGCTCCATTGGCAACACTAGATCTGAATCTGAATAATTTGACAGCAATCCGAACAATTTTAGAATCTGAATCTGAAGAGCAGGGCATTTTTCCACTAGGTATAATAGTCTTTTAGATGAGAAAAGTGGAGAATCCTAGAAGAAATGTGCAGCGCTAGCTACCAGCAAATAAATGCCAAACCATACATCTCCCTTGCTTCACTGATTGACTCTCTAAACTTGCTTGTCTTAGTGCATACATTACTCTCTAATCAATCTTTTGGATCAAAATATACCGACACCTCTATATGGCATACATGTAAGACACCTGAAGAATTACCAAGATAGAGACAACATACAGAAGCCAGGAACACTCCTAAATAGACTGAAACATACATGGGACTGGAAGGCACAAAGGACAGATGCCATTGAACTTACTTTGAACAACCAATCAACCATGAATAGTTAGCTGTGAAAATTAGGTTGAGTGACAGTGAGAGCAATTCATATAAGAAAAATTAGGAAACCAAGGTGTCAAGATTTAAAGCAATGCAGAGATTCAAGTGATAAACTTATGTTGAGAAATTAATGGAGGAGAACAATCAGTTATCTAGATGTAAAGCTGAACAAGTGGAAACATATGATCAACAGGAAGCATAGGGAAATGGATTCATTTGGGTTCAGGAACCACCACACCTTTTCCATGCTCCACCATTGTAGCAGGTGAAGTGCCCTAGATTTCAGGTACGAATCAAAACCAGTAGGGTATCACCAAAAAAATGCATCAAATATATTTTTTTTTACAAAGAAAAAATCTAGATCCATTGCATGTTTCATTCATGAACATAAATTTATCACTAATCAGCCCCCTAAACTTTTTCCCAATCACTAAAATCCATAAAAAATTCCAATTTACCTTAAGATGGTAGCATATGGAGATGCCTAAAATATAAAAAAAACAGAAGCCGTGGAGATAAAAATAGGCCCGGCAAGCAAAAGCCCTGCCAGATGCGTCATGGGGCCATTAGGGCGGCTTGCATAGCTTATCAAGTATGGATGGCTAAAAACGCTCAGGTATTTGGCGAGCTTAGTCCGTCTCCACGTTTTGTGATGGAGCGGGCTCGGGCACAGGCAGCAGAAATTCTTCAAGCAGGGTTAGACCACAGATCTTTGACAGCTCGGGACACTGAGACCCCCACATTGCTTCGGCAACTCCTTATACAATTTTCTTCATCTAGGAGCCCCCACCTCCGAGTTTCCTCAAGGTCATTTTTGATGTCTCTGTCCTGGATAGAGGCAGAACGGGAGGGGCTAGTTTTGTCATCAGGAGCCCGAATTCGAGTGTGGTGGCAGCGGGGGGTGTCAGATCTTCGACACCTCGGTTCCAGGAGCGAAGCTACGGACGGCTTGGATGGATTGCGTTATGTGCAGTATGTGCTTCAGGCGACCTCTATCCTCTTAGAGGGTGATTCGGCCACGGTGATCGGCTAGATCCAATGGGGCATGAGCAGGGATAAAGGTGTTCATCCCCTGCTATGTGATATTTGGTTGATGGTGAGGGAGGGCATTACACTTCAGATCGTGAGGCTAACGGAGCGGCGGACTGGGTGGCGGCATATGTAGCGAGCCACTCAAAAGGCACCCTGTAGGTTGGGGAGAGTGAGATGCTTGTTGCATTATGGGACATTTTGTTTGTCCATTATATTGGGTGTATTCGTATTCGTGAAGTATGAAATGTCCATTTCAGCCAAAAAAAACAACCAATCCCTAAACACCGGGTTATGCCTCAACCCTATTCGAGCTGCAAATTATTTTAACCCTGAATGATTAATAAAAAGAAACAATTCAAGAAAACAAGAAAACCCGTCAACCCGACCCATCGATGACGATTTTTTTTATAAAAAAAAGAATAAGGGAAAGAGATGGTACCGAGGGGAAGAACGGGAGCGATGGGAACTGGGAATAGAAGGCGCCATGGGTGGGACCGGGAATTGGGAAGCCAGCCCTGTAGGCAGGCCAAACCAAGAGCTCGAATCAAACATATCATGTGGCACCACAGCAAATGATTCATCCATCTATCAGCTTTTTCTTTTTCCATCTTTTTTTTTTTTCTTTTTCTCTTCTAAACCAAATGTGTTACGGGGGAACTAAGCCGCCATGCCCCACGTGACCGGCACGCGCGCCCAGGAAGACTACGGCTGCCCTTTGATCCAGCGCTCCGACCCCGAGTCGGACATCCTCGGCTCCGCAGCCCGACCCCGAGTCGGCTGCCCTTTGATCCAGCGCTCCGACCCCGAGTCGGACGTCCTCGGCTCCGCAGCCCGACCCCGAGTCGGCTGCCCTTTGATCCAGCAATCCGACCCCGAGTCGGATGTCCTCGGCTCCGCAGCCCGACCCCGAGTCGGCTGCCCTTTGATCCAGCAATCCGACCCCGAGTCGGATATCCTCGGCTCCGCAGCCCGACCCCGAGTCGGCTGCCCCTTGATCCAGCGCTCCGACCCCGAGTCGGAGATCTCTTGATAACGACAGGCTATTCCCCAGAGGCACGCCGCGGCCTCCTGCTCCACTACTCCCTGCAACGGCTGTATCCGATGCTGCTCCACGATCTCCTGCATCAGCCGTACAAAGCGGAGCCCCACTATGCCCTGACGTGGCCGTACCCGGTGCTGCTCCACGACGCCCTGTAACGGCCATGTCAGTGGCCACACCATCGTGCCCCACGATAACGAACCCCCCTGAGAGACCCCCCAGCCAGGTATATATGCGGCTGGGGGGAGAAAGGGGGGGTGAGCAATATCTCCCAGAGCACTCTCTTACTTGCGATTATTACCTCTCCTCCTCCTCCAATCTCCTCTGACTTGACCGTCGGAGGGCCATCACCACCCTGGTGGTGGTGCAAGGCTTGTTTGCAGGTTTCTTGGCGGAAGGTGGAGCGCAACCAACACCAACCAAGACAACTCAGACGGAACCCCGTTCACACCGCAGTGCCAATCGTTCTCGGTTTGGACCACCAGCAACAGTTGGCGCTAGAAGGAGGGCCCGAATCTTAGAACGATCGTAATGGCACGGCGAGGTGGTCGTGGAGCTTCCAATGCTTCCGGTCGCGGAGCCTCTCGCGCCTCCGGCCGGGAGGCTGCTGCGTCCCCAACGCACTCTCAGCAGCACTCCACCGCCCCTTCTCCCATTCAGACGGTCGAAGCTGCTCAGTTCGACCAGCTAGCCCAGCAGGTTCGCACCCTCGCGGAGGCAGTGCAGAATCTGCAGGGTGTGATCTCTCGGGTGCCGCAACGGGCTCAGGAGCCGCTGCCCCCCGAGCACTCGCCTCTTCCTCACAACCCGCGCTCCTTCCTCTCCCATGGAGAGGAGCGCCGGCGCGAGGAGGATTCTCGAGTGCGGTCCATTCTGCCAGGACCTTCTCATCGGAGCTGTGCGGGGTACGAGAGGCGGACCCGGGCGCGTTCTCAGACACCCCAGTCCTCGAGGGGCCCGCACTCCAGTCGGTCCCCCTCGCGCCGCTCCTTGTCCCCCACCCACCGGTCGCGCTCCCTGGACCGGCGGGTGGACGATCTCCACAGACAGCTCCAGGTCCTGAAGGGCCACTCCAAAGATCCCTTCGCTGACTTGGAGATCTCCTCCCAGCCGGCGCTTGCCTCGAGGATCCTGCGGACCCCGAACCCGCCGGGGTTCAAAATGCCGGCGATCGAACCCTACGACGGGGTGGCGGACCCGCGGGACCACGTGGAGAGTTTCGGGACTCTTATGCTCCTCCATGGAGCATCGGATCCGCTCCTCTGCAAGGCCTTCCCGGCGACCCTCCGTGGCCCGGCAAGGGCATGGTTCGCCGGCCTGGAGGCTAACTCCATCCAGTCCTTCGACCAGTTCACCCGCTTCTTCATCAGCCATTTCGCCGTCAGTAGCAGGCGGCGACTGGTCTCCGACTCCCTCTTTGATGTCCGGCAAAACGAGGGAGAAAGCCTGCGGGATTATCTCACCCGCTTCAACAAGGCTACACTGGAGGTCCGGAACCTGAGCCAGGAAGTGGCACTCTCAGCCCTGAAGCGTGGCTTCCGGAAGGGCAGACTCACCTTCTCCCTGGACAAACGCCTGCCGCGGAGCTTCCCGGAGCTGTTATCTCGGGCAAACCAGTATGCAGACGCCGAGGAGGCAGCCTCCCACCGGAACAAGGAGGCCGCCGAGGCCCCTCTAAAGCCCGGAAAGAAAAGGCGAAAAGAGGCACCCCAGAGGAGGAGCCCGACGCCTCAACGCCGGCGCAGAAGCCCGTCACCAGCAAGGAACCACGGCGCCACACGACCTCGTTCACCGCCCCCCTCTTAAGGTGCCTCCGCCCTTCGGAAGCGGCTTACGCCCTCAGCGAAGTCCACGAAGGCATCTGCGGATCGCACCTGGGGGCTAGGTCCCTGGCACATAAGATCATGAGGCAAGGCTACTATTGGCCGACCTTATTGGAAGACTCAAAGGATCACGTACGGAAATGCGACGCCTGCCAGCGCCACGCCAACATCCAGAGAGTCCCCTCTGTTCCCTTGGCGCCAATCACCGCCCCCTGGCCCTTTGCACAGTGGGGAATGGATATCCTCGGACCATTCCCCATCGCTTCGGCCCAGCGGAAATTTTTGATTGTCGCCATCGACTACTTCACCAAGTGGGTGGAGGCAGAGCCACTGGCCACCATCACGGAGGCGCAAGTCCGGAAGTTCGTAAAGAAGAACATCATTGTCCGATTTGGGGTACCTCGGGTCCTCATCTCGGATAACGGTCGACAGTTTGATAACAAGCATTTCCGAGACTTCTGCGAGGAGTTCGGGATCGAACATCGGTTCACGTCCGTGTCGCATCCCCAAACCAACGGCGAGGCCGAGGTCACAAATCGGACAATCCGGGTGTCATGTACCCCTAGGTCCACATATCTCCGCTCGCGCCCAGGCCGTATCCTCCTCGAAGAACCCGCGTATCGCGGCCGCTCAACTAACACTCCTCGCAAGCAGCAGCTGGCGATCCGATTTCCCAGGTAACGCATTAATTAGCGTTTAATGCCCTTCTCGTGTTCCCCCAGGCAACGCTTAGAGAAAAGGAGAAACATGATCGCGGCTGGCCACGGAGAAACCCCGTCGGGCAGCGAGCGACAAGCGCACGACCAGCGAGCGGAATTTCCCGAGGCTCGGCCCTCGGATGCCTGGCTAGCCCGATGATCATCCCGGGAGCAGACTAGCCGGAAGCCCCGACCGGTCGTCTCGGCTTGCGCCAGCCTTGGCCGACCAACGAGTGGAATGTCCCGAGGCTCGGCCCTCGGATGCCAGGCTAACCCGATGATCATCCCGGGAGCAGACTAGCCTGAAGCCCCGACCGGTAGCCTCGGCTTGCGCCAGCCTTGGCCGACCAACGAGTGGAAGGTCCCGAGGCTCGGCCCTCGGATGCCAGGCTAACCCGATGATCATCCCGGGAGCAGACTAGCCTGAAGCCCCGACCGGTCGCCTCGGCTTGCGCCAGCCTTGGCCGACCAACGAGCGGAATGTCCCGAGGCTCGGCCCTCGGATGCCAGGCTAACCCGATGATCATCCCGGGAGCAAACTAGCCTGAAGCCCCGACCGGTCGCCTCGGCTTGCGCCAGCCTTGGCCGACCAACGAGCGGAATTTCCTGAGGCTTGACGGCCCTCGGATGCCTGGCTAGCCCGATGATCATCCCGGGAGCAGACTAGCCGGAAGCCCCGACCGGTCGCCTCGGCTCGCGCCAGCCTTGGCCGACCAACGAGTGGAATTTCCTGAGGCTTGACAACCCTCGGATGCCAGGCTAACCCGACGATCATCCCGGGAGCAGACTAGCCTGAAGCCCCGACCGGTCGCCTCGGCTTGCGCCAGCCTTGGCCGACCAACGAGCGGAATTTCCTGAGGCTTGACGGCCCTCGGATGCCTGGCTAGCCCGATGATCATCCCGGGAGCAGACTAGCCGGAAGCCCCGACCGGTCGCCTCGGCTTGCGCTAGCCTTGGCCGACCAACGAGTGGAAGGTCCCGAGGCTCGGCCCTCGGATGCCAGGCTAACCCGATGATCATCCCGGGAGCAGACTAGCCTGAAGCCCCGACCGGTCGCCTCGGCTTGCGCCAGCCTTGGCCGACCAACGAGCGGAATTTCCTGAGGCTTGACGGCCCTCGGATGCCTGGCTAGCCCGATGATCATCCCGGGAGCAGACTAGCCTGAAGCCCCGACCGGTCGCCTCGGCTTGCGCCAGCCTTGGCCGACCAGCGAGCGGAATTTCCTGAGGCTTGACGGCCCTCGGATGCCTGGCTAGCCCGATGATCATCCCGGGAGCAGACTAGCCGGAAGCCCCGACCGGTCGCCTCGGCTTGCGCCAGCCTTGGCCGACCAACGAGTGGAAGGTCCCGAGGCTCGGCCCTCGGATGCCAGGCTAACCCGATGACCATCCCGGGAGCAGACTAGCCTGAAGCCCCGACCAGTTGCCTCGGCATGCGCCAGCCTTGGTCGACCAACGAGTGGAATTTCCTGGGGCCTAACCCTCGGATGCCTGGCTTAGCGCCGGAAGAATTTCCTGAGGCCTAACCCTCGGATGCCTGGCTTAGCGCCGGAAGAATTTCCTGAGGCCTAACCCTCGGATGCCTGGCTTAGCGCCGGAAGAATTTCCTGAGGCCTAACCCTCGGATGCCTGGCTTAGCGCCGGAAGAGTTTCCTGAGGCCTAACCCTCGGATGCCTGGCTTAGCGCCGGAAGAGTTTCCTGAGGCCTAACCCTCGGATGCCTGGCTTAGCGCCGGAAGAGTTTCCTGAGGCCTAACCCTCGGATGCCTGGCTTAGCGCCGGAAGAATTTCCTGAGGCCTAACCCTCGGATGCCTGGCTTAGCGCCGGAAGAGTTTCCTGAGGCCTAACCCTCGGATGCCTGGCTTAGCGCCGGAAGAGTTTCCTGAGGCCTAACCCTCGGATGCCTGGCTTAGCGCCGGAAGAATTTCCTGAGGCCTAACCCTCGGATGCCTGGCTTAGCGCCGGAAGAATTTCCTGGGGCCTAACCCTCGGATGCCTGGCTTAGCGCCGGAAGAATTTCCTGGGGCCTAACCCTCGGATGCCTGGCTTAGCGCCGGAAGAATTTCCTGAGGCCTAACCCTCGGATGCCTGGCTTAGCGCCGGAAGAATTTCCTGAGGCCTAACCCTCGGATGCCTGGCTTAGCGCCGGAAGAATTTCCTGGGGAACGGCGGAAGAATTTCCCCGAAGTTGACCTGCTCGAAGC
Organism: Phoenix dactylifera; assembly: GCF_009389715.1. Taxonomy (NCBI): domain Eukaryota; kingdom Viridiplantae; phylum Streptophyta; class Magnoliopsida; order Arecales; family Arecaceae; genus Phoenix; species Phoenix dactylifera. The sequence goes on from NC_052399.1 coordinate 4,117,443, forward strand.
GCGCGCGCCTCTCCGAGGAACGGCGGCAATCCCGAAACATCACTCCCTTCACCTGTTCCCCTTCTGGTTCCAGGCTCGGAAGTGGGGGGCTACTGTTACGGGGGAACTAAGCCGCCATGCCCCACGTGACCGGCACGCGCGCCCAGGAAGACTACGGCTGCCCTTTGATCCAGCGCTCCGACCCCGAGTCGGACATCCTCGGCTCCGCAGCCCGACCCCGAGTCGGCTGCCCTTTGATCCAGCGCTCCGACCCCGAGTCGGACGTCCTCGGCTCCGCAGCCCGACCCCGAGTCGGCTGCCCTTTGATCCAGCAATCCGACCCCGAGTCGGATGTCCTCGGCTCCGCAGCCCGACCCCGAGTCGGCTGCCCTTTGATCCAGCAATCCGACCCCAAGTCGGATATCCTCGGCTCCGCAGCCCGACCCCGAGTCGGCTGCCCCTTGATCCAGCGCTCCGACCCCGAGTCGGAGATCTCTTGATAACGACAGGCTATTCCCCAGAGGCACGCCGCGGCCTCCTGCTCCACTACTCCCTGCAACGGCTGTATCCGATGCTGCTCCACGATCTCCTGCATCAGCCGTACAAAGCGGAGCCCCACTATGCCCTGACGTGGCCGTACCCGGTGCTGCTCCACGACGCCCTGTAACGGCCATGTCAGTGGCCACACCATCGTGCCCCACGATAACGAACCCCCCTGAGAGACCCTCCAGCCAGGTATATATGCGGCTGGGGGGAGAAAGGGGGGGGTGAGCAATATCTCCCAGAGCACTCTCTTACTTGCGATTATTACCTCTCCTCCTCCTCCAATCTCCTCTGACTTGACCGTCGGAGGGCCATCACCACCCTGGTGCTGGTGCAAGGCTTGTTTGCAGGTTTCTTGGCGGAAGGTGGAGCGCAACCAACACCAACCAAGACAACTCAGACGGAACCCCGTTCACACCGCAGTGCCAATCGTTCTCGGTTTGGACCACCAGCAACAAAATGTATCATATATTATGGATACAAATACGGTCCAAAATCAAAATATAATAGATTTTGAAGTACATGAGGCAGCTTTCTCTTCCCTATCCAAAGAGTATTTCTCTAATGATTGGCCACATATAAAGCTATCCAATTCGCTGCCCGTTAACCTCTTTATATATGCTTTGCCTGCAATATTATTTCACTATGGAGCATAATCCGAATATTCTGGTAGCCGCCCACCCCACCAACAGCCTTCTGTTTCGATGCACTAATCAGACGGACAATGCCACCTAGAATTTGGTGCGACAGCATTGATGTAGGGAGAGATTGGAGACCCAGCTGCTTGGGTGTAATGAAAAGATGTTCATTCATTAACATCACATGAAGAAGATGGTTACCTTGGTAGTGATATTGCTGATCATGTTCTAATATCTAAAATATGGACAGTTCCATGTGTTAACGTACGAGGGCCGTAGCTTTCATGGGAAGGTATTGGTTACGGCTCGTTCGCTCTTGTTATTATTTTTTTATTTTTTATTTAAAAAATGATTGTAAAAAATTTAAAAATATGTTTGATACTAATATTCTTATTTTTTGAAATTATTTTTATTATTTACAGAAATTTTGAAAGTATAAAATTTTTATTTTTAATATTTGTAAAAATTAAGACTTATATTTTTTACTACAATCTCCAACATAGACGCCGATATTGTGATCGTCACCTTCGGAGCCATCATCAATCGCATCATCATTGCGGCTCCCATCGCCGTCACATCTCCACCATAATTAAAAGTGTGGCCGGATTAGTTCAGATTGGTTTGGTTCATACATGGAGCTGAACTGATTTGAATGAATTTTTTTAAAAGCGAACCGACTAATATCTATAAAACTTTTTGAAACTATCCCAGAAAATTAAGTTTAGTTCGGTTTAATTAATTGGATCAATGTTCAATAGATTTGGCTAAATGAGCTAGATAAAATCTAAATATAAAAATTTATTTTATATAAAAAATAAAAAAATCTGTATATATATATATATACACACCTACAGGTACATATATGTGCTTGTAGTTGGTTCAGTTTGGTTTAAATTAATTTTTTAAAAATTCAAATACAAACTTAATTAAATTTATTTCGTACCAAATTAAATTTTTTTAAAAAATTAATATGAGCTGAAACAAAAAAATTTGATTTGAATTAGGTTTATGATTAAGCTTGTTTTCTACACATCCCTAAACATAATATTGTCGCCATCTTTGCCGTAACATTATGGTCATCATTGTTCTGTCTTCACTGTATTATTATTGTGATCACAATCATCGTCGCCAACATATTACATCTATCATCACCGCTATCACTATCACTATATTTATATTATTTTTAAATAATTAACTATACATAAACATATTTATACTTTTAAAAATTTTGAAAAATAGAAATAAAACAATTAATTTTTTTTAAAAAAAGAAAAATATATAAGTGATGCCACATGATATCTTACGCTCTTGTGTCTCATCTTTCTGAAACATATGGTTTATTTGGGAGGTCAAATTTGGTACAGCTCTGATTTCAAGTACCCCTTGTGCACCAAATTATGGTTTAAAAAATTATCAGTCCAGACGGTCAAGCCATCCTCCTCGCGAGGTCGATTCTCGATCCGTCCAAATGAAGAGGCGAGAAGCATTGCATGGTCCCCAAATTCCAGCTTCGGGGCCGAGGGCTAAAATCCTGCAAGAAGGCTTATGTGGGACCAGCCTAAAGTTCCTCAAGGGGCAATGAGCCACATGGGGGATGATTAGGTCTGGTCGGGTAAGCATTAGAATAAGTCCCATGCTGGGGGGTCCCATTTCACTGTGCTCTAGCTAACCATGTGCAAAGGTGGCCATCGGGTCGGGACGAATCAGATAGAAATTGGATTGGGCACAAGTTAGGTAAAAAATTTATTGACCCAAATCCGTGATATTTAATAAATTTATCAAAAGTTCTGATCAAAATCCAATTATTTTATTAAATAGATAATTAACTCGATCTACAATGAGTTAAATCAAATTAGACGGTAAACTAGGTTAAGCATTGTCGTCCCTAAATTTATATGAAGTTGGAAGATTCGCCTTGTTTTTCTATTATATAAATATATTTAACAAGAGAAATCTTGACCAGATTCTAAAACATGATCACGTATCAAAAAGGCAAAAGCAGTTGATATGCAATTTGCACACTAGAAAAGCAACATGCCAGCCTTGTATGTTTTTCTCACATGTGCTATGATTCATCCTGCCCTTTGTGTACCTTGGTTGCCCCTGTCGTGAAGTTGCAAGAACAATGTCCATTGAATCATGGAAAATACCTCATGTTTGGTTAGAATTTTCAAAAAAAATATAGAAAAATAAGTTTTCAATGGAATTAAGATTCATATATTTTATGAGAAAGAAAAAACTATATAAGATATGAGAAAGCTCAATTTTCACTTGTTAGAAATTGAGGTAATTTTTTTTCCAAAAGTATCCTTAAGCTTTTAGATAGAATGTGATAAGATTTTTTTTTTAATTAAGAGCATAATAGGTATTTTATATAATTTTTCAGAAAAAATGAATGCTCGACGAAATATAAGTCACTTTGAAATATGTCATTTTTTTACACATCAGCTTTTCAAAAAAATATTTTAATAATAAATTTTTGTTTTGGGAACCGAATTGCAGTGAAAAAATATATAAAAATACTTTAATTTTTTTTTATTTTTAATAATGGGGCATCAAATGGTAATGCAGGACCCGGAAATATGTGGAGGTGTATGATGAGAATAAGAAAACAATCCTAGGTTATAGTGCACCATGTAATGGCAGTCTAAACGCTAGATCATCAAGTCTCCCGGCCATGCATGCATGCATGCGGTCATTCTTTCGGCAACGATATACATCTTCTGGAGACATGGGCCGAGAAAAAGGATCAACTAAGGCTGTGCAAGGCGTTAAATATTTAACAACCACACTTTTCGTCCAGCCGTCGCATGCAGACCCACGTGGCCTCTCAGTACTATACTGATTAATTAGCACATGATATCCGAATGGAAGAGCACATGAGCCTGCAATTATTTTCGGGCCACAGAAAGAACCGCGCCGACCTTGCAAATATATAAATCACGAGAATAAGGTGACTCATCCTCGCCGTTAGTTCGACGTTTGCTCGCTAATGGCCCAGTTTACTTGCGTCCGCCTACAAATTGTTGTTTAATATCTCAACCATGTGATTAGTTCCACACTCACCCAGGGTTATGGTAGTCCGATCGGCTCGCAACTGCGAAAAATTCCGACGGACTAAGAGGAATCACAACCGTAGGATGAGCGAGTTTAGAAATCAGAAGGTGGAAGGGAATCTGATCCAGGATAAGGTGCATGATATATCGAGATAATTTAAAGGGTAACATGATGACGGAGCTCTCGGACTGGTGAATCAGGGTGTCGTGGTTTCTGATACCTCCTGCCCCATCCCCATGTGACGCCTCGGAGCTCTCGTCCCCGACCGCGAGGTTAAAACCGTCATCTCGTAAATCGAGGAATATCGCGGTAACCTGCTATTTTAGGCGGCAAACTTGAACCGATGAAAAGCTGCCACATGCCTACGAGTTCTATCAGAGGAAGGGAGATCTAGTGGAGGTGATTGGGTGGATTTTATAAAAAGGCAAAGGTATTCGACCATCCATTTTTAGAGAAAGTCCGGCGGATATTACAAGAGTGTGACGTCTTTCAGATTGTACATATATTTTGAAATACGAACGGAGCTGCTAATTGAATCGTCTTCCTTGCTGCTCATCATTCTAAAGAGATTCTCTGGACTCACTTTGTATCCCTTTCTCCACTTGTGTGGAGTATTTTGTCCCTTGACACAGTAAGTAATGCTCATGCAAGATTAGTATGAGCTGCAGATAAAATAAATAAAAAATATTTAAATAAATAAAAAGGCTTTATGAGATCATATAAAAGGTCGAGGGTTTTTTTGGTAAAAACAGCAAATTATATAGCCCTAATGTGAGTACATCCTGCCAGATCACGAGAAAGTAAAGAGTACAAAAAGGAGGGAATATCTCCTATAGATGTCCAGAGGAACTCCCCGGAATGCCGGGCGACAAAGGAGGTGACCCAGTCTGCTGTCCTGTTCGCCTTTCAAAATACGTGTACTGCCTAAAAACCATCCAACTTCTGAACCAATCTCTGAATCTCTCTAATGAGGGAATAGCCATCACCATATCTATCCACACCTCGGGTCCAGTTAATCACCACAGAAGAATCTCCCTCAAGAAGCACCCGCTCGGCACCGAGGACCCTCCTCGCATATGACAACCCCTCCTATGTAGCCCGAAGCTCTGCCCCTACAACTGTGAGTCCCGGCGTGCGCTGACCCCTGGCTGCCACCAGCCTGCCCCAGGAATCTTTGATCACAAATCCAACACCCCTAGATACACCATCCACCGACATGCTTCCGTCGAAATTCACTTTGAGATGATCAAGAAGTGGGGGCACCCAAGAAACAAAAGCGAACCTGGGCGTTGTGACAGCGGATTAAGTGCTCCAGATGTTCCTGGCCATCTCAGCAGTGAACAACATGGATGCTGCAGTAACCATCCCCGACTGCAGTATAGTTCTATCAACCACATCCTCGGAGACAGCCTCCTACCCTCAAATATGCCAACATTCCTGTCCAACCAAATTTGGGGCTCCGAATAGATACTCTCAATAAAAGAATCAGGTCCTATGTTGACTCCACCGACTGGGGCAAGGGAGCCGGTGATCTGCTCCATATCTTTCTCACCATAGGGCACTACAAAAGAACATGATCAATGGTTTCCTCCATCTTCGTGCACACCACACAGCACTACGTGACCCGCACTCCTTGCCGAGCTAGCAAACTTTTGGTCGGTAGGCATCTCCATGCCACCTTTTCAGATGAAAAGCGCCACACATGGATGAATCTGCATCCTCCAAATCTATCCTCCCTCAATCTATCGGGTTGACTCCCTACTGAAAAGAGGAAGAAGATCCCTGACTCGTACCCACGTCCGGCCCGATGTCCTCCACACTAGTCTGTCAGACTCCTCCCGAGATGGAACCGGTAGACTCCTCCCGACGGTCTTCAGATACGGCATCTGCCGGTGGTGGAATAATTAGGAGGATTTACACTATTACTTATTAGTTCAGGCTTTAGTGTCATTTACGACATTTTCTACAAATCGGAGGGCCTTTGCTATAGAGAGCATCCATTTAAGCTCCTCACCGTTCGACCCATCCATCCATCGCTCTCGCCTCGTCGCTTCATCCTTGTGTTCTTCTCTCTCTCTCTCCGTCTCTGGGTGGATCCGTCCACGAGGCCAGAATGCTGGGCTTCGTGGCGCCGCCGCTCTTCCTCCTTTGTGCCATCTCCCCGATGGCCGTGGCCTTCACCGACGGTGAGATCTCCCGGCGACGCCACTTATAGATGCTATAATATTATTCTTTTATATTCGAGTTAAGTAATTCTTTATTTTCTTCGACCTTGAGGGAAGAAATTCTAGCTATCAGTACTCCTTATTTTTGGCGAGACAGTTACACTCCTACCTCGATCCTACCTTGGAGTTGTTCCATATTTTTTCCCTCTAGCACATAATTTCTCCCGGTGATGTTGAAAGGAAAGGTTTTTATTTATTTGTTAACATCGTATTCGTATGAAAGTGGGAATGAACTATTGAAGTCCAGCATGCTTGAGTCCACTGCACATCAGTCTTCTTAGCATTGTTTACCCTCTTGTTTTAGAGATGAATCTTGATTGGATTCTCACCATAGCTTTTCCTTCCATGGTCCCTGTTGTAAGGTGCTTGGATCGAGTCGAGGTTCACTTTGTGGCAACTTCTTGTTCGAACAAAAAGAGGACGAAGATCCAGGGGTTAAGCAACGTAATTGATCACCTACAGGATGGATCTCTCATTTGTAGCTCTTAGCGAATTAGTTATTGGGAAATAGAGCAAAAAAAAAAGGGTGAGGGCAGAGTTGGAAGGCTGCGGAGTATTTATTACTTCTTTCCTCATGCATGCAGCAGGGACGGACGAGAGGGTAGGTGGCAATGAACTCCTATGCCGGAGGCAGAGTAAATGACCAAGCTCTCCAGAGGAAGATCTCTCCTTGTGATTCGCCTGCTTTAATTATTCTGGCAACAACCGTGATTATTGCATGTGGTTCTGAACAATTGATGAACGAGCACATGCATGAAACCCACATGCGGCCGTCAGGATTTTCGTTAACTAGATGAAATTGTTCCATGGAAGACTGCTTAGCAATAGTAATTAAGTGAACTCCGATTTAGTCAATCCCACGAACAAAGCTTAGTAGTCATAGTGGTGCGATATAGGGTCGTGCACCACACCAATCATCTCATCTTCTTCCCGTGGCTTCATTCATCCTGCACTCATCTCGATGATTGGTCCACGGGAAGAAGACGAGTTGATTGGTGTGGTGCACGGCCATATAGGACGTATGTTTATGCTTGACTGATCATTTGGCACTCGTTGGCTGGTCAAGATTCGTGCATATAATTTCTTAGCGCTCCATAAATTAATTATATATTTAGTTTTAATAATTAATACACCCATGTGCGGCATTCAGGCTTCCATGTATAGCCATGCACGGGACATTTGTCCTATCATGCATAGGTGTATTTTCTAAGGATGAGATGCATCAGAATCATGGGTCGAGGTTGCATCTTTCGATCATCCACTAGTTTCTTTGAGATCCATGCAGGCAGATAAATGATGAAATTTAGAGTGCTTTGAGAGTTGTGCGATGGGTGATCTGATGGTGATCTGATGCAGGCATACGACCCCAACTCTACTATCATCGACCAAGCCAATCGCCGTGTTTGCATTTTGTAATTAATGACATGGTTTGCATGTTAAGACGAATGCTACAACATTTAGTACACCATGATAGATATATAGCTTTTGAGACCCTGGCGGAACTACATTCCCCTATTTTAGCGGACCTTGGTCGTTCTTCCACAATTTTCTGATGCAGAAGTAGTGAGAAACCTGGAATGCCGAAACATGGCCACACACGGCAAGCATGGCTGGCAGCAGGTCTTCTGGGTCCAAATGAGTCAAAAGGCAGAGTTGGTGCTGCCTCACAGATTCCAGACACATCACATGCCCACCCCTTCCGATGAGCTTAATAAATTCGTTTAATTTAGAAGACCAAGTATTCACTAATAAAATCGGCAATATATATGCAGGGTTGCTGCCCAACGGTAACTTCGAGCTGGGCCCGGCGTCGTCGAAGCTAAGGGGAACGGAGGTGATCGGCCGGAACGCCATACCCCGATGGGAGATCTCGGGCACGGTAGAGTACATACCATGGGGCCACAAGCAAGGGGACATGCTGCTGGTGGTCCCCGAGGGGTCGTACGCCGTCCGATTGGGGAACGAGGCCTCCATCAAGCAGCGGATCAAGGTGACGAGAGGGGTGCGGTACTCGCTGACGTTCAGCGCCGCCCGGACGTGCGCGCAGGACGAACGGCTCAACGTCTCGGTGGCGCCGGAGTCCGGCGTCGTCCCCATGCAGACCATGTACAGCAGCAATGGCTGGGACTCTTACGCCTGGGCCTGGAACGCCAAGTCCGACGTCGCCGAGGTTGTCATCCACAACCCCGGCGTTGAGGAGGACCCGGCCTGTGGACCGCTCATCGACTCCGTGGCCGTCAAGGCGCTGCACCCGCCCAGCAGGACCAACAGTAAGGCTCCCCCTCACCATCCCAGAAATTATATCCTACCACCTGGCGATGCACCACACCGATCACAGCCACTTGTTTATGTGGACCTCAATTCACAAAGCGCTTCTCTCGGTGCACGGCCAGAAACCAGCAGCTGTGATTTATACCATAGTATATACATATAAATATTTTTTTGCTAAAACAAGTATTTTATATATTAATACGGATACACTCAATAAAATCAGAAAACAATAAGTCATGAAGTGCCTTAGGCAACTCTCTCTCTTCAGCCCATTGATGCCTTCGGAGTGGCAGACCACATAAGCAACCAGCCTCGTTGGCCTCTTTCAACATATATTTGGCTTGTCATAGCATATACTTTCTCAACTAAAAGAGTAGCTATATATATATATACACTCAATGTACATATGCAAACTTTTTGATCTTATGCGGCATGCATTGCGTAAAATCCGGCAGAGAACCTGCTGAAGAACGGGGACTTTGAGGAAGGGCCCTACATCCTCCCCAACACCACGTGGGGGGTCCTCATTCCCCCGACCACGGAGGACGACCACTCCCCACTCCCCGGCTGGATGGTAGACTCCCCCAAGGCGGTCAAGTACCTGGACTCCGCTCACTTCTTCGTCCCCCACGGCCGCCGCGCCGTCGAGCTCCTCGCCGGCAAGGAGAGCGCCCTCGCACAGGAGGTCCGCACCGTCCCCGGCCGCGCCTACGCCCTCGCCTTCTCCGTCGGCGACGCCTCCAACGCCTGCGAGGGCAGCATGATCGTCGAGGCCTTCGCCGGCGAGCACACCGTCAAGGTCCCCTACGAGTCCAAGGGCGCCGGCGGGGCCAAGCGCGCCGTGCTCCGCTTCCGGGCGAGCAAGGCCCGCACCCGCATCGTCTTCTTGAGCTCCAACTACAGCACCCGGCGCGACGACCTCAGCTCGCTCTGCGGGCCCGTGCTCGACGACGTCGCGCTGGTCAGCATCCGCAACCCCAAGGGCGTCACGAAACGTTAATATTCACGAACAAACAAGCCTCGATCATCCAAGGCATGAATAGAATTGCACTTGCTTTGCAATTCCATTGATGTGCGGCCACCGTTTGTTGCCAGAGTAATACTATTGTTGTTATTATTATTATTTTTGATGATCGGTATTCTCCATGGTTCATTCAAGGGAAATAGAAAAATCTTGCTGGAGGTGTCCTCATAGATTGGCCTCGTACGGCTTCCATTATATCATACATATCTAAAAATGAAGCTTCAAATTTGTGCCGAATTTTTCTATGGATGCTAGAATTAATATGCTAGAATATCATTAAAATTTATTGCTTAATGTATAATAGATATTTATGACATAAATATTAACATGCTCGGCGACCCCCATAAAAGTTTGTTGCTTAAAATGTGAAAAAAAAATAGTTTGATATTGTATTTTAAGGACAATCAAAAAAAGAAAAAAATTGTACCATTCTTACACGATTAGTATTTTGGATGCCAATATTAATTATGAAAGTTTATGCAAAATTTATTATTTAATATGCAATAGATATTTAGTTATTAAAGCTTTCTTTCTTTTATAATTATTATATTGCTATTTTATATTTATAAAATAATTAAAAAAAAGAAAAAAAATATGTTTCACACAACGTACATGATGCATGCTAGTGTTGATCTAAATAGCGAGCATATTGCTTACCATAGAAAGTATTGAAGGTCTTAATCATAATTTGGGTTCATCAAAAGGATTCGTCTAGGGGCCTCCCTGACACATGTTGTGTTCCGCCATGGTTTTTTCCTCTTTTTTTTTCCTTCAAAGAGAAAAAAATGCAACAGGCCACATATCCTGGTAGACTTGCCACCCCATGTCTTTTTCCTTTCTTTATTTGCCTATAGCGTAAAGATCTGTGCTTTATAATGAGGAGGCCAAAACCTTTTCTTCCGAAGGCCTTTTTGTGAGACAAAACTATGAGGGTGTGCCTAGCGCCAAGGACATGGTTAACGGTCCTCAGAGCAGACAATACCTCGGGAGGTACGCAGTCGTTTTCTCTGTTCCGAATCCGGTTGGGACTGTGCTGTTGCGGGCAAAAATCCGCAACAGATGGCGCGCTAGGTAAGGGCCCGCCCATGAGCAGAAACTCTCTCTGAGACTGGGGGGCTATGTGCGCACATGACCTTTCCGCTGGGGGGCTGTGTTGTGGGTGTAGTTTTCGAATTTAGTTCCATACCGGCCGAATAGCGGAAAGGTCTGTGTCTTATAATGAGGAGGCCAAAATCTTTTCTTCCGAAGATCTTTTTGTGGAACAAAATCGTGAAGGTGTGCGTAGCCCCAAGGGCGTGGTTAATGGCCTCTAAAGCGGACACCCGCAACAGTGCGCAACTCAAAAAAAAGAGTGAGACATTTCTCAAGACGGACAAGGGTCATATGGGCTGATAATAATATTGTTGCGATGTATTAAAATCCATAATTTAGGAAAAAAAGTTTGCAGCATGTCATGTGTCGTGTTAGAGTTATCGCCACTATTTATTTGCCACTATTTAACAGCATGAAGAGGGCTTGGTGCTCCCACATGATGAAGCTGCATGGTTGACATGATGTGATGTACATCATCCGTATGATTCGATTCAGCGTGCAGGTGGATTTTTAACCCAGAGGCCGTGAGTGGTTTATTTATTTATTTTTTTTTTTCGCTTGAATGCCCATCTAAAAGTTTAATTTTGTGTGAATATTTTTTTAAATTTATATCTGTTTCTGTATCCTCATAAAATACTATTTTTGCACAAATACTTCTAATATAACGTTTCTTCTAACACCATTAATAAAAATTATATTTATTTTAATTAAAAATAAAATAAAATTTTAAAATTACTTTTGTGTCTTCTATTATGATTGTATTACAAATGTTTCTTTTTGTACATCTACCATTAAGGATATTTTAGTTATTTTAATTTGAAACCGTTAATTTTTTTAACGGCATTAGATGATATGGGTACATATGCAAAAACAAGAATAAAAAAAGAAAAAATAACAAAATGAGTGTTTTATGAGGGTATACATGCAAATATCATTTTTAGAAGGATATTTATGTAAAATTTGATATTTAAAAGAATTTTTATGTAAAAAAAATTCTTAAAAATAACATAGCTACATATTTTCAAACGGGCAAGTGTCATATGAGCAAATATTAAGTATACCGTGATGTCATCAAAATTCGTACCTTATAAAAAGTTGGATAACCTTAAATATAGGATGCATGTTATCTTGCTATCAAGGGAAAAGAGACAAAAGTCAGCATCCCACCCTTATCCGAGCATGGTTAGATACTCAACTTCGGATCAACAGGGAGGGGCGATGGTCAATATCTTTCCAATAGCCTCATAATCCTCATTTATGATAGAGAATGGTGGCGAGATATGACTTACCTACCTTTATATAAAAAAATATAAAAAATATAAATAAATTTATTTTATTCTATTAGTTTAAGTTTTCGAGATAGATGGTAATTTTAATATGGTATTAGAGCAGAGGTCTTGAATTTTTGAGCTTAAGCTTATGAGACAAATGGTGATTTTAACATTTTAGAGACTCAGATCTATTTATGCCTTTTTTTTTTTTTTTTTTTTGAAACATGCACAATTTTCTGTGCTGCCTGTTGATTTCTAATCAAGCATTGTTTCCCTACTTTTTTCTCTACCTTTTTTTTTTATTCTATCATGCAGATATAGAGGGGTTGTTGCCAAAAAAAAGCAGCATTCCTCTTCCCATATCATTTTCATGACAAGTAGAAAAGAGAAATAACAGGGTTGACAGGGTAAGATCAGGAGGGAACACGGTTCAGAGGGACCCACAGTTTTTCTTCTCATTGTTTCCTCTCTTGCGCGATTGGAGAAAATAAAAAAAAATATATTTTTTCTTAAAAAATAAAACAACATTTTGCTAGGCAAGAAAAATTAGTTCGAGTTTAGAAATAAAATAAAAGTTGCTATTTTTTTCCTGCAGAAAAAAATAAAATTCTATGCCTTCTTTTAAATAGTAGGACATTCAATTTTGCGGGCTATATATATATATATATATATATATATATATATATATATATCTATTTTTTTAATATTGCTTCTTCTTTTTTTTTAATGCGGTGTTCATCTTCTGTAAACATAAATCAGAGAAAACCTTTAACCACGAGTGGCTTCAAGCACTGCAAAAAAAAAAAAAGTGGTAGCTAGTTGAAATTTTCTAAGAACAAAAAAAAGCTCAGATCTTGTTCTTCCAATAAAAAAAATAAATATTGCTGGTTATTTTGCGCACAAAAAAAATCAAAACACGATGGCATGTTTTAAACAATAGAATATCTAATTTTGCTGGCTATATATAACTGATTTTTTTATTTCCTTTTTATTTTTAAACTGTGGTTTTCAACTTCTGAGAATAGAAAACAAAGAAAATCTTCAACCAAGGGTAATTTTGAGCGCTGAAAAAAAATGCTGGTGGTAATGAAAATTTCTAGGAACAAAAAATTCAGTTCCAGCTCTTTCACTTGGATTCCCATTTTCCTCTGTGCCTTAGATTGCACAGTTATATATATATATATATATATATATATATATATATATATATATATATATATATATATATATATATATATATATATATATATATATATATATATATATATATAAAATATGGTTTACATCTGCTATGATTAAAAAAAAAAGAGAAAACTTCAAGCTATAGAGGTTTCAAATGCTGTATTTTTTTATTTTTTATTTTTTTTTTTGCAGCTGACGCTAATTTTTTGTAGTAGAAAAAACTCTCATCATTCCATTATTCTCAAGAGAAAGAGAAAAAACAAGAAAAAAAAAATGGAAGGAGAGAGGATACTCATATTAAGGTTATATATGGATTAAGTCAAGTTGGTTTGAAGATATATATGAAACTGAATTGATTTAAATCAGTCTCCTAAAACTGAAACCAAAATCGAGCCGACTATCTTAAAAAAAGAAGCTGAAAACTATTCTGAGAAATACGATTCGATTTATTCGATTATGTTCAATAAGTTATGCAGAGTTTATGCATAAAACTTTTATTTTATATACAAGTAAAAATATAGATAAAATTTAAAAAATAAAAGACACATACATATAGATAGGGTCGGGTCATATTGGTTCGAACCAGTTTTCACTGTAAATTCAAATTGATATCTAACCGAATCGAAAAAAAAGAAAAACATTATAAACCGAATCAAAGAGATGGATTTGGGCCAGATTCGTGGTTCGGCCTTTTTTTTTTTTTGCATGCCCATGCTCATTTTTAGCTAATATGTGCATTTATTTTTGAGATGAAAGAGGAAATATACCATCAATCACAGAAAGTGTGGATATTGGACATTGGTACAGTGTTGAGCTAGCCACCTATATGTCTCATTCCCAATTAAAGCATGTACGTTTTATGATGGCTAGGATGTTATGCCTCCAGATTGCAGTTGGCTAGAATTTGTGACGTCGGTGAGACGGTCCTACTTGCCAGGTGGGCCTAGCAGAGTAGCATGGCCCAGAATAGGATATCCGTATCTTTGTACATGATGCGCTTGGCGGAGATTACCGACCCGGCCTACGCTAAGATCATAGTCTATTGGGCCCGTGGGTGAGGAACCGCCTTAGAGGCCCGGCCCGCGTGATGGCAGCTGACATCTCAATGACGTCATTAAATAAACGCAGCTTTTAATTCTTGCCGGAACGGCACTGCGGGAATTTAATTTTGGGCTGGAGCGCCTTTGGATCTAACGGCTGGGAGAGTCGCGTCATGCTTAAGCCGAGGGTAGCGTTAGATCGATGGCCAGGCCCGGCCTTTATATACCCCCCCAACCCTTGGAACTGCCCCTTCACCCCCGGCCGCTCGCTCCAAATCTCTTTTCCCAGCGCCGAACCGGCGGCGACGCCGAGAGAGGAGGAACCCCCCATCCACCCTCTTTGGGATCCGTCGAGGAAAGATGGTAATTTTTCTTCTATTCTCTCTTCCGCTTTCTTCTCTTTTGCATCATTCGTTCTTTTTCTAAGTTTCAGGGATTTATTTCTCTCTAATTTTGACGGTTACTTTGAGGGATTTAATTCCTGTGTTGCGTGCGTGCCATCTCTGATCCTATGGATTTCTTGGGGTTTTTACTGCCGATCTTTGCTTTCTTCTTCTTGTTCTTCATGCGTTTTCATTTCCTTCGTGTGTGTTGTAGGCGCTTCCGAGCCAACAGACGGTGGATTACCCTAGCTTCAAGCTCGTGATCGTTGGGGACGGTGGGACAGGTGACCCTTTCTTTATTTCTTTACTTTTTCTTGTTCTGTTTCTTTCTTTCCTTTTTTTTTTGGTTTTTTTATAATTTTCTTTCTTCTTTCTACACTGATCCAGAATTTTAGGCGATTAAGCTCTTCTTTTGGCTCTTTCTTGATCCATTTTTTTTGTTGATTGATCGGACGAAGGAGAACTGATTTTTAAGAAGTTCTCTGATCTGCTGCAGGGAAGACTACCTTCGTCAAGAGACATCTCACGGGGGAATTTGAGAAGAAATATGAACGTAGGTGTCTGACATACCAAGAAATATACATTCTCTTTTTTTTAAATATTGATTATTTTCCTTTTCTTTAAAAAAAATGATCGAGTTCTTGGTTTCTTTGGCAGCTACCATTGGTGTCGAAGTCCATCCCTTGGATTTCCACACCAACTGTGGAAAGGTCCGGTTCTACTGCTGGGATACTGCGGGACAGGAGAAGTTTGGTGGGCTTAGGGATGGATATTAGTGAGACATCGCTTCTGATCTTTCTCTACTCTTTCATATTTTTTTGTGCTTCCCTCTAGTTTTGCTCTATCCTTTTAGTGTTCTGTATCTTTTATTTTTTTGCTGTGAACATGAGCTTTATTAATTTGATAGCTTTCGTGTGAGTGGGTTGTGTACTTTCCCCGTGAGAGTCTTCTTTGCATTCCGGTCTATATTGGGTTTTTGGACAGAATTCATATCATTCCATAATATAGATTGGTTTTTTGTTGGATATAGTATCAGAGTTTTTGTGAAATTTGCGGCATATGCGGTGGTTATATTTTGCTCTACACTTGTGCAGTCTTTTAAGTCTCAGATTTATCATTGTCATGAAAAGCACATGTCATCGTGGAGGTTTCCTCCAATGAGCCTTCATATGTTATGTACTGCATGCCAGATCATGGCCATTGCCATTGTATCTTGCCGATAGAAAATATCTGCATTGCAGATTTCATGAGAAGTCGACTGGCGAGTATATTCTTTAGGAGTTATTTGATGTATATATTTCATTCTGTATAAAATCAGTTATAGGGGATTTTCTTATACTTTCAACTATCAATTAATAATCGAAACTGGCTTGCTGTTGGATATCTGCTTTATTGATATGCATTGGCAGTGACCTTTAAATCTTAATATGTATTAGAATCTATTTTGCTGCTGCATTGCTATCGTATTTTCTTTTTCAAACACAAACTGTTATGCAGTTTTAGGTCTCTTAGAATTTTAAACCAGCAATTTCTTTTTGAGAAAATGAATGTCTGATGTCTATCGATGCAGTCATTACTTGGTCAACTGGCCGTGGCTTTTGCAACCCATTTGCTTCTTCTAAATGAAAAAGAAAAAAAATGTTGTTTTGCTGCTGATGATAGAAACTTAGTCGATAATTTATGATGGTTGCAATTACCATGTTTCGATCAGAATTTATGGATGTTCTTAGGGTTCACCATGTTAAGTTTTTGTGTGAGTTGCTTTTGGATGCATTTATTATTTTATTTGCTTATATTTCATTTTTTTGAATAGCTCTTAATAGTGGGAGGCTCATATGGTCTTGCTAGTTTACTGTTCCCACACAGTTGTTCAAGTAGAGAGGAGGGTGGCATAAGTGTGGTGGCAGTTCTTTTTGTGGTTTAAAATCTCTAATAGTCTTTTTTGTTGATAATTTGATGTTACTGCCTTTTTGTATGCTCTTCTTGCATTTGTGAACAAGAATTGCTGTACCAACGGGATGTTTAAAGTGAAAGTGGCTAACTGAATGAGATACCAAAATTTTTAGATGTATATTGATTAAAAGTAAAAATACTAGTGAAAGTAAGAAAGTTGAGAAAGGCAAGTGCCATATACAGCAGCATGTAATAAAAATTAAACCCAATAACGTCTGTGCCACAATTGTTACTGTATCTCATAGTAACGATAATGTGCAAGTTTGTCTAGATGAACCTCATTATGCGCTTGTGGTCATCCACTCAGAAAAAAGAAACTTATTATGCATTAGTGGTCATTGGTTATTGTCTCATTAATTTGATCTTGGCCAACTTCACATCTTCTGTATCTACATATACATATGTATGTATATATGTACGTATATGTATATATATTAAATAACTTTTTCGTCCTTTCTTTCTCCCTTTCTTCTTTCTTTCTTTCTTTCTTCTTCAGATCAGTCTTCATCTTGTTTCTCTCTGATTTTTCTACGTTTTTTTCTTTTACTACTGCTTCATCTGACATTGCTTTTCCTGTGTTTTCTGTTTTCCTCCTATTTCTGCTTGCTAGCCTCTGTTCTGCTTGCCTCCTCTGTTTCTTCCTTTCCTTCTTCTTTTTCAGTGCTTGCTGTGTCCTTCCACCCTGTTTGGTGCAAATCCCCCCTCCTTTCTGGGTGCTGGCTGCTGCAGTGGAAGTAATGTTGTAACTGCTCTCCTTTTTGTGGATTTTGATCTTTAGAGTTAAGCATGGAAAATAGGTTTGGTGATTCCATATATGGTGCAAAAAGAGTGATATGTGCATGTCTGTGTACGCACATGCTCATTTATGTATATCATGAAAGGCATGCAGAATTAAGGCATCGGGGCCTTTCCTTCCTAGGCAGTTGCCTTGGCACCATTTACAGAGTTCACTATCTGGCTTCAGCTAGAAAGTTTTTTACACCCTTGAATTTAGTTTATAATTTACAATGTTGAATTTGAGATAGTAACTTGTATAATATTATATTAGGAGCTCGCTTCATCCTACAACCTTTAACAATAATAGTCATTCACAGATATTCGAAATGCGGATTTGAACATGTAGCATACTTTTATTCTGCTTCTGGAACTATTATATCTGCCTGTACCATTCCTCTGCATCCTGCCGTCTGTCCTTCTAATACTATGCGCTTGGATGCAACGATGAATGCTTTACTTTCTAGATTTTGCTTCTCATGTATCCACAAACTTCATATGAATCTATTATTATGTTTGTAGATGTGAAGGTAAACATGATTTTACATGCATGCTCTTGTGATTGTACTATTAAAGCGCCTGCATCGACATTTTGCATCTGAAACATTTTCTGCTTTGTGGAGTCAGACGAATAGTGATATCAGAGTGATGCCCATACTGCAATTGGTATTTTGCTGCTTGTGTTCTACTGAACTAGACATACATTCTACATGGGGAGTTTGAAATTAGTAACTTGCCTTGTATCATGTATCTATCTATGTATGCGTGTGTATATGTGTATGTATCTACCTATTTTTCTACCTTTCTATATATTATTATTGCTCATGGAACAAAGGCTTTTTTTGAAATAAATGGAACAAAGGCTTTGAATTTGCTGATAACAATGTGAAAATTTATAGGCTTTGTAATCATTCCTCTGGGAAGCTTTCTGATTTTTTATTACTGGTCGATCTTTTTAAGTGACCTGCCAATGCTTGCTTTGTTTGATTTGTCTGTTCAATATCTGTTGTGAGATATTGTTTGACTAGCGTGATAATTACTATACTTTAGAAATGATGCTTGTTTTTCTATTTTGGGTGATTTGTATCCTTGGAATACAGGTGTCTCGTAATCCATATCATCCAAAAGTACCGGTATCTTGTTTCTTGATGTTTGCTATCTTTTATTGTCTAGACATCATATGTTGTTGAGCCTTTGCTGACAAAACTCTATCCAGTACTTGGATGTTCGAGACTCTGGCCTTCTCTTTTTCTTCCTCCATTGGTTATTGATTGAGCGAGAACTTGATTGCTGCTGTCTGCTACATCTTCATTGGATTATATTGACTCCTGGGTGTTGTGCCATGGTTGTAACTGGGCATGCTTTCTTTGACAGCATCCATGGCCAGTGTGCGATTATCATGTTCGATGTCACTGCAAGGCTTACATACAAAAATGTCCCCACATGGCATAGGGACCTTTGCCGGTTAGTACTGCAAAAATTTGGTACCCTGTTCTGTATTTTCTAATATGACCCTAAACATGATTTTACTTTTTTGAGTCATACTTAACTATGGTTGCTTTCAGGGTTTGCGAGAATATTCCCATTGTCCTTTGCGGAAACAAGGTTGATGTAAAGAACAGGCAGGTGAAAGCAAAGATGGTTACATTTCACAGGAAGAAGAATCTCCAGTACTATGAAATTTCTGCTAAGAGCAATTACAATTTTGAGAAGCCTTTTCTGTATCTGGCTAGAAAGCTCGCAGGGTACAGTGGTTCTTTTTGCACCAAACTTTATTTGAGTAATACCCTTGTAAATGGGTTTGACATATGATAACTTGCCTTTTGCAGGGATCCAAGCCTTCATTTTGTTGAGTCACCGGCTCTGGCTCCTCCTGAAGTTCATATCGACCTTGCTGCACAACAACAGTGAGTGAAATAAAAACTTGACAGCATCACTGAGATTATGAGTTACCTTAGTATTATATAATTTTCTCGCATTGTTAAAGGTATGGAATAATGGGGAAAGGATGATGCGTGCATGCAACAACACTTTTTGAATTTGATAAGTGAATTCTGAGTTTTCGTGGAAAAATTGTTGGTAATATAGCTAGTTGTGAGTTCTAATGTCATGGTTCTGATCATCATTATGTGTTAGCATGAATAGGGTTTTGAAATGAAAATCCCTCTGGTACTATGTAAAATACCTGCATCTTGTTTCTGCTGACATCAATACATTTTTGAAAAGAAAATGGGCGACATCTGTGCCTCCTGCTGCCATTCATGTGCCGCTGGAAAATGTCACTTATGTCCATGCATTAGCGCAAAGTATGTACCAGGAGCAATTAGCCAATTCTGTGATTTTATGGACACGTGTATGCAAGCATTCAAATGCACATAATATAAATACATTAATAATATACATAGATGCAAGTAAAAACACATAATTTACATGCACGGAGATATGGTATACACACATTCATAATAGAAAAGGGCGGTCTAGTGCATGAGGCTTCCGCCATTGTGGGGTCTGGGGATGGTCAAATATATGCAGCCTTAATTCTGTATGCAGAGGCTATTTTTTCATATTTTGAACCCATAACCTTCAGATCAGAATGTTGCGCCAAGGCTCACCTTACATACACTTATAAGGCTCACCTTACATATACATTATATATATATATATATATATATATATATATATATATATATATATATATCTGTGTGTGTGTGGGGGGGGGTCTTGATTTGGCATCTGATGTGTCATTCAAAAATGATAATATAGAGTGGAATATGGGAGGTGGGAGGAAACACTTATCCTTATATTCTCTTTTTCTGTTTATGTTTGCCCATGCTTATATATGCCTTTGTTTTTTCAGTTTACAACCTCTATTTTATATTTTTTTTATATCATCCTGCCTTGATTTCCTAATTGTGAGGCCAAATCATCTCTGTTTTCAGGTATGAAGCTGAGATAGCAGCTGCAGCAGCACAGCCCCTTCCAGATGACGATGATGATGCTTTTGATTAAGTGGGGGCTCCAGCTGCTGGGGGAATGTCTTTGCTGCTTCATGATCCTCAAACTTCTTGAAGAACAACCAATTGGGTTCTGCTCTTGTATGTCTAATTCCCGGCATAGCTGGTGATTAGGTTTGAGTCCTTGAGCAATCATTGTCAGGACTGCTTCTAGATATTTGCTAGGTGTCCTATTTTGTTTGCAAAATTTTCTTGTGATTGTGTCACTCTAATCTCAGAAGTGGTTGGAAGTATTGATTTCCATGTTATTCTCATATCCTGATTCTTGCATATAATTATTGATGAGAACGATTTCTGGTATCTTTTCTTTAGAGATGTCAGTGTTTCCATGTTATCTATCAGTATCAACAAAAGGAGGCACCCAAACCTTGTTTTGTTTCCCAACACTTGATGCTAGAATTTTTCTGGCTTAAGCATGTAGTTTTACTGCAGCAAAAGATAGCAAAATGGTACAAAAGTAGATGATGTCAATGAAGAGGTGCAATATTAAAGGAGTGAAGGCTTGCTGAGTTTTTTTTATTGCAAGCTAAGGCTCGAGGATGCATTTTTTCCAGCAGCTCAAGTGAGAAGCTCAAGAGGTTCAGGTAAAGGCAAGGTTCGCCGTACCGGTACCGAACCCCGTACCGGTGCCGCACTAGTATAAGCGTACCGAGTGTCGGTACGGTACGGTATGCTCGGTACCGACCGTACCGATATTGGTGTACCGATACCGGTATCCATCGGTACGAGTACGGTATGCTCGGTACCGACCAGTACCGACCGGTACAGCGAACCTTGGGTAAAGGTTTACCAGTTTGGCTTCAGACTACGGTAGGAGGCTGCTGGATGCAGGGGTTGAGCAACTGGGGGCTGCTGCAGTTGAATAGACCAGGGAAAGCGGCGGCCTGCCCTGTAGGTTTCCTAGCTTGTCAGTTTAATGACACAGGGAGTGAATGCTCCCAGATGATGAGGAAATTGCTTGTTCATCCAAGCAACGTAATCCATATGGCCAAGTGAACCAATGACTGACCGACAATCTGATGATGGGGAGGCATCCATTTAGGCAGGTGGTGATGGATGGAAAGTTTGTTGGGTTTGTGAGCTGTGTCAAACTAGTTTGCACAAGCTGCCATTTGGATGTCCAGTGTCCCTGCTGTTCCTTTGTGTTTTATTTCAAAGACTTAAAATACCTATCATTTCTTGCGGAACTCGGGATGGACTGTCAGGTAAAGTGGTTTTATGACATCCATGGTTGGGTCTGGGGAGCCGGGCTTATATGATGAATCTGTTTCATCCTCTTGAAGCTTTCAGAAGGAATCTGTCTTTCTCCTTGCTCTATTTGCTTCTGTTGGATTCCTCAAAGTTTTGTAATGATTGGTATATCCCTTGTTTTGAGTTCTTTTCTGGCGTTATATTAAAGGGTGAAGAGATGAGCCCCCTGAAATTGTAGCAGTTACTTGAATTTGTCAGTTTCTTATCGTTAGTAGAGGGTTATCTTCTTTCAGCTTATGTTGAGCAAATGGACCAACCACAGGAACAAGAAATTTCAAGCAAATTGGGGGGGGGGTTGTCTCTCATGCTTCATCCCATCTTATGTTCTTTCTACAACCTAAGCAATGATAATTCAGATTGTGGAATAAGTATTCTTAATTATGATTATTTAGGAATTTTGTGTGGATTTGTTTTCTGTACCTTCATTAACATCTTGATCTCATACCTCACCTGCATCCTGGTACTTTAAACAAACAAAACTACTGATTAGTGCAGTTTATTTCCTTGATGAAGATAATTTTGCTGCCAACTTTTCCCCCATTCTTGGCTTTCATCCTTTGATGGATGTCTGGCCAGGTATTCATTCATTCTCTACAAACATTTTTAGGTCTGTCCATTGTTATATTGCCCTGTGGTTCTAAGTTTGGGGAACCAGCTTTTTTCATTATTTGCTTTATATAAGAAATTCCATACGTGGTACACATGCAATCTGTTCATTATTTCCTAAACTCTGTTATGGGTAAACTTTGTACAGCATAAACATTTCTTAGGCCTAGCTGACGCTGGTTATGGTTGCAATAGATCGTGAGCTTCTAGGTTTTAATAAGTTATGTTTCAGAGGGTCAGCATAATAGTGGATGCAATCAATTTGAGAGTTTTCTTTTGTGTTAGCTAAGATTCTGCTTTTCCTTGTGCTGCAAGCTTTATTGGTTGAGGACTTTCAATTGTCGCCATTTCCAAAATTTCTGTTTCTTGATCTGACAACTTGTCCAGATTAAAGTATTATGAGAACCATGTTAGACTAATCTTCCATGTGTTCCACAGCTACAGGTCGCTCACTTTGTTGGCTAGATTATGTTTTGCTTGCTCCAGCTCCATTTCCAAAGTTGCACACAGGTATATTAGTCATTGTATGCTAAACAAACAGATTAGTTAATTGCTTAGAGCTGTTGGTTTTGCTTGCTACACTTGGATTCTTACTTATTTCAGGGTTCTTTTTTTGCTTTATGGAAAGGTACGAACTCAAAAAGATGAGCAACCTGTAATTATTATTTGCAGAGGAATAACAAACACAACACTGGATGCCAGGTTTTTTGTGGTTTTGGAGCTTTTTCCCATATGCGAAACCCTACTGAGATGGAAGGAGATTTAACCAACTTGGCATAACTGACCAGGTATTCAGCTCTATACATCATTTTGGGAGTTTTGCTTGAACATTATACTACCATGGGCAGTCAGATACTTGGCCTCGCAGCAAATCCAGGTCTGACATGTATACACCCACACACCCGCACCCACAAACAGAACTTTGTTCTAGTTTGATGAACTTGACATTTTGTAAAAATATTACTCTACATGAACCCTGTTATCAACATTATTATCTTTTCTAAGTTCCACAGTGCTTCTATACAAGTTTATCATGTCCTTGCCATATACTTAATCAAGGATGCTTATTTTCCGAATCAAATATCTGTGTATCTCAATGTTTTGAAAACTGAAGATGCAGAAAACAATTTGATGCTTACAACTTTTTCTAACAGATGTTACCTTATTGCAATCCTCACTCCTTCCTATGAGTTCTATCTAATCTGCTGTCCCTTTCTTCCTTCTTTTACCTATCTGTAGCTTCTGTAATCTGGACCCTTTTCAGGTGCCTTAGCTGTTTTTGATGTTTCATGATCTGAACAGATTTGATGAGGCTCCCATCCTTTCATCAGAAGAATATAATGCATTCTCTACGATAATTTACTTCATGAACTTGTATTAGAAGGTGATAAAGCATTACTTCTTGAAGTGCATATGCAGCAGAAAATCTCACATTTTACTAAATGATTAAATTTGTTTTTTGCCAGCATGAATATAGATATTCATTTATAACTTTATTTCATACATCATTGTGTATATGCTTCATGTCCCTGCATTCGACTGATGCATTTGAGAATTTCAGACATTTTTTAAAAGAGATATTGAACTAATAGTATGACTGACAAATATTGATGGATGAACAAGTTATATCTAATTACCTGAATAACAGTGATATTATTACCCGAATGTGCTACTCAACCCGAACTCAAACAACCTTTTCCTTTTCCTGTCATATCAATGTCCATTATGTCTCTCTCAGTTATTGAAGCCTGTTGTGATACTTAAACTATGATGCTTGGATGCTTGGAAGAGTCGATCTTTTATTGTCTGGTACTCAGCATTATCAACATTTAGATAAATCAAGTATGCCTGGGGAACACGAACTTTACTAAGACAAGATTATTTCATCCCCTAGTGGTTTTTGAGCTGTGTTATGTATGCACCTGTGATCACTAAATTACTGGTTTTCATAAGAGAATGGCTAAAACTCCACCCCCCACCCCCCGCCGCACGCCAAAAGAAAAAAGAGAAGAAAAACACCACCACCACAAGAAGAAAAGAAGAAACACAAATAGAGAAGAGAGGAACATACACATACTACTTTTGAGAGAGCTTACATAAACCAGGTTCTTGCTTTAGTACCTTTAAATTTAGCATCTTCATAGCACTGCCTTATTTTGCTATGTTAACTTGATATCTTTTGGTTTTAGGACCTAGAATGCTAATGTCCAGTTATGGGTTGATGTTTTATATACTATATTTTCTGGTATTGGCTAGAATTAGAGCTGTTTTGGATTGGTCTAATAAGATGCATTTTTCGTTGCTAATAAAGTTACTATGTAGAATAGAGTTGAATATACCTAGTTTTTGTTTAGTTTGGATAGTTCAAACCTTCTTGTTTTCTCTTAGATCACACCCAGCATTCCATGCTAAGGAAGTATCTAGTACTTAATTTGGCACATAATGCATCAGCTGTAATATTGTTTTGGAAGAGTGTGGAATGCTTTCATTTACTATAACTCAACACCCCCCAGGCAAAAAAAGTAGTTAAAAATCATCGAATTAGCTGAATTATAATAACAATCTACTGCTTTTCAGCGCTCCAATGCATCATTTACAGTTTTGGAGTCAGTCAATGAGATCACGATCGCAATAATAAGTCAAGTCACAATTTATTATACTTGTGGAAAAAATATCTGTCACTAAAAATCTGTTATGTTTCGATACTTCAGCAACTTCTTTTCCTTTTAGTAGAAAATGAAAATAAAATATATAGTACCTTGTTTTATTCTTTTGGATATTTGCATAACTTCACTATTTAAAATAATTAAAAAATATGAAAGTACTTCATTTTTTCCTACATTTCATATAATTTTTCTTACAAAGATTAGATATTTCATAGTACTATTTTATACTGATTTTGCAATAAAAGAGTCATGTAAAATCTTAGATCCGTTTGGTTTGTAGAGGGATATTTAAATTAGAAAATTATCAATAATTATGTATATTTTTTATATTATATTTTTAGAAATTTAATATATTTTAAATATAAATATGAGCTGATTGGTTGACCTGGCAATTGGATTATTGACTCAGGGACCCTATCCCTTCTTCGGATAGATTTTCGGTTTGAATTTAATAACCATACTTCTAGTGATGGTTTCCTTAATTTTAATGATAATTTTGGTCATAACTAATCATATACTTTTAGCAATACTCTGCTCAACTCTTAGCAGTCTTAAGAGCCATAAATAATTACCAAGCAATTAGGGATATTTTAGCAACAGTCCAAAAAGATGTTATTATTCAGGAGATAATTAACAACAATTTGGCAACCCTTCAAAAATCGTTGGTCTAGCAACAATCTTAAAAGCTACCACTTGTCTTCAGATAATTAGTTGTGATTTAGCAATGAATTTGATCTCGATAAGGAGATCAAATTTTCCTAGTGTATCTATGGTGTCTATGTTTGCTTATCTTTGTTTTAGAGAGATCGAAAACAAAATTTTCTTGATTAGAACAAACTAGGTTTTCCTAGCATATTATAGGTCATCACGCGGTCATTAATCTTCCTATTCTAGGGCATGCATGTAATTCTATGGCATAGATATTTCAAAGCTGAGGAAAACTAATTTGGAATGTGTTACTTTGCAGTCACTTAGGCTCCGTTTGAGGGAGCTTTTAGAGGGTCAAAAAGCACATTCCAGCCCTCCAAAAGTATTTTTAGATAAAAAAGGTATTTGATAAAAATTTCGGAAAGCTGTTTTAGTTTTTCCAAAAAGCTGAAAACAACTTTTTAGGAGAAGCTCCATTTTGGAGCTTTTCGAAAAGGTACTTTTAGGTCGCATCGAAAAGCTGTTTTTTTGACTAAAATATCTCCATTTAAAAGTTTCTTTTTCCTTCCAAAACACTCAATCCCGCCGCCTCTTCCTCTCTCACCCATCCCCCTCCATCCCCCTCTTCAATGCCACCCTCAAAGCCCTCTCCCTCTCCGCCTCTTCTCCCTCCTCTACCGCTCCCTCTCCCCCGACCGCCTCTCCTTTGCCCCCCTCCTCAAAGCTGCCTCCTTTCTCTCCGCCTTCCTCGGCCGCGACCGCGCGGGAGAAGTGGGGCAAGGGAGGAAGAATGGAGAGGGGAAGAGAAGAAAGAAAGAAGTAAAGAGGGGAGAAGCTTTGGGAAAGAAGAAGAAGAAAGGAGAGAAGGAAAAGAAAAGAACAAGAAGAAAAGAAAAAGAAAAGAAAAAAAAGAAAAAAAGAAAAAGAAAAGGAAAAAAAAGTACTTTCTCAATTTGTTTACCAAACACATATTAAAGTGGCACGGCATTTTGGAAATGTAATTATCAAACAGCAAACAGCTTTTTATAAAAGCTATACTTTTAAAAGCTCTACTGCCAACAGCTCCCCCAAACAGAGCCTTAAAGTCATTTTTTTTCATTTTTACTTGAATGAAAAGAAATGAGAGTTATTGGAATGCGAAACTTAAATTAGGCTAATTTGCATTAATACAAAGAGTGGCTCTTTGCGCTAGTAGGACTAACAATCGGAAGAAGCTTGTTGGTTTAAATCTTTCTGAATAAACAGAGATACCAGTAGGATAACACCAAGAGCTATCTGAGGGAATCTTTGTGAATAAATGCAAGGGTAAAAGAGAGAGAGAGAGTGACAATGGAGGTAGAAATGGAGATAATTCTGCTTCTGGTTTGGATGCTGGATGTCCAACGAGAAGGGAAAAATAATGTCTATAGTAATTGCAGGATGGTCCTAAGGATTACAGATATTTATTTCGTCTGGACATATGATGTCTTGATGTTTCAGTGTTTTTTTTTTCTGATGACAATAAGCGAAAAGGTTATGGAAATAAGATAGCATGAAAAGGAATGCTTTAAATTCTGGTTAGAAACTTGTGTTCCTGGATTGATCTGTCATCAGTATGATGGATCGCTGTCATCCGTTTTTGATGGAATATTTCATGTGCTTGTGTGACAAGAATGTCTTTTGTATGAGTTGTGTATGCTGTATTACATGAGGAAATGCTATACAAAATATTGGGAAGCTTGAAACAGTTTTAAGCAATATCTTGGGTAACACCCCTGCCTTGTTTCAAAGCAGGAACCTCCCTCTTGGGAGTACCTCTCTTCTTTTTTTGAAAGTGAAACCTCCATAGCTACCACCACTGCCTCTATTGGATGCTATATTGGTTTTGAATCCGATTTTGGATCAATCTATATATTGATTGACTCCTTCCAATAGGTTTTTTTTTTCCCCCCTAATCTTCTGATAAAAAAGATTCATTCTCTTTGGAAGAAAGAGGAGATAGAACTAATAAAGTTTTTTTTTTTTCAATTTATCTTTGGAGTTTCTATAGGAATTAATAGAAAAGAAAAATTCCTTATGATACACCAGTTTCAACTCAATTTTGATGGAGTGGATAGATCTATCATTTCTTGAAATCTCTTTGCCCACTTTATTCCAGTTATAGAATAGATGAAATAGCCACCAGCTCTGTTGGTCCCTGATATCACTAGTCCATTGCCGCGGCATCACAATTCAAGTGATTACCAAAAAAGTTTTGGATTTTTTTTTTTTTAAGATTTTAGTTTTTTATGAAAACTGAAGAATGGAAGTGATGTCAAATAGAATCAAAATTTTTTCTCCTGCTTTTGATCAGTGTCTCATGATTGTTGCTCATACGCTTGTGCTTATGGTGAGGGAAAAACTATTTCCCAGCGTGCTTCAGAAAAGAAGGGGAGTAATTCCGGGCTTGATTGATAGTATTTGTTTTCTGAAGGAACAGGCATTAACAGTAGCTGGAGTTTTTAGTATCAGGCATTGCGTTGCAGCGTTGAGCGTAGATCTTCCATTCTTTGTCACTAGGAAATAAGTGCTGTAATTTTATTGAACGGATACGCAAAAGAAACAACAAAATGACCGGGAACTGCCTGCCAAGATGTTGTGTCTGTATAGGGCCTTGGTGAGTTGGATCATCAGGTCAGGTTTAGTACGTTCCCCCCAGGATGGGGATCGAGCTTTCTGACATGAAGACATCCGATCATGGCGATAAATCTGATCTTAGATTGGGGACCATAAAATCCTGGTGGGCTCAGATGGGATTAGATATTGTGGGGATGGTTTCCACTTGTTGAAGGAACACCTTAGTGGTCAAGGGCCCTTTAATAGGTTAATTAACCTACTATATACAGACAATTGATCTATTTGGGCCCCGTGTGTCTGAAGGAAGTTGACGGTAATTATTCTGCCCACCTTCAATTATGGGCAGATGGCTCGAAAAGTAAGAAGCTGGTTTATTTGTCCCACTGCTTTTAATGTTCCAAGGATAAATCCTTGTGGCTTGCTTGCTAGTTGCCAAGCTAATCGGTCCTCCTTTTACCTAATCTTTACCGGCTCTGATCTGAGAGTGAAGTTTGGAACCAAAATTCACTCTTCCATTCTACAGAGAACAGCGTCACTTCGATGCTATCTCTATCCATTTCTAGGATTCCACGATGCTCCGAGCAATCAGCTGTCCTATGAACCGGAACCGGATGGGGCGTGCAAAACTATCGCTTAGGGTTTAGCTGGCGCACCCTACATGGCCCTAAGGATATTTGATGGGCTGTAACTTGGCTTTGGATTTCCAGGCAGGGGCCATCTGGCCTCCGTTCAACCTAGGCTTAGAACTGGCGAGGCTGGATGAACTGGCACTTGATTATACAGTTATAATAGTAGGGATGGACGACCCAGCTTCATCGATCTCGCATGGACAAGCTATCTTCTTGTTGGGTACTCCGGCAATGTGATTGTCGGCTCTCCATGGCCTCTCATTATGTCGAGCACTTCGTCTAGGTTTAATTCAGATTCAGAGCCCGGTAAGACGACTCGGCTATATATTGCAGAGCCGAGATCAATGTAGGCCAGGCTTTGCAAAACTTGTTGCGATTCATGGTACGAGCAAGGCACATGGGTTGGGGTGTTAACAGCAACAACAACGATGTACGAACAGGACAAGGATCCTTGATGGCTCAAGGTGTGTCCTAGAGACCGTGGCTGTCTATTCGGCCGCCCATGCTGGCCCGTTGCAATGTCCACCTAATCATATATATTTGACACCGGAAGATATGCATGCACTCACGAATCCGAGCATTTAAAGCTGGTTATCTAAACCTTAGCCGCCACCTTGTCGCTTCCATCCATGTGTGGGTCCTTTGGAACAAGTAGATGGACGAGGGGTCCTTGCCAACCCAATGCAGGTTAAGTAGGTTTAGGCAATGCATTTAAGGGGAGAGACAGCATGACCACAAGGATAAGGACTGAAAGAAATGGTGGGCAGTTTGGAGAGCTCAAAGCTGGGCATGGTGTCGCTAGCTGCTGTCGGTAGGAGGTCGGAGGAGGTGAATTAGATTAGCATTTTTCGATGAGCCATCAATGTTTCCGATCATGGTAAAAGTAAACTCAGTAACTTCTGATGGAAGGATGGGTGACATAGACCAGCTTAGTTCTAGGAACGCGCCTTGTGTCGATCTTTAGGTGTCACATTCATATTAGAAACTCCATGCCTTCTACACATGCTGCTTCTCATAAGCCTTCAGATTTTTTTACAGCTTGTGCACTAGCTCTGTTTGAGAATCCATTGCTCATGCACCACCACTCATGTTCGAAATCGAGACCTCTCTACCAACCAGTTGAGCTACCAACTATATATCTCTAAAAATTATTTTCTTCGAAATCCTGCTTGGATCCGGACTACTATAATTTTCTCAAAAGTCATATATAAATATGTTCGGTGTGATCTATTGAGTAAACAACTGTTACCCAATATCGGATGAAGTAGGTCAGGATTTAGTATGCCATGCGTCACAAATGGTTCATCTGCCTTCTATGGTAGATCGCTTTTGGGAAAAACAAACAATTAAGTCCAAACACGACCATCCATTTCTCTTAGCAAAAAACTTATTTATTTTTTTGTTGCCACTTCCTCGGTAGGCCTCCACAATACCGTGGAGTTGAATTCAGTCCACCAGATTTGAGAAGGCCGAGTCCAGGGCGAGTGGAAGGGTCTGGTCTTTGTTCTGACTTATGGAGGTGGGGTGGTAGGTCCATATTTATAAAGAGAGATGATGTTGTTCATTAACCGACCACCTTTTTTTTTTGATATGAGCTAACCGACCATTTTGGACTTCATTATAAGCTGATAGCATCAGGTCGAGTGCATTAATGTAGTCTGTATCTATGGACACGATCACTCTAGCTGAACTTTTTATACGTTTGTGGAGGGTGTAGCCGAAAGTTTGAGACGCTGAGGAGGCATTTATCTTAAGTTCACAAGTTTCCAAACATTGAACTATCATAGTATGTAGCTAGCTTTAATTTTTATGTTAATATGCTTATTGTGCAATGTGTGGGAGACGAATGCTATAAAGAAAGCATTGCTTTATATGAACATGAGCTTGTAAATGACCACTTGAGAGTTGACATAAATCCTTGTGTTGTACAATGGATCAGCTCAACATTTGTAAGCTTTGATCTCATTTCTCTGTTGTCAAACCAGGTTCAAATACTCTATAAAATGGACGGAGTATCAGAAACTATAGCCAGAAATAGCTACATACAAAATGCCTATATGGACTCAATTTGTTATTTCATGATAGAGATGTAGAACTAAACAAAAGGAATATTAAGGATGAAAAAATAACCACAGGTTTATTCTGGACGGACAATTTCTTTTTTCCTTCATCCTTTGGCGGTCATAAAAAACCTATGAACAAGTCACCTACCAACTTAATTTTGATATGTGCTTCAACTGCACCAGGGGCCCGCAGGCATCCATGACTCGGCCTAATCAAGGAGGGGATTATGGGTCTCCAGCCAACCCCTTCGAGGATTGCTGACAGAAATATCAAAATAAGGGAAATCAGTGCCCGTTTTGACCCGATGTTCACACTTTTCACTGATCCTAATTTGGAGAATCTCTATGATATAGAATTTTGGAGGATGACTTGGCTTTGTTGGAACGACATACATCCAAAGAATATGGTGTGCTTCATGAGCTAAGATGTTGCCATTAGTGACTAGTGATGGCTGAAAAGTTGCTATCCCTAAATTTTTTGGCTTGGACCTCTGAATAATGTGAGTTGTGATCCATGGATGGCGAAACCTTCGGAGGAGTTAGTAATAGGGGATTTGAAAGTTTGGCTTCGATCTTTCACTTCATATATGATTGCCCCCACAACATGATATATGGTCATCGGTCAACTTTCAGCTTTTGGTCGATTGTGATTCTAATCCTTCCGAGGGCAAAATCTTTCTTATCAAGTATAAAATATGATATTATCATTGTCTTAGATGTAATAATTGTCATACATCTCTTCCAAGATTGACTATTATATCGGCACTGCATGCTCTGCCATGATTAATGGGGCCTATGAACTAGGAATAATAGTCGGGATCAAGAAAGGAACCATGGTTGGCTTTTGCAAGAATCACGGTGAGATCCTTAGAAATTGAAAATTGATCAAGTGGACCATCCATCAGCGTATTATTACTTTTCTTTTTTTTCTATATTCTCCACCATTAATGCTTGGAATTTGGATATGAAACGACCAACCTCGGTAACATAAATTTAATTTTTCTTTCGCGATTCGAAATCTCGGTAGCTTACCTCGCACAGGTATTATGTTACTACAATGTCAATATATACGTCCAGTACGAGATCGGCTTGGTGTACTTATACTCTGTACATCCCTGTATATACCACATATTGGTTCAATGCTAGTATAGTATAGTATGTTTTGCATAGGCTTTTATGCACCTTCATGGTGAACTTTTTTTTTTTTTTTTGGAAAAAAGACTATTACTATAGACCCGCCGTCACTAAATGCCAGCAGTTCATATAATGAATAGCAGATTGAAAAAGCCATAAGTTAATAAGGCCAGATAAATAGAAAGTACATCTTTGTTTATCCTTATATCTTGACTGTACAATTCTTATGTTTTTTCTGATAATCAAGGAAAGGAAGAAGGATCTTCAACCACCACCGATGCATAAACAAAATTTTACAAGCATCATCGATCCTTCGCTAACAAGAAGAGCTTGACTAGCCATAGGCAGATCAAAACACCTCTTTCTCTATCTCTATCTCCAAATAATATCTCCCATGTAATTACGAAGCCGATTACCTTACTTGACAATGTATGAAGCTTGGAATGAAATAGGGATGGCAAGAGGTCCAGGCAGCTGAACTGGTTGGCACCCCTCCCTAGTTGAGGTGGTCTGTCGTATTTGTCAGAAAAAAGAGAGAGAGGGGTCAAGAATACTGTGATCTTCATCATTTGTTTTGATCGATTCTTGTTACAGCGTCACACTCCAACACGGTCTTAATGGCATGCAAATAGTCGATCACATGCATCAAACCTATAGCTCTTTAGTTTAACCCTAGCATCCATCATTTCATAATATGCTGAGTGCAGTCCGCTGCTTCTCCATTATCTTGGTATGAAATGACCGAGCAGAGCTCGAATAGAATTGTTGGTCGCATTGCGTCTCCGATCGCGAGACATTCGGACTGGTTATCGAGACTGGTAGCCGCATTGGAGTCACGAGTCTGGCACAGGAGCTGAGCTTCAGCAAGCGATAGAGATAAAGAGACCTCGATCTCAGCCCGCACCAAATCCAGGGAGGTGAGAGGCGCATAGCTCCAGAGTTTTGTGGGGCCAGGCCAGGCCAGGCCACGGCCCGCTCGTATCACGCGGATCCCAGTCGGGGAATCCGGCTTCCTGTTGCGAAAAGATGGAGCACATGGAAGGAGTGAAGTCTGTTCATCGCTGCAGGTTACAAGACATGGCCTTTTGGACATAAACATGCCGACAAAATTTTACGAGCAGCTTCCAAGGAGCAAAACAAATACATGCAGCCGGACGTTGCCCAACCTTTCCTTTCCATCTTGTCACGTATCGTTATCACCATCATCCTCTGCAATATTATCTTTATCGAGTTTGGATGGGAAAAAAGAAGAAGTCATTCTCTAATCACAGCCATCCGTGATCGGCACATGAATTCCATTAAAGTACATGACAGCAGATTAATTTGTTTATTATTATTATTACTATTATTTTTTGAACTTTCGAGCATCGGAAAGGTAAAGGTGAGGGGGAAAAAGATAAACCGGGAGTTGCACGATAATGGTAAAGTAAATAGCTCTTTTTGCCTTGAGAAACGAGTAGGTAAAAATATACAGCGCACCTCGATGTAAGCGAGGAATTGATGGTGGTGGTGCTGGTACCAACATTGCTTTCGGAACGATATCCGGCGGGCGCTGCAGAGGTTGTTATCTTTGTACTCCCAGCTCCCCCTCCCCTAAAACCTGTCATTCTCTTTCCAATATTGCCCCTATTTCAACATTTTCAAAGCCCACTGGGGTTCACAACGAGTAATATAATGAGTGCATCGGATGTGGCCAAAGCCATAGCCAGCTTGCCACCCGCACTAATCATCTAAAGTTCCATTCATGCCCTTAACTCTCTCTCTCTTTTTCTCAATAAAAAAGTGAAATACTTTATAGAGATGAAGAAACTATATTACAAGCAAAATTCAGTGCAAGCAAGCGAGAAGAGTTATATTACCTAAATAAAGATGCTTAAGGTCTGTTTCAATGCACGACCGATTACTTATGGATACAAGGGATGATGACAGAAGATATTCGGTCGCTGAATTTGATAGTGAATTCATGTCATCTCTATATTTTTGAATGGTTGGAGAATCAGGTTCTGTTGGGAAAATACAAGTCGCCCCAAAGCACGTGAGCGCATCGGCAGCACATGACCTTGAAAGCGCCCGACTTGGCGCCCGACTTCAGAGCTCTCGATCTCGGAAGTCCGACCTCACCACTCACCTACCGCGGTCACATCCTTTTGTAGTCCGATCAGAGACCACATCCGGCCACCGCCCCCAACAATTAATGCGTGTCTCCGGCTTAGTCAACAATTAATGCGTATCTCCGGCTTACTCAACAATCAATGCGTATTTTCGGCCTACTTAACAATTAATGCGCGTGGCGCCTGTTATCTACGGATCTCCAGTCCTCCACGGCAAATTAGTTCGGCTGCATCCAGTTGGCCGTGACAACTCCCTGATCCCGACTTCATCCCCAACGGCAAGGCATTAATTCATTTGATCGTGTACCAATTCATGCGACGTGCTCAGCCGTACGGCAACTTCGCCCCATCACATCACAGGTAACCCAGCGCTCCTCTATAAAAGGAGAACCTTCCCATCTTAAAGGGGAGGAGGGGATGCAAAAACCTGGACACATATCCTCTCTCCTTTGATACACTTGCCCCCTCTGACTTAGGCATCGGAGGGCCGGTGCCGGAAACCTCGGCCATTGGCTTTTTGCAGGCCCCTTGCAGAGGATGCCGCTCGCCGACGGATTGCCGTCCGTCAGTTTTCACCAGAGCTCATTCTTCTCAGCGGACCGGTCGCCCCTGGTCTAGTTTCCAGAAACAGGTTCATTCAAAAAATTTATGAAAAAAAAATAATAGATAGTTTAATATGATATATATATATATATATATATATATATATATATATATATAAGTTGAGGGGCATTTGCGTTATCGTGAGAAGAGAGGACAAATGGATGGCGGGGGCGCGGTGACCACCGGCCCCCTGTCTGAGTTGACGGGACAGAGGGGGAGAGAGAGGGATGGAGGGAGGGAGAGGGACAAAAGCGTATGGGGGCCGTTTTAGGTGTGCGGACAGGAAACACTAAGCGTAAAGGCTTAAATGATTGGATGCCACGTGGAGAATAATGATTTGATGGAGGTGCTGGGCCCGCCGCCCGCCGCATGACGACGCGTCGCACCCCGTGCTTTGCGTGGACGTAATTGAATTGCCGGAGCTTCGCTGGATCCGGGCTGTGCGCCACTGTTCCCACCGTAACCATGAGAATTACCTGCGACGTTCTCAGCCGTTCGATCTCTTCGGCTTTTTGATAATTTGAATATATATAATGGGATCACAGATTGGACGGCGGGAAGGGATGGGTCGCACTCGGTACGGTCCGTTTGGAGAATATTTTTGGCATCAAGGGGAAGCAAAGATCTAAAGAATATTCTCTCTCTCTCGCTCTATCCAAGTGGCGATGCACTGTGCCGAGGGGCCTGGTCGGTGACATTCTTTTACCTGATATAGCAATTAAAATGATTATCATACAGCCAAAGGAACAGTAGATATGCACGGCCCAACAGTAGCGAATAATATACTGATCGATTTACTGCCAACTGCCTCGAGCCACTGAAACAATCACCATTATAGTGCCATTTTTGTGTGCTGGTAAAGCTGTCAAAGATACAAAATTTCTATTCTTCCCTTCATCCATTTCCTTCAAAACTACAAAAAAAAATTAAAAAATATATACTTATATACAATTGAATTAGCATATGTATATGTATGTATTTGTTGTATATACACATGTATGCATTGATATAGATGGAAACTCAACCAGGGACAACAATACATCTAATGGTACACTAGCCATCATTAGAAGAAATCTGCTTATCGTCCAAAGGTTTAATTTGAAACATATCTAAAATGGACTACAAGTTCAAGGCAATTGATGGCAACTCGTCGTATTTGTTGGATTATTTGATAGCATAATAACTAGCATTGAAAGGCAAGCAATAATAAATAGATTATTGTCGAGACTCTTTCCTTCTTTTTTTTTTTTTTTTGAAGGTGAGAGCGGTGAGATAGATTAATTTAGTTAGCTTAAGAGTTATGACCTATTTTTCTTATTCCCTTGGAATTTTTAGGATACCTGAACATCTCTAGCTTAGTTAATGTTGGATCTGTTTCTAGGACTCAAAACGACAAAAAATAAAAAAAAGATTCGAGAATATAGAGAGAAAGAAAGCACATCACACATGGATTTACATGGTTTAACAACAGATTTGCGTCCGTAAGCAAGAATTAAGCAAAAATTCCACTATAATCAAAAAAATGGAGCAAAACAAGGCCAAAGCAATCTTTTAGATGAAGCCCTAATCCTAATACACTTCAACTCTCATACTTTCCTAAACCAAAACAAAAGAATATGCATTTGAAAATTGGATCAAATAAGGGATCTCAAAGCATATAAATACCCCTCTTGTGCCTAGTTTTTATCATTAAAAAATTAATAATGCTTCCATTTACCGGGCGCTAGCGAAATAAAAAGTTACTAGTTATCCCTCTTCTCATTTCTTTCTTGGCATCCAGATCCTTTATCTTTAGATTTGAAATTCAGCGATTACTTTCAAATTCTAGGTTTCTACATATACCACGAACGAACCTACAAATCTTTCTCCATTAAGCAAGTCTGAAACTTAAACTAGATGTGCTCGTTCACCGAAAAAAGAAACACTAGATAAGCTAAATTATTAGAACATGGAATTTTAAGTCATTGGCTAATGAAATCAAGAGCCCCATCGGACTGGAATTTTGTTAAGCAACTTCGAAGTCGAGGCGACACCATCAGACACGGCTCCATTTTTTCTAGAAAGAAACAAGCACACTCTCCTCCAAAACCGCCGCTGCTTGCCGCTGTATCCACGTCATTGATTGAGATGAAGGGAGAATAGCTTATAAAATTTTCTTCTTGGGCTTCCTGGTTGGAAAATTCTTGGCCATTTTCCCAAATCTTCCCGCTTTTAGGAAGCGATGGTTGCAGCTCCTAGTTTGTCCATTTGCAAGCAACAAGAAGCATTTGATCGATTTCTCTTTCCATCACCATCATCATCATCATCATCTTCTTCTTCTTCTTCTTTTTTGGGTACATCGGCCGCTCACACTAAACGTGCGTGAGAACAGCCAGCCGTGTCAAAAGCGTCACCCTCTTTCGGCGAATCTCCTCCAAAAAGCTTCTTGCACCATCTATTGCGGCATAACAACCTCAGAAGAAACCAAGGAAAGGGAAAAGGTGAGGAAGCAAGCAACCCTCTCTATAAAATTAGCAATCATAACAACTATAGTCATATTTATTTGATCTCCTTGAATCTCATTCGCAGGGAGATGGTAGGCTAGCGAACATAGTGTTACTTAAACGCAACGTAGAGCGGAGAGAATTGACATATCCATAGTAGATGTCAAATTTCAAATCTTATTGAGAGCTGTACAACAATATAGTTAATAGATGTATAATAGCAACTCATGACATTATGTGAAAAAGGTCACCCCTCATAAGTAGAGTTGTGTGTGGGATGTTAAAGTCTAGCATAGGTTACGAGCATTTCATACGAGGCCCTCATAGCACTGAAATTTAAGCATGCACAACCCCTTCTGTTGTCTGAAACACACTTATGTGTATGGAGGTTGGGAGCTTGCTTTATAGTCTTAAAAATAATATTTTCGTGATATGTTATCATCCACATCTTGAGTCCATGTCATTCATCAAAAATAGTTGAATGCAGAAAAATCAGAATCTTTTATATTTTTGTTAAGAGAGAAAGAAAAAAAATGCTCTATGGGGTCATTAATTGGTACAATGATAAAGGTCTTGGACTGCACGGTGACTCGAGTTCAAGTCTTAGAGCAGCTACTTTGTACAAAAACTTGACAAAAATTGGATGTCTACGACAAAAATAGTATTTTCGTAATTTATTTGTTTAGATAGCCAGATGCAAATCAAATGTTTGCTTGCATTTCTTGGAAACTCATCTAGATCATTACAAAAAGTGTTGCATTGCTGATCTTGAAGACCCAATGCTTATCTCAACATCAAGGAGCCAAACCACAAGTAATTATACATGGCAAATAAAACCATATCTTTAGGTATAGCATCTTGGCCTTCTAAATTCAGTCTGGATGAGTAAATATTTTGGTCTTCTAGGCCTATTTGTGAATAAATACTAGAATCTAAATTAATTCTCCAAATGGATGAGTTGTGACGTAA
The DNA here is from genome assembly GCF_009389715.1 of Phoenix dactylifera. NCBI lineage: Eukaryota > Viridiplantae > Streptophyta > Magnoliopsida > Arecales > Arecaceae > Phoenix > Phoenix dactylifera. Next base: position 4,155,647 of record NC_052399.1, read on the forward strand.
GGATGATATAATTATGATCCCCGATAAATTTGGTGTAGATTTTCCGCAGCCGAGTTAGGGAAAATTTTCAACAAGTCGATGCCCACTCCCTTCTCCGGGTAAACCCATCTAGGTCTCTTGCTCGTCAAAATGCAGAGCTTCCATAATCTCATTTTTCAGAGTCTTCGAATAGTGATGCCATGTATCACAGCTTGAAAATTTTGCCGCAAAATGACGCTATCTCTTAATTAGTCCACATTAAGAACGAAAGCGCCAATTTGGTGGGCCCTCCTCTAAATTTCCATGGAGCACGCACCTCAACGACTTGGAAACTTCAAATCTTGCTCGACATCACCATGTTTAAAGACAAATATTCCTGTCTAGTTCTTGAACAGTTTGTTGCAAAGTCAACTTATGGGTGCGTTTACTTGGAAATTCAAAATAGAGGCTGCAAAAGGTCATATGACACAACCGTGACGCTAAATGATGGCTTGGAAATTAGGGTATGATGCAAGGGTTTTAGCCTCTAAAATACCGAGGTGTGGAATGTTAGATGAAGTGCGTAAGATATATAATATATTCACCTAGTCTGGTACACCTACTATCCGTATTGTGTGCAAGATATATAATATATTGACCTAATCTTTATGAACTGCCGGGTAGTTATAGCAAATGCTGCCAAGTTGCCAACCTACCAAACTACAACACATTTTGCCAATCAATTCGTCTAATACCCAACTTCTTTATGTGGACTATAAGGATGGATGGATGCAAACAATTGTTATCTGAAGTTTGGCATTGTGGAGGTGCAGGAGTTGGACTACAAATTAAAATACCTACCATCTGCAATTTGTCTCCCAATTTGAGATCTCTTAACAGGCCACCAGCTATTACATATGGATCGAAGAAACTGTAGATCGTGCATGTTCTTATACTTCTTTTTTTTGCCTAAAAAAGAATATATCTCTTTAATATAGTAAGTCACATTGAAAGGACATGCGAGCGAATCATTAGAAGGTTATGGATGGCTGTGCTTTTATTTTCCCCAAACTTATATTTCGCTTGTTTTTTGTAGTTAGAAAAGAAAGCGATTCAGTTTAGCCAGCCGGCCTTATTTTACACCCTGCTTACATTCTTATTATTATATTACAATTCTGATATTAGTGACTATCAAATAAGTTTCCTAATTTGATAACGATGCTATATTCTATGCCCCTAATGAGATACTAGAAGATCAAAGTCTCATTTATAGTGGCTGGTGCTGAGATTAAGACATGAGACCAAATCTTAAGCTACCCGTCACTTCAAAAATAAAAGAAAAGGAGAGCAATTTCCCTAGCAATGGCTTAGAGAACAAAGAAAAAAAAGGAATGTACTCTATGGTCCATGCCATTTGAGTATCAAAGGTTTTTCACGCATTATTTTCTCGGTTTTGTGTGCTAGATTATTCGCACCCTCGATAATTAGTAATACTTTGTAATTTCTCAAAAAATCCTTTTTTTTTAAAAAAAAAATCCAGTCTTCTAAGATCCTCTATCTCTCTCTCTATAGAAGCATAACCCTTTTCTGATAAGCAGGCCAAGCATTAGTTCCTAGAGAATCCTCCATGGCAGTTGGCATCTCCATAGAGAAGTTTCATTGTTTTGTGCATCATCCAATCACAATCGCTCATAAGTTTTGTTGTTTTTTCTCCAAAAAAAATAAAAATCAAAATCACACGCCCATGCACACGCTCAGTGCGAGCATAACACGATAACATTTGCTTAGATGATACCTATAAATTAATTTCTCTTCAAATGAGCAAAACACCCATCTCTGAAGAGAGAGAGAGAGAGAGAGAGAGAGAGAGAGAGAGAGAGAGAGAGAGAGAAGAGAGCCCTCCGTTCCGTGCCGTGCCCCGAGTCCAAGGCGAGCCCGGACCCCAAACCCGAGCATAAGGGTTGTGGGTTTGCGACCCACGGGAGCACATGGCCCCGGCCTGCCTTGGTTCCATTAGGACATGGACTGGGGAAGGTGTGCCATCTCCCCACAAGGGGTGGGCCCCACAGCAAAAGGGGCCGAGGTGTCCTTCTTGGGAGCGCCATCCCGGCCCGCCGGTAGCGGAGAAAGCGCCTCCCATAGAGCCAGCGTTTGTTGCCATGTGCCCTAATTTATGTGCATCCTTCCAAAACATCAACCCCTCTCCTCTCTCTCTCTCCCCCTTCAATAAAGCCATTTCCTTACCCCCTCATTTATTCTATTATTATCTCTAATTGCACTCATTCTTGTGAACCTCTTATGTGCCCGAGACAACCAAGTTGCTTCTCCGAAATGAATAGAGTACAACTTTGGTTTTAAAACTTTTCATTTGCTTCCGTTGCAATATATTTAGCTGTGTACATGTGTACACCCACGCTATACTGTACGGCATATAATATAATCTCATGCACTCTGCTGCCAAATGAGCAAAAAAAAGAAGGACCCTCCAATTCACGGAATGTATGATCTCGTTGACAATGATTTTTATATCTCATTGCTTCCAAGTCTCGTATATTATTAGAATGCCGTTCTTGAGTATATCAATGTGATGGAATCAGCTGAATTGGACTAAATAGAAGAGAGAGAGAGAGAGAGAGAGAGAGAGAGAGAGAGAGAACATTTGGAGATAGCCACCTAAAAGTGTGAACTTACATCCTCTGGTTCGGGTTGAATTTGTATAGTAAAATATAATTGGCATCCAAATTGGTTCTAGCATCTTGAACTAAAAATTTCAACGTATCAAACTACAAACAGTGCCCGAACATATTTATGTTCTGGGTTGAGCGTTATGCCGATGCCAGCAAGCCAATTTAGTGTTGCACGGCTTACGTCACGATAAACTCTTCCATGATCCTTATCCTTAGGCGTCCATTTATTCTTGGGTTGTTTTCTCCCATTCGTTGGCTACAACCGTCTAACCTCTTGGTCTTGGCTTCTCGACCTCTACCGATCTGACCTATATCATTCAAGATTCAAAATGTTCCACTCTCTCCATGACAAAGACCTCAACTACTTTCATATGTCATGGCTCAAGGACTTCATAAATACTTTTTACAGTATAAGCTTACAGCCAGATTCGACTAGTTCAAACTAGGATCGAAGAAGGATAGGATATGGATCAATTATCACCACTAGATATATTTGTATTCATATCCATTCCTAGTTGATAAGTATAGATATAAACAATGATGACGTCGATGATAATTGTTCTAGCCTTTTCTGACTATTAATTTCATGTAGGCCGACAAATATAGAATAAATATATAATTGTTTTATTGATACAGTTACATACATTAATTAGAAACTAAAATTTTATATTATATATGTTTAAATGGACAAGGATACAAATTTAGTTCAAATACGGACATAAATCAGATAGCTAAACTTTATGAATCGCTAAATCAAATATATCAATGTATAGAAGATGAATTAAGCTATATATGACTAAATAAGATTGTAAACAAATCAGATATTTAGATAAGGATCGGATACTTGTCTATTCATCTCTCTCTTTTTTTTCTTTTTTTTTTTTTGATATGATGCGATCTGAAATTTGTGTTTGTTTCTGGATGTATTCAAATATGAAAATATATTCAAATGAATACTATGCAGTCTATTTTCACCCTACTTCAAATGCTCTTTGAAAAAACTTACACTGGAATTCAAGTGCAAAAATATAGACGAAATGCATTCAAGAGGATAATAGTTCTTCTATAAGAGTGATCTTGGAAGATGATGGATCAAGGTAAGACAAAAGAAACCCGTGGCTTTCGGTTTTCTTGGTAAAACAAAGGCTTGCAAGACAAGGAAACAATTGCTTTTAGTTGATGCATTTGATGTTTCATTTGATCCCAATTCATAAAACAAGATTTTCTTTATAGCTTGATTTCTTAGAGTCTGGATTAGTTGATAAAATCAGCTCCTAAATCCAACGCTATACAGCGAACCAATCAATAGTATACCAATATTTTTCTAAACAATGCGCTGCTATACCACGACCTATTCTCATTTCAATTCATAAGAATGACACACAAATCAAAAAACGGTCCAATATTTCTCTCCCAGATATATATAGACATATATAAAGCTTTATTTTAAAAATCTAGGATGCATGGAAGCCTAGCCTATCTGAATATCAAATTTCTTATATTAACATTGGAGACCTCACCTGTACCTTCCAATCTAGGCAACCTTCATGGACAAAAATCCATTTTGTTCATTATGGCCATCAAATTAGACGAGCTAAGCTCTTGGAAGGTTATAATTATTTCCCTGCTGATGTTCTGACACATAAAAAGGAGATTTGAAGACGGTCAAAATTCAGTCATGAATCGCATCGGATTAGATGATAATTATTAGAAGTATCGGCTTATTAATGATATGAGCAGGTAGAAGTCAAACGTTTCTGGCGACAACTGCAGCCAAGTTGTATAAATGAACTACTATTAAGTATGCCAATTTAAACTCTGCTCCATCAGAGCATTAGTTCTAACGGTATATAGCGTATTCTCTCGTAACGTATCGGGCCTCTACTCTACCTTCTCTCTCCTCCCGGCTGCCCTTCCCCTTGGAAAGCATTAGAAAAAAAAGGAATTTATAAAGGCATTTACCGGCGGCAGCAAAGCAAGGCATAAATGAGCTTATAATTTCTGACAAGCATTATGTACATCAATCATAGCGCTGGCAGCGAAACGAAGGATTAAAAGCAGGAAAAAAGAAAAGGAAAACAGAAAGTACTGCCCTCGATTCCGCAACTTAATATAACGGAAACAAAAAAGAAAACATGAAAGGTTAAAATGGCGACCATTTGCGAGAGAGCGACGCCTCTCATAATGGGCCTGGCATTCAGAACACAATCATAACAAGTGGCAGTCTTATTCTTCTTCTGTTGCACTACCTCTAATCTCCCATTTAAATGCCTTGTCTCTTGTGGAGGCCCCCTCTTTTTCACCCTTCTGAGCAAACTCAAATAAAAATCCGGAAGTTTAGAACCCATCTCTCTCTCTCTCTCTCTCCCTCTCTGTGCCTGCCATCATAGACCCCCAAAAAAAAAAGAAAAAAAAAAGAAGCCAAATCCAGCTACGGACCTAAACGATAAAAGCCCGTCCATACCCACATATGGAAGGCCAGTTTGGTCATTGAACAAAAGAATTGCCCCTTTCGTTGACCCTTGTAACCCCAACGGCGGCCCCAACGGCGCCGGCCTTGCCACCCCCCTTCCTATAAAACCCCAAACCCCTATTCCTCCTCAATCCCCCCCCTCTCTCTCCTCAATCCGCAGCTATTCTCCTCTTCTCCAACTCCTTATATACCTGTACGCGCGCAACGTATATTGCTACAAAGAGAAGCAAAAAAAAGGGAGTGAGTGCCTTATATTTGTAGTAGTACCAGGGGACCAAGCAAGCGAACGAGAGAGGAGGAGGGAAAACAGAATAGGAAGAGGGATGGGGGAGATGGTAGGGTGGTGTTGGAAGTGGTTTTTGCCTCTGGGTGGTTTGGTTGTGTGCATGGTCATGGTACTCAAGCTGTTGGATTTCCTTTGGTGGAGGCCAAAGAGGCTAGAAGAGCACTTCTCAAAGCAAGGCATAAGGGGTCCCCCTTACCGTTTTTTCATTGGATGCGTCAAAGAAATGGTTGGTTTGATGCTGGAGGCCTCCTCCAAGCCAATGATGCCTCACAACTCCCACAACATCCTTCCTCGAGTCCTCTCCTTCTACCACCATTGGAAGAAGATCTATGGTACCATAACCCCCTCCTCTCTCTCTCTCTCTCTGTATGTGTTCTTTACTTGGCCTGTTTAGTCTTTATTCCTAGCAGTGTACTTTGGTGCTTGAGGAGGCAGCGGGTGGTGTTGGTTTTGGTGTGAAGAGGTGTCTTTGGCCTTGTTTCGTTTTGTTCAGGCTTTTCTCATAATTGTTTTTTTTTTTTTTTTGTTCTGGGGCTACTTTCCTTAACTTTGCTTATGTTTCTCTCCCTAACGTTGAACCTTAGAAGGGTTCTCAAAGTATAAAAGGCGATGGACGGTGCTTGTGCGTTTGGGCTTTGTTGAGGCTCATCATATATTTCTGGGCTTGTGGGTGGCAACTCCTTTCTTATCCTCTTTTTTGTTTTTGCCCCCCTATTCCCATCTACATAGATTCTATTTTCTGGCGGTCGATCCTTTTGGTTGTTGTCAGCCTTTTTTTCCTTCTAGTGGTGGTGGAGTTAATCAGTTTTCTATTTGCCCATTTCTATGGTGCTTTCGGCATCGAATTATAGTTTGCTACAAGTCTAAAAGCTTAGATGTCGATTTTAAGTCGTGGTGTCTGTAAATTTTCTTTTTCCTTTTAACTATGATAGCCGTTCCCCCCCCCCCCCCCCCCCCCCCCCCCCCCATCCTTTTTAGTGTGCATAATCCTCCTCTTTTGTTATTCACCTAGATTTCTCCTCACTTTCCGCTTTTCAATTTGTACTGTATCACTTGTATGACCCATTGCCTCTTGTTTTTTTCCCTTTCCTCTCCCATTTGATCCCTTTAACCTCTCTCTCTCTCTCTCTCTCTCTCCCACAGACACACACCCACACACACACACACACACAGCGAGAGAGAGAGAGAGAGAGAGACATCGGCTATGTACCGTAGCTTATGGCCAAATGGTCTTTACTGCTGTACCACCTTGGGTTTTCCCCCTATCCACTCAGAGACTCTGTCTCTTTTTGAGCCCTTTTTACAGTTGCTCTTGTAGTTCTCAAGTTCTGGGAGTTGTTTGCAGTTGCTTTCTCTCATTTTCCTTGTCCCCTTCTTGTAACCTTGGGAGGTAGCTGCGGTCTATTGCTGCTCTCCACCATAAGTGCCCCTCCTTTCCTTTTTTCCTCCTGGACATCTCAATAACTCCAGCATTGGCTACATTTCTGCTCTCGATTCAATCCCTTTTGTCACAAGATGGTGGTGGTGCTGATATGCTGGCCCTGCCACTTTTCCAGGTTCCACATTCCTGCTATGGTTCGGGCCCACCGCCCGCCTCACCGTTGCCGACCCCGACCTCATCCGCGAGATCTTCGTGTCGCGGGCCGACTCCTTCGAGCGCTACGAGTCCCACCCTCTCGTCCGCCAGCTCGAAGGCGACGGCTTGGTCAGCCTCAGAGGGGAGAAATGGGCTCACCACCGGAAGGTCCTCACCCCCACCTTCCATATGGACAATCTCAAGGTACCTAATTAATTCTTCGGACGCTTTCCTTTTTTCTCGATCTGCTCTCGTGCCAATTAATTATGCATTCCAAATTCGCACGACCAGCTGTTGATACCGCTCATCGGGGAGACGGTGAAGGACATGGTGGAGAAGTGGTCGTCCGCCATGTCGCCCTCCGGCGAGGTCGAGATCGACGTCTCCGAGTGTTTCCAGACCGTGACGGAGGATGCCATCACCCGGACCGCATTTGGGAGGAGCTACGAAGACGGCAAGGCCGTGTTCCAATTACAGACGCAGCAAATGGTCGTTGCGGCCGAGGCCTTCCGCAACGTCTTCATTCCCGGCTACAGGTAGCTGCTTCTCTCCGTTGGTACCATACATATATATATATATATATAACTGTTCCAATCCAAGCATCTTTTTTTATAAAAAAAAACAAAAAATTCTTGAATTGTACCATAGATTTCTGCCGACGAAGAAGAACACGAGCTCGTGGAAATTAGACAAAGAGATCAAGAAAAGTCTGGGGGCGCTGATCGGCCGGCGAAAGGAGATGAGCTCCGACAAGGAGAAGCCGGACGGGAGCACCAAGGATCTTCTGGGGCTCATGATCGATGCCAGCACCAAGAAAGCACCATCATCCACCTCGGACCGCCGCCGGTCGACGACGACGAGGACAGCATCCACGTCGACGATCACGGTGCGGGACATCGTGGAGGAGTGCAAGACATTCTTCTTCGCGGGGAAGCAGACCACCTCCAACCTGCTGACGTGGACGACGGTGCTCCTCGCCATGCACCCGGAGTGGCAGGAGCGGGCGCGCCGGGAGGTCCTCGAGGTCTGCGGCTCACGTGACATCCCCACCCGCGACCACCTCGCCAAGCTCAAGACCGTAAGTACCGCCGCTACCCATTTTTTTTTTAAAAAAATATTGTAATTGTTTTATTATTATTATTATTATTATTAGAGTGACATGTCGGTCCTTTCGAAGAAGGAAGAAAAAAAAAAAAAAACTCATAGATGATGATATTATTTGTGCAGATGGGTATGATACTTAACGAAACGCTACGGCTGTACCCGCCGGCGGTGGCGACGATAAGGAGGGCGAAGGCGGACGTGGAGCTCGGGGGATACCGGATCCCTCGGGGCACCGAGCTGCTGATCCCGATCATGGCCGTCCATCACGACGCCCGGCTCTGGGGGGCGGACGCGGCCCAGTTCAACCCGGGCCGGTTCGCGGAGGGTCCGGCCCGGGCGGCCCGGCATCCGACGGCCTTCATCCCCTTCGGGCTGGGGGCCCGCATGTGCATCGGCCAGAACCTGGCCCTCCTGGAGACCAAGCTGACGGTGGCCATCATCCTTCAGCGCTTCGCCTTCCGGCTCTCCCCCTCCTACGTCCACGCACCCACCGTCCTCATGCTCCTCTACCCCCAGTACGGTGCACCCATCCTCTTCCGTTCCCTCTCCTCAGCATCACCATCACCGCCGTCCGATCCGCATCATCCCTACCACTGGTGACTGCCTCAACCATCCGTCCGTGATTCCTTCCATCCAGTTTTTTTTGTTTTTGTTTTCGTCTACTGCAGGCGGCGGAAGCACCACAGCGCGCGGCGACCCATGTATCATGATGACCGGGCAAAGAGGAACCACCCATCATCATAGGGATTTTTTTTTTTCTTTCTTTCTTCTTCTCCTCCGCTTTCTTTCTTTTACCCAGACGACTAAAATACAACGCCCTGTACTGTTGCTACTTGTGTCCTGCGAAGCGATGCAGAACGAGACAGCCGCTAACGTGCGTGCCTGCCCCCCTTCGTTAATTACCTCCCACCCTCCATGTAAAAAGATGCCCGGCGATTGTCTAAAATACCCCCCTTTAAGCCCATATCACCTTTGTAGCCTTCATTTAGATTGACACATAAACCCTCCTCCTCTGTCTCTCTCTCCTTTGCACTCACTCACGCTCTGGTGTATATCTACTGTATACTTTTCAATGGAAATTGTTTAGTTTACCCTTGGAAAGTTCAAAAAAAGCCACTGGAATTGCTCTCGCCCTCCCTTTCTCTCTCTGTGGTCCCTGTTTTATATGCAGTTTTTATGCGTAGAGAATCAATGCGGACGCAGTGGAACAGGGGAAGGTTGGAGGTATTGGGTGACAGGGCCAACAGTTGAAGTGACTGAAACGTGAGTACAAAATTTTGAGGGGTTATAATTGGGTGTGGCTCCGTCGCAACGCTGGACTGCGGAGATGGCCGGGAGTGGGGAAAGCCTGAGACGGGATGTCCGGCCTCGGGCTAGGCTAGCTGTCACTGGGGAAGCCGTTCCCCGAGGACCGACCGCCGGCACTGTGACTGCGTATGTCACCCTTGTCCTTCTCGGATGGGGCCCACCTCTCCGGCATCAGGCATCTCCGTACGTATGTTGTGTCTGCACACCATGCTTCTATATATCCTACCATGTACCGTATAGTGTTGCAGGTATAAGCACCAGAAAGCACTGTATAAATGACCGTATGGATCCAGTATAAGCACCAAAACGGCTGCATACATGACCGTATGGCCCCGCGGCAGGAGGCAAATCCTCCTTCACACAACTCTCCAGATAAATGGCAATAAAAAAAAAAAAAAGAAAGAAGGGAAATGGCGCCAAAAATTAACTGTATGATGCACATAGAAAAAAAAAAAATCTTTCATGATTTGAATATCGAACCATATGATGCCCATTTGCATATAGTTTATGAACAACAAGTAAAATGCAGCTAAATCTTAGAGATTGGCCTACCAACATTAATGATCTATGGACTAAATGGAGAAACAAAAAATTCCAACAACCAATGAGAAAAGCTACGGATCAGTTGATTGCAACTGTGCGTTAGAAAATATAGAAGGAGCGAAATGTTTGGAATTTCTTTTAAAAATCAAGTTCTCTCTGTTGTGTTTTGCAGAAAAGTTTATCAACCTTTTTCGGCTGAAAGTATTTGTGTTAAGAGAAGCTGCTTGATTCTCATCTCAAACCTGAAAATAATCTTTGGAGTATTGGCGTCGCACGTTAAGAGACGATGATTTATCTTTTTTGAAAAAGGCCGACTCACATCCGGATGCAGAGCTTATATAGTTGTACATTGAAGATATAGAGATCCTTCAAGTTATTTATGAGATTGTTCAGCTTGTCGAACAGCTTAATAAATCTACTTACAAATCGCTACCTTTTGTAAAAAATTTTATATATATATATATATATATATATAAATTTTATAAATAGTTTCTGCAAAATTTATTTTTTTAATAAAAAACGGACGGCCTTGCCGCTCTTTTTATAAAAAAAAAATATCGAACTCAACTTTCAATAAGCTGGTATTATTGGACAAAAGAAAAATTATTTTGTATTTGAACACCATAACAGACTAACAGTTATATATTTGGAGCAATATCCCGAATTTGAATCCCGCGGTACCAAATTTTAAAGTGACATTAGTGGTTCTTTTATTTGTTATTTTTTTGGGAAAAAGGAATAGTTGTTTTCACCAAGAAAAATAGGAGTTGTAGGGTCGTGCTGTCCCTCGATATGGTCATGATCAGGGCACATGTTTCAATCATATCTAATGATCGATCTCAAACTAATCAACAGGACATTTATGGATCACGACATATCAGTGAAGCATTTCTTGCGAAGCACATCCGGGTACAGGTCACAGGGGACCCCTTCGCAAGATCATGAGAGTTTCCTTCCTTCTCTGGTGATAAAAGCAAGAAGGAAGGCAGTTAATTAGCTGTAGCAGCACAGCTTGATAAAAGCAAGACTCAAAAAACAAGCAAAAGAATAACTCAAGCATTGCGACGGACAATTTCGTGCTTCCTCGATCTCCTACCAACTCGAGAGCCAGTTAAGCTGTAGCAGCACAGCATGCATGTGTCGATCGCGCATCCTCCTCCATGGTTGCTGGGGGGCTTTCAAATGTCACGGAGCTTTTTTTTTTTTTCTTCTTCTTTTCTGGCAGGAGCAACCTTTTGGGGATCTCCTGGGGCCCTCCCTTGGGAGCTCTGGATGTGCTCTCATGGTGTTGCTGGTCCCCATGAGAGCATGTGGCGCGGGTCCTTTCTCGATCCTACCCAGTGCGTACTTCCCATGCATAGAATATGGTAGGCATGCCGAGCAGTCATGTGACCCATCCCAAGGTATAATTACATTTGAATTTAAATAATTCCAATCTTAACTGGTTCTTCCTAGGCCAGTTTAACTATTCCTAAACCACACTTCTGGAACTGGATCTAGACATGGGTGGCGGCAACCAGCACGCAAGGTGAACTTTATCCTCGCGATGGCCATCTCAAAAGGAGTGTAAAGATCATGGGTTATCTACTGATGATCTTCGCAATTGATAAGGGTCACACTCATCCTAGGGAAAGGCACTCTTCTCCATGCTTTATGGAACAACTGTGTGCTATGCATGTCATACAGTAAGAGAATGGACAAGGTAGCAGCAGGACCCATACGATCATCATAATAGGACTGCTTTGTGCATGCAATGTCTGTGGAGGCATGGAGGGAGAGAGAGAGAGAGAGAGAGAGAGAGCTCCAAATGATGGGAGCAACAGGAAGTTTGCATTCCCAATGCTGTGAGGCACTGCTAGCTCATTAAGAACTCAAAATAGCTTTTGATAATACTACAGGAGTGGCTGGTAGGAAGCGCGATGGAGGTGTCTTAACGAGAGGTCTTGTCCTTTTCTCAAGAGGAGGCCTTTGTTTATTAGTTGATTTGATTTCCCTGTTTGGGGAACAGATTCCTATCTCGCATTTATGTACTCAGAAGGAGCTTGATTCCCTTGTGATTGTCTAAGAGAGGAAAGCAATTTTGCTGGTGTTTCCATCAGAATTCTCTACTAGAGGGAGGCCTTGTTGATGTGGCACATTAGGCCGCTAGTTGAGATTAAGTAATCTTAAGTCGATTAGCTAGAACATGGGCAGCTCATCTGTGCGAATTAGAATGTCCCTCGTATTGAGATACTCATAAACAGAAAAGCTTTTCTTTGAAGTTATGCTTATCTAAACAGCAATGTTCTTCCTTCCTGTTTGTTTTTTTGATGGAAGGTTGCTGGCCATCTTAAACTAAGTTCCATGTGGGATTATGAAAAGATTTTTCTTATTCCTTATCGAATGCCACCTACATATGACAATAGCTGAGATTGACTCCTGGAAGAAACCGATAGTAATGGTATTTGGAATCTTTTACATGCAAGAAGGTGGCTAGCTTATAATATTGATCCTCTCAAGCAATCATGCAGGAGACCATGTTCCCTGCCTCTCTTTTTTTTTTTTCCTCCGTAATTGTTCACGTTATGGCACAATATATTCATGATAAGGAGACATGATCTTCAAGCAAGATGTACTTGAAGAGTACATCAAACTTATTAGTTAGCATCAGATGCGAATACTTCTCCAAGGAAAAAAGAAAAGGTGTCCTCATCCTTTTAGAGTACAGCGCAGTGGGTGGGTCAACTCTAAATCAACCAATGATTGAATTGAGGCCTCACAAAAAAAATGAGATCACTCTTCGAAATCATTCGTCACTCGCATTCGTCTAAATCACAAAACTTCCAGTTTGTCGAAATAAAGGTGTTTTAGTAGGATAATATAAAAATAAATAACTTTCCTTTGTGTTTTTTTTATTATTTGCTGCGGCCAAAAAGCATGTGTGTGTGTGTGTGTGTATATATATATATATATATATATATATGTATATGCATATTATAAATAGGGAAGGGTTGTGATTTTTGGATGGAGAGCAGATAAGAGGAAGGATCTCAAAGCAAACACCGGGCCGGGATGGGCCCTCCCTGAGCAAGCTGTTGGTCGTTAGGCATGGCTCTGGAGCCGACAGCCGTCCGACCGAAGATTGAACAGCTGTTGTAATGCACCGCATATCAATGCGGACAAGCCTCTCCCTCCATCAGCTCGCTCTAATTCCAAGGCCCCGTCGTCCTCCCACCTTCGCTCCTAGTAGAAAAATGGCCGAAGTCTCCACCAATCTCCTCCTGGCCTTGCGAGAAACACATGGCCTTTGAACTTGATATGCTTGGATTCTACACTCCCCATGGATTCCAGCTCATAGGACCCATAAACAAGAATTAGGAGGATGCCCCCATGAACGCTCCTAAATATTTTACTAACGTCCACTTCCCAAGCAAATTCCCTCCCTTAGATCCTTAGATCCATGGCTTCGGCTGAAACCCCTCCTCCCTAATCAAAACACCATTTGTTTATGCCTACAACACTTGGTTGCCCTGCCCCAGCTAAATGCCAAAGGCCCTCCCCTTGATTTGTGCCCGGCTGTCGGCGTGTTGTTAGACAAAAGCGCCAACGACCATCTCCCTCCTATCATTGCATAGTGTCGTACCTTTGGCTTAGCAACCATATGCATACATGCATACATACATACATATATATATAAATAAATAATCTACTCTAAGTCTCAATGCTTTCATCTCCTCTTTCCTCCCCTTCTCCGGAGGTTTGTTGGTTACAGCTGCATTTGAGCTAATGGGTGCAGTTCAAGCATGCTTAGCTGTGAAAAGGCACGGCACCTTGCTGACCGAGCTCATTAATGTAACCGGAAGCCTCGTGTTTTGCTCGGGTGGCCTTCCATTTATCTCGTGACAGGCCCCGATGGTCTTATCTTGGTCACGACAGTACTCCTCTGTCGTGATGCGAGCTGTCGGAGCGACTCTAATTTCTCCGGACCAATATACTTCCCGCCCAATGAGAAATATCATGATGCCCATACTTCGGGACAGGATCATACACATACCAACATGCATGCAAGCATAAACATGTACTTGTTGTACATGCTCTCTGGAGCGCAAGTTGGAGCCATAGCAGATTTAGTACCCCCGTTTGTCACTTATCACTAATGATGTGTTGTAATTTTATTGGCTACTAATCTCTTGTTGAGTATACTATTTCTGTCATCCATTGTCTTTCCGAAAGTTGCTCCCCATAAGTCCATGGAATCTCTCATCTCAATCACTAACCGCATATACTCCATCAAGTCTTTTAAAGTCCACTGGAGCATTGTTAGATTTTCTCCCTTTTTTCCTCCCAAATCACCCATAAAAATCAAGGGCTTCTAGCATCATCTGTTCTTCTTTTCCATGCTTGCTTATTCCATTTTGCATTGTTTTATTCTAATTAACTCCGGAGCTTTACTAACAAAACTATTTTTCACTCTTCTTAGTTTACCAATACATTTCAATTCTATATTATCATCATTATGATACAGATGTCTCCATCCATTTCATATCATTTCATTCTTCTCATAGACAACGTTTTGATGCTTGCATCCATATTTACCTTACCATTGGCTTATAGATAACTAAGTTTCCAATGCAAACAAAAACTAAATAAAACACCTCCATGCTTTGACCACTCTATATGTTAACTTTTTCAGATTCGTTTGTACTCCGAACATTTTTTATCTCATTTCAGGCGACTGCAATAATAGCATAATACTACACACACACATACAAGACATACAAATTAGGGATCCAATCCAACTCATATATATTAAATCATAATGTACAAATGCACGTATGCATGCACACACACACACACACTTATGTATATATGTATACACTTATGTATGTACAACTGATTAAAAAGATGCATACCAGGAGTCTTCAATGAGTCCAATGGTCAGGGCCCAGCATCTCAGCGCGGATAGCAAAGCTCTTGCGCATCCATGACTCTGTTATAACCGTCCCATGAGCATATTCAATCTGTAAAGGGACAAGTGATACGGTGGGCCTATCACACAGTAAGAGATGGTACAACCCACCACCTCTTTACCCCAAGGCTGCTGCAAGGGATTTTTCTTTTTTTTACGCTTTAAAACCTGGGGCACGTAGATAGGAGAATGGATAAGGAACCAAATGCTGTGTGTTGCTTTCAATGAATAGATGAATGGAATAAATTTGAGCATATGGAGGGTAAGAACAGTTACCAGGCACATGAAAGAAATAGAGAAGCATTTGTGTGTACCATATGCAAATATATAAACTACAATCATGTGCGAAGTGATAAACACAAGATTCATGTCGGTTCCCCCTGCGATCGTTAAATGCCGCAGCCGGGAACAGAGAAAGGCCGTCGCTGAAGGCATATGCTGATGAGAGATTAATTTGGTCCCACTTCTGGGTCCACCGCCACAGGCAACCCCATTAACTCAAACCGGATAAATGAGTGCAGCAGCATCAGAAGGCTGCTGCTCGGTACCAGCATCGGGACCCGGGCATGCTGATACCAAACCCTGTAATTTCTGCCATACATCTGGTTTTCATTCTGCAATTCCGCACCTCCCTGCTGCATGCCCATCACCTTCACCCTTGAGATCCTTCTTTCACTTTCATTGGACCACTGCAGTTCTCTCCTAAACCATGTTTTTATTCCTGGCAAAGCATATCTAACTATTTAAAAATAGCCTAATTAAGTCCATTCCCATTCTCATTATATCAAAAAGATGGACAGGGGATCATAAACATATAATGCTTTGCAGGGTTTAGATTTTGTCTCTCTTTCTTCAGCTCATATTATCCCTTGTAGTTCACCTCGATTCTCTTCCAGCTGGATCAACAGCTTGACTTCTTGGTTGATGCCATCATTTTCACCAGACTACCTGTTTTAGCTACTAACAGAAGTCGGTCGCTGTCCCCCCAACCACCACCGTCGAAACACAAGAAATGATGAGCCTATCCACCACAGTAATGCAAAACTGCAGTATTCCAAATTCCAAAACAAAGACAGCCAATTGAATAAGAAAGGAAAACAAATGGGATGATTGTATCCACAGGTTCACGGCACCTTGCATCTTAAACGTATGACACCTTGCACCATTTAGTTTTCAGTCAGATTTCTTTGGTAGGTACGCACTAGCTGAAGGATGTTGGTAACCACCACCCTTACTACTACTGATGGAAGAACACAATTATCTATATTTCATCTAGCTCAACAGGAATTACATATCCCGAAAAGCCAGGACTATATGGAGGTCACCTGAGTTTCATTCACATCATAATTTGGACACATCCCAGCTAGCTAAGCACATCTTATTGCATGCTGCAAGACCGCCACCTTCATCAACTGAAGACAAATTATCCACCCATTCAGCACTATCCTGTTAGTATAAAAGAATAACGCACAGACCAAGGTTGCCAAACGTCCACATCACACTCGATTATCTTGACAAATAGCCGTCTGGTACACACAATTCACTATGACAGGTTGCTGAATTCTGCACATGTTCGATGCACAACATAGTCACTGCCAATGATAACCGCATGCTTAACAACACGTTGCACACCAAACCAAAACAACACAAACTTATGGCATCCTGTCAACAAAGACAAGCACATCTTAGAAAATAATCATTAGCAAACACAAGGCCACAAATTAATTTCTTCAAAAAATTATTGTTAACCTAAACACATTACCTGTGATGCACACTTTCTGCTGGAAACAAGGTGAACTATGAATTTCTGTGTTAGCCTGTCAGTGGAATGCATAGGCTGGATTAAACAAGTTTCTCTTCCATTACACGAAAAATATTGATGGTTCCGCCAGACTCAAGGCCAGCATATCCATAAATCTGACCTCCCTTTCTCAGACGTGCTAGAAACTTGAGACCTGGCTTGTTAAAAAAAATTACAGCGTCGCAATGGAATCATATGCAACGAATATGTGAGTTCATCATGTATAATTTATTTCATCAAAACAATATATCTTTCTCAAAACATTGACAAAAAAAGTTCTAACATACTCACACATGTGATTTTGAATTCAAAAATAAGATACAGAAAGCACTCATGAAAACTGAATAACATTTGATCAGAGTCTTCTTTTGGGTGTTTGCAAGGCGGTCAAGCAATAAGAAAATCAGTACATTTAGCAGGACATTATGATGAATATATCACAACCTTTCTATCAAGAGGCCATGGGACTATCATACAATAGTTCCTGGAACTGTAGCCCCATATGCTTGCCTAAACATGGGCTAGGAAGCTTTAAATGTGATGGGCCATTTAAAGAAATCTGAATTTCATTTATTCAATGCATATCGCTGATTGCAAGGATTCCTTGATGTCACAGGAGTCAGAAGATCTGCAAAATGATACTGTTATATTACGTTTTAACTTTGAAGCCAGACCTAACAGTAAAGCGGAAAAAGTCCCTTCAGATCATAGTATTGTATAGTTCAACCACTCATTTTGCCAGTTCAGCTAGATGGCAACAAGATAATATCAAAATGCTATATTGTGCAGTAATGAATTTACACATGCGTTTAGAGGTAGGGGAATTTGAAGCTCTAAACAGAGACATGATCACAACCACACCTCCGTTATACCACTAGATGTAGGGCCACTTGAAAATCAAAGCATATGTTGTTCATGCAGCATGCAGACATTTACGTCTACAAGATGCGCTCTCATAGCATTCCTGCTAAATATACGGACTATATAACAAAATTTAATATCATAAAAAATTCAATAAACCAAATAAGAATATTGTATTAAAAAATTAAAAGATATCAAATATAAAAGTAAAAAAAGAATATAATTACGTAAATAACAAACGAATGGCATTTCAATCAGCAAGCATACTTAACATTAATGACATTCGGTAAGTCTATAAGATGTCAACATTTGGAAATATCGATCCTTTCTGGATTCAGAACAAAGATCACTAAAGGTCTTAAAAGAACAAAAACACAAATATATTGAAAAAAGATCACTTTTTTTTATGATGATGAACTCAAGCACGGCCTTGCTAATAAAAGAAGGGGAAGAAAAAGTAGATACAGAAGCCTGCATTTAACAAAGAGCATATAGAAGATCCCATGAGTTCTTTTTTGGTTTACTAATCGATGCTCAGAGAAAAAGAAACTAGAGAAGGGAAGAAAGGGTGCAGGCACCGTTGATAAACACCAGAAATTTCTTAAATACTAAAGTTACAAAGAGCATCAAATGAAAGTATGACCACACCCTAATTGAAAGGCAGCTCCTCAAGCTTGATATTGTTTTTTTTTTTTTTGATATATAAGATAGTTTTGACTGCTAGAGCCCTGCATCCCAACAGATAAAACGTCATTCATTTAAACTCAGAGAAGAAAGGACAGGAAAACAATGACCGGAAAGCAGAAAGAACATCTCACAAAAACCTGAACAAATTTAATAAATAAGAATTAAGGAAAAACTAAGAGCTGGTCAAAACTAAACTAGTGAAAGTAACAGTCAACACCAGTCACTTCTCCTGAGGCAGGATAGGCGTGCAGGAACAAAAATTAGAAGTGTTTTCTTGACAATTACTTACCTCCATTTACCTCAATCAGTCTAAAGTTTTTCTTATCATCTCCAATCCAGATTCGTCCAGTTGCATAGCAACCTATAAAATGAAGCAACTACTGGAGATAATAGGAAAGGCCAGTACTCCAACTCTTAATTTCTGCATAAAATCTCTAAGAACCAAAATAAATAATTCACAAAATGATCCTTAAATACTATATCCAAAAGGGAGTGGTAAAATTCAACAGTCAAGACCAAATGGAGGAGTAAATTCCACCAGTGCCAAAAGAATAACATAATGGTGCTACAAGAATGAAAAATCCAACCACTACTATCCCAATTTGATTTCCTCAAACTCAGACACGATATAATTTGAAATAAAACAGGTTTAAAAAAAATATATCCGTTTCAGCTTCTTCCAGCAATGTTTAAACATGATCAAGTATTTGGTGCCAGCATATACACTGCAATCAAGGTTTAACCAACATTACAATTAAATATGGCTTGACTAACTGCTTATAATTTCAGGGTTAGATCTTGCAAATCCGAGCTTAAATCTTGTGAATCCACTCATAAGAGGGGATGAGGGGTTTTCAGGGGTTGATCTACTTCAGACCTCTTTCTTTTACATTTATACTAGTACTCACCATCTAGTATGGTAATTTCTAGTGCTTACTTTGTCTGGTGCACATAAAATGATGATTGGATAATTTAATCACAATATGTCTACCATATGATCCTTGTATCTAGGTTCTAAATCTGGGTCCAGGACCTGGTTTCAATCAGGTACCAGGTTGAGACAATATCGAGATGGTACTATCCCAACACTTGGGATGGCTTAGCACCTGAGTACTTCATTGGATTCTAGTTTTTCTTCCTAGTTATTTGTTGTTTCTAATGATTTGTTTAGATATCTTCTACAGGTCGACTATCTTATAAAATTTAGGATTAGGGCATCAGCCATCACGATCACCATCCCAATATGTATTGGCATGTACTAATAAGGACAACCTGACTTTTCATGTACCAACGTCCCACGCTTGGTATCTCACCGATTGAGGTTTAAGTTGATAGTATGCATTGCCGTCAAAATTATGCTCATCAATACCTATATGCTTTTTGTTAGAATAAGTGGCTCATATTAAGTGGTATTCTCATTTGAGTGGGACACTGGTATTCTAACGGAGCGAAGCGAAGCGACGAGATATGTTTATCTTTGGGATAATTATGTAGTGTTTTATTTTACCAGAGATGTTGATAGGGATTAGAACTCTAGGGTTAGGGTTTATCTATAAATATCTTGTAACCCTTGTTATTTGTGTAATAGTGAAAAAGATACAGCCACTTCGCTCCCGTGGACGTAGGCACATTGTCGAACCATGTAAATCTCTGTGTTCTCTTCTTCTTTCTCTTCCTCTCTCAATTCTGTGCGTTGTTCTATTCGCCGTTTGGATCCTATGTTTTGCGCAACAATTGGTATCAGAGCTGCAAGGTTATAAATCGGTTGCGCGGTCGTTTCTCTTCACGTGGGCGGACGAGAGTTTCTTCTCTCCCAAGGTGTTCACGTCGGTGCCGCAAAGAAAGGAAAAGAGATCTCTCGTAGGTGCTGTGGGCGATTTCTGGTTCACGTGAAGGAAGGAGGGATTTGTTTTCTCTCTGTTTCACGTGGGGGCTGAGGGGTTTGTGTCCTCTCTCCCAAGGCTCTCTTCCCAAGCCGTGGGTGTTTATTCACGTGGGATCTCAAGTTGTTCCCAAGCTGAGAACAACATACAGAACACAAAAAAAAGAGGAACTTCTTCTTCTTCCCGTCGCGTGGGTGTTCTTCCGGTGGCTCCCAAGCGGAAGGAGAAAGGCCCCGCTATGATGCCCGGCCGGACGAGAGCTGATGCCTGTGCCACCGCCGCACGACCACAGCAAGGCGGAGAGGAGATTCTCCGCGCGCCGCCGCCTGTGTCACTGCTGCGTCCTCCTCATCGTCGCGCGATCTGATCGGAGAAGAACAAGCCCGTGCGCTCGTGTCTGGCTACGTCCTCTCGTTGCTCCACTGCCCCACGCCGTTTGCGGCCGGATTCGGGGAAGAAAGGAGAACCCAATTGGCCGAGAGCTCTACTGCAGGTGCCCCACCATTGTCCATGTGCCGCCGTCTGCTGCGTTTTCATTGCGTCGCGCGACAGATCCAAAAGAGGAGTCTCTCCCGCGCACGCGTTTCTGACCTAGAAGAAGAGGGGCGTTTCTGGTATTTTCATTTTTCATCAGATCCTATTATTCTCTATTTTATTTTGCAAAAAGATAAGGTTACATGGATGTCTTCTGCGAAGTTCGATGCGATAAAGTTCGATGGAACTGAAAATTTCGGGCTATGGCAAAAGAAGGTGAAGGATCTGTTAGTATCGCAGGGTATGGTAAAGGCTCTGTACGAAAAGAAACTAGATGACATGGGTGATGCAGAGTGGAAGGAATTAGAGGCTAAGGCTGTTTCAAATACGACTTTGTCTGGCTGATGATGTGATATATCATGTCATGGACGAGAAATCGCCGGCGGCAATTTGGTCAAAATTGGAGAGTCAGTATATGTCCAAATCATTGACGAACAAGCTCTATCTTAAGCAGAAACTGTACGGTTTTAAGATGGCAGAGAGTGCTGATTTAAGCCAACATATCAACGTGTTCAATCAGATTATCAGTGATCTGCAGCGAGTTGATGTGAAGTTCAAAGACGAAGACAAAGCGTTGACGTTATTGCATTCTTTACCCGCTTCTCCTACGTACGAAAATTTAATTACAACTCTGACGTGGGAAAAGGAGACTCTAGAGTTAGAGGACGTCATTGGAGCCTTGTTAGGTTTTCATCAGAGGAAGAAAGCCAATGATGAGAGTTCTCAAGGAGAAGGCTTAGTGGCGAAGGATAACCAGGAGCATGGAAGAAGCAACACAAGGAATGGTCCAAATCTAGAAAAAAGAAAGGCATAACATGCTACAAGTGTGGGAAACAGGGTCACATAAAGCGGAATTGTCCTAAGAGAAACAAGGGTAAAGATGGTGACAGATCTGATTTGAATCCTCTAAATCTGCGAATATAGTGAAAGAAGACACAGATAGCAGTGACGGTGATATACTTTCAGTTTCGTCTAGTTCAGATCATCTCGCGGATTCTTGGATTCTGGATTCAACATGTTCCTATCATATGACGCTCTACAAAGATTGGTTTGATACCTACAAGTTAGTTAATTCTGATTCTGTTTTGATGGATAATGATGCATCTTGCAAAGTCATTGGAATAGGAAATATCAAGATTACCATGTTTGATGGTGTGGTTAGAACGTTGTGTGATGTTAGACATATTCCAGAAAGAATCTGATTTCATTGGGTACCTTAGACTCTAACGAATTTTGTTACAAGTCTCAAAGTGGAGTAATGAAGGTTAATAAATGTGCTATGACAGTGATGAAAGGGCAGAAAGTAGCAGAAAACATCTACAGATTGATAGAGACTACTGTTGTAGGTGGAGTTGCTGCGGCAGAGTCTGAGTCTGATAATACAATCTTGTGGTATATGCGTTTGGGTCATATGAGTGAACGTGGTATGCTGGAACTACATAAAAGAA
This sequence comes from Phoenix dactylifera, assembly GCF_009389715.1. Taxonomy (NCBI): domain Eukaryota; kingdom Viridiplantae; phylum Streptophyta; class Magnoliopsida; order Arecales; family Arecaceae; genus Phoenix; species Phoenix dactylifera. The sequence goes on from NC_052399.1 coordinate 4,177,744, forward strand.
ATTTTCTGAAGGATGTTAAAACTTGCAAACTGGATTTCTGCAAGTATTGTGTTCTTGAAAACATAATAGGGTTCAATTCAGGACTGCCACGCACAAAGACAGAGGGTATTCTTGACTATGTTCATACAGATGTTTGGGGACCAGTCAGAGTAGCATCACAGGGTGGACATACATATTTCGTAACTTTCATTGATGATTTTTCGAGAAAGGTCTGAGTGTATTTTATGCAGCACAAATCAGAAACGTTTGCAAAGTTCAAGTTGTGGAAAGCTGAGTAGAGAATCAGACAGGGAGAAAGGTCAAATGCCTCAGGTCAGACAATGGGACTGAGTACACAAATTCAAAGTTCATTGAGTTTTGTGAGCAGCATAGGATTAAGAGACACTTCACAATACGTAAATCACCTCACCAGAACGGTGTGGCGAAAAGGACGAACAGGACTATAGCTGAAAGAGCACAGTGTCTCAGGTTAAATGCAGGGCTTGCAAAGAACTTTTGGGCAGAGGTAGTGAATATGGCATGCTCTTGATTAATAGGTCACCTAGGGCAGCACTAGATGGTAAGGTTGCAGAGGAGATATGGACATGTAATGAGGTAGACTACTTAGGTTTGAGAGTGTTTGGATGTCCAGCCTACGTGCATATTCTAGTGAGGAGAGGTCAAAGCTAGACCCGAAGTCTAGACAGTGTATCTTTCTGAGGTATCAGAAAGGAATGAAAGGGTACAAGCTTTGGGATCCGAAGGCAAACAAGGTAGTGATCAGCAGAGATATGGTTTTTGATGAGAAAGCCATATTGAAAGGTACTCAGGAAGAAAAGAAGCAGGTATCAGAAAGTTGCGGCAGCAATAAGCAGGTGGTGCAGATGGAGTTAGAGAGTTATCTTAAGGAGAATAATATTCAGGGTACAGAGACTTCTACCTCAGCCGATCAAGAGCAACATAATATAACCACAGACAGACCCAAGCGTACTATCAAGCCACCAACTAGGTATGGTTTCGAAGATTTGGTTTTCTATGCATTAATCAGTAGCAGTGGAGATCTTACTACTTTTCAGGAGACAGTTCACAGCCAGAAGAAGAATAGATGGATGGGTGATATGATGGAGGAGATGAAATCTCTAAAAACAAATCAGACATGGGAGTTGGTGGAGCTTCCGAAGGGAAAGAGAGCGATAGGATGCAAGTAGGTGTTCAAGAAAAAGAAAGCAGTATCAGAAAAAGAAGGAAAAAAGTTCAAGGCATGTCTGGTAGCAAAGGGATACTCACAGAGAGCTGAGATTGACTATGATGAGATTTCTCCCCAGTGGTCAGACACACTTCCATCAGGGTAGTGTTAGTATTGATAGCACACTACGATATGGAGTTAGAGTAGATGGATGTAAAGACAACTTTTTTTCATGATGAGTTGGAGGAGCAGATTTACATGCAGCAGCCAGAAGAATTTTCAGAACCTGGACAGCACTTAGTCTGTATATTGAGGAAGTCACTTTATAGGCTGAAGCAGTCTCCAAGGTAGTGGTACAAGCAGGGCCGGCTCGGGCCTTAGGCGACTTAGGCGGTCGCCTAAGGCCCCCGACCCACGGGAGGCCCCCATCCCACGGTCCCCACTGCATAGTTTTTTTTTTATTTAATCTGTAGCCTTCTGCCTTTTCCATCCGTCTCCAATAGCTAGAGTCGTAGCTGGGCGCTGGCCTGGGCAGTGGGCCATCAGGAAGAAAGGGATTTGGTTGGCTTGATACACGCCTGAAGCCACTCTCATCTTTCATCCCTTCTCTTTTTTGGTTTTGGTCTTGGTTTTCCTTCCCTCACATTACTCCTGACCCAGCCGGGCCATCAGGAAGAAAAGGGGATTGGAAATGGACTTCTTGGAGGGTGGAGATTCTTTTAATTTTCTCCTCTCGGTTTCTTCTTCCCTCTTCCCTCTTGGGTGGTACAGAGAGAAAAGGAGGGAGGGGGTTCAATGGCTGCTGTGTGATGTTGCAGTCGCTGCTTGGGTACTCACTTGAAGGGGAGATGGTGGGATGGGACTTTTATTAATTAGATGGAGTGAATTTCCCATAATGCCCCTACTTTCTTTTATAGGGAGGCCCCTTTCTGGACAAATTCTTTTTTTTACCTTGGCCATGAAGTGCCATGGGATGACCTTTTCCTATTCTGCTCTTGCTTGACGGGTAAACAGTATTGTCAAGCATTATCTCAGTTATTTAATCAGTTTCATGGCCCTTCTTTTAGGGTAATTATTTTTCTGTGCTCCCATTGAAGAATTATATTAAATTAAAAAGGTTTCTTGTCTGTTTTTGTTAGGTTCATGCATCTTCGTTGAAATAGTGTACTTAATAGCTATCTATTTTCATATCATTTTTTAAGTATTTTATATTTAGTAAAAAATTTATTATTAAAAAAAAAGGTCTCATTTATTGGATTCGCCTTAGGCCCCCAAATGTATTGGGCCGCCCCTGGGTACAAGCGTTTTGATTCCTACATGATTCGGATTGGCTAAAGGAAATGTGAGTATGATTGTTGTGTTTATGTGAGGAGCCTTGATGATGGTTCTTTTATTTTTCTGTTACTTTATGTGGATGATATGTTGATTGCTGCGAAAAGTATGAATGAAGTCAACAAGTTGAATACTTTATTGAGTAGAGAGTTTGACATGAAAAATTTGAGCGCGGCCAGGAAGATTCTTGAGATGGAGATTCGCAGGGATAGAGATTTCAGAAAATTGTGGTTATCTCAGGATAGTTATATACAGAAGGTGTTGGAGAGGTTCAGCATGGATAATGCGAAGCCAGTGAGCAAGCGAATTATTTCAGATTGTCTACGTCACAGTGCCATATGCTAGTGCAGTGGGGTGTCAGATGTATGCTATGGTTTGTACTAGGCCAGATTTGGCGCATGCAATTAGTGCAGTGAGCAAGTTTATGGCTAATCCAGAGAGACGGCATTGGGATGCAGTCAAGTGGATTTTCATATATTTGAAGGGTACTACAGACCATGGTATCATGTTTGTTAGACAGAAAGATGATCCTTTAGTTGTGGGGTATGTTGATGCAGATTATGTAGGAGACTTGGGTGACAGAAGATCGACTACAGGCCATGTATTCACTCTTGCAGGAGGACCTATCAGTTGGAGGTCCATGGTACAGTCTCTAGTTGCACTATCTACGACTGAGTCGGAGTATATGGCAGTAACTGAGGCTGCCAAGGAAGCATTGTGGTTGACGGGATTAGTCAAGGAGCTGGATATTCAGCAAGATGGAGTTCGGTTGCATTGTGACAGTCAGAATGCGATCTATTTGGTGAAGAACCAGGTGTATCATGCGAGATCCAAGCATATAGATGTGAGGTATCACAAGATCAGGAAGATGGTTTCTTCCGGTGACATATTACTTGAGAAAGTTTACACTTCTGAAAATGCAGTAGATATGTTGACAAAACCCGTTACTACAGATAAGTTCAAGCATTGCTTGGACTTGGTTAACATCTCTAGGTGCTAGAGAAGATGTGTTCCAACCTATCAACGTCAGGTGGTATCCCTGGTTATTTTTTTCCTAAGAGGTGAATATTCGCCAAGGTGGAGATTGTTAGAATAAGTGGCTCATATTAAGTGGTATTCTTATTTGAGTGAGACACTGGTATTCTAACAGAGCGGAGCGAAGCGACCGAATATGTTTATCTTTGGGATAATTATGTAGTGTTTTATTTTACAAGGAATGCTGATAAGGATTAGGACTCTAGGATTAGGGTTTATCTATAAATATCTTGTAACCCTTGTTATTTGTGTGATAGTGAAAAAGATACGGCCGCTTTGCTCCTGTGGACGTAGGCACATTGCCGAACCACGAAAATCTTTGTGTTCTCTTCTTCTCTCTTCCTCTCTCAATTCTGTGCGTTGTTTTATTCGCCGTTTGGATCCTGTGTTTTGCGCAACACTTTTTCTAGAAAATTCAGGAATAAGAACTGTGTAAATGAAAAATAACAATTAAATATTCAAAACATGTATTACATACATAAAAGTACCTATGCAATTTCGATCTATTCTACCCTATCACAAACTCTGAGTTCCCCTTTCATTGTGAATTCCCCATCCCACAGTAACTCATCCTGTTCTCCTTGGTCCCACAAACCCCACGATCAAATCTTCACTGAATAGCAAAGTTCATCCAACTGAAGGGATGATCATCTTTTATGATAGTGAATCCCCAATCCCGAATGGAATTAACCCCTATTTGATTTAATGATTCCTTGGTGATGGACTAAACAGCTTTCTTGCTGTCATAGAAAAAAGCAAATGAAATATTTCAATTCTATGAGATATCTTATGAATCAAATTATCTATATGGAGTCCTATAGGTGGCGTTTGGTGGCCCAAATGGGATTACTACAGGGCTCTTCAATCGCTAGTGATACTCATTCTGGGATAATCTGACCTCCGATGATCTAAGATTACCGAGTTTGGTATGTTATATTCTAATGATTAAAGATAATTTGTTTGGTATGCCATAGGAATCCATGTTTATTGATCATATAATACCAAAACTGCCCCTAATATATTCCATACATTTTGCAACTATTAAATAGAATTCTCAAATAAATCATAGAAAAACATATATGAATGGCCGGCAGCAGGTCCAAACAATTTATAAGTAGATCAGCTATAATTTCCACAGAAAAATTAATAATCCTATAAAAATATATTACTTATTATTATATAATTAATATTTTCACTTATACTTATATTATACTATTATCTATACCAATATTTATTTTGATTAGAAAAATAAGGCAAAGAGAAATAATATATTAAATAATTTCATAATATAAATGTAAAGTATAATAATATATTTTTGTTATAATTATAAAAATATAATTTAATAATATATTATAATATAATACATATATCGTGAATAGTGTATATGTAACATCAATATAACATATTATATATAATATTGACATAATATATTAATGGTACATTGATATATCAATTTTTCTTGTTGGAATGAGGGGCATTTTTGTCCCAAATTTCATCCCACGATCATTTCCCTGGGGTGGTCTTAGAAATCCGTCCTCAAAGGATGGTTTAAGATCACTAGGTTGGGAAGTGATTTTAGGAGTGCAGGTGTTATGGGATCTCTGCCATATAGAATCACTAGGGTGCAACCAAACATAGTGATCTCATCACCTCTACTTATATCACCTTTGATCTTGGGGTCAGCACCCCATACCAAATGCCCCCATAGTCACAAATAAAGATCTAATTAGGAGATCTACAGAATCTCGGGCTCAAAGTTCACTATCAGATCTTATATACAGACGGCGATGCCTCGCTTTTGTGTTTGTACATCCTCCATCTCAATCTTCTCCTTCTCCTTACAAGTCCAAAGCTCTAATATTGCCTCCTCTGTTTCTAAGATGAGGTCAGCATGGATTTAGATACCTCTTACACAGCTGACAATGTAGTTTCTGAACAGCCTGTTAACCAACTCTTCCTCATATAGGTCATAGAGGAACCATCCCTCTCCACACCGGCAACCTTGACCAGATCCAACTAGCATGCGTAGCACACCTGATTGATTCAAGCAGAGGGCGCATTTGACAGGCTGTTGTGTTCTCATGATAAAATGATTTCTATTAGATCTTTGCCATTAGACCTGGCAAATTATTTGAACATAATCTGAACAGATAACCCAAAAGAAGGTGAATCAGATGATTAACAGACTTAAAATTACAAATAACAGACTAGAAAGAAGAGTACTTGACGAATTGCCAATGAGAGGTCAAAAATGTATATTTGGAGAATTGGTCTTAAAATTACAAGATCATCATTCTCACGATAAGTTTCCTTCTATACATCAATCATATATTGGAGTCATAGACCAACGAAGACTCTGAAAAAGGAAAGTGAACATCAAAAAAAGGGAGGCCTTACAATATTCATGCCACACCTTGTTTAGCTATTAATTCTTTGAAGAGAAAGATGAGTTTGGCTATTATCTCAGACAAAGCCTTTTCAGTTATATATATATATAGCAGTGATATTCACACTTCGCTTAACAAAGTCATCCACCCCATTTTGGATAACCAGGAAGCCTCCATTCTGCTTTCATCTGCAAGTTTAAAAGGAGCAACTTTGGACATCTTTACCCAACTCAGATTTATATGAAGCAAATATACCAAATTGATTCTGACTAAATCAGAGCTTTGGTCTCAATTTGGAAGCCCTTACCACCCATTAGTATAAAATTCACTTGGATGGATCAAAAATTAGGTTAGGATTTAGTCAAATCAAAGTGCGTGCAAATCAGCTGCAGCTGTACTAGGAGGAACTATAGATACTAATGCCTACTAGAAAGGTGTCAATCTTTGGGTTTTAATCTTGCTTTTGTCAAAATGTTGACCTTTGCTATTATATTTTGATCTGTGCCAATGAATTTTTTAAAAAAATTAGTTTTTTTAACCATTTATTACTTTTTATTTGTAGTTCGATGTTATTAACATTTTTTTTTTTTGAAATTGCTTTTTGATAAAGCTTATTTTTTCTATTTTAAACTGACATTCAAGTGCAATTCTCCACTCCATTATCCATCTGTCATCACACACCAAAGGACATTGATAACTTTAAGCTCCATATTACAAAACAAATATTAAATTAAACATCCTCATAACCCTAGAAAATATTTTACAGGAATAAACATGCTTACAAATGAACATGCTTGAGAGAGAGAGGCCCAAAACAAAAGATTGCCAAAGTAAAAGGTGTGTCTTCGCAATATTTCATATACCATTTGTTTTCTAACATAACTTGCATTTATGATGAACTGGTAACAATTCCCAATCTTGACTTAGATGCATCTGCAGATGAAATTTTACCAATTTGTCAAGAGAAAGGCATTCATAATAGTACAGACCAGAAAAGTCTAGGTTACACTAGCTCTTTCCTTTGGTCAAACTCCAGCTTTCATTATGGAACAATACTTATAACTTGATCAATTCATAACTCACAAAAACTGAATCACATGTTAAACTTAAACCTACCAATGATCAGGTTTACAAAGCCTGATCTTCTAAGGGAAATTCTCTGCATGAAATAATTTTAGGTCAAATTTGATCTCAGAACTAATGCATGCCAACTCTAGTGCAAAAACTTAAAAGAAGATGAAGATTGAGGTATGCGGCCAAATTCAAAACATCCCACTTAACAACCTGACACATTGCCCAACCTTGGCACCATAGGAAGGAAATATGGTTGTAACAACATGCTGAGGATGAGCCTACTGTAACGTAGACAAAACTGTCGATCAAACTACCACAAGCAAATCTAATGTAATGGAATCTACCAAACTGAGTAAGAAGAAGTGAGCAAGAAAAAGGAAGGAAAAGAGAAGGGGATAGACTAGAAGAAAGGCGAGTACATTGCTTCAAAGCATACAAACAACAGAAAAACATACAGAGGAATAATGCATCAATAGATGAAGGAAACAGGAAGAGATGAAACCTTTCATCAAATCAGTTCAGGTCTTGTCTGGCTGACACTTGCAGTTCATGCAAGGACAGTCCTAAGGATGGCAATTTTGATCTGAACTGATTTACCTTAACCTACCCACATAAAACTCATTTAACCCAAAAAATCATAGGTCAGGTTTGGGACAGATAAAGCTGTCCCACCATGGGTCGAGTCAGATTCAAGTCGACCAAATCCAACTAACGCAGGCCCTTATCTATAAATTAAATAAAACAATGTATTAACATTAATAAAATAAACCATTCCATAACCTGTTCTCGTCCCTTCTCTTCATACTTCCACTGCAGTTGGCTATTCCTCATTCCTCTCTTCCTCTTCACTTTTCCTTCTCTTCTTGCCTTTCCTCCTCTCCTTGAGATCAAGCCTCCACTAACCAGCCACAGCAGCACCTATCACATTCCATCACACCACCAAACACTTTGGATCCAGCCATCCCATTATGTGATCAGACCACACTGACACAAATATAACTTCCTCACTGCCGAATTAGGATACCCCATCACTAGACTGAGCTTTCCATTGCCAGGTCTTACCAACCCACTACTAAATCAGGCCATGCCAGTGCTAGATATGGTGATTCCACCACCAGCAGCGGCAGCTCCCCCGCTAGATTAGGCCACCCAAATACAGATCCAACTGCCCAATTACTGTATCCAGCTTGCTTACCACTCAATGAAGCCAAATCAATGCTGCCCATCCCTATCATGCCTCATCACTGTCTGTGACCAACAATCGCTAGATCTGGCCAGCATGCAACTATTCACTATCACCATCTGTGAGATAAATAAATCAGACCGCGTCAGCTGGGCAGACTCTGGTCGGGTTCGCATCATTCATCGCTGATCCTCTAGCAGGTCAATTTAGTTTCAAGTCGAGCTAATATGAGCTCCATACAGGAGGCTGACTGCAGTGGCGCCCAACCCATTGCCGCCCCTATATTGTTCAGACTTTAACCTTCAACTCAAAAATAACATTGCGTATCTTTCTCAGCCCATCAACAGGTTCATTGCCTTTCCTTTGTCCATCCATACCTAGACCTCAACATCCAAAATAATTCCTTTTTCATCAACATTCAAGGATCTAAAGGACCACTATGAGGTAGCATGATATATAAATTTTTAGCTTACAATTGGACCAGTGTCATTATTCAAAACAGAAACATACAATTTATACCTCACTACAAAACATATTAGTTTCAGTTGGATAGATTATGTGAAAATTAGTGGCCTGGAATTTGGGATTGCTTTGCCCTCAATTTCATCATCTTCAAAGCATTAGGACCCTGGCTAATCAAACAAAGAAATTCCGAATTTAAAATTAAATACTTGATCATAAATTATATTAGCCCATCAGAATTCTCCTTCTCTCCTTGATCATAGACTGTGGATCTTACTTTTAAGTCTAAAATTAAAATTTCCAAGGATGCTAATTTCAGACCCCCCTTGATGGAAGAACTACATATTTTCTTTTCCTGTTTAAAATTTTCATTTACAATCTCCAAAGCACTTATTAAAGGTTACAAATTCTTAAAAGTTTGCAAATATTGGAACACAGTTACTTCTTCCATTCTCAAGCAGGAAAAAAAAAGGAAAAAAAGAAAAGAAAAGGTCGTAAGAGAGGCCCAAGAAACCGTTATTGTGAGCCCTGAAACCACTCATATCTATCCTATTATATTAACAGTGAAACCTCTTACATTCAAAGAAAGATTACCCAATCTTGATCTTGATATCTGACAAAGTCCGCAACATGCCCCAGTGATTTACTGATATTTCCACCTTCCTAATGAGAATAAATAATGCTAGAATCTTTGCAGCACACCATAGGTCAGATTATAGAGACTGAAGTCACAAAACAACCTCAATGTTTGAAGATTCTGATTCGCTTAGTTCATTCTGGTGCATCAACAGTACTAAAAGTTTCAGCCAAAAAGCGTGCTCCTTTTGCTTAGAATCATAAGCGAGAAAAAAATGTTCATTGTAGGTCGAGAAACATTCTTTATCCAACAAATATCTTAAACAGAATACCCCTAGAAGCAGTGAGAAACTTGGAAGATCAACAAGTCTTGCATAATTAAGTAAATGCTTATAGTTGCTCGAAATATGTATACAAAAATCAAGTTATTATTATGCTAACTTTCTTTATATATATATATATATATATATATATATATATATATATATATATATATATAAGTTTTCCATAATGTTTTCAGTAATGCCATCATACCAACCAAATACTTGCTTAGAAAACATGCTTTACAGTTAAAAGTTCCCCTAAAAAGTTACCCTCCTATGAACACTGCAACAAGCATCTACATTACAGCTTAAAAAAAGAAAAAGGAAAAAAAAACTTTTTCCATCATTTTGCAGTTAGAAGAAAGAGAGAAAAGTCAGAAGCAAATGTATAGTTATTTCTTTTAAAGAGACTTAAAGTTTTTCCTCTCTAATAGGTAGTGATTTTGAGAGAAAATAACAAAAACAAAGTGAATAAGAATAACTTACCAGACCCCAACTGCTTTCCCAACAACTTTCTTTGCAATTTCTTAGTTTGATAAAATATAAGAAAATTCTTGTTTTTCCTTTATTTTCTTTTCCTTTAATGAGTTAGGTTCCTTTCTTTCATTTTCTTGACAACCGAACAGAGTCTCAGATAGCCATATATTAAAATAAAAGACTTTTGCAACAATATCAAGTCTACTATAAAAATATTGACTCTACTATACTATGGGTAATCCAAAATAACATTAATTAGCACACACCCATAGGTAGTCCTAGGGTCTACAAGCATAATGGAATTCTGTAATCAATCCATCCTATTCCCGGTAGTATAAAAATGATACTAATGGATGAAAATAAGCCTTTATTCCGTCTATCTTCCTCAGGATTGCCATATGCGATAAATGAGTCGAGACAGTCTGCATGGCAACTTGCCTTCTCTTGCTCAAATATTTAATCACCTACCACACAAAAAACGGTAAATTTCTTCAAGTAGGGTTTGCCGCACCAGATTGCAACACTGCCACCCACATGCTCCTAAATGTTGTATATCTACTGAGGTCAACGTGGACTATTATTGTCCTCAAAAAAATATAGACTATTATGCAAATGCATATGTTGCTTTGAAAACTCTTTTTTCAGTTATCACCATTCAATCTTCTTGAGATAGATTGTATTCATGGCAGAAAAACAATCAGGACACAATAGCAAAAGCGAATTTTTTCTACAACCTAAAATACAAAAAAGCTAGTTACTGCATATACATTTCAAAAAGCAGCAGCAGGTTACAATGTATCACAACCACTAAGCAAGCCTGAAATAGAATGAACTAAAAGATCTTAAGGTACCAACTTATTGGCTTATGCTGATGTGTTCGTAAGAATCAGATGGACACGTTGCAACACTGTTCGAAGTCCAAAACATGTAAAGACCTCGCCATCATCAGGGACCTATGGAAGCATACTTTACAAGCCTCCAACTTTGGCCCTGGAAAAGGCATGAAAAGTATCAAATATGTCCGCAAAATGGAACTCACTCAAAGCAGAACTTAATGAATGAAATCAAAGCACTGGAGTTTTCATTTAAAAGAGGCAAAAATTTTGACAAATAAAGGGCACAGAAAAAGGTTTCATAGTCAAGGGTTTCACATAATCATTGATCCTAAGAACTCCCCCAATACTGACCAAAAATCAGAGACATCTTAAGGATGTAAACTAAGAACTCCAGCAATACTGACCAAAATCAGATACATCCTAAGGATGTAAAAAAGAGCATAAAATTGAACATCGATTCCTAATGATGCACCTTATCATAATGAGGTTTCAAAAGATGCCCATCCAGTACAGCAAATAAGGCAGCAAATTAACAATAAGCAACAAAAACACAGAAAGGTTGCTCATGCTTAAGGATTTCCATCATTTTGATGCAATGAGCACCAAAATTAAACCAAAGGAGAAAAAACACATTATCAAGGATGTGTATATGAGATGCATCTATTAATGAGATTTTACATGTCCCCAAAATCAGCATCTAGACCATCCAAAGAACCTGTTAAATAATGAACATTTCTTCTATAAACAGAAAGAATTTTAGGTGCTAGAGAAAGCTCCAGCTTCCTTTTGTAAACATGCATCACTTGTAGCAGATATTGGAGAAACACTGGTTAATCACATAACTTGATGAGGCATAAAGTTTAAGGAGCTGGTGGTCGATGCCTTCAAATCATCTTAGATATAAAACTTACAGTAAGAGACACAGCAGCTCTTTGATACAATATTATTTGTAATATACTTTGTACCTTCATCAGAATTATTTTTTAATATAATTCATCACATTTCAACATTTTAAAATATTGAAAACAAAGTATAGCCCATCGAATAACCAAAAAATGGCACCAGCAAAAAAAAATTAACACCAAAATCAGATTAAAAAAGGCTTCAAGGTAGATAATTCATTGCTCTATAGAAGCTTATAATACAATTTTTTTTGGTCATAGTAGTTCACTGTCTTAACAGCTGATACATGAGTTCACTGCCCAAGATGCAGCTATAATTTGATCCCTACATTACAATGCAATGAAAAAATATAACAACTAAACCTGATGCTGGAGTAAAAAAGTATTCTGCCAAGACCTAATTATGGCTTCTGGTTAACTAAGAGGTTCTGCCTATTTCAGAAGACACTAAATTCTTTAGCTCCAACAAATGTTCATCATTTGATATGTTTAGCATAAGACGCAGGTCTGTCATCAATGCCTCCTGATCCCAGCTAATGGGCCCAGAAGCATAGAATGCCCTCATAGTGGAACGGTAAGCATGCAACTCCAACTGATGAATTTCTGCTGCTAATACCTCTTTAGTGGGAAGAGATGATTCTCTTCCCGACCCACAACAACTTTCAGCATCATCTGAACGACTAGACAAATCTTGAGTAAGACCCATTCCAGGACAGTGTGGTGATCTATATGGACTATTGCTGGTACTACAACTACCAACAGAGGATGAGGTACTCTCAGCATCACTGGGTTCTGAACTTGTTACAGGACAATATTTAACATCAATATTTGGCAATCCCCTCCATGAATCCAATTTAGAAAACCCAGTCATTTTGTTGTTTAAGGAAGCATACAAGCATTTCTCACCCAGAACTGTTCGTGGGGAAGCAACAGCATCTACCTTTTCCAATGACTGGGAGGAATAAACTCCAAATATTCGCTCACTCCGTCCATCTTTCTCAATTGCTCTCATCTTTCTGCTAGCTTCATTGCATCTCTCAACAGGTTGTGATGAGACTCGTGGCCTTTTCTTTGTGCCTCTTGTGAAGACAAAAGCATTATAACTTTCTAGGCATGGCTGAGGCATCTGACATTTGAATTTCTTTCCTTTTGACAGACTGCTCATCATCCTATCATCATGTTTTCCAGAATCCTGAAAACAAATGCAAAACTGGTGAGACACCACAAAAAGAACGAGAAGAACAACCAATGCAATTTATTTTGATGCAAAAATAGAAGTACCAAGCGGGTCTGAGTCATTGTAGAGTTAATAGCAAGAAAATATGCTGATGTGCCTATAGAACAAATTGGACCGTCGTAGAAATTGCATGATGTCAACAAAGGGATTGCATGATGATACCTTTTGAATCACAACCCATTTTTTATCTTGCCAAGATTGCCGCAGCCTGAGGTCAGATGTGCGGACTTTGAACTCCCTGCAGGATCCAAGGAGCCTCACAAAAAAGTAACCATCACCAACAACCCTTGAAACCTCTGCAAGCTTCCATGAGTTATTGTCCAAGACCTCAACAATGTCACCAGGCACCCAATTCCTTGGACCCTTCAATGATGGGGGACATGGTCTTATGACCTTTCTTGGTACTCTGTCCATGGCTGTACCCATGTTTGCTAGATAAAAATCATACCTAACATAGTAGTTATGCCCATTGCCAGAGATTATCTCAGCAGGCCACCAAGAGCCTGATGGCACCTCCTTCTTGTTCAACACTTCCACCTTATTTCCTTTCTTGAATCTCATGATAACAATGATAACAGGCCTTAATTGTAAACCCTGATTTCAGAAAAATGAAAATAGGAGAGATAAATAAATAGGAAGATTATGAGACCGGAATGGCACCATCATAGGAAATCATAAAAGCTAACAGGAAATCATAAACCTGACTGTGCAAGAATATAAATTGTTGTAACGCAGGACAAATTCTAAGGTCATGGAATATTGGAGAAAAATAACAGGAAAAAGAAGGAGGAGAGCATCCAGACTGACTGTAATGACCAGAATTAAACCCTAAAATACATAATAATCACTATTCCATGTTAAAGAATATAAAAAAGAAACAATTTAGCATCAGTTGTTATCACTTTAGGATTTGTTTGCTTTATTTAGAGGGAAAAACCTGTGATATTTGACTATGTTAGCATCATTTATCAGAACATTAAGATTTCTGCAAGAATATTAACGAAACCACAAGCCTTTAAGCATAAATAACAAATAGATTTCTTGGAAAAAAACACTCTACCTCCACAAAAAATCCTGCACATGATTCTTTTAACAAAGAACTGGCGAGACATTAAGTTATGCGGACAGGATGCAGGATATCTGAAAAATAAATTTCTTCTAAACCTTAGCAATGGTTGGAAGAAGAAATCACCTAAAAATGATGGAGAAAAGAAACTCACATAACATCAGAAGAAATCAATCAGCCTTGATAAAAAGGATGGAAAACAAAAATAAAAGAAGAAAATCGATAGGATGGATCAAGAACCATCAATAACAAAGAAGGGGGAACGGCCAGTCAACAAGAGGTAACCAGTCTGCAGAAGACTTACCAAATAGAAATGCTAGGGTTACAACAGAAAGCAAAGAAAATCCTAGAATTACGTACAGAATCAACATATATGTAACCGCAGCAATTTTAACGTCGGTTATCTAAAATTTGATTGACTTTTCTGTGAGGAAAAAAATCTGAAATTCCTTTGCTTCAGCATCAAAATAATCATACATAATATCATGTATGATTCTTTTATCAGAAACTTGTCAGTGTAACCAGTTACGCAGACCCTGACAAAGGTCGGAACCCTGATCCCATGCCAAATTTCCAAGAAATTCCAATAATCACCTATAATCGGTTCAAGATTACCAAGCGAAAAAAAGGCCATAAAACACATATGTACAATAAATCAATAAAAACTATCAACAAACAATAGCAAGAATTCAGGATCATCGAATGCATGCAGAAAAAAGAACAAAACCACGACATTAAATTGGGGAGATTAATATCACAAAATCTAGAAAGAAAAACCAGAATTACCAACCCTTTTTATTGATAGCGAGCGAGAAGATCGAGCGGACCGAAGAAGATGGAGAAGAACGGATTCCCAGAATTTTCTTTTTCCAGGAGTTCCTTGGCTTCCTCTTCTTTCTGACTTCCGTGCAGTAATTTCTGGAGGAATTTGGATGGGATTAGAGAACGTAAAATATGGGATCCAGCGGGGTTACTTAAATCCAATTTTTTCGCTTGCTTTTCGAGTCCGCCTCGATGCCAGAGCGATCTCAGACGTCGATGGGGCCGTTATTTTGTTTTTGCTCAGTTGTGGAGATCCACATATAAGCTACGATGCGCTCGGCAGCGAGATATAAGATGGACGGCCGGTGATGAGTTAAAATTGGATACGGTGATTGCTTCTAGCTTCGTGCTTACGTCTGTCCGGTTTCGATTGCTTTTCCTTGCGGTGCAGGGAAGGGGATGGTGGGCCCTAAACAAATATGCATACAAATTATTATACTTCAATGAAATTTAGATTTTTGAGCGTGCTTTCGGGCATCACGGGTCGAGCGTGATTGAAGAATGGGGATTCTGTTAGGGGAGTTTGAGAGGTTTGTTTCGAGGGTATGAGGCGGCAATAGCCATGGAGGAGGATGCTTGTTCTGGATTCACCTTTGGTTGGGTCCGGCAAATGAAATTGGTTAGACTACATAGTTGGAATTGAATACAGAATAGGATTACCTTTGTGTAGTATTTGTCATGGCAATGCTCATACAAGGCTATGTGAGCTGCCGATGTAGTAAAAAAAAAAAAGGTTCAATGGTATCATGTGAATTGGGCTGCTCCAAGAATTACGTAACGTTAGGGATTAGTTAAATTTCAAACCAATCTAACAGGTGTTACTGTAGAATTGATCATGGATTGGGCTTGGGCATAGAAAATATTAAATTTTAAATAGTCCGGCTTAAACAAAAAATAAATATAGTTTAGGCTTGAGGCTCAGCCATGATCAATTGTAGCCTTCCCTATCCCTATAGTTTATAGTCCGTTTCCCCCCTTCGGCCTCCGGCCTCCGGCCTCGTCCCCCTCGGGGGATATCCGGTGAATAAGTCTACCTAGAAGGGGGGAAGTGCTTTCTGTGCGGGTGCGTGGGAAGCACTTCATTCTTTAATTTATTCCTCCTGTGAGAGGGGGTAACTCCGGAGTGAAAGAGGTGTGAGTATGGACAATGAATTAGTATGATTCAAAAGAAAAGGTTCAATCCTTTATTTCATGTAATAAACCTTGGAAATTAAACAAAAACTATACATAGTGTAGCTGAGGCAAGACTATTTAGGCTTCCCAAATATAAAACCTTGATTGAAGCAAATAACCAACTACTTAGGCTTCACCACCAAAAGGGATGAAGCCATTTTTGTATACATCAGAAACAGAAAGAGACTAAGGCCCCATTTGGCAGAGCTATTGGTATTCAGAAATGGAGTTTTTATAAAAAAACTATTTATTGTTTGGTAGCTACATTTTTAAAATGTTATGAAACTTTAATATGTATTTGGTAAATAAACTAAGAAAGTACTTTTGGTACGACAAAATGACCAAAAAGAACATTTCATAGTATTATACTATAGAGCATAATAAAATATAATATGTATTAATACGTAAATATATGATATGGTATAACATTACTGTAATGTCCGGGCCCACAACCTACTAGGCCCAATAAGAAATGGGCCCAGTTAAGGGTTTGGGCCCAAATTTCACTGTGGGCAGTGCTGTTATAAATTTTAAAAAAAAAAAAACGAAGGGATAAGACCGACAGGGAGGGGTTACCGCACCCCCTGCTGGCAGCCGATGCCGGCGCGCCGGAGACAGGGGGGCGGCGGCCAGTCCCGAAGTATGGTGGAAAGGAGAGGATGGGACGTCTCAGAGGAGGGTTTCATCCTCTAAGCAAATATTTAAGCCTTTGCCGGCAACCCCAAATCACAGACCCCCCTAAACACCGAACGAGAGAAAGAAAGAGGGAGCCGAAGCCCTGGAGCCTAAGGCCAAGGAGCCCTGAAGCTCTGAAGAAGGGGGGACTACCAGGGAGGAAGCACTGCCCGACTACACCCGACTAAAACCAGGTATGGACCCCCTGTTAATAACATTATAAAGCATGGAGAAACCCCTCTGTGGGGTGCTCTTCCCCTCTGTGTCAACAGTGACATAGAGGGGAGGAGGCCGGCACAGGAGAGGGAGAAAAACCCACAATCCCTGGGTCGGGCCGGACTCACAGGCCGCGACCATCCGGACCGAACCCAACCGGGTTCGGCCTGTTGACGAACTGGACACTGCGGCCTCGGCCGCGGGTACCTTGGGGTTCGGGGGGGGCAACCCAGGCCGCCATATCTGGCCGGGACGACAACAGAGGCGGCCACAGGGCCGCCAGCCCCGGCCGGACCACCACCTCTTCTCCGGCAAGGGGTGGTGGTGCCGGAAGGAAGGACCGAAGAAAAGAAGAAGAAGAAAGAAAGAAAAAAAAAAAAAAAGAGAACTCATCGGACTTTGAGGCTTCATCCTCTCCGGCCATGCCTTGCCGTGGATGGAGCGGGTGGAGGCTCTCGTTTATAGCCGGATCCCGACCCATCTCCGAGCCTTTTCCCTCTCCGGCATTACTTCGGAGGGAGGAAGGGCTGGCCTTCCCTTCCGCCGGCGCTCCGGGGGGAAACTCCACCTCGGTTGGTAGATCGGGGGGAGCCTCGTCTCCCCGGCCGCCTGCAAGGAAGAAGAGGAGGGTTTCGGTGGGCCGGAAGTCAGGGTTTCGGCGAAAATAAAGAAGAAAAAAAAAGAGAAAGAGAGAGAGAAGGAGAGGGAGTGACTGAGAGAGAGAAGGCCACAGATCTGGTCGGAGGACCGGTCGGAGGCGTGGCTTCCGGTGAGAACGAAGGAGAGAAGAGAGAGAGAGAGAGAGAGAGAGAGCCGGAGGAGAGAGGGAGGCGATGGAGACGAAGAGGCGGAAGCCTCTGGAAGGGGGGAAGGAAAAGGTGATAACGGGTTCGCGGGTCGGATCCGAATCCGAACCCGCAACCCGTTAAGCCCAAAGAAAAAGAAAAAGAAAAAGAAAAAGAAAAAGAAAAAGAAAAAGAAAGAGAAAAAGAAAAAGGGAAAGGGTTTAGCCAAATTTGACTAAACCCGAGCCCAATCAAATTGGGCTAAGTCTGGGCAAGCCAGACTATAAATTAAACCAAAATTAAAGCCCAATTCAAGCCAATGTAATTAATTTGGGGGCCAAATTGATCCCGGATTTGACCCTGACTCAGGCCCAAACGGGTCACAGTGACCCTAAACCCGAAATTAAACCCAATTAAGCTGGGAATTAAGCTTAGTGGCCAATCGGAAGGCCAATTAAGACTTATGAGCCCAGCCAAGACCCCAATACAGAAGAATTAGGCTTGGGCTAAATTTCAGGTAGAAAAGGAAATAATATATTGTTATTATGACATGATTGTAGGTGACTTAGGACTCGTCACCAGGACGCAGGAGACCTAGGAGAAAGGCGAATCACTGTAAGTAACCTGTCCTAATCCTGTTATGGATCATGTTATGTTATTAATGTTTCCTAAGCATTTATTTTAAGTATATATATTTCATACATGATATGTTACAATGCATAAGTAACTTTAATGATCCCAGAAGCTATGGCTATGTATGCAACATGATGATACTGATATTATAATCATGCATGTAAGTTTATAAAGGCTTAGCTAGCCCAGAGGCACTATAATGGGCTCAAAGATGCTACTGAGAATGACTGAGCCGCCAGTGGCTGAATAGTAACTGAGCTGCCCCGCCAGTGGCTGAATAGTAACTGAGCCTGCCCCGCCAGTGGCTGAATTGGAATTGGGCCTGCCCCGCCAGTGGCTGAATAGTAACTGAGCTTGCCCCGCCAGTGGCTGAATAGTAACTGAGCTGGCCCCGCCAGTGGCCGAGTCTGACTTCGCAGTAGCATCCGAGAGTAAAAGGACCACGGCATGCCGGGGGGCACGGTTTCATATGCATATAATATGAAAATTTTGTGATTTGCACTACTGCTTTGTTTAAATTGCATACTTATTATGCCAGGATGATTATTAGATAAACATGCATGTCAGCTTTTCAAAACCCTGATTTACATGTTTAGTCTACTGGTTGATCCGGTAGGATTATGCAGGATTACTTACTGAGCCGTGTAGCTCACATCTGTTTATGTTTCGTTTTCTTTCAGATCCTCACCAGTGATCGCCATCAGATATGTTTTTATTTTGTTACAGAGCTTCGTATTTTTGGAGAAGCTTGTATACTTCTGTACATTTGAATAGCATAGAAGTTCTGTATTTTTGGTTTCAAACTTGAAGGTTGTACTGCAAACTTTTAATATATATATAAGGATGAATCCTTTTTGGCTACCTGTTACCCCTGTATGAGGCTGCGTGCTACTGTGGGCGATAGTCGGCAATAGCACGGCCGTGTCACGGATTCGGATCCGGGGCGTGACATCTAGTGGTATCAGAGCCTTAGGTTAAACAATAGAATAACCATAAAATGCCTAAGGAAAAGGGTAGTTAAGAATGTCACCGTTATAGAAAATGTTATAATATGCTAGTTATCATAACCTCACTTTAAAAATTTTTGACTGCTAGGTGATCATTAGGAAGATATAGATGACGACCGGAGACCACCCTCCCCGGAGCCCAGCGAGCGGTCAGTTTTCCCGGATACTCCACGGTCTGCAGCAGGTCAGGCAGGCCTAGCCAGAGTGTATCAGCTTATGGCGCAAGTGCTGCAATAGCAGCAGATGACGCAGTTGGCCGCTATGCCATCAGCAGACTCCTGCTATGAGAGGTTCCGCCGACTGAACCCCCCGACCTTTGAGGGTGGGTCTGACCCTATGGCGGCTGAAACATGGATCCGGGAGATAGAAAAGATGTTCCGAGCCCTCCACTTTCCTGATGAGGTGACAGTCCGGCTGGCGACCTCTATGCTGACAGGAAACGCCGAATACTAGTGGACGGCCATGGAGACGGCTTATGCCGTTGACAGACTCACCTGGAGGGACTTTAAGAGGATGTTTTACAATCAATACTTTCCGGACTCAGTGCACCTGGCGAAGCAGAATGAGTTTTTGACACTAACCCAGACTGACCAGATGTCCGTTCTGGAGTACGCCAATAAATTTAACGAACTGGGACGATTTTGCCCCCAGTTCATGGAGGATGAGAGAAGTAAGGTGAACCGGTTTGAGCAGGGATTGAGGTACGGGATTCGGTCCCGAATATCCTCCCATTTATTCTCAAGCTACAAAGATGTACTGGACCGAGCCTTGAAGGTTGAGGCTGACCTGATACGGTCCGGGAGAGAGAGGGAGGACCTGAAGAGGACCCGGTCATCAGGAGCACCGAGTAGTGGGGCTGGAGGCAGCAAGGGGGCTGTGCCCAAGAAGAGACAGAGCAGAGGCTGCCCCACCTGTGGCGGAAACCACAGGGGTACCTGCATGAAGAAGACCGGAGCTTGTTATTCTTGCGGGCAGACAGGACACATCGCCCGCAACTGCCCTAGCCGAAAGAAGGACGAGCCCCGACATACTGCACCAGAGGACCAGAGATCGAGGGGTAACCCTCGGGTTTTCGCACTGACTCGACAGGATGCCAGTGCTAGCGATCAAGTGGTGACAGGTACACTTCTGGTCAACTTGGTTCCTACCCTCATTCTATTTGATTCTGGTTCTACGCATTCTTTCGTGTCGGTTAGCTTTTCCAGACAATTACATAGCACATCTGAGAAATTAGTGGAACCATGGCATGTTGCTACACCCCTTCAGAAAACCGCAATTGTTGACACTAAATATAAGGATTGCATAATTCAGATAGGGGAAAAAGAATTAGACAAATCTTTTACAGCTTGACATGCAAGACTTTGATATTATCTTGGGCATGGACTGGATGTCACAGTATCACGCCCACATTGATTGTTACTACAAGAGGGTAGTATTTCGGATACCTGGGGAGCAAGAATTTTTCTTTCAGGGCGATATACCCCTTCAAGATGCTCCTACACTACACTTTATTTCTGCCTTGAAAGCTGGAAAGGCTGTGAGAAAAGGGTGTATGGCCTATCTGGCCTGTGTAATGGATGCCCAGAAAGAGACCAAACTGGAAGATATTCTAGTAGTCAGAGAATATCCGGATGTCTTTCCGGAGGAATTACCAGGATTACCCCCAGACCGAGAGATCGAATTCACAATCGACCTCGCACCAGGAGAGGGGCCAGTCTCCAAGGCTCCTTACTGGATGGCCCCTGCTGAGTTAAGGAAATTGAAGGTACAACTACAAGAACTCCTGGATAAAAAGTTCATCCAGCCCAGTGCGTCGCCATGGGGAGCTCCTGTCCTATTTGTGAAAAAGAAAGACGGGAGTATGCGGCTATGCATCGATTACCGGGAATTGAACAAGATAACCATAAAGAACAAATATCCCCTACCTCGGATCGATGACCTGTTTGATCAGCTGCAAGGCGCCCAAGTCTTCTCCAAGATAGATTTGAGGTCAGGCTACCATCAGCTGAAGATCAAATCTGAGGATGTGCCAAAAACTGCATTTCGAACCAGGTATGGGCATTATGAATTTCTGGTTATGCCTTTTGGACTGACCAATGCCCCGGCTGCATTTATGGACTTGATGAACAGAGTCTTTAAACAATATTTGGATCAGTTCGTGATAGTTTTTATCGATGACATTTTGATATACTCAAAGAGCCGGAAGGAACATGAAGACCATTTGAGGGTGGTGCTACAAATCCTTCGAGAGAAGAGGCTGTACGCCAAGCTGAACAAATGTGAGTTCTGGCTGGACAGTGTGGCGTTCCTCGGCCATATAATCTCCAAGGAAGGAGTGTCAGTGGACCCCAAGAAGATAGAAGCGGTGGTGGATTGGCCTCGTCCCACCAACGCCAAGGAAATAAGAAGCTTTTTGGGATTAGCCGGGTATTACCGGCGATTTGCGGAAGGGTTCTCCAAAATAGCTACCCCCTTGACCCAGTTGACTAAGAAACGGGCCAAGTTTATCTGGGACGGCAAGTGTGAGAGAAGCTTCCAGGAGCTTAAACAAAGGTTAGTTTCTGCCCCAATTTTGACATTACCGTCCTTAACTGGAGAATTTACCATCTACAGTGATGCTTCCAAGAACGGGCTAGGCTGTGTGCTGATGCAAGATGGCAAGGTGGTAGCCTATGCCTCGAGACAGCTGAAACCCTATGAACAGAACTACCCGACACATGACCTAGAATTGGCCGCAGTAGTGTTCGCCTTGAAACTTTGGAGACATTATTTGTATGGCGAACACTGTGATGTGTACACCGACCACAAGAGCCTGAAGTATATATTCACCCAGAAGGAATTGAATATGAGGCAAAGAAGGTGGTTGGAACTCTTGAAGGATTATGACCTGAGTATTAAATACCATCCAGGAAAGGCCAACGTGGTGGCGGATGCCCTAAGCAGAAAGTCAGTTATAAGCTCCGCCGCTTTACTCACCACTCAACCACAGATTCAGAAGGGTCTCGATAAAATGCAGGTTGAGGTGGTTACCCAAACTACAAAAATTTTGCTGGCCGCCTTGAGTTTACAACCAACCTTGATCGATAGAATAAAGGTTGCCCAGCAGTCTGATGAGCACATTTGCCAGCTCAAGGATGAAGTGGAGAAAGGGTTGCGACCCGAACTCCAAATGCACCCAGATGGCACTCTAAGGTTTGGCCACCGACTGTGTGTACCGGCAAATGTTGACCTAAAAAGGAAAATCATGGAAGAAGCCCACCAATCCCGTTTCTCTATTCATCCAGGCAGTACTAAAATGTACCGGGACCTTCGGAAACATTACTGGTGGAAGGGGATGAAGAGAGAAATAGCTGAGTTTGTGGCCCGATGCTTGACCTGTCAGCTAGTAAAAGCAGAGCACCAGAGGCCAGCAGGGTTGCTGGAACCAATAGAAATTCCTGAATGGAAGTGGGAGCACATCACGATGGATTTTGTTACAGGACTCTCCAAAACGGTGAGAAAGAATGATGCAGTGTGGGTGATTGTTGATCGCCTTACAAAATCAGCTCATTTTCTGCCATTCAGAATTGGTACTCCTTTAGACAAGCTGGCCCAATTATACATCGATGAGATTGTACGCCTGCACGGAGTACCAATGAGTATCATTTCTGATCGTGACCCCCGATTCGTGTCCAGATTCTAGGAAAGCTTTCAGAAGGCCATGGGTACCGGACTGAGGCTCAGTACAGCATACCACCCCCAGACTGACGGCCAGTCAGAGCGGACAATCCAAACTCTGGAAGGCATGCTGAGGGCTTGCACTGTGGACCTAGGTGGAAACTGGGATAGTCACATACCATTGGTGGAATTTGCTTATAACAATAGCTACCATTCCAGTATCCAGATGGCCCCATACGAAGCTCTCTATGGGAGAAGATGCCGATCCCCCTTACACTGGGATGATGTCGGGGAGCGGAAAATGCTAGGCCCCGAACTGATCCAGCACACCAGAGACAAGGTACTACTAATTAAGCAAAGGCTTCAGGCTGCCCAGGATAGACAGAAAAGATGGGCTGACAGAGGAAGAAGGGCCTTGGAATTTTTGGAGGGGAACTTTGTCTTCTAAAAATTTCACCATCAAAGGGTATTACCCGATTCGGAAGACACGGCAAACTAAGTCCTCGCTACATAGGCCCATTTGAGGTTCTTGCTAGAATAGGCAAAGTTGCCTACAAATTGGCCCTACCTTCAGAGCTATCAGGCGTACACAACGTCTTTCACGTCTCTTTATTACGGAGGTACGTTCCGGATCCCAGCCATGTGGTACCACATGAGCCTCTGCAATTAAATAAAGATTTAACCTATGAGGAGGCTCCCCTGCACATCATAGACAGAAAAGAGCAAATTCTCCGAAGGCGCACCATTCCCTACGTTAAAGTCCAGTGGACCAACCACACTGAAAGGGAAGCTACCTGGGAATTGGAGGAAGAGATGCGACAACGCTACCCTCAGCTCTTCGAGAACCGAGGTATGTTTAATTTCGAGGACGAAATTTATTTAAGGGGGGAAGGATGTAATGTCCGGGCCCACAACCTACTAGGCCCAATAAGAAATGGGCCCAGTTAAGGGTTTGGGCCCAAATTTCACTGTGGGCAGTGCTGTTATAAATTTAAAAAAAAAAAAACGAAGGGATAAGACCGACAGGGAGGGGTTACCGCACCCCCTGCTGGCAGCCGATGCCGGCGCGCCGGAGACAGGGGGGCGGCGGCCAGTCCCGAAGTATGGTGGAAAGGAGAGGATGGGACGTCTCAGAGGAGGGTTTCATCCTCTAAGCAAATATTTAAGCCACTGCCGGCAACCCCAAATCACAGACCCCCCTAAACACCGAACGAGAGAAAGAAAGAGGGAGCCGAAGCCCTGGAGCCTAAGGCCAAGGAGCCCTGAAGCTCTGAAGAAGGGGGGACTACCAGGGAGGAAGCACTGCCCGACTACACCCGACTAAAACCAGGTATGGACCCCCTGTTAATAACATTATAAAGCATGGAGAAACCCCTCTGTGGGGTGCTCTTCCCCTCTGTGTCAACAGTGACATAGAGGGGAGGAGGTCGGCACAGGAGAGAGAGAAAAACCCACAATCCCTGGGTCGGGCCGGACTCACAGGCCGCGACCATCCGGACCGAACCCAACCGGGTTCGGCCTGTTGACGAACCGGACACCGCGGCCTCGGCCGCGGGTACCTTGGGGTTCGGGGGGGGGGCAACCCAGGCCGCCATATCTGGCCGGGACGACAACAGAGGCGGCCACAGGGCCGCCAGCCCCGGCCGGACCACCACCTCTTCTCCGGCAAGGGGTGGTGGTGCCGGAAGGAAGGACCGAAGAAAAGAAGAAGAAGAAAGAAAGAAAAAAAAAAAAAGAGAACTCACCGGACTTTGAGGCTTCATCCTCTCCGGCCATGCCTTGCCGTGGACGGAGCGGGTGGAGGCTCTCGTTTATAGCCGGATCCCGACCCATCTCCGAGCCTTTCCCCTCTCCGGCATTACTTCGGAGGGAGGAAGGGCTGGCCTTCCCTTCCGCCGGCGCTCCAGGGGGAAACTCCACCTCGGTTGGTAGATCGGGGGGAGCCTCATCTCCCCGGCCGCCTGCAAGGAAGAAGAGGAGGGTTTCGGTGGGCCGGAAGTCAGGGTTTCGGCGAAAATAAAGAAGAAAAAAAAAGAGAAAGAGAGAGAGAAGGAGAGGGAGTGACTGAGAGAGAGAAGGCCACAGATCTGGTCGGAGGACCGGTCGGAGGCGTGGCTTCCGGTGAGAACGAAGGAGAGAAGAGAGAAAGAGAGAGAGAGAGAGCCGGAGGAGAGAGGGAGGCGATGGAGACGAAGAGGCGGAAGCCTTTGGAAGGGGGGAAGGAAAAGGTGATAACGGGTTCGCGGGTCGGATCCGAATCCGAACCCGCAACCCGTTAAGCCCAAAGAAAAAGAAAAAGAAAAAGAAAAAGAAAAAGAAAAAGAAAGAGAAAAAGAAAAAGGGAAAGGGTTTAGCCAAATTTGACTAAACCCGAGCCCAATCAAATTGGGCTAAGTCTGGGCAAGCCAGACTATAAATTAAACCAAAATTAAAGCCCAATTCAAGCCAATGTAATTAATTTGGGGGCCAAATTGATCCCGGATTTGACCCTGACTCAGGCCCAAACGGGTCACAGTGACCCTAAACCCGAAATTAAACCCAATTAAGCTGGGAATTAAGCTTAGTGGCCAATCGGAAGGCCAATTAAGACTTATGAGCCCAGCCAAGACCCCAATACAGAAGAATTAGGCTTGGGCTAAATTTCAGGTAGAAAAGGAAAAAATATATTGTTATTATGACATGATTGTAGGTGACTTAGGACTCGTCACCAGGACGCAGGAGACCTAGGAGAAAGGCGAATCACTATAAGTAACCTGTCCTAATCCTGTTATGGATCATGTTATGTTATTAATGTTTTCTAAACATTTATTTTAAGTATATATGTTTCATACATGATATGTTACAATGCATAAGTAACTTTAATGATCCCAGAAGCTATGGCTATGTATGCAACATGATGATACTGATATTATAATCATGCATGTAAGTTTATAAAGGCTTAGCTAGCCCAGAGGCACTATAATGGGCTCAAAGATGCTACTGAGAATGACTGAGCCGCCAGTGGCTGAATAGTAACTGAGCTGCCCCGCCAGTGGCTGAATAGTAACTGAGCCTGCCCCGCCAGTGGCTGAATTGGAATTGGGCCTGCCCCGCCAGTGGCTGAATAGTAACTGAGCTTGCCCCGCCAGTGGCTGAATAGTAACTGAGCTGGCCCCGCCAGTGGCCGAGTCTGATTTCGCAGTAGCATCCGAGAGTAAAAGGACCACGGCATGCCGGGGGGCACGGTTTCATATGCATATAATATGAAAATTTTGTGATTTGCACTACTGCTTTGTTTAAATTGCATACTTATTATGCCAGGATGATTATTAGATAAACATGCATGTCAGCTTCTCAAAACCCTGATTTACATGTTTAGTCTACTGGTTGATCCGGTAGGATTATGCAGGATTACTTACTGAGCCGTGTAGCTCACATCTGTTTATGTTTCGTTTTCTTTCAGATCCTCACCAGTGATCGCCATCAGATATGTTTTTATTTTGTTACAGAGCTTCGTATTTTTGGAGAAGCTTGTATACTTCTGTACATTTAAATAGCATAGAAGTTCTGTATTTTTGGTTTCAAACTTGAAGGTTGTACTGCAAACTTTTAATATATATATAAGGATGAATCCTTTTTGGCTACCTGTTACCCCTGTATGAGGCTGCGTGCTACTGTGGGCGATAGTCGGCAATAGCACGGCCGTGTCACGGATCCGGATCCGGGGCGTGACAATTACTATAATATAATATAATATTATTATAATATAATAATATAATATTGCATACTATAACATAATAATATAACATAATTTGATATTATAGAACGTAACATATCACTATATTATAATATAATGTAATATAATATTATATTTATAGTATAATACAATCATAAAGATATAAATTATTATAATTATTATCATTATATATTGATAAATATAAAGGAATATTTTTCTATAATTATAATTTTTTATTATGGGTATTTTGGTCCAAAAATAATAAAAAATATAAATTAAAACAATTTTTCGATACTTGCTAAAAGTGATTTTCTGAAGAAGTTCCATTTGAATCTTCTCCCAAGAAGCTGTTTTGGCCTTTTGGCCAAACTAAAATAGTTTTCCAATTTTTTTTACCAAATATCGCTATTTCATCCAAAAGCATTTTTGAAAGGTCGGAAAGTACTTTTTGTCCTACCAAAAGTTCTGCCAAACCGGGCTAAATAACATGACAGCGCTCAAAAGGAGTGCACTTTTTCTTTATGGTGTTAGCTTTATTACTCCAGGTTGGTTGTTATCTTGACATGATGTAAAAGTAAGATCTGCGGCACTAATCGTGTTTATTCTATCTAATGGCATTAATTAATGGTAGAAGGATGAAAAAGATATTGTCATGGGTATGGAATGGACGTGGTCTATTACTTGTTGTCATTTTCCTTGTTTTTTTTGTTTGATTTTGTTTTGAAGTCTAATATATAGGATGGTAAGGAAGATCATCTAGGTCTTGGAGTCTCACTTTAACTAAAGCACGCACCCTAGTTAAGATTTTTGTTGATCTGGTGTCAGTACTTTTATAATAGCCAAGATATTATATATCTCCTATTATTGTGTTTGATCGAGTACATATTATGAAGACCTTGATCCTTCGCCTTGAGTTAACACTTCAGTATACGGAGCTAGAGAGTCAGATTTTTGGCAATACTAAAATTTAGGGATGCAAACATCACTCTTTTATGAAAAGTTACTTTAAATAAGGAGCTGATTTTAATGTCCGGGTCAAATTTTATGCCTTCTCTTTCATAATATTCGAACAGGGGAGCCAATCCCCTTTTGGGGTTCTCTTCCTTGCTTTCTTCTTCTCCATACCGTACCCAAACAGTTTCTCATGTCTCCACCTTGAACAAAGCTTGTATGGAAGTGGAGTTTAATATTATCAAGAATAAATATTTGATTCTATATTTGACAATATAGCAGAATCATAGCAGAAATGCTGTGTATAAGATTTTTGCTGATTATGATTTCTTTTTCCCCCCAATCTCACCTGTATGTTCATCGACGTTAGAATAAGCTCTGATTAAGTTGAGAAATGAATCTGAAGGAACAAATGTACAAAAGCAAGCACATAAGCTCTGATTTTTCATCAGGTAGATTAGATCAAAGCTCTGATGGATGTAGCATGAAAGTTGACAGTCCTTGTCTGTTTTAGTACATAAAATCAACACTAATTAATAAATATATCTCTTTAAGAAACATAAAGCACTAGCATGTGGTTTACTGCATAAAATTGCAGTGCATAACAGATAAAGAACATGTGGTGGAATCAGCTGCAGCGGCCAAGAATCTAGGCATAAGCAATGCTACCTCGGTGCTGCATCATTTGATCCGAATTTTCTTTTGTTTCAAAGATGAGGATCGAGAAGCCTTTTCATCCCCCAATTTTCTTCGTAAACCATTAGAAATCTCTTTGCTTGCCAAATTATCACCTAAATGGTCCAGTGCATAAGCCTCTGCCATCTTTTTCCTGCATTCCTTGCTTGCAGCGTCATGAACAACCACTGAAAATACCACAAGGAGGTTGATTTGTTAGATAGTAGGCAGGCTCTACGGCTAACCTACAAATATGATTTGACAAGTGGAACAAGGCAAATCTATGGTTGTGATCACAATGGTATCGAACGACAAGAATTCACATAGCTGCCTTTTGTTTGATGAAATCTGCATGGTTGCAAAATTTTTGGGGGAAGAAAAATATAAACCAGGGATCTCTTTTTGCATCTGCAGGCATGCTAGCTTGCATCCAGCTTAACGATATACAGCCAGTTTAACTGAAGCTATGGAATGGTGTTCTTGGTTCCACAAGTCAAACCCGGCAAATTTAATGTTGGGACCATGATGATGTTACCTGCAACTCATCACAGGCTTCACCGAAAGTAGAGTGTGGATGCAGCTGAAGTTTGATGCAATCTGTGTACCATCAAAACTTGGCTGGAACAGAAATATAGACCAGGGATTTCTGTGGATGATCCATTTAAACCATATATAGCTAGCTGTTCTGTGCGGCATTTGATGGTACTTCTGCACCATGTCATGATGTATTTATAGTTTATAAAAATGATCCAAATATTCAAAATATTACACTGTTGATTTCCTTTGTTTATTCAATTTATACCATGCTCTTCTTATAGGTTTTTACAAGTTATCCAGAGCTCAGACAACATATCTCAGGCTCATTGAGACAGACACCTACCTTAAAGTAGTGCCTTAAATGTATAGATCAACACATATTGTTCTGTATCTCAATCGTACTTTCGATAAAAAAGATGATTTCCCTGAACCCTTTTGTTAAGCAGAAGAGATGATGGTTGGGAGGGACCAAAAGGAAAAGAAAGTACAACCAACTAAAATAAGATGCAGAACTAGAGGGTATAACACAAGGAGTGGAAGACTGGACAGCTCGCCAGTAGCTGATCATATAAACCTAAGAGATATCCACAGAAAGAATGGTTAGAAACTCCTCCAGGGCCCCAGAAAGCTGGGATTCTAGATCATATCTTGTCATTCTATTTCACATCCTTACCTAGTGCAGTGGTCCCATAAGATTTTTCAGAATAAAGCGAAGAAAGTAATAAGGAAAATTCTATACATGACAACTGACCTCGCTTCGGATAGTCTTTCCCGATTATGCAATTTGCTTTCTTTTGGACACTCAGCGGTGCAGTCCAAGGTTCATAAATATACTCCTTTGGCATGTCTGCAATTGAAAGGTTCATGCTATAGTTACAAAAGAATCAGAAAAAACAGAGTCTTCAAAGGCTTGAGGTCAAGCACCTTTCAGAACTGGCAGAAAATGCCGAATATAGTTTCCATCAGGATCATATTTCTTCCCAAAAGAGATTGGAGAGTAGATACGATTATACTGACCAGCGAGTAATGCATTAAACAAATCAGTAAGTTCATGACATAAAACTTGCTGTAAATACAACATTTATGAGTTTAAGGAGACAGGCTGTAGCTAACCTGGTAAAAAAAGGATGAACAAGACAACCATAACCAATTACCATTATTTATGGCCCAATCTGAATCTATCAGTAGTCTCTTGAAGACATCACGCCCCTTTTCCCAGTGAATGAACTGCATGCCGAATTATATATCTTTTAATTTACTCATCAAATAAAAAACAGATGAATTCATATATATAATACGCCAGTTTCTGAGAACTCAATAATGTCCACTCCGTATAAGTTCCATAAGTTAGTAATATAAAGCATTAAAAAGTTGATGGGGCGTCATCATTAAAATTTTCAACAAGTATATACAATTCCAGTTCAGCCTGTCGACATCTGAGTACTCAGGCTCTTGGTCATCAGAAGTTTCTCATTGTGCAAACTGGGCACCCGACAGCAACTCTCAGGGTTTACCTGCTTATCTTTAATATGTAAATTATGAAAGGTAATAAATATTCATGCAAGTTGTATTGTTTCCATCAACATCTGCTGTTGAGAGAGATTTTTTTCTTGTCAATGTTAACAACTATGCCTGCTTATGCAGGGATTCAAACCCATCTTACTCCCACAAGAGAAAGGGCCAACTAGGGGTCGACTTGCTAAGCTATGATATAACATAGTCTCCCAAGGCAAACAACTTCTTGAATTTGAATGCTGACCCCATAATTACATGATTATGTGATATAATGGAATTTCTTTTTGGAAAGATATAGCAGCAATTCATGATTTAGGGCCATACCAGATCACCACGAGTTAGGAAACATGCAACTGAATGCCGTGCTAGATGGTGCATCCAACCCCACTTCTTAAGCTATTGAGGACATCAAAAGGCTTCAGACTGGCTGGTTGACATAAGTGCGTAGATGCAAAATGGATCAAATTCTATTACACATTAGTAAGCGACCTGGATCATGATGGCATCAATCCAAGGATATCCTGTCCGACCTTCTCTCCAAGCTACGAACAGTTCTTCATCATCCCTCCAAGGAATCTAGGCATTTAAAAAATACATTTCTCTGCTATGAAAATTAAAGAAGTATCATTTGAATAAACATTAAATAGAATCTCATGAGTGGTCATAAGCACATAAAAATAGAAAACGGTTGTAGAAGGTTAAAAAAAAATGGACTGTAGCAAATTGTGAAAAGAACATACAGTGCTTCAACAAAACTATAAAATTGCACAGTTTTGCTTTTGATGTACTTGATGATAGATATAAGCTGGTGAGACATAAGTATTGGGAATGATGTAAGAAAAGAACGTTTTCCTCCACAAAACAATCATGAGTAGGATGGGTATGGCTCTGGAGAATGAGTTGTTCAAGGTACTACCTCCAGGCACTCACAAAAAAGAAAAGGTACCACCCCAATACAATTCACAAACTATATACGATTCTTCAACAGTCATGATGCTTTTTTCCTGTTCTTTCCCCGATAGAAGTTATTGGTTGCGGAACAAAGAGATTTAAGATTAATGAAAAAACCATTTATCCAAAGAAGACAGATTCCAGGAAATCTGATAAACTGGTCAGCAAGGATGAAGCTATCCATTGAGGAGATAATTTGGCGATCGGAAACTAGAAGCAATCTAAGAAATGCCTCAAAGCTATAGGCGCATAGTAACCATTGTGCCCATATCAAAGAAAAGAATTTGGGCCATACCCAATACCATCATGTAATCTTAGGAGAAAGAACATGCATTCTCTGACACATAAAAAGTATACACATCCCTTCTCTCATTGATCAACTAGACTTGTTCTTTCCTCTCCTAATTTTCATGTGGATTGAAAGCAAAGATATTTTGGAGGGGGAGCTGCCACGGGCGCTCCATGAGCTTGTATTTTTTGATTTTATTGGGTGTATCCGTACACACATTGTATGATGAACCCGCCAAAGAAAAAAAAAGGCAAAGATATTTTCCCACCACTCTCTCCCAACCAATAAAACTTAGAAAAGAAGAGATTTCCTTTTCCTCTCTTCTTTTGCCTTCACACATTCTAAGAAAATATAGCATCCCATTCAATTGGACAGATGTGTGTTGTTCCTCTCACCTGCTTGCAGATTTTATTCCCTATCATCTGATCAAAATGAGGCGTTCCGAAGGCCACAGTATAGAAGAACTCGCGCCATAATAACTATCAAGAATTCAGATGTCCAAATGGTTAGCAAACTAGCATTTAGCACAGATAAGAATGTTGAGTTGAAACAAAACTGACCTGCCCAACAAGTGAAACTGGAGGAGAGGTGTGCTTTCCTACAGTCGTATAAACATTATGAAGACACTGATAGAAGTACCTCGAAGAAAGACAACCAAACTGCAAAATTCCAATTCCAAAGCTATTAATTGTTATTGAATATCTTACCATCATTCTCAGGATCAAGGAAGAAGGAAGAAGGAAGAATGAAAAAATGACAGGATTGCAAATTTGCAATATTATCAACTCACCTTCAAATATGGTGATAAGACAGTGGTTGCTGGCTTTAGGAAGGCAGATGGATCGCTCTTTGGTTTCTCAAAAGTTGCTACCCACTCCTGCCATAGTTGAAAGCAAAAAGAATGAAAAATGCATAACTCTTTTTCAGAGTTCATGTAATTATAATGTACAATCTGATTAAGGAGAAGTACAATATTCATGTAATACAAAATTTGGAAAGTAGCCATTTGGAATATATAATAGGGTACTTGGAGAGACTTATGGTGAAAAACATGAATATGATATAAACTTAAAAATGGAAAAAATGTTGCTTAGCCACTGGTTTTGCTCATGTTTAACTTAAATATTTTTCCTACTCTTCCAATTTCAATAGAGTTGGATATCTTCTACGTTGAAAAGTATAGCTAAAAATCATGCTTTAGGAGGCTTCTCTAAACAATAAACATACAAACCAGAAGAAAGAAGAAAAATGATCAAACTGCAACTAGGTTGTCCCATGATCAATGCATTCAAGTTCCTATGAAACAAACCATTCACCATCCTTTGGTTCCTTCATACCTCAATATAAATTCCTAAAATGTAAGTTCTGAATTAAGAACACTCATTTCCCAAAATTGCACCTTTTTACCTTATTATCATTGTTTTACAACCAACCTCAATTTAATCCTTCTATTGATGTTCACTTATTCCAACATTAGACCATGTGCATGTCAGCTAAAGTCTTCTAAGTGGACATCAATGCCCTTTATGCTAATTAAACTAATTCATTGCAGAACTGTAAGTGAATTAATGGTCTAATTTTTAGTTGGACCAGGTCCACCGCTGAGTTGGTGGACTAGTCCAACTGTAAAGCAACATGCACAAACATGTGTCTACCCCACTCTTTTCCTTTTCATCCATCATTGTGTGTGTTGCTTCGCGGCGGACTTGGTCCAACTAATAACCACTCGAATTAATGGGGGGAAAAGAAGAAATTCACCAAGGCAAAACAAATTAATAGGATCCATACCTTATCTTCAAGAGCCTCCTTCAATCTCTTAAGAGCTTCTGTTTCACCACCTCGAAATGGAGAAAATTCTTCCTACAACAATAATTCTAATAAAGGACAAGCATGAGGAGAAGTAAATGCTCCAACTATACACAACACAGAAACTACACACCTGACTTAAATCACCATAGCCAAGCTCTTCAATTGAAGGAACACTCAGCAATTCATATCCCTCAACGTTTCCAACAGGAGGAAGCTCAGAGTATGTCTCAGTAAGTGGAGCCGGGGGTTCTCCAGCAAGCTTTACAAATGATTGATATGTCAAAGGTGGCCGTCCCCCATTCTTTTGGAATATAACACAAACAACGAGAAATACAACAAGATTAGCCATAGAATGGACTGGTGGAAATTAGTACACACAAAGTTTCATGCATTAAAATTAGTTCAAAAAATTAATTAGTATACACAAAAAGTAAAAAAAAAGGTTTTTTTGATGAGTCTGCTAATAATAAGTGATAGTACAAGAGCTAGGGACTACCTTTTCTATAACAACTGCAGGATTGAAGAGAGTATGGCTCACAGGGGAGAACACCTCGATTCCAGATAGAGAGGCAAAATCCTACAAGTACAATTGCAAGATATCATTAATGAGAAGAAAAACCAGGAAAAGGCCAAATCTTTCTTGCCTTTTTTTGCCTGAAAAAAAAAAGTGAGGCAAATCCAATATGAATAACTCACTTTGACTTGTTTATCCTGGGCGAACGAGTATGGCTCGGTGTCGAATTCGTAGCAGAGCTTTCCAATTTTCCACTAAGAAAAGCATTCAAGAAAACATGGTGACTCAAGAAAAAAAAAGAAAAGATAAATTCGAGCAAAGTAGTTCCAAGATTATGTTTGAAAACAGATTTACATCCTTCAATATGGCGCAGAGGACTCGGACGGGATCTCCTCGGAGGAGGAGGAGGCGAGAGCCGAGGGTCCGGAGGGTGGCGTCGAGATCGGAGAGGCAGTCGAGGAGGAAGCGGATCCGGTTGAGAGCAGAGCGGGCGGAGCCGGGGGAGAAGGCGGAGGGGTCAGGGTCCAGGTACCGGGGGTCGAGCACGAACACCGGGAAGAGGTGCTTCGATCCCCGCCTCGCATGGTTCAGCGCCGGATTGTCGTGGATCCGAAGTCCCTTCCGAAACCAAATCAAGGCGTTCGATTCCATTCTCTCTTTATTTACTATATTGCGTCCTTTCTATATGATATATATTCCAATAAGGGAAAGACGGAGAAGATGGCAATTGGCAACGGTACGAGGGGTCCAGCTGAGACCACGTCCCACGCGAGAAACGTTTTGGGTTGAATAATGCGGCCGTTGATTCGCCACATCCTCCAAGATGATCATGCCACGACGGCAAAAAGTGACCGTTATTTGTTCGCTCCCCTTTCAATGGTGATATATCATTACAGATCACTACTTCATATTTGTAGTACTTCAAATTTATGGCGGTTGGCCGACGGATTTTTGACACTTTCATCGTGGGCGCGGAGCTACGAGTGGCATGAGAGGAGCTCTCTTTTTTATGAGGCGCACTTTGGATGTAGAGTATATTCGTATGAAGAATGATTCCGCTGTGGTGATCGAGAAGATCTACGGGCGATTCTCCAAGATGGACGAACAGTCCTTGCTTCATAATATACGGCGGATGGCAGGAGACCGTGGCTTCTTTAGAGCCACATATGTATCGAAAGGCCAACACAGATGCAGACTAGATGGCCTTCTACGCAGCGCAGCACTCTCGAGATTTTTTTTGGATGAATCAGGCGGATGTTCCCTACTCGTTGAGCCAGCTTCTTTTTTCTAACTTTTTTGGTTGTATTCATCTATGTTTAGTGTGAAAAGTCAGTATATTATTAAAAAAATAGTAATATATTATTATATGATGAAATATGTCATATAAAAAAATGTACGATGTCAGTCATTATCTACGAGTTGAGAAATATGCCAATCCATCAGCTAAATTAGCGTCTATTTCACTAGCTCGTAAACCCCAAGGGCCGCAACGCCAAAGTTTACAAAAACCCTTGAAGGCCATTCTCCAAGTTGGTCAAGGCTAGCTCCAGTTCATGGAGGGGCAAAAATCTCTCCATTCAATTATTTTCCTTTGATTTTCTTTTTTATTTCCAGTCCCCGAGAAATCTCGGATAGCAGCCAGGACTTCTCCTTCTTCAAATAAGAAAAAGCTGGACTCTTTGCTACATGCATGGAATGATTGCTGTGCACACAGCATACTGCATCAAGTCTACAGTGGGCTTGCGCTGATGCAAGGTGTTGACAGGGACAAATGCTTCATTAGCATCTGCAATTACGGTTTTAGATGTTGACATGAATAGATACTTCAAAAATACTAAAGCCTTTGAATCTTTGCATGGAAAGCTTACATGAACTTGATGAAGGATGATGGTTGGTTAAATGGTAAGCAACCAAGCATCATCCTGTTATGCTGGGATTCTTGTCTATGGCAGTTTAAAAAACAAAACAAAATCAAACCAAACCAGTTTCTCCAGAGGAGGAGCAACCACCGCGGAATGAAAAGAACGAGTAAAACTCTTTTAGCACAGTCAAACTAAAGTAATTTTGATGTAAGAAAAGGTATTGATAAACATAACAAGAAGCCTATAGTTTTTTTTTTTCCTAAGCTATCATTGGCTTTACATATTCTCTAGCAGCAAATACAGAGCACCACCAAATCCTCCATTTTATCCAAATTTTTGACTTACCGAGAGGATGAGTCAAGAAAAACAAACAAAGAGGCAAGAAGCATATTGTGATGTAGGAAATCACATATTACAATTTTTGCAAATTATCCGCACTGAAATATCTAATTTCATCACCAATTTTGCAAATTATCCTCACTGACAGGTTTCCATAAACTTTTCCCTCAAAAAGCTTAGTTCATATGCTTTAGGCACCTGATTTAGGCAACCAGACAGTTTTCCTGTTCATGTTATCTCACGAAAATCTGAACCAATTCCATAGTTCTAGGTGATGATGTCTGATGCATTCCAGAAGAACTGCTTGAAAAATTAGAAAATAAATCTTTCCTCGCAAGAGAGAAAGTCGTTTAGCTCTAAAATAAGTTCTAATTCTCTGCTGCAGGAATGGTGTATGTTATTTTCAAGGACAAACAACAAACAAGCACTCGAAATAACCCTTCAAGAAATTTTATGGCTCCATAAAGCCAGAATGCATGCTAACCTCTCAAAAAGCGCAAGCAGAACACTCCAGAATTGATCAAAATTCGATATTTCCTACCCAAGTTGTCCACCATACTCGATATTTTATGGCTCCTTTTTTTCAATCAATAATCAAAAAGATTTGACATCTGCAAGCTTTAATTCTTGCACCAATGAGTATATACAGAGGAAGCAAATAGATTGATAACAAGATGTATCACATCCCAAGGAAAGAGAAACAAACAATGCAAAGACTTCATCTTGAAAAAGAATAATTACGGCAAAGATGCTTGATCATCATGAAATATGTTGAGCTCCATTAGGTGCACATAAATCAATCATGGGCAACTCACAAGCTAATTGAGGTGCCCTCTATCTTATGCCAATGAGTCAGAAGAAAAAAAAGAACCATTTTTAAATAGCCACGAGCTACCCATTGTAATCCAATGATAACTTTTGCTGCTGGAATATGAAAATGGCCTAAACATTTCTAAATCTAAAAAATAAACCGAGATATTAAGAAGAAGCCAAGCAAAATACGAGGCTAAATGTTCTGCTCGTCACAACATTTATATCAGAAAGCAACTGTAAGAGAAAGAAAATCTAAATTTCCAAAATTGGTTCCATACTCAGAGACATATGCAACAAAACAGGAGCTAATGTTGTCGCTGTGCTTATCTGTGCTTCAACTCTTTCAGTTTCTTCCCTGCCACTCCAGTCACTTTTACTTGGATGCATAAGTTTTACTAAGATGCATAAAAGTTCAATCTTCACAGGTAAGCCAGTCCAGATACTGTGCCCATCAATCATCATGTTCTTGATTCTGGTAATCACCAAACCATCTTTATTTACTAGAACATTTAAAGAAAGAAAGAAAGAACAGAAGTTTAACTCACAAAAAAAAATAAATAAATAAAAGAACAGAACCGGACATGTATCCTATCCATGTTTCATACTTGAGCAGGCAAAACCGGAAAGCAATCGTGCCTCAGGTTCTCCAAAACAGACATAAGAATTAGAGAAAATCTAAACAAGCTAAAAACAACAGAGGAATAAAATGAAAATAAGAGTTATTTCAATATGATGAGGTAATTTGGTCATTCCAACAGGCGTGGCTAGCTCATGAAACAACAGATCATTTAAAAGACCAATTTCAAGTTCCCTTTTTCTTTTGTCAGTTGCCTTAAAACATGTTACCAATTAAGCTAGAAATGTTCTCCCAATAAATAAATGAATGAATGGCTCATTTCACGTAACTTGGCCATTATCTAATTGATTAATTGCATGATCAGCTCTTCCAGTTCAGTTAGACAAAACTACAAGCATATGCTGGTTATCCATGGGTATGTAGAATGAGAGTGAATAGTTATAAGCATCTGGAATCGGTATTACATATTCAGATAATTTATGTCCTGTTTTCCCCCTAAAAGATTTCATTCATGCACGGAGGAAACGGAGAAAACTCAAGAACTCAATGAAGAGAACATGGGAAACATTAGCTTGCTTCGACAATAGAAGAACGATAAAACATAAAAGCAACAACAAAAAGAATATAAATTTGTTTGAAAAAAAGGACAAGGAGCAAGATAAAAACAAAAGGGAAAAACAAAAATAAAGGACAAAAGATAAAAGGGAAAAAGGGGAGGTGTCCCGCCCAACTTTCCCATAAAAACGAAAGACTGAATCTTGACTGGAACTCCAACGAAGAACGTTAACAAGAGAATGAAATTAATATACAAAGATTGACTTTTCTCGGCAAGAAATCAAGAAACGATCCAAGAAAATTGCACCCGCAAGATATTCGGTGAAATGAAGATTGGATTGTTGATTAGCAATAGAAGCAAGACGATGGGCAAAAAAGAAAGAAGCGAACAGGGTTTGAGCACTGGTACCGGTGGGTGGTTTGGAGAAGAACCAGAGGACGACAGCGCAGAGGACGAGGACGACGGGGATGATGTGGACGGCGTTCTTGGCGAGCCTGGCGCGCAGCGCCTCCTTCTTGGCGATGTGCGACTGGGGGTCCAGAGTCGGCAGTTCATCCATCTCCACCAACGACTTCCTCGACGCCGTCGTCGGCACTCGCTTGGCGCTCCGCGATCTGTGCATCTTGAGACAGAGAGAGACAGGGGACTAGAAGAGTTATTTAGAAGCAGAAGCAGGGGAGGTGGGCGTTCCTCCACGGAAAGAATTTAATCGAACAGGGGAGGGAGAAGAGGGAGTCATCGAATAAGACCCGACCCTGAGAAGTGGATGCGAAGTTACCGGTTTAGCGTGGACCTGAACTTTGTGCTGTTGTGGCACGGATTTGGGGAAGAAACAGCCACCATCTAGTGGTGAGGCGGAAGTGGACGGAAGATCTTGGCCAGGTTGAAAAAGACGATGCAATTGGCAGTAGAGCAGGAAGCCACGGCGTTGGTGAACCAAGGACAGGAGCTCTGGGATCAAAACGTTGCTCATCAAATGAGAGCTCTCCACCGGTGACTCTGTGAAGACCTGAATTGGGCCCGTCCTAGGGCCCAACATACTGAAGTCGGCAAGGGGTGCCGACTTCAGTTGGGTCATCGTGGGGGTGACCACGATGACCACGCCGGCCAGCGAAATCACCGCACCACCCCCCTCTTCCCTCTCTCCCTCTCTCTCCCCCTCTTTCTCTTCTCTGAGAGCCCATCCCTCAAAAAAAAAAATTGGGTTTTTCCCTTCATCTTCTTCCCTCTTCTTGAGACGATCGCCGGAGCCGTAGTCGTCGCCGGAGCCGCCACCGCCGCCAGGTATCCACTCGTCGATGACCGGAGGTGAGAAAGATCACCTATTTACTACTTTTTATGGATTTAAAAAGGGAAGGAATGAAGGTTGTTGATCTGTTTCATCTCCCCTGTTTCGGAGAAGTTCTGTGAAATCCGGCCGGCCGACGGTGGCCGACCGGGGTCAATCCGGCCGAAACGGGTTCGGCCGGAGGTGGGTGAACGGGGGGCTGGGCTTCCAGCCCCGGTCTCCCTCTCTTTCCTCCCTTTTCTTCCTCTCCCTCTCTCCTTCTTCTCTTCTTCTTCCCTTCCGTCGCCGTGACAGTGGAGTGGCCGGCGGCGGCTGACTGAGCGCCGCCGCCGAGGGCCACGGTTAGCCGCCGAAGGCCGACCGGAACCACCACCCCCCCCCTTCTTCCTTTCCCTCTTCTTCTTCTTCTTCTTCTTCTCTTCCTTCTTCTTCTTCTCTTTCTTCTTCTTCTTCTTTCTCCTTCCTGGGTTTTCCTTGCTTTGAAATCCGTGCCTTATTTGTTATGGTCTGATCAGACCTGGTTTGGGTTGGGCTAGGGACCTTTTTTTTGGGCTGAGTTGGGCCTGAGTGGATCTGTGGGCTGGTTTGGGTTAGGCCCGAAATCTGATCTGGACCTGTTATCCGGTTTGGTTCAATTGGGCCTAATCTGTTTTGGGCCACAATTGACTTAGGTTTAAAGGTTTCTGATTTTAGGGTATATGTTTGATCTTGGGGGCCCATTCTTGGATTTATGAACTTAGGAGTTTAAGGGGTTGAAATTAGTTTAAATTATGTTTCTTAATTAATTAAATAATTAATATTTATGTTTAATCAGGAGTTCGTGATATCTGTGGCAGGAATTTTTAAGCGAACCCAGGTAGATGACCTATTGCTTTAAAGTAGAATTTTAACATGTACATTGCATATGTTGATGTTATGATTTATTATTGGCATTATATGTTAGAATTAGAATTAAGCATTTAATTTCATAAACTATTAAATTATAATGGGCATTATGTGTTAGAATTAGAAATTAATATTTAATTTCATAAACTGCTATGTACTGTACTATTGGGAGTTTGTTCATGACTTGAGTTGGAAAGTTGATTTGTTAATTTTTAAAATCCGCGTGACTATAGTCTAGGCCCCGCCAATGGGATGATACGTTGGCCCTGTCGACTTGTACTGAGGAACTAGTTCCGACACCGCGACCACCGGTGATAGAATAGTGGCGGCACAGGGGTGCATTTTGCTCTTCGGAGCAGCTCAGTGGAGCGTGAGTTTGGCACCAGGGGGTGCGGCACAGTGGTGCGTTGGCTCAGTGGAGCGGATCTTCGGAGAGTTGTATTGGCACTTCGGTGTAACCATGCCACTGGGTGATGTGGCCGTAGTCATGCGGTTGAGTTATTTTGAGTCTCGGATCGGGTTTACGGATTGTCGTGTGAATTTTTGGATTCATGAGTTTTAGCTGCTTTTTATATGCATCATGACACGTTATATAATGACTTTATTGCATGATGTTGCCTACTGAGCTGTTAGCTCACTCCTACCATTTACATTTTTGCAGGTGATGATATATGATTATGGGGATTACGGGATAGAATGATCATGATGTAATTAGCTAGTAGATATGGACTTTCTTTTGACTTATGTATATATGGACATTTGATATGAAAACTGGAATTTATCTTTAATTAGTTATTGATGGTTGATTAGATTTATCTGCCTTGCGTGCCTGCGGGGTCCGCCCTGCAGGTGCGCGGCGTCTGCTCGCGCCCCGGGCCCCGGGTTCGGGGCGTGACAGACTCCCTAATCAAGCTCTCCATCCGCTAATCCAGAACTGGCCATTGTCGGCGACAGTGATGGGATCAAAACAAGTTACTTGAGATAATATAATTTTAGCCTTGCAAAGTGTGGTAACAGATAATTTGGGCTCATGGGGGGCAGCTCGGAGTGGCTAGGCCCAGCCCAACGCCGACTAGCCTGGCTTGAGGGCTTGAAGGCCAGCCCAAATAGGCCAAATCTTAATCGATCCGTGTGCGGCACGTGGGGGGATCGAGAAAGAAGACCCAGGTTGGGAATTTTCTTCCTCCCCGATTTCTGCAGAGTC
The DNA here is from genome assembly GCF_009389715.1 of Phoenix dactylifera. Taxonomy (NCBI): domain Eukaryota; kingdom Viridiplantae; phylum Streptophyta; class Magnoliopsida; order Arecales; family Arecaceae; genus Phoenix; species Phoenix dactylifera. The sequence continues at coordinate 4,219,247 of NC_052399.1, forward strand.
GGTGACTCGAGCGCAATTCAAGTTTGATTCGAACTCAAGTTTGATTCCAAAATAGAATACCTCTGCTTTGGTCTTTATCACCCCTTACCATGGCCCCCAGATGGAGCCCACGCTAATAAAATTTGTTTTGATTATTTATTTTATTATGGATTTTGCATTTAAGATAAAAAGTTTTTGATGATTATGATAAAAGATAGTTTCTGCATAATCTCTATAACTGTCTTTGATAGACAAGGCATACTATCGAGAGATAGCGTATAGATCTTGATCTTCAATTCATCTGAGAGTGCTCGTGAAGCCCATCGCAAATTCTTAGAATCGAGATTGAGAAACCAAGGTGCTCTTTATGCATGTCAAGGAGCACATCCAGCTCTTGTTTTAACTAGGCTTTCTAGATGAACAAACAATGGCTTTGTCTTCCTATAAGTGATCCTGTTGTCCCATATCATGGTAAATCATCATGGCATAGACAATTTTATTCTCGGCGCTTATACAGGTGGATATTATTACCAACAATTTGTCTATATGCAACTAAATTTATTTCTTTGTCCTTCCATATCCTTACCTGTAAGACAGGATGACGTTCTTTCTTGACTTGATCCATCCATCAGGTGTTGAATAATGATGTCACGTAGCTCATTCTATCATTGCTCTGCATGGCAATGTACTGTGAAAGTCTTATAAGCCTATCCTCTCGTTCATGCTGGCGTGACTTGCATCAGATGGCGCAAACATTACTCAACCTAATTCAAAGTATGGCTGAGCCTATATATTGCTTGGTTGGAGATGGTTATAAATCACAACAGATTTGAACCGGACACGAGTAACCATCCCAACCACAAAACCAACTCCACAATACGATGCAACTTGAATCCAACTTGTATGCCTTCGGACACGACATAAGTTCTACCTAGGGAGGGCAAGACCAGAATCCTAACACAACTCAGGCCGAAGGAACCCAACCTAATCAAACTATGACTTTAGCCATCCAGATATAGGGCTGTTTGGTTCCTTACTAAATTTCAATTGTTTGGAGAGCCATTACCATACAATTATTGCACGTCCCGTTCATCTCGGTGACGGACATCGACTCTATCTTTTATATAGTTTTAAAATTCGAGCAACTTGAGAGTTGGAGGATCTTCCGTTGGAAAAAAAATCCGGCAAGAAGACTTTATTTTTAGGTCGGTTTGATATCCTATGAGACCAATCAACTGTATCACCAACATCTTTTTCATCAACATGGTTTACTCCAACTTGGAGCATAGCCGACTTCATCTCTACCTCGGGTTCCAACCAACCTCAACCTTCACTTTGGATTCTAACCTGATTTCTTCCCAATATGACGCGACTTTAATCTGGCTTGTATATGTTCGGCCATGACGTTCTACCCAAGGAGGGCAAGATGGGCATCCTAGCCCAACTCAGGCCGAAGGAGCCCAACCTAATCAAACACGACATGAGCTATCCGGATATGGAGCTGTTTAGTTCCTCGCTAAATTTCAATTGTTTGGATGTATGCAACTATATTTGCCGTCTCTCAGCTTATTTTGCTTTGAAAGAAAATTTCAAGCATCCCACCTATAGGGCATTTCCTCAAATATCTTGCGTGCAACATCCATATCAGCATCAATACGGCCACAAGCGTCCAGGAATGCTTTGCAGGAGACAACATCTCGTTGAACCCTGGCAGGCAAGATAGAGAGCACGACACTTGGAGTACATTGATGAGGGCTTAGCGATGAGGAGGGTGATTTGAGTACATAGCGCATTGGCAATAGGGACGGAGGCAAGGAGGCCAAATCAGAGGGCACGAGAAGGTCACCGAAGTCGTCGTTTGAAGCACTAAGGAGAACATGACATACATAGGGCGTTGGCGATGGAAAGGAAAGGGAGGAGGTTGGAGCGAACGGTGCGTGAGGGTCGTCGGAGCATTGATCGGAGAGCCGAGAGCGGAGAAGAGATCGGGAGAGGAAAGCAAGAAGCTGGCAAGGATGCGCGAGGTCACGGAGAGCATTTGAGAGGAGAAGCGTCTGAGAATTGATATTGATGAGACGGGCGGCGCTGCAAGTTGCTACGTTTCAACAGCTCATATTTACTTACCGCAGCTGTTTAGAAGAGTCTACTTTAGGGGACTCATTTGGATCGTGATTTTTTTTTTAAATTGATATCTGAATATCTGATGCTTAAAATAATATTTTTGCATATTTAATTGGCGATAAAACAAAGTGATATATTATAAAATAACTTATATTTGATTGTATCATTATTTTTTTGGGTAAAACACAATTATTTTTTTTAAAAAAGTTATGTAAAACATATATTATATTTTTAATTAAAAAAAAAACTAATTCTATTCTACCTAAAATTTAAGAATTTGAAAAAAAATATTCCAATCTAAAGCTGATGAAAATTGAACTTGCTAGTATGCTATATAATTTTTTTTCACAAAATATTTTTTTAAAATTTTAATTTAATATTAAATAATTTTTTTTCCCCCTACGAACCAAACAGTTGTATCTACATCAGAGAGTTGAGTTAAATTCAAGTCTGATTGGTTGGCTTTTAGATGAGGTTGGATTTGGGTTAGAACCAAATAGTACAAAAAAATCGGGCTCGGCATGCACACTTTCTACGATGAGCGATGGGACATACGATTTCCAGAAGCGCCTGTGTGGCACGAGAGCCAACCACAAGAAAGTTTCTAGCTCGCACTTGCCGGTTGCGCACACGTCGCCGCACGTGGGATTGCCTTCCTGTCAGAATTCAGGGGCGTTCCCGTAAATTCATTCATAGACAGGGGCATAACGGTAAACTCATGTCCCAAGAGAAAGAGGGAGGGAGGGGAAGTTCTATATACACCCCCCCCATTGCTCAGGACACCCCCCAAAAACCAAAAAAAAAATACCCAAACTAACCTTTAGTGTAATTACCATATTGCCCTTGAAATTTTCTCAGTACACCCCCCCTTCCTCCTTCCTCCTTCCTCCTCCTCCCCATCCCCCCCTCCTCCCCTCCACCTCCCCCTCCACCTCCCCGTCCTCCTCCTCCGCCTCCCCCCTCCTCCTCCGCCACCTCCTCTCACTCCTCTTCCCCCACCTCCCCGTCCTCCTTCCTCCTCCTCCCCATCCCCCACCTCCCCGTCCTCCTTCCTCCTCCTCCCCATCCCCCACCTCCCCCCCTCCTCCCCTCCACCTCCCCGTCCTCCCCCTCCACCTCCCCCTCCACCTCCCCGTCCTCCTCCTCCGCCTCCCCCCTCCTCCTCCGCCACCTCCTCTCACTCCTCTTCTCCCACCTCCCCGTCCTCCTTCTTCCTCCTCCCCATCCCCCACCTCCCCCTCCGCCTCCCCGTCCTCCTCCTCCGCCTCCCCCCTCCTCCTCCGCCGGCGAGGTGCTCGTTGCTCGGGAGATGGCCGGGGAGGTGCTTGAAGCGAGGTTTTTTGGGCGGAAGGGAGAAGCCGGCGGGTGTTTTGGAGGGGAAGAGCGGGGTGGGGGGGTTTGTAGAGAGCAATTTAGGTGAGGGGGTGGGAAGGGTGGGGGTAATTTAGGAATTTTTAATTTTTTAGGGGTGTCCTTAGCAAATGGGGGGGTGTAGAGAGTATTTAATTTTTTTTTAATTTTTGGGGGGTGTCCTGAGCAATAGGGGGGGTGTATATAGAACCACCCGGGAGGGAGGCCTACGGCGCTTAGGTTTTATTCTCTGGTCGCTCGCTGCTTCTCGTTTCGTTCCGCGGCCGCGCAGGGCAGCAGCCACTGCTCTCAGCTTTGCTTCTCTTCTCTTTTCTACCAGGTAACAGAAAATCTGCAGTTTCCCTTCTGTTTCCTTCCGTGGATTCGATATTTTTGCCCCGATAATTCTAAGATATCCATTTTCCAACGATCGAGTGAGTATTCACGAAGTTTTTTTCCTGAGTCTTGGCGTTTCTGATCGTATCCGTCCTTTTATTCTTCAACGTAATGGGTCTATTACCTGGGAGCTCTGGTTAGGGTAGTGGGCCTGAATCCCTTTTTTTGTCGACGCACAGGTTAGGGTTTTGTAGAATTAAGCCAGGGTTTAGGGTTACGATTGCCCGGCCCTTGATTATAGAAAATGATTCTCTATAATCAACGGTCGGATGCGTATTTGCGGAGCTGGTTTCTTGAATCTATCCATCTCCGATGTTTTATATTTTTTTTCCTCTTGTTTTTGTGATCGATCTTCTCTCAGGTTGGTTTTGTTTTTGTCCATAGGCGAGTTTATTGCTTTTTGGCCCCGAAAGTTCAAGGCGATTGGACAAAGAGGTTACTTTTATTAGGATGATTAAAACTGTTCCCTCTTTTATTTTCATTGTTTGTAATCTAGATTCATGGGAAATAGCCATATGCTGTGACTACATAAAATATGTTTCCGCGGCTTGGTCAGATCAATGCCACGGTTGATCCATTCTGGCGTGCTTCCCTTATGCGTGATCCCATTGCTTATTGTATTTTGATTACGATTTTTTCATCTGTCTGTTAAAAGGAACAGAAAGATTTACTTAAAGGGGGAAGAAAATCGTACAGCCCCCTCCCCCTCTTCCTTTTCTTCTTCTAATTTCTTAGTTATGCCCTTATATTGCTTATATGTGTTATACTAAAGCCTCTCATCATTATTTTGAATAGATTTTTATTTTTGAAAATATTCAGATCAAATCTTTCTTGATTGGTTCTTTATACGCCAAGGTTGAAATGGCCAAAACAAAGAATCCAACTGTCTTCTTGGATGTGGCGATTGGTGGAGGTCCTTCAAGAAGGATGGTTTTTGAGGTACTCGTTTGTTCCTTCTTTTGTCTTCAGATTTTTTTCTAGTTTCAAATGAGATTGCTCTATGCTGTCGTAAAATTCTGATGGAGCTTTTATTTCCTTCTTCTGCATTAGAGTTGTTTGCTCGAACTTCTTTTTTCCTCTTTAGATTCATGATAGTGCAATTCTTACCTGTATGTTTTTACAGCTATTTGCTGACATCGTCCCCAAGACTGCTGAAAATTTTCGTGCACTCTGCACAGGTAACAAGCTTCTCCACCTGAGACCTATTTTGCCACATATGTAGTTTCATTTCATGAAAAAGGTTTTAAGATACCTTTGATCCGCTTGCTTTATTTGTTATACATTTTTTTTGTTCTTCATTATTTGTGATTTTGTCTAAAAAGGGTCTGACTACCGGCAACATTTCCAATTTTCATGTGCTGTAAACCCTTATTTGGTTGTTTATTTCTGTATTGTCCCTCCGAGTGAGACAACAACACTTCCAATACAAGAGATGCGGCTTTTGGATATATATGAAGTGTTTAAGCGCTTGAAGTTTATAAAAACATATTTATCTAGGTAGTGTGGGAATGTGAAAAAAAATTTAGTATAATTTTGAAAAACAAGCCATACTCTAGTCTGAATGCATTTATATCATTCTAGCTGCTGGTAAACTTTCACACTTCTGTCTCTGCTCTCTACACTCAGTTGATGACAATTGGTTATGGTTATATCTGCAATTGTTGCATCGACATGCACATTTGCATGCCTATACATATGTACATGTAATTTTTTAATATTTATATACATATGTATTTTTATACAGACAACTATAGAGAGAGAGATTCGTACACACATATATATGCATAGCTCAACCATCAGCCAAAGCCATTTGTTTGTGGTCTATAAACTATCACAACACGATATTTAAGTGTCTATCATGCTTTGAAAAAAATGAGGTTTATGTCATCGATAAAGAAGCCTACTGATCAGATGATATTTTTTGTCTTTTGCATTGCCAGGGGAAGAAAACTAATGTGTTGTGCGGGTACAGGGCAGTGATCATTCTTTAGTTAATAATCACATATTTTGATCAAATGGATGGCTGAGAATTTTTAGGAACATCTAGGCCTGGTTAGGTTTATATAATATGCATTTATATTTGCAAATGTGACTGGACAGTTAAATTGAATTTTATTTGTGCTGGTTGGTCTCTTTTCTTGTTAAGCTAGATTCTTCATGTCTATGTTTTTTCCTTCTTGATCTTTCTTTTTTCCTCCTCTTTTTTATTGACTTTTGAGTTGGACAAAATTGGTCAAAAATTCAAAATGAGATTGATGAGCATTGATCCAAGGTTGGAGGAACCGGTACCGGTTCTCTGGCGGGACGACTTGGTACGGGCCATGCTCGTACCGAGAGAGAAACCGTGGGAGAGAGGAAAAGAGAGAGAGAGAAAGCGAGCAGGGGAGGGAGGGAGGGAGAGAGAGGGTGGGACGCCGGTGGAGTGCCGGCGGAGGCCGGCCTTGGCCGCAGGAAGCGAGGTCACGGCCGCGGCCTTTGTTTCGAACGAAACAAGGTTCGACTGTGGCCTTAGAAAAATTCGCGATTTTTAAGTGAAGTCGGCTGGCCTTCGACGGCGTCCGCCGGCGTCACGCCCTCTATCTCTCCCTCCCTCCCTGCTAGCTCTCTCTTTCCTTCTCCGGCTTTCGCAACATGTTTCGTTTTTGTTGTCGGAACCGTACTGGTGAGTCACTGGTACGGCTCGGGATGGCCTGAATCGCCCGGTTCGGGATGATTTTGCTGACCCTGCATTGATCGCCCTGGTCATGACTAAAATCTAGGAGCAAAAGATTCAATCCCCTCCTTTTTTAATTTATTGAGGAAAAAAGTTATATTAACAAAATAAACCCATATTGTTACATTTTAGGTTCTATTGTCGTTACTGTGCCCAATGTCTGGATTGGGCCCTCAAATCCTTAAAAAGTAAAGCAAAAGCAGATAAATGAGTAAAGTTTCAAATTGTCTTGAATATATGTGAAACTGTTTGGGATGGTTCAGCATATCATTAAAGCTTGATGTATGGTACAAGCACATATCTATTGTATTACTCTGTATTGGGGTTTAACATATTTGTATTCATAGTTATATGCTGATACATCTTGATATAGGTTGCATAAAGGGGACAAAAATAAGAATCACTGCTATTGCAAATAGTCTGGCGGCATAGTGTGTGTAGCATATGTGCATAGGTGGACACCATAGAGCACTTTCTTAGTTTTTTGTATATTGCAATCCAAAATAGCATGCCACCATGATTTTTATCTGGATCATTGCATACAATGTTCTAAACTGAGTTCTTGTAATCATCTGTAAATATGCATTTAATATGGTGCCTTACGAGTTCACAAGTTTTATCTAGATTCTAATACAAATCTGCAGAGTTGCTACTAATCTATACAGCTGATTTTTCATTTGTAAATTCCATTAATGAAATTTTTCAAGGATGATACAGCTTATCCACTGAATTCCCTTTTATGTGGATACTAGAATTAATTGAAAGAGGTGCAGTGTTACATGTTATCCATGAGGGGCCCAATCAAGGGCATGGTTGATCAGGCCTGTTACTTCCATTTCATGTGTCCAATGCCATTGGGTGACAACTAATGTACTGATTCCTGTAGCATTCGAAATAATGACAAGCTGAAAAGTGAAACCTATAGCACAGCTACTTTTGAGCGTATTGAAAATCTTTCTTCTGGAATTTGGGTGTGCATGCATGTAAGACGCCAGACGAAGATGCATGCTAACTAAAACATTGGGCAAATTTGTTCAATGCCAAATTATATTATATTTGTTTTTTTCATGTTGTTCTAATATTGATCGTTGGGTGTAAGATAAACTGAAATGAGAAAAAGATTTTTAGAGTTCAAGTTTATTTTTTTTATTTTTTTAAAAAATGTACTAATTATGGTTTGATTATTATAATTTGGAAGAGAAGAAAACACAAAGAGGGGGTATAATAAAAGAGGGAAATGATCATTTGTCCATAGAGATGCAAAAATCTGGCAAATAAGAGATATAAGGACTTCTTCAGAGTGGTCCCTGCACATTGGTCCCCCCCCCCTCCCCCCCCCCCCCAAAAAAAAAATTCAGGACCGAAGAGTCAGGTGAATGCCTTGTCGTTATTTTATCAATGGTTACATTATGCCTTGAAATAGTTGTCAAGATTTAGGTAGTGAAGAACAATACTTACGGGCCAAAATTTGAGGTAACTCTTATTAAGTCAATAGACAACAGCTACTAAAGAAAAACAAAAAAGAAAAATCCCATGATGCCTTAAGAGTTTTATGTTCAATTTTAGTGTTAGTGATTTTCTCTCACTTTGTGTGGTAGGTCATGGTTTAATTGTATCTATCATTCAATTAAGAGAATGCAGGTTAGGTCTCCTTTGATGTTCGTGTTCATGTTTGTGTATGTGGTGATGCATCATAGCCTATTCCATTATCAAAGTTTTTGGTTGGGATAATGTTGAAGATTCGATCCTTCTGAATAGAATTTTTGAACATGTTTCTGCTGGCAGAAGTCTGTGTTTAATGGTCCCTTTCTTGGTAATTTCAAATTGTTTGGAGTGGCGAAGCCTACATTGGCTTGTGCAAAGAATTGTAGGCTCTTATGGTAGCCTGGTGCATATGATGAAGAATGTTTTATTTGCTTAAGATATTGATCAGTTGGCTCTCATTATGCTTCATATGGGAGATGATCATTGTTTGCTCGTGGCACATTCCTTCATTCTCTTCTTTTGGTTAATCTTTTTCGATTTTATATTTGTTTTTGCAACTGTTAATTATGCAGAATGCCTGTTGAAATTGTTATGATGTTATTGCCCATTGCAAAGGAAAAAACCTTCTTTTGAATATACCAAATGGCCTCTTATTTATATTCGTGGGGTATTCTTCTATCCTGATTGATCAATTGTTCTTTTGCAGGTGAGAAAGGAATTGGACCCACAACCAGGAAGCCCTTGCATTACAAGGGATCTATCTTCCATCGCATTATCAAAGGGTTCATGGCACAAGTATGTCCTTTCTCTTTTTCACCTTTAAAACATTTTCATTGTTATCTGCTGGTATTGCCTGTTGTGTGGCATATTTTTCCTATTAGCGTTAGTTAGATGTGATTGCTTTTGCCTTTTAGTCAGTTTCCCTTGTTTATGCTGTAGGATACAGGGCAGATGGTCACGACTGCTTTTCTTATCATGTAGTATATTAAGGTTGTATTTTGCTATGTTGTTCATCCCTTGTAATTTTAGCATGCTTCACCATATCAAAGCTGAGTTTATGTAAATTATGCTTCATCTTTGTAAGGATATTTAATGACTTATGTTTCTTGGGCAGGGCGGCGACTTTTCAAAGCGAGATGGTATGACCTCTATCTGTACTCGCTCTTAGCTTTTGGTTCACCTCGTTGTATTGTGCGCCATACTTTTGAATTCAAAATTTTGCACAAAAAGGCTATCGTCATTATGAAATATTTCTGCTATTCTCAGCATCTATGTTTTATTGCATCTATCTTTTCCATGTCTTTTATAAACTTCGGTCCTTGTCTATCTTGTTTAAACTGGAGAAGGTGATTGCAGAATTTGAATCAATCAGGGTATCTCTCTTCGGTGCCTTAATATTTAGTGATACTAACATATAAGTTGTGGACCGCTGAATTGGCATATGCAAGATAATGTTACTATTTGAATTCTTGAGATTTAACATGTTGAGTGTCAGCTGTAGGTAATATGTAAGGTAATTTTGCATTTTAACTTGATAGATGAGATTCCCCAAATAGATCTTTTTCGGTAACTTGGATCGAGAGGCAATTATGGATAATACTGTATAATAGATTGTATGCAGATCAGCCACACCTTTAGATATATTCTTTGCCGTTACTCTAAAAAGTTATTTTTTTTTTAAATCTTGTTATTTGATGGATGCATATGCATAAGATGGATATTTTTGAGATGAGTATGATAGGTTGACCTGTGAGATTTAAGACTCGTTTGGTTTGCAGGAAGAATTTTACCTCACTGGAATGTGTTTCATGGAAGCTGATACCTGAGTATATGATATCTGAAAAAGTGATTTTTGCATGTTTGGTTGATCATAGGAAAGTGATATTGGAAGCACCCTTTTCAGAGTGACTTATGTTTGGTTGGATATCTATTTTTCTAGAAAAGTTGTGTAAAATACCTGTTATGCTCTCAGAATTAGATACAATATTCTCACTTCCAAGCTATTTGAGGAGACCAAGTCTGATCCATTTTAGTATGATGGTTGAAGGGTATCTTTAGAAAAATAAAAAGAGTAATTTACAAAAATGACACTGAGATTAGGGATAAATTACACTTACACCCAATAATATGAAAAACCTACACTTACTCCCTCAATGTTTATTTTTATCTAATACTTCAATCCATAACTTAACAGAATCTTAGTCAAATTGTTAACTTTTAATGAGACCCAAATGTCACGTCAGATTTTTTTTTGAAAATGACCAAAATAACCTTATAAAAATCTCCCTGAGGTTTATGTTTATTACACTTACATCCAATATTTTGTAAAACTTACACTTACACCCATTTAAATTGACAACGTTGGTGAAACCATTTATCTATTGTAAAAGTCAAAATTATTTTTATAAAAAAATAAAGTCTCTCTTTCACTTTTCTGACTTTTGGAACTCTTTGAAATATTATATCTTTAAGAGTCTTCTTCTCTTCGAGATTAAGCGGCTAGGAGTTTTTTTCCACTTCACCACCCCACCACGAGTGTCCCTTCCCGATGAGCCACCAACAACAAGCTTTCTTCCCAATCGACATCCGACAACGAGCATTCTTTCCAACCGGCCTTTGTCCTTTCTAATCATGTTTTGTTCTCGCTTTTCGCCCACCATATTATAGAGACCAGAGATGCCGGTATATTATTTGCTGATTTTGAGCTCTACTTATCCAATACTGTAAACATGATTCCTTAATATTGTCGCTATGAATGAGGATTTCTATATCTACATATGGAGCTATAACAGCTCCGGCAGCCTATCATCAAAAGGATCTAAATTAGTACGTGCATGAGAACTTTTTTTTTTGGAGGGTGCATCAGTTGCGGTTCCATAGCCTAACTTTGAACGATGGATAGCCTGTCTCGAGCGGCAAAACTCTTGATGTTAGTTTTTTGCAGCAGAAAATTTTAGAAGCATCCACTTGTTTGAGAGATCTAAATTATTTTTTTCTTGGCACATGGTTTTTTTCTGATAATTCATCAAGATCAAGCTCGGACCCATGGTGCCTCACGGCTATTCTCCTTCTTGGATGGATGTTATATCATTGAGGCTAGTTTGGTCATTTTTTTTTCTGACGTGGCATTTAGTCTCATTTAAGTTAATGGTTTGGCTAACATTCTGTTAAGTTATGGGTTAAAGTGTTAGATAAAAACAAATCTTAGGGGGATAAGCGTAGATTTTTCAAACTATTGGATACAAGAATAATTTTTTTCCTAATTTTAGGGCCTTTTTGTAATTTACTTATCAGGCAGGAGCAATTTTGACTTTTCATATGAGGTAAACGGATTCACTAATGCCATTAATTTAACTAGATGTAAGTGTAGGTTTTACAAACTAGTGGGTATAAGAACTTCAAGGATGTTTTTGTAATCTACTCGAATAAAAATTACCATAATTTCCAGCCCATGACAAAGTGGTTTTTCCATCTTCGGTATGGGTTTTTCTTTCCCATGAAATGCGGAAAAGTTATTCATATGAGAAAGCTACTTTCCCATCTCTCTCTTTTGAAATCTCCAACCAAACATGGGCCATCTTTTCATTTTACCATTGACTACACTTCCCCCCTCCTTTTCCCGCCAACCAAACAAGTCTTTAGGGTTTATAATGTACACACTAGAGGGAGTACATGAGTGATTGTTTCAAGATAATGTTGGATTTGTGAATTTGGCGAGTGAATCTACCATATCATGGACTGGGACTTGCCCCAGTCGTCGTGCTCCTCTGCCTTCCAACCACATGTTCTGGATTCAAATCTTGGATGATGCATCCTAAGTGTTAGGACCTAGTTTAGTGTGGGTGGGTCTCCCTCCCTTTCTCTTGCTCTCTCTCACAAAAAAAGTCATTGAGGTGAAGAATGAACCATATTACATGAGTCACTTTTATACCTCTTCAGTGTTGTTGTATCATCTTGGTAGTTATTTAGTAATGGCCACGGAATCCAGAAGCTGCTTTCATTGAGTTTGCGATGTTTTCATTTTTGTCAAGTCTGGAACTGACAGTCAAGGCTGGGGTCTTTTTCTTGTGCTCTTTTTTAGGAAAAACTTCAGATGGTGGGCTCAAACTATAAGTAAAAATGGGTTTAAGTAATTCCAAGCTAACCCTGTAATGGTTAATAACCCATCATTCTTTGAACATGAGAACTTGGATACTTGGCTTTGTCTGAAAACTAACTGTTGAATGTGATGGTAGACCCAAGAGTGCATTTGCCTTTCTTTTGGTTATTTTATAACGTGTTTGGTCCTGATATCTCTGTTATTATTATGGATTTATTGAAGTTTATGACTTTTATGATGCTTGTTTGCATTAAAAAAATGAGGGTTCAATGTTTTATTGAATTTATTTATGTGGACAGATAATAACGGAGGGCTTTCAAATTTAATATTCAATGCTCAAGCTGTCTTGTTGCCAATGTATTTTCTAATTTGTTTTGTCATTTAAGAAATCATGTATGCCTAACTTAGTATGTGTGCATTATAATTTAAACATAAAAGATATGGATATTGGGTTTGTGAATAGATAGACTTGCATACATTATATGCTGCACTTGTGGTATGATTGTGTGCACAGAATTATATTAACTCTATTATTTTTCTTATGGTTATCTTTTTATGATTTGTTTTTTTTTGTCTTCATCTTTGGATGATTGTAGATTAAAAACTTACAATTTATTTGTATTGTTAGTTTTGTATAAACAAAACTTGCATGTGCCTGTTCCATGCTTGAAGAGCATTATGAAATAGTACTTCTCTATTTGTCACATTTGCATATTCAGTCATTTTGGAATGACAGCATGTTGGTGATTGTGTGGGCAGATGAATATGCATGTGCATCTTCACATTCAATTTTATTAAGTGTGTACCTGTCTATGTATCTTCTTGGTTAACATGAACTTATGAGTTTCGAGGTTACTACTCCTTTTTCTTTGATCACTTACTCTTTATATGCCACCTTGGGCAACTTTAAAGTGGAAGATGACTTTATGCTATTATTATTTACTTTTTTTTCGTTGATCACTAACTCTTTATATGACACCTTGGGCAACTTTAAAGTGGAAAATGACTTATCCCATGATTATTTTACTAACTAGTAACCGGTCCTGTGCTTCATTACAAACTGATATAAAAACTTGTTATTTTCTCCAAGATGTCCGTTAGTGTTATTGATCAATATCGAGTATTGATGCAGTTGGTTACTTGAATGAGCTATCATTTACATGTCCTTGTCTAATAGTAGAAACCGATACACTTGAATTCTATCACCTTCCTTCTAGCATCAAATCTGTTAATCTTGATGTACGATGTGATGATATGGCCCAAGTCTAAACAGAGCAGAAGTTGATAACATGACCACATAAATGAAGTCATTTCAGAAGTGGTTTATGGAATTTTGCCTTCGTCCTAACTCCTAAGTGATTAGTCAACTCATTCTTGTTTGAGGCTTGAATTGTGTGATGGAATCTTTGTTAGTGAGCCAACATTAATACAAGCAAATCTGGATAATTTTGAGTCGTAGGTGGCTGCTCTTCACTTTATTATTTGAAGGTTTTACATCAATACTAAGGGTTATCTTGTTTGTCTGTCTTGCATATGTGTTTTCCTTCTCTTTTAGGTTTGAAAGTTTGCTTATTTATCTTTAATTTCTCATAATTTCTTCTAGAATCCTTACTTGAGTTGTTAGTTTTGAGCAACCAGTAATGCTTAAAACTTGATATTTTCTGCGAACGTAACAGGAAAACCATATTATCCTGGGTACACCATTAATTGATTGAACTTTAATTCTCTTAACTCTGATAAACCCTCTCATCATTTTCAGGAACAGGTGGAGAGAGCATCTATGGTGGAAAATTTCCAGGTAATTTAGCTTCTAAACTCGGCCAACAACTTTTGGCATATATGCATTGACATATACACTTCTGCACTTAACAATTGGAATATGATGCTTCTAGTTAGTAGACTTAGTTTATCCTGTATAATTTAGGAAGGATCATTGATTTAAATTAAGTATAATACGTATTGTTTGCTCTTAGTTAGATGCTTCCTTGCTTTTAATCAACTTGGTGTTCATATTGGCAGAAGTGGATTACAATGCTTATTTCATGGCACTGTGTATGATGCGCATTCAGATATTATGGTGATCGTCTTGAAGTGGATTACAATGTTTATCTGGCTTATATGTATTTTTGAGATCATATTCTTTAAATCTCACTCTATTTATAGATAATTGATGACCATCTTCTCATGACAGTAAAAATATCTTACTTTTGAAGGATGTTACATGACAAAATTATTATTGTACAGGAAAAGTTTATAACCGGTATGTTGTGGCATCCTTTTCTTTAGATAGTTATGGGGTTAGATGATGCATAATTAATTTTGTTGGCTATACTGCTTTTCTCATACTTAAGTTGTGAAAACTTTTTTACAAATAGATACATATTGCATGGCATATGTGCCACTAATAATTTTGTCCTAGGCCTTGGATTCATATCCAAGTTTACATGCATCATGCTTAGTTGGGAGAGGAGCACTTGTTTTTCCCTTAAAGTATAGTTTGTCGTTTTTTTCCTGGTCTATGGCTAACAGCTGATTTCGGATTTTCTTTCCAGATTTTCCCTCCTTTCTGGAACTTGTTTATATAGCTTATATGTTTAACTTAATTCATTATGGTGATATGATGATTAAGTCTATCAACTGTTGTATCTTTTTTTTTTTCCTAACAACTGAATTGCAGTATAGTCAGGAGGAATGGGCATTATTGTTTCTCTTTTATTTAAAGTTGCCCTTTTCTTGAATTGGTGTGAGTTGATAGAAAGATGATGAACGTGATCTTTCTCAATTGCCAATTATTTGATCCCATCAAATTTTCTAGTTCGTTAGGATAAGATGCCTAATGTATTTCAAGTCTTCTGTGGGGTACTGTCCCTTCTGTTTTGGTATTTTTTTTTTAATT
Organism: Phoenix dactylifera; assembly: GCF_009389715.1. Classification (NCBI taxonomy): domain Eukaryota; kingdom Viridiplantae; phylum Streptophyta; class Magnoliopsida; order Arecales; family Arecaceae; genus Phoenix; species Phoenix dactylifera. The sequence goes on from NC_052399.1 coordinate 4,234,286, forward strand.
TCATCCATTTATTTTTAGCGGTTATTTCTGTGTAATGCTTATTTAAAACTGTTCCAGTTATATGGTAAACTTTTCTTTGGTTACTCCATAAATCTTGTGTCTCTTTTGACACATTAGGTTGCTCACTTGATGGCACTTCCATTCAGGATACCATTAATAAATTTTTAATTCAATAAATTTATAATTATGCATAATATTGATGCAGCTTTTATGAGAGTATCCATGAATTTTTTTGGGTATCCAGTATATGTGGTTATATGAATCTGTGCACTTAGAATTTAGATGAATGGTTGATCTGCTGCAATGTTTTCAGATGAAAATTTTCTGCTACGCCATGATGGTCCTGGTCTTCTATCTATGGCAAATGCTGGTAGAGACACTAATGGCTCCCAGTTCTTTATTACTTTCAAGGCTGCTCCGCACCTTGATGGGTTAGTTTTTGTTAAACTTGTATAAGTTTCTTGATTCACTGATATGCATACATACAATAATTTGAACATACATACTTGTGCACATACATAATACTTATCTACATGTGTACTTGCATGCATGTAGCATGTATGCATGTATATGCATGCACTTTTTTCTAATATATTTTTGTTGTAATATCACTAATGTTGGATGTGTTAAATATTCACATGAAGGCAGACATTTGCTCAACATTCTACTGCCAGAAGCATGCATATTCTCTAATTGACATGCACAAGCCAAACTGCTCCTCTGCATTGCACGTTTGTTGATACACATCATCTTGCCCCTGGGCGTGTTTTCCACACATTTACTCATAGGCTGCCTCAATATGCAATAGCAAATTTCACACATCAGAGCTATTACTGCTTGGAAGAACGCGTCTTGACAGGCCAAGATCCTTGGTATATTCCCAGAGATGTACACAATATACACACAGACTTGGCTGCATGGACATATTTATGTGCCCACACAGTATATATATTCCCAGAGATGTGCACAATATATACACAGACTTGGCTTCGTGGCCCTATTTATGTGCACACACAGTGTACACAGATGAATGCACACACTATTCCATTTCTATCTGCTCAAGATACTTGTCCCTTTTTTGTGGTAATTACTGTGGATGGTAATTAGCCTGACTTTTCCCTTACTAGCAGCAAACATGTTGTTTTTGGGAAGCTTATTTCTGGAGAAGAAACTTTGAGGAACATAGAGCGTGTTGAAGTCGATGGTTCCAAACCAATTGTTCCTGTTAAGATTGCTAACTGTGGCGAATTTAATGCTAGTAAAGACCAGGGAGCTGTAGTACTCAAGAATGGTAATATACTTAGCTGACTTTTAAAGCTGTAATAGTTTGTTTAGGGTTATATTAGCCATGAGTTTGTTATATTTACCAAGTGGTCTTATTTTGTCGCATCATTTATGTCCTTTTTACTGCTGATGCATCATTGTGCTGGTTTCTTTTTCCCTCCCTCTATAGCTATTATTACTTTAGTTTTTCTCAACTACTCATAGGTCATTGCATGTGTGCAGACAAAAAGAAAGTTGCTAAATCTAAATCAGGGAAGGATATCTCTTCTGATGATGATATCCATGAAGGACACCGTAGGGGACATCATAAGAAATCTTCTAGAGGAAGGAGGAAGAAAAGGAAAAGAAGATATTATTCATCTGAATCAGATAGCTCATCGGATACAGAAACTGAATCTTCAGAGTCTGACACTGATTCTGATTCTTATTCATCATCATCTGATGTCAGCAGTTCAAGTGATGACAGGCGGCGGAGAAAGAAAAAGTATTCTAGGCGAGAGAAATACAAGCGTGAGAAGAGGAAGAGGGATAGGAGGCGGGAGAAAAGGCGCAGAAAGCGTGATAGAAAATCAAGGCACAAATCAAGAAGGTTGTTATCTGAATGTTCTGACAAGTTCATCCATGATGCTTCCTTGGTTGAATCTTGTTTGCATTGCTGAAAATTATGAAACTATGTGGAACATTTTAAGCTGTTGGCCATCTTTGATTATTGAATATTTATAGTTTCATCTTTCTCTAATTATCTTCGAGTAATAAGACATTTTTCACTTGTTAATACCAGGGTATCTGACAGCGACACTGAAACAGAGGGTACAAGCAGGACCAGCTCTGATGGTTATGGAGATAATAAACGATGCCGAGTGCGGAAATCAAAGGTCTCTTCTCAGATTTCTGGTAGGTCTCATATCTTCTATTCCAAATACTTGTTTGTGCAACTGACTCGTGGATATGACTGTTGGTTGAAAATTGTGATGACTTAATGTCACGCCCCGAACCTGGAGTGCACCCTAAACCCAATGCATAACAGCCGCCGCATACCTGTTGGGCGGACGATGCAAATATGCAAGGCTACAGATCAAATTATAATAATCTCAAAGCAATAATAGTAATAATAATTTTTCGATCCTCGAAAACTAATTTAATCAAGATCTAAACAAAATCATTCTCATAATCAATTGTTCCAACGTGACATAAGTCAAAACATGCCAACTAATTATTATGTTTAATTTAAATAAAATGTTCAAACTAAACTAATCTAACTAGTCTAAACTAGAAGTCCAGTAATTGTGAATATTTTCTTAGCGTGCTCCCCCCAAGTCCGGAGCAATCATTGGTCAGAATTTGAAAAATAGAAAAGACAGAATAATGAGCTACACTGGCCGATAAGCAATATAACACAACAAAGTAGGGTTTAAGCAGGCCAAATAAATAGATAATAGCAAGATACTGACTTGAAATAAATCAAATTTTCGTAAAGCACATTTATTTATTTTCATAGATTGATACTAGAGATCCAACAATTAGGCTATGGCTACGTAATTCAGTGACATGGGTCAGATAGCAGATACAAGGTGCACCAAGTGCCAGATAACATATACTATTATTCTAATCACCGGTGGCTTGGTGTCGAAACTAGTTTCTCAGATTACAAGTCGACAGGCCAACGAATAATCTCTATTGACAGGGCCAGATTATAGCCGTGCCGAGAATACATATATAAACAAATTTTATATTTTACCCGGTCATAGTTTTCAAATTTTATAACATAACACATAACATGTTTTAAAATAATTACTATCGTAATAAGAACATGCCCGACCCGTTTAACCAAGTATAAAACAGATATCATAATTAAATTTAATAAACTAATTATCACTTTACCAAAAATCGAAAAACACATTTTGAACCATTAGGTTGCTTATCTCTTCTTGCTTCAAGATTCTACTTCAGTTAGACGGGTCAAGTTTGCTTGCTTTAATATTATTGAAATATAATTTATTTTATCATTTTTCTAGAAACCAAGTAAAGTTTAAAATTAAAATATTGTTGGGGATATGATCTCATGTCTGTAAATCAAATCGGTTAGGTGGTTCAATAAATATCAAGGGTGATCAATTCTAACAATGTCCGGAAAGGGCCAAAGGGGGTTTGCACGCCGCCCGGCGACTATGGATCAGGGCCCTTCACCAGGGCCCATCAAAAGTCACCGAGAGACGTCTTTACCAGGTCCAATAATCCTAAAGAGAGAATCTAGATAGAGAGAGGAATAAGAAAGAGAAAGGAGGGGGAAGAGAGAGAACAAGCTTCTCTCTCTAACCAAGAAAAAGGAATGAAAAAGGGTGGCTGGAGGTGATGCCAGGTTGAGGGGACCCATGGCCGGTCAACAAGCAGCCAGCTGTGGCTGGTAGCGCCAAACTCATCAAGAAACAGGAGTTTCAACTCCTTAAATTGCTGAATCGAGACATACCGGCAATTAGAGCCTCGATCATGGCTACAAAACATCATGAGGAATCGGCAGAGACCTTGGTGACAAGATCCAACGACGTTATTGGCCGAAAAGAAGGAATGATACCGAAAAAATGCGAAGAAAATAGGGTAAAAGCAGAGCATCCGGTTCTTGGCGAAAAAATTTGGCAATCATTGACTGGAATCAAAGCTTCCAAGGACTACGAAAGAGAGAGAGAGACCAATCAAAAGTTGTCGGGTTCTTATCTAGCTTCCAACGATGATTGGCTATAGCGACAGAGCGAATGGCAGATGACGTTCGGAGAGGAAAAATCGAAGATTTTCGGCGACTGCTTTGATCGGGGGACTTGGGCTCTCAGGTGAGATGAAAGAGAGGATCAGAGGGGCTCTAAATAGGGTCGGAGAAGGTTGGAATCCACCCCTTGGTCGGATTCCTTTCGATGAGCTTGGGAGGATCGGAAGTGTTCTTCTTTCTTCGCACGTGCGACCCCCCCCCTCCTTTTTTTTTTCTTTTGGGCCAAACCCTTTCCAATTGGGCCAATCAAATGGACTAGACCTAGTTCGCTGAGGTCTGGGTTTTACACTTGAGTAAAAGATAATTCCTGATCAAAATAGCCCGTGTTATCTCACATATTTGTGGCTGCCTGGTCTTGCATATTTGTTTTCCTGCATATTCCACCTATGATTGCAGTCTCTCAAGGTTCAACTGTTTTTCCATTCTTCTGTTCTATGAATTTGAGATAACATGTGATTTTTATTAACAGTTAAGGAGAAGATACTTGGCCAATGTGTTATGCATGCTCTGTCATTTCCCTAAGTTTCTTGTTGTGTCTGTGTATGTGTGCACAATATTGTAACTCAAAAGCAGGAATTATTATGGTGAGAGATCAAACTGTTTATTTTTCTTTTCTTTAATCATGTCAAAAAGTTTACCTCTTTCCTCGCTTTTTTGTCCAGCCTTGACAATACTAGTTTCAGTTGTTTATTCTGTGTGTAGTTTGTTTCTATATTAATTTGAAGGGCCAGGCCAATTAATCCTGTAACTAGTAGATTTTTTTGATTAGGCTTCGAATTGTTTAAAATTTTCTATAATACTTTTTTTGTGCTTTTTATGATTGAAGATAGGATTTTGCTTTGTCTTGTCTTCTTGTTTTCCCCTTTCTGATGTTTTAATCTTGTTTTGCCTTATTTAAGAGTGATTTCACCAAGGTGTATTTAGATAGGAAAGAAAGTGATTAAATATCTTCAGTATTATTCATGCTTGTGCTTATGCTTGCTCTATATGTGCAGCCTTTGATTGGGCTGTAGTATTAGTGTTAGTATGTAACGTGCGAACATATAATGCTCCCACACTTAATCTTAGCTTCTCTAGATGTCACTAATCAGTAGATACTGTTTTTATGCCTACTTGAAAAGGTTGAAGTTCTGTAATATTCAATATGTTTTTGCCCAAACTTCCATCTTTGCATTATCATTTGTCAATCTTTTCTCATACTAGTTGATGCTGGGCACATATCTCATATGAAGAAGGTGGGGGGATGGGTTTAGTGATAAGTGGTGAGCCTAAGACAAAAATATCACCCTTTTTTTGATGTTTTTGCCATGTTTCCTAGTTCACAGCTTTGATGTAACTTGCCAATTATCTTAATCTATTAATTTCAGATGGTTAGTTTCCTTTCACCATCATTACAAACTTTTTTTGGCAGTCGAAAACCTTCCAGCACCAGATGTGGAGAAGGAAACAACTGCAAATTGGCCAAAAAAGGGTGAAATAATTGAGAAGCCTGCAGAAAAAGAAGCCAAATCACCAAGAGAAAACGGGGAGCCATGGAGCAATGGCATCACAGAATCAAAGTCTGACAGAGATGAAAATAGGCTGCCTGCTGCAGATGGCAAGCCAAGCAAATCTAGGTTTCTCTATTCTTCTCCTCACACTTCAGTCATTCTTTGTGTTTACCGCTTCTTCCAGAACCAGTATTTTATCTGACATTGATGAGCAGGAGCCAAAGCATGAGTGCTAACCAGTCCATGAGCAAGAGTATGAGTATCAGCCCCAGGAGTGCAAGCAAAAGCAGAAGTGTAAGCCCTAGAAGGTCTGTGAGCAAGAGCCCTCCTCAACGAAGCCTTAGTAGAAGCCCTGCTTGGGCAACAAAAAGGAGCAGTCTAAGTAGGAGTCCAGCTAGACGAAGCTTCAGCAGAAGCCCGGCTAGAAGTGCTAGTAGGAGCCCAGTTAGAAGAAGTGTTAGCAGAACTCCAGTGGCCAAAATTCGTAGAAGCATAAGCAGAAGCCCAATTAAAGTTCGTCCAAGAAGCATTAGCAGAAGTTCAGCAAGATCCCTTCCTCGAAGAAGTCCTTGTAGGAGCATGGAGAGGGCGCATAGGCGAAGGAGTATAAGCAGAAGCCCCATCAGAGAAAAACAGAGGAGCATCAGTCGAAGCCCAGCAAGGCCTCTACTGCAGAGAAGTCCTAGCAGGAGTCCGATAAGGCCTCCCAGGAGGAGGAGTATAAGCAGAAGCCCTGCATGGGATGCACGAAGGAGTCGTAGCCGAAGTCCTGTAAGGTCAACCCGAAGAAGCATAAGCAGAAGCCCTGTAAGAGCCCGACCACATAGAAGCATCAGCAGAAGCTTAGTGAGTCCTGTTCGCAGGGCAGTATCACCACCATCTAACCATGATAGGAGTTTGTCAAGAAGTGCTTCCCCAGGTGGTTCACCGAAGCGCATTAGAAGGGGTCGAGGTTTTAGTGATAAGTACTCTTATGCTAGAAGATACCGGACCCCTTCTCCTGACCGTTCTGTTAGATCTCATCGGTATGGTGGAAGAGGTGATCGAGATAGGTAATTGATTAAACCATGAGACTTAGAGAACTTTTTTGTTGATGCAATGATGAAAGTCTTATGGTTATTGTCATCATCGTCATTATTGTTCTCATTGTATTGCCTCTACTATTATTATTGTTGGGCATGTTCAATTTTTTGACCAGGTATTCAAGCTACAGAAGCTACTATGACCGGACACCCCCAAGACGATATAGGAGCCCTCCAAGAGGAAGAACACCAACTAGGTATTGTTATGTTTTTTTATTTATTTTAAACCATTGTTTACATCTAAAATATATGAAGTCGACCCATTCATTTGTCAACAAAGTGGGCATGGAGAAAATCAAACAGCGACCATCCTCTATAGATTGAGCACTTGATCTGGAATTCTGGATGCATGTTCTCAAATTCATGGATGATTAAGAACTCCAATTTATAGATGTTATCATGGTTATCTTTTTCATCTTTCCTTCTGTGTGGCACATCTACCATCCTGACTATGGTGTATCCTAATAGTTTCTTTTGGTCCTTGTAGACAAAAGCATCACACTATGTTTTTTAACTGAGTTTCTTGATTGTATGTTCTCGATAAAGTTGCTTGGGCAATTTTAGTTTGTTTATAGTTAAAGGCTTAGGCCCTTGACAACCAAAGTGTATTTGGCACTTTCAAGTCCTGGGGTATCTCATCGTTGTAATCTTTGTCAAGTCTGCTATACCATCTATAAGATGATAAGATTTCTAGGTCGTAGTATTCGACTCTTCTGTTGGTTCACTGTATGAGCTTATATGTTTCAGGTACTAGATGGAATTTGTTAGTGTTATTATGTTCTTGTCAGTGTGAATTTTTATTCTTGTAATGTACTTGTCCATGTATGTCTATTCTTACAGACGATTTGAAATCTCTGCAGGTACAGAAGCAGGAGAAGCCGCACTCGGAGCATTTCACGTAGCCCTGTTGGTTACCGGGGCCGGGGCCGAGGGAGAGGTGGCTACAATAGGAGCCCATCCCGTAGTCGTTCACCAGCTGCTGAGAGAGTGAGGTCCCGTGGTGGACGAGATGGGGCCAATCTGGAGAAACATAGGTCAATTTCCAGGAGCAGAAGCCCCTCAGGATCGCGCTCCAGGTCTCTGTCCAGGTCCAGGACTCGGTCATCCCCTGACACTCCCTCTCCAATGCGCGCGGACAAGGAAAAGTCAAGGTCCCCATCCAGCAGTTCTGGTGGAAGGAAAGGCTTGGTTTCATATGGAGATGGGTCACCTGATTCTGGTGCGAAGTAGGGAACAGAGTTTTCACGAGCTTCCACAGTTTATTATATCCGGATGTCTTAGCTGGGAACTAGAAGGATTGGATGCTTTCAGTACTTCGAATGTTTCACAAAATGTTGTTTATCTAGGTATTTGTTTTGCTGGGTGTGATGGATTTATCCTGTACTTCATAATCTGCTGTTTGTCTAATTTTCTGAGCCTGGATTTATAAACATATACCGTCTATGATCTTTATGGTTCTCGTTTGCCTGTCCCCACTCGTCGCCTGTGTGATATAGTTTAGGATGGTAGATCTCAGAAAGTTCCAACGCATTATCCAGTATGTGCACGGTGCACCTCTCAGATGGTATGGTTTATTTGATGAATGTGTCGTGTGAGCAAGGGGGAAGGAATGATGGTATGAGAGGAGTTGCATGCCCCAGCAACGAGATTCCGAAGGTGGCGGTGGATTGTGCTGCCTGCGCGGGTCCTGCGTTCGGTGTGTTGCTTCTCAGACTAGAGCTTGCAGTCTGTAACATGAATAGCATACTTTAAGCCGTGCAGGGGAGCTGTGGTCCGGTTGCATTTTGGCTTCGCTTTAGACCATTTCAATTTTGATTGGTACCTTAATCGATATCGAGTACGTGATCCAAGTAGCTGACCGGGAGGCTGCTCGGAAGATCTTTCTTTAGAAGTTGGTTATGATTTTCAGATATATAAAGAGGAATTCATTGTTGGGCTCTAAATTTTGCTATAGTTGCCCTCCACGGTTCCGATTCATAGAAAAGTTTCGCAGCTGATCCACATGAACAATTTCTACATGCAAACGAATTAGATTGATACGTGATAAAATTAAACATGAAAGTGAAACAGAATATTGGTTGATGCGTGGGAAATTTTTCCTTTTTCTTTAAATGAGAATAAATGAACTTATGCTATGGAGTCTAAGCATTTTACAAATCTTCTCAAGTAGTATGTTTTGTTTTGTCATACTTCAAACGAAAAGCATACATTGATTCCCATTGCAACGGTCGCTAATTTTTTTTTTGGTAAAAAATGGCTACTCATGTCATATAGTTCGAATGTGAGTACAGCCCTCCAAATCACGGCAAAGTAAAAAGTACAACTGTGAAGGGACGTCTGCATCAGACGTCCACAAGATATCACCTGAGTGCCGAGCGACAAAGGAGGCGACCCAATCTGCTGCCCGGTTCGCCTCCCTAAACACATGTGCCACCTGAAAGTCAACCATCATCTGAGCCATCCTACGGGACTCTCGGATGAGGGGATGGCCATCCCCAAACCGATCCACGCCCCGAATCCAATCAATCACCACCGATGAATCACCCTCGAGATACACCCGCTCGGCCCCAAATATCTGCCTCGCATAGGATATACCCTCCCAGGTTGCCTGCAGCTCTGCTCCAACCACTGTAAATCCAGGCGTGCGCCGCCCTCCTGCTGCTATCATCCTGCCGAGATGGTCCCTGATCACAAATCCGACCCCTCCACACATACCATCTACCGACCCGCTGCCGTCAAAGTTCACCTTGAGATAGCCAAGGGGTGGGGGTGCCCAAGAAACAAAGGCAAACCGTGGCGCTGAAACAGCGTGATGAGCACCCCAGATGTCCCTGACCAGCCCAGAAGTGACTACCGAAGCCGCCCCGATAACCTCCCTCGCAAGCAACATCGCCCGGTCTACCACCATCCTCGGAGGTGCCCTCCTCCCCTCAAATATACCGGTATTTCTGTCCAACCATATATGGTAGGACAGGTATGCCACAAAAATCCCTGCCTCAATAGATCTGGGGCGCCGCATGGAATCTCTCAGCAGATGGATCAGATCCTGCGCCAACACCACCGAGGCCGGTAGCGGTATCGGTGAGCTCCTCCATATGTCTCGGGCCCTAGGGCACTGCAGAAGAACATGCTCCATAGTCTCCTCGATATCTGCACATTCCTCACAACACTGAGAGATCCTCATACCACGCCGAGCTAACAAACTCCTAGTCGGAAGGCAACCCCACGCCACCTTCCAGATGAAGAGTGCCACTCGCGGGTGAACCCGCATCCTCCATATCCACCGCCCCTCAATCTGTCGTACTGGCTCCCTACTGATCAATGCATGAAGATCCCTAGCTCGCACCCGAGATCGCCCCGTCGGTATCCATACTAGCCTATCCGCCTCCCCCCTAGGGCTCGCTCGGGCTAAGACCAACTCCGCCAACTGCTCCCCAAATACCTCCTGAACCAACTCCTCCCTCCATCGCCCCCCCTCAGCATCCAATAGGTCACTGACCCTCCACCCTGCTAATCTCGTCGAGTCCACCATGGTCGGCATACAGCAAAGCGGTACCTCAGTCACCCATCTATCCTCCATCACATCGATAGACTAACCATCGCCAATAGCCCATCCGATCTCCGGAAGCACCACCGTAGCTCTGGCACACATCTCCCTCCACACCGGGGAATGACGACGTCCCACACGCACACCCGGTACCAAGGCACCATACTTAGCCCTCATTAGCAAGGACCATAGACTCTCGGGCTCAAGCACAAATCTAGCCACATGTCTGGCTACTAACACCTCACGCCTCACTGCCAAGGCTTGAACCCCCAGACCACCACTACTAGTCGGCTGGCACACCACCTCCCACGCCATCAAGTGAAAACCACCTCTACCACTGCTCCTCCCCCATATAAAGTCCCTAAACAACCGCTCCAGGGATCGCAGGAATCTCACCGGGACAATAGCATTGGAAAGCAGATAGATAGGGACCGATGTAAGAACCGAGCGCACCAAGGTGATCCTCCCTGCCATAGATAGTGTATGCATCTGCCACCCCGCTAATCTGCGTCTAATACAAAGCTCGCTAGGCAAACAATCCCCACTCCGCAACCGCCAGTCGGACAATGGGATGCCCAAATACGTCATCGTGCCCACCTGCTCACCCACCCCCAAAGTCTCCAATATCAAATGCTTCATAGCCAATCTAATCTTCGGGCTGAAAATGATGGCTGACTTGGTCAAGTTGACCCTCTGTCCTGATGCTGCACAGTAGTCCTGAAGAATCTGACCTATAACCCGGGCCGCCGGTCGCGTCGACCTGGCAAGAAGCAAACAATCATCGGCGAAGAGCAAGTGAGATATCGCAGGGGCCCCAACCGCTGGTCTATAAGCCTCCAACTCCTGAGTGTCCACTGCCTGGCGTAGGGATCTAGACAAGGTATCTACACAAATACTAAACAATAGCGGGGATAGGGGGCAGCCCTGGCGCAACCCTCCAGATGACACAAAGAACCGGGATGGCGTACCATTCACCAGAATGGCAAAGGAAAGGATCCGAATGCAGCCCATAACCCATCTAATCCACGTCTCGTGAAAGCCAAACCCCTGCAAGGACTGCTACAGAAAATCCCATCTCATCCTGTCATAGGCCCGCTCCATATCAAGCTTGATCCCCATCAAGCTTCCCCTCATCAGGGCCCTACCGAGATCAAACATGAACTCCTGGGCAATAAGCACATTGTTAGATATGCTCCACCCCTCCAGGAAAGCCCCCTGCTTTGGACCAATGAGTCTAGGGAGAACAACTCTCAACCTAGCGGCAATGATCTTCGCCGTAGCTTTGTACACGGTCGTACAAAGGCTAATCGGGCGATAATGACTCGGCTCCGTAGCGTCCTGCCATTTCGGAATCAAAGTAATAAAGGTCCGCTGCCAATCTGCCGCCATCACTGCCGTATCGAAAAACTGCTGTATGGCCGCCGTCACATCTCGTCCTACAATCATCCAGTATCTCTGGAAGAACAACGGAGGAAAGCCATCCGGCCCCGGGGCCTTGTCCCCCTCTAGGGACCACATCGTCTCTCTGATCTCCCTCTCCGACACCGGTCTAATCAGTGCAACAGTCTCATCCTCAGATACCCCTATCAAAAGCGATGGGATATCCACAGTGCTCCCTCCTGTAGTCTACTCAGTCCACCTGGCCCTGAAAAAGCTAAACATAATCCTCTGAATCATATCCGGATCCTCTGACAGCTGTCCATCCTCACCCCTGATGGCTCTGATCCTGTTCTGATGTCTCCTAATAACTGTCGCCTGGTGGAAAAACCTGGTATTTCTATCCCCCTCCACAATCCACTGAGCCCTCGATTTCTGTCTCCAAAAAATCTCCTGCTGTCTAAGGAGGCAGTCATGCAATGACAGAAGTGACCTCAACTCTACCATCTCCCCCTCCATAAGGCCCCCCCTGAGCCTCCTGCATCTGTAATCTGGTAATAGCCTCCTCTGCCTCCTCGATCCTCCTGAAGATGTCTCCAACCTCCTCACGGTTCCACCTCCTCAACCGTCTCCTCGTCAGCTCCAATCTCCGGGACACCTGGTACATAGCGTCACCCCTGAATGGTGTACTCCATGCCTCCCTCACCATCCCCCACGACCGCGGATAGCATAGCCACATCTTCTCAAATCTGAATGGGGGTCGAACTGGAATGTGTACATCTGTGCTCACCAATAGAGGACAATAATCAGACGCTATCCTAGATAAATGGCTCACCCGATGATCCGGATAGCACTGAACCCATCCAGCGGTCCCATAAGCTCCGTCAAGTCGCTCCCACACTCTAGCCCGACCCTGCTGATTATTGCACCAAGTATACCTGGGGCCCAAGAATCCCAGATCTATCAATCCAGTCGATGTCAGAAAGTCCTGAAACTCCGTAATCTTCCTCTCATAAGTAAACGGTCTACCCCCCATCTTTTCAGAGGGATCTGTAATGCAGTTAAAATCACCTGCTACTAACATAGGATAACCCAAACTGATCAGCTGAGACACCTCCTCCCACAGTATCCGTCGCATCCTGAAATCAGTACTGGCATACACCGCAGCAAATACCCAAGGCCTCATACTGCCCTCCGAAATTACCATAATCACCTCCTGGGTACAGACATGGAAAATATCCACTTTACATGGTCCCTGCGCCCATGTAACAATAATACCTCCTGATAGCCCTTGAGACTCCACTGAGTAGAATCCCCATGACTTCGGTACCGCTCTCCTAGCCTTCTGTAAGCTCTGTCCCGACAACCGGGTTTCCAATACTACACAAATGTCCGGATTGTGCTGCTGCACAACCCTACGAAAGGCCAGGGCGAAAGAAGGCTTTCCCGCGCCACGGCAATTCCATAGAAGGACCTTCATAATTCACCCATGGATTTATCACAACCCCCTAGCCCGGGGTTGCAATCGTGGAATACCGCCTCCTCGGAAGTCCCTCCACTTGCCAAGTCCCCTGGGTTCACCTGCTTCACAACTGCCATCAGTTGGGACAGGATATGGTGGTGTTCCCCTCCACCAGCGGTTTGTGCCAAATGGTGTGCCATGCCACAAGTTGCTTCAGATCCTGCCACCATACCCACCTTCGTTCCCTCACACAGCTCCACTCTGGTCCCCCCATCCCTGCTACAACCTTTGGGATCCGCACTGGAACTTGATTCCCTCACCTCCTGTCTCCCAGGACCACACTCCACACAGCTTGACATGGATGCCGTACCATGGCCCATAGAAATTGGCTGAAATGAAACATTCACAGAGCCAAGCACAGGAGCCTTACCTCGCCTGGAGCCATCCGGAGCCATCCCACTCCCTTCCCGCCTGTCCGTACGTCCCACCTCATCGGACGCCCTAACCGGAAAGCGCCGTCCGGATGCCGAGAGACCCGCCGCTGCCGAGCTTGCCCTTTTCGTCTTCCTTTCGGAGAACGCCATCACCCCACGCCGCGAGGTGTCACCGGCCCCCTGCCGTCGCGCTCCGCCCGCGGGGGTCGGTTGCCCATCGCCGAGAACGGTGGAGGGGAACTCCAGCTCCTCCGATGGCCACCTGCGTCCGGCCATCCTTCCGAACATGGCTGAAGGGGGATCACCCCCGATTTAGAGCAGCTCCCAGTCGCATTCCGACCCTTAGACCCAAGCCCTCGGCATGGGCTTCTAGATCTCTTCCTCGGACTCGGCCCGAGCCCGCCACAACCCAGTCCATCACCCAGCCCAGCCGGTGTATCAGACACCCGGCCCGGTCCATCGGTCAGCCCACACTCACCTGGGCCAGTTCCCCGGCCCAAAGCCTCATCGAGTCGACCCAGGCCCGACCCGTCGCCTAACTCGGCATCTGCACTGGGTTGACTCATCCCACCAGTGGCTGCCCCCGCACCAGCCATCATGACATCCTTCTCCGGCGTCTTTCGCCGGGCCACCTTAGAAGGTTTCTGCCACCCATCAAGGTCGACCGGCGAAGACACCCCAGTTGAGTTCTCGCTGGACCGGTAGGGAGTGGTCGCCGGGTCCGGCCGAGAACCCACCTCGGTTGCCTCCTTCCTCTGTACCGTCTTCTTGGCCACCGGCTTATGCCAGATGCGACTCGTCACCATCCATGGCCCATACGCCGCCGGCTCCTCCACTGCATCAGCTTCCCCAAGCTCCTGCCCAACAACCCCCTGATCATCCACCCCTGTGCCAGGCGTCTTCCTCCCCCCTGTCTCCACCGTCTCCCCCGTACCAGCCACGGGAGGGAATCGGCCACACTCCGGCGCCGAATGCCCAATCCGGCCGCATTTGGAACACGGAGCAGGCAGATTCTCATAGATGAAGCTTTGCCAAAAGGTCTCCTCGACTCCTCCGGTTCTTCCCCTCACCAGCGTCCCCGGTTTAAGGGAGCCAGAGCAGTCGAGCTCTATTTTCACCCTTGCGAAACCAAACCTCCGCCCCTGTTCCGTGAACCCATCTAGAGCCAATGGATTTCCAGCCCTTGCAGCAATTTTTTGATAGTCTCCTTCCTCCAGTAATCAAGAGGTAGCCATGGCAGCCGGAGCCAGACGACCACCCTACCCACCCCCATGGCACCAGGCACGAAGTTTGGTCGCCACCTATCCATCGCCAGAAGCTGCCCAGCCACCGTCCAGGGGCCGTTCATCACAGCAGCTTCGCGGTCACCCTCCTTGGCAAACCGGAAGACTATGAACCCATCCATAAGCGGGAAAAACTCCACACTGTAGTCCAAGCGACCCACCCTCTTGATCTCCTTCGCGATCCACTCACCTGGAACTGTCCTCCCCAGACTTCTTACAATGACCGCAGTGCTCCGCCATTCCGCCCGTGCGTCCTCCAACTCCTCCTCCGTGATGTCAACCACCTCGTCGGAGAATCTGTTCTGCATCACCTCCAGCTCGCGGGAAGATAGCTGGTGACAGTTGAAGCTGGCTGCCGGACGGATCCTTTCGCAACGTCTGCCCAAGACCGATCCTTCATCGCACCCCCCACACCCTGCGCAGCAGATCCCCCATCCTTCCCCGCCCCCGGTCGAGCCGAAGCCCCCTTCCGAGAATCCATACCACCACCCCTATACTGTTCGACCCCCACACCAGGTGTTTGGGAAAATACCCCACCCACCGCACGGAGATTGGCGCACCTAGGTACGCATCCCGAGTCACTCACTCTCTCTCCTCACTCTCTTCCAAGTTTCATCAAACGGTCGCTAATTTACATTTTCTTTTTTTTTGAAAAACTATCCAGGGCAATTTAGGCTCACTGTACAATGGATACTTTATAACAACAACGGACTTGGGAATTCATGTTCTGTCTGTAATGTATCCAATGTGTTTAATGGGGCATAGAAAAATGATCACGAAATGCACATAAATCTCAAAATCTACCATGCATTACACTAGGACCAAAACTTTCCGCTCAGCAACAGATGAACTTATAACTATAGTTTATTTGCTACTTTGTCACGACAGGGCCTAAAGATTGCCAAAAGCCTTCTTTGAGAGCACAATCAATTCACCTCTCAAACATAATCAATCCTCCAGCCATGTAATGAGGATATAATCGTCCACAACTTCGTTCTCTACCGCAAAATTAACCCACAATCGTCTAACCTTGTTCTCTTCATAACCTCGTATCATCATTTTTCTCTCTTTTGAACATCTGCCACGGGCCTTACACAGTTTCTACTATAGATTCTGCAGCAATTCATCCAGAACATCTCACAACTAAAGCTAAGTTTAGCTAGGAGGCCTGGTAACTTCCAAAACGTTATTCTCTTATCACAAAATAATATCATAACGACCATTAAGTTTTGTGTATTTCGTAGTCGTTCCTCTTGCAACAAGTATCAATCTCCGATCCAAATATGAGCTCAATGTTGTATTCATTGACAACAGTTCTTTCTAAGATTGCTCTAGCTTCTTGTATCCGACACCTACCTAAGAAGAGTTTTCCTTGTTGCCGATAGTAGAGCCAGAAGTGACATGAAAGGAACTAATCCTTCATTTTGCCTTCTTTAAGCTTCAGAACTATGCATATGCAGCACTCGGACTGGGACATGGGGCAAGAATCTGCCTGTTTTTTGATACTATACAGCTTTCAGACTGCGTAATAAATAATAATACTAACATCAGATTCTAGGAGGATTCTTGGATCGGCTCATCGTCTTTAGCCTTGTTTTTCAGTGATCTCTACTCCATGTCCCTAAAAGAGAATGTATCTAGAGAAATAAAGTTAGCTATCATTTCTTGTGCAGCTAAACATATTTTCAGAGAAGCTAATAGGGCATCCAACTGGGTGGCATTCTTTGTTGCTGATAAGTTTAGATTGCCAAAAAAGATTGGATGGTAAGTTTAGATTGTCTTTTGTGTGGATCCAAGGTTGAATTTATTTCTCATATATCCCTTTACATGAAATATTTGGACCATAATCAAGACTCATTTGAAACTTGAGAGGACGGCCATCTAATTTTCATGCCTTATGGACCATATGGAGGTGGGAAAAAAATTAGCCACAGTTTAGAAGAGCTTAAGATTAGCTTCATGCTAGCAAATTTGGCGCAAAAAGAATGAGAAAAGCTTCCTCAAAAATAATAAATCCAATCTATTCGATGCTTCATATATAAGACCCTACAGTCCTATTAGTATCACCAACATATGTTGAATGATCGTTTAAGATATGCTCTTTGTATCGTGCATTTTCCAGCCCTTTCATGTTTTTGCAACTCTACATATCCTAAACTCTTTTTTTTGTTTTAATAATTGGGAGAAGTGTCTTGCTTCCTTCATTTGCAGTAAAAAAAAAAGGAAGAAAAAAAAAAGACTTCCTAAAACCATCATGTTGGCTACTTTTATAAAGAAAGGATTGCGTGCTACAATCGCTTCTCCACTGAGACCTGGTGTCACTCAACGGTAGTAATCCATGAATGAGATGTATGCTCTAAGCATGTCGCTTTTGTCTAATCTAAACAACTCATAAGTCAACGGTCTACCTCGGTCTCCAGAGGGTCAAGATTGACTAGACCTTCTATCTTCACATCAATATACCCGTTATGTAATAATACCTTTTTAAGCACCAATCAGCTCGAATCTTATCGGATCGCCAGTAAAATTATTAGCCGTCCATCGAAGCCTCGGACTGGAGAATGGAGATGGCCTTCAATCGGTACGGGTGCAAATATCGTGTTCCCGGCCGTTTTTAGATGAAGCCGACCTCTGGATTTTCGAACCTGCGCACGAATCTTGTCGATTGATCGCGCACGAGCGAACGGTCCCCGTCCGCCGGGCACTCTACAAATACCCTTTAATCGCTTGCCATATTTTCCCGCGTAGAAGGGCGAGAGGAAATTCTAATACTAATAGCAGAGCGAGCGAGCGAGCGAGAGAGAGAGGGAGGGAAAATCTCAGAATAGAAAGAAGGTCGGGGAGGGCGGCGGAGGCGACCTGAGAGTTATCACAGCAAGAAGAGGGCGACGATGTGGAGGACGGTTTGCTCGCAGCTCGCCCCATGGCGATATGCCGCCCCCGGCGGCGCCGCCTTGCGCAACCGCGCCGCCGCCGCCGCCTTGCGCAACCGCGCCGCCGCCGCCGCCTCCATCTCCTCCTCTCCCTCCCCCTCCTCCTTCCAGAAGACCGCCCCCCTCTTCTCCGCCGATTCTGGTGTCCTCTCTCTCTATCTCCCACCTGATCGATTATCCCCGTCGGGGATTGGCTTCCGATTTCGTGATTACTTGCTTTCTTGATCCAGGTAATGCTTCGTTGAAGAAGAGGGTAGAGGATGTGATCCCGATCGCCACCGGGCACGAGCGGGATGAGATCGAGGCCGAGCTCGAGGTAGGTTTTGTCGTGTCTTGCTTTCTTGTGCTCGCCTTCTTGCTTGCTTAATTGCTACATGAGAGATGGTCGCGATCTTGCCCACTTATCATTTCATTTTGCTGGATTCAGGGGAGGAAGATATTCGATATGGAGGCTCCAGTCGGTCCGTTCGGCACCAAGGTCAGTGGTTCTGATTTGTTGTGCAATTTGCTTCAGATTTTGAAAGTCCCGAGATTCTGATATCGTCGTTTTCTATTTCGTTGGTTGTTATATTATTCTTATTATTCTTGTTATTGTTCTTGGTATTGTTAAATTATAATTAGATCTGGATGATGATAGATAGTGAAATATGGATCTTGTTATTTTATATTCTTGTAATATTGTGTGTTCGGTGATGAGCGGAACATATGCGGCATATAGTTTCATTGTAAACACGAGGCATTTTTAGGAAGGTAAAGATGCAAGTCATGCAACCAATATTTCTCCTGGAGATTTTTTGATATGAATTTTAGCTATTTCTAAGATTGTCTCGTTGTGTGAAGGAACTGTCAAGAAGGCGAAAGAATACCGTTTTGACCAAAAAAAAAAAAAAGGATGTCAAGAAGTCTTTTTCATTTTCTGGGTGGTCTCAAGAAATAAGATTGACGCGTCTTTAATTTTCTTTGGTTAATCTAATGGTAATGTGTTCAACTACACCTTAGCCTAAAATATAGATCAAGTATTGGAATTCGTGATGCCTGGAATAGTAGACAGCAGACACAAGTCTATTTGAGGTAGAGCTTCCACTGCACCTTCATTGTGGAATAGTATGCATAGCATCTTTTCTTATTTCTGTCAACTTTTTTCTTTTGTGTTTTTTAATGTATAACTTGATAGCCATCAAAGCCCTAATATTACATGGAGACCAAATGTTTGGTATAAAAACTATAGAAAGAATGTTTTGATAGGATGAATCTTGCCATTGCAGGCTAGAAGTTTGATAGACAAATGTGGCATATGAATATTGCTTACATTTAATTCACTTACCCGTTTTTCTTCAATTGATATGAATTGGCTTTAAAAGTTTAGCACACATGCACATACACGATAAAGAGACACCTCTCACTTGAAGTCAAAAGAAAGTGCCTTCATGGAATTGATCTTTGTATATGAAATTCATTATTATTCTTGACTTGCTATCAACTTGGAGAAAGGTACTTATTATATGAAACAACCTTCCAACTCTTGTGTTAGGTTTTGTTTATAATATTGAAGCAATATTCAAGGGACAAAAAGACATGCCATAGATCTAAACAATGGATAACGTGGAGACATACAGATCCATCAAATAAAATTGATAGCAGAAAAATGTCAAAAGCTTTAAAACTTCTCTTGGTGCTCCCAGGAAAGTACTAGAGCCTAGCGGTAGGAGCCCATGGGTGAAGTCTAAGTGGAGTCTGGGCTTCACATTAGAGCCTAGCGGAGAAGATGAAACTACTATAGGAAAAAAGAATTAGAGATGGAGTGGAAATAGGGGCCAAACTCCATAATGCAGGGAACTCCAAGGGTGGAGTTCTTACCCTTGGAGTTCTGTTTATGTTAGTTGTATAGATTATAGCTCCACCAAGGATGCTTGCATGCTTAACTTCCATATCCATAGGATGCATCCCATAAGGTGAGAGTTGGCTAAGGAGAGGAAGTTTGGAGGATCAGGATTGCTGTTTTCTCTCACAATCCTAGATTGTCAAAGATATAGTGATCTCACATTTGGATGAACTCATTATTTCTACCAAAGTCTGCAGTTTTGGTACCAAATACCTATTGGTATCTGATCGGTATTGTATGGTTCTGAATTGTATTGTACCGACATTCTATACACAAATGCATACCAATTCAGTATCAATATAGCATTTTTATTTTTTTTGTTTTTGAGGATTATTTTACGCTTTATTCATCTTTAATAAGAAAGAAGAAGAAAAAGAAGGAAAGAAATAAAGGAAAGTAGAAGAAAAGGGCAAAAGAAAGAAAGGAAAGAAAAAGAAAAGGTAGAAAGAAAGAAAGGAAAGAAGAAGAAAAGGGAAAAAAAGGAAAGAAGAAGAAAAGGAAAGGAAGGAAGGAAGAAGAAAAATAAAAAAAAGAAAGGGAAGAAGAAGAAAAAGAAGAGGAAAGAAATGAAGGAAGAAGAAAATGAAAAAAAAGGAAGGGAAGAAGAAGAAAAGGGCAAAAGAAAGAAAAGAAAGAAAAAGAAAAGGGAAAAAAGAAAGAAAGGAAAGAAGAAGAAAAGGAAAGGAAGGAAGAAGAAAAATAAAAAAAAGGAAGGGAAGAAGAAGAAGAGGAAAGAAATGAAGGAAAGAAGAAGAAAATGAAAAAAAGGAAGAAAGAAGAAAAGGAAAAAAAGGAAGGGAAGAAGAAGAAAGGAAAGAAAGGAAAGAAGATTTAGATCATGGATTACAAGATTTTAGTGACAATAATTCTAATGCTTTTTGGTATATTGTCATGTTTATTTTTTTAATTTGTTTTCTGTAATCTTGACAGGTGATCTTGGTGTTACAGTTCTCATAATTAGGATTTTAGTTTGAGACTGATCTTGGTGTTACAGTTCTTTTTATTCATTAGTGATAATCCTTTTGGGTTTGACTTTAGCACCACATAGTCAAAGCTGTCTTCTTTCCCAAATAGATAAGGTTTCTGTTTCCTTGAGCAATTGATAACAAATGCCTTAAAAGGTCCATTGCGAATGTGCTCCTATTTTACCATCGTTTGTCATGATGTCCAGAATATCTAGCTCTATTCATTTGCAGCAGGAGGTCAGCGATAGTAACATTTTTACATTTTCTAGTTATCCCTAAAGGATAAAACTAGGATGCCTAGGTCCATTTGAACAGCTGAAACTTATTATTTTTCTCATATACTAAATGTTTTGTATACTGCTTAACACATATTCATGTTGCATAGAAAAAAAGAAAAGAAAGAAAGGAAGGAAAGAAGAAGAAAAAGAAAGAATGAAGGAAAGAAAGAAAATAAGGGAAGAAGAAGAAAAAGGAAAGAAAGGAAGGAGAAAGGGGGAAGAAAAAAAAAGAGTAAGAAAGGAAAGAAAGAAAGAAAAAGAAAGAAAGGAAGGAAAAAAGAAGGAATGAAGGAAAGAAAGAAAAAGGACAAAGGATAGGGGTCCCGAACCACTTCGAACCAAGCAAAACTGGGTAGTCTTGCTGGGATTGACCTTGTTGGGACTTCCTACCAAGCCAAACTATTGAATCGTCCTAGTCAACGTCTGCTATGCTGATACTGGGCCTCAAACCGATTGCCCGACACGGCCCCGCGTCGTGTCATTCCAGCCTTGTACCGACACAGTAGAGGCGGGAGAATGGGAGAGAGAAAAGGAGAGAGAGAGAAGGGAGATGCCGGCAGAGCGTTAAGGAGCGGCCACGCAGAGAAGATAGAGACCGAAGAGCCGCCGCACGGAGAAGGCGAAGGCCGGGGATTTGCGGAGGCGGGGCTTCATTTCTAGTCCCCTGTTTCGTTCAAAACAGGAGCCCGGAGGAGACCCATTTTATTTTTGCGAATTTTAAGTAAGGATGCAAATGGGTCGGGTTGACCCGTGATCCGACCGGCTTAACCCGACCCGACCCGTTTTGGAGGATCCGTGGGGCCGGATCGAGTCCTAAAATTGGACTTGTTCTATTTTTTGGGTCAGAGCTAAGTTTACTGAATTTAGACCCGATCCGACCCGACCCGACCCGACCCAAATCTATAAAATTATTTGAGCTCGCAAGGGTACAAACAAGTAAGTTAGCTTAGACCTAGAGAGAATATATCTCACATCAAATCTTATTTAACAAATATTAAAATTCTTTCTTTGATCAATTTATTCTATTTGTGTTTTCCCTCTATTGAAAATGTATATTACTATATTATTTATTGATTATAGAGCTTATTTATTCAGTTTATGAGTCAACAGGTAGAGAATCTTAGTTGAAAAAATGTGGGCAAACTTTTGATAGTTTTACCGAAAATAAAGACAGAGTGGACCTTCTATGAGCTCTAATTCATCATATATTATTATTTTGCTTGACCTTTCTATCTAACTTCAAAGGTTTTAGATGTCATAACCCACATTTATAACAGACACTGACTCCTCGCTATGATCCACAGGAACTAAGGCTACATGGAGATCACAATTTCTGACTCGGATCCGATGAGGACCCGACTCGGTTCCGAACTGGACCCAAATTTTTTGGGTTGGATCCGGATTATACATAGACCTGCCTTGACCCAAATGACATGTTGGGACAAAAATTGTAGCCGTGGAGCCGAACCAACATGATCTTCTATTGGGTTGGGTTTGGTTCCAAAATTAGGACTCAAACAAGGAACCGGGTTGGGTTGGGGTTATTCATGATCCAGTCCGACCCGATGCATTTGCGCTCCGAATTTTAAGTAAAAGTCGGCAAAAATAAAAGGCCCCCTCCGAGCTCTTGTTTCGAGCGAAACAGGGGACTGGAGGCGAAGCCCCATCTCTGCGGCTCCCGAGCCTTCGCCTCCTCCACGCGGAGGCTCTCCGGTTGGCCTCTCTCTTCCTTCCTCTCTCTCTCCCCCGCTCTTTCTCTCTCTTTTCCTCTTTTTCCTTCTCCTCTTCCTCCATCACCGGTCTTGGTTTCGTTGCTGGAACCGTCCCAATCCGCTGCCGGTATGGCTTGAGATGCCCCGAACTGGACAGTTCGGAATGGTTCCACCGACCATGGTCTTAGTAACCAACCAGTTCAGGTCGGTACACTCCGAACTGAGTGGTTTGGGATGGTTTGGCCAACCATGATTTCTGCAATATTAGGATTATGGATTTATTATCCTTCCCTTTCAATTATTTCTTCAATCACTAGATCTCTTTTATAGCCCACTCCTATATCTGTAAGTTGTGAAAGTTATCATATGATCAACTAATGATTCATCAAAGGAAGCCTTGCATGTCTTTTGTATCTATGCTTGCATCATTGTATTCTTGTTTTTCTCAACTAATTGTAGTTTGCAACCTGTGAGCATATATTTTGTAGGACTTTGATTTATAAAAAAAGAAGATGCTATGTGGTTACCTTACTCGCATGCTTCTCAGCTTGGACAAAATAAGTTTTTTAGCATGCATATGTTCCCTTAAAAGGATAAAAAAAGTATGCCTCGTCTTAACTTTTAGTCCTTAAAATCTTTAAAAGAATATTCTTTTCATATGAACTCAAGTGTCCTATACAAATATCTTTTATAAGGCAATAAAAGAGAACGTATTTATTGTCATACAACATTTTGTGGATATACTTGCACCTCTTTAAAAGGAGACAAAGCACATTTTGCAGATGTACTTGCATCATTCGAAAATTGCTCTGCCAGGCTTGTTTTGTATTGCAGTTAGGAAATTGACTACGCATCTGGTATTTAGTAATGGGCTATTTTTAGTGTATCTGCTATTTTCTTAGAGGGATATTTTCATATGCTAGTTGTAGCCAAATCTCATTTTTAAGGTGGGAGTGCAAAATGATATTATGGCAGAAGCAGGAGACTATCATGAATTACCTTAGTGGGTTTGCAATTCCAACCTTTCCTGCAGATTTCACCTGTGTTTTCAGTGGATAAGTTATACCATTATTCTAGGATAGATTATATTCTCTTACTGTTGGATAAATAATGTTCTTTGGTCTTTTATTTGGTTGGATATGGTTTAGTATTTGCAGTACCATGTTAGTATAAAAATCTGAAAAGATGCATTTTTTATCCCTTTAGATCTACCTTGCTCTGCATGGTTCTTTGACTTGACCAGCTTGTTTACCCATCATTGTTCCAACTTGTTCGTTAGCATCTACAAATGAGTCATGGTTCCCCTTTGAAATTTGCCCTTATCTCAACGAGGATAATTTAAGCTGGTCTACATTAATGTGACCTCTTTCCTACTGCCGACAGCCAGTATTATTGTAATAGCTTGTTAGTTACATAGTAGCTATTGGCTCTCTTATCTACAATCCTAGATTTTATGATAACTTTGCTGGATGGTGATCACATATTATCTTCCGGTGCTTGTAGTAGACTATTTTTCATTTTAACTGGTTTTTAATTGTCTAACTCTGTGACCAAGTCATCCTTGTTTGCTCTGTTTGTAGGAGGCCCCTGCTGTCATCCAGTCTTCTTATGACAGGAGAATAGTGGGTTGCTCTGGTGGTGAAGGTGCTAAGTTGCTATAGTATGACAGAAGTATTCTGATTCTATCCATTCTCATTGTTAAGAGCAAATTTTAGCTATGGTATTTCTTTATTGAAGAATTGACTTTGATGTCAGCTGAAATATTCATTTAAAACTTCAATGTGTTTGCAGAGGATGAACATGATGTTGTATGGTTTTGGCTGGAGAAAGGCCGGCCACATGAATGTTCTGTTTGCTCTCAATATTTTGCGGTAATTGTGATACTCGATTCTTCTAGCTTAGGTTAAAAAACGATAAGATGGGAGGCATATTACACATAATCTTCAATAGATGTTTTGTGTTAAGGTTTCTGTGATGGAAATGCTGACTTATTTTGGTACTCTTTCTGCAGCTGGAGGTGACTGGTGCAGGAGGGGATCCTGAGGCACATAGTGATGATGATCATCACTAAAACCAACAGATTTCTGCAAAAAATAAAGAAAAAATTGATGCGGCAGTCATTTTGATAATGTGTAGCTGCAGATGACTTCTGGATTTCTTGTTGAATCAATTTTCTTGCTCCGAGTGTGTTGGGTGTATTTGGCAGTGATTTTTTCATGACCTGATGGTCATCCATTTGAACTTGGATTCTTTAAGCTTTTCGGTGCATCATCAATTAATAATGAGTGGCCAGATAAAGCTCAAGATTCTTTCTTCATTACATTAAATCAAATTGAAACAGGTTTATCTTGTGCGGTGTAGCAATGCTTTTAATTGTTGGATTTTGTCTTGGTTGGTGGTTGCACGGACAGGGCAACAAATAATGTCAAGAGAGTGCTTGAATCATGGCAACATGTCATCAATAGCTGCTTATAATGCTCGTCAACATGCCTACAACTGTTGGCTCCGCTTGTTGGCACCCTTCCTCTAAGGGCTTGCTTCGTGGAGGAGATCTGCTGTTCAAATCAGAACTGTTACCCAAAAATATGTTGGTATCATACCACATAAGACAAAGCAAAGGCTGCTTGTGGAATCACTTATGGTGAGTTATTAGCAGGGTTTGCAGTGCTTCGTATGGCCAACAACATCGCATTTTGATGGATGTGGCTAAACAACTTTGTTTAATTCTGTGAATGCTGCTGTCTGCGGTCGGAGCTTTGCTATCTGAGCACATAATCAGATACTATGATCGGACCGATGTAAATCTAGCAAGCAGCCTCCATGGTGGGTGTTATTGCTGGAGTAATCTCAAGGTGGTTGACTTCCGATGAACCCTTTGAGCGGAAAGTTGCATATTTGGTTTAAAGTTTGTTACATCGCCACGGGGAACTAATGTGGTGGAAGGGCTGCAGTCAAACTGTGAAGACCCGAACTGAAGTCGGCAAGGAGTGCCGACTTCAGTTGGGTCATCGTGGTCTGCCCACGAAGACCACGCCGGCCGAACGGCCAGCGGGATCTCCGCCCCACCCCCCTCTTCCCTCTCCCTCTCTCTCTCTCTCTCTCCCTCTTTCTCTCCTCTGAGAGCCTCATCCGAGCCCCATCCTTTTCCCCATCCCTCTGAAAAAAAAAAAAAAAAAACTTGAGTTTTTCCCCTCATCTTCTTCCTTTTTTTTGAAAGGATCGCCGGAGCCACCGTCGCCGCCACCGCCGCCGGATATCCTTTCGTCGACGACCGGAGGTGAGCAAGACAACATAGACCTATTTTTTTTTTGATTTAAGGGGAGAGAAACGATGAGAATCAATGGGTTTTACTTCCCCTGTTTCGGGGAAGTTCCTTTTGGGAGATTCGGCCGGCCGACGGTGGCCGGCCGGGGTCAATCCGGCCGAAATGGGTTCGGCCGGAGGTGGGTGAACGGGGGCCGGGCTTCCAGCCCCGGTCTCCCTCTCTTTCCTCCCTTTCTTCCTCTCTTTCTTCTCTTCTTCTTCCTCCGCTCGGCTTGTGACAGTGGGATGGCCGACGGCGGCGGGCCGAGCGCCGCCGTCGAGGGCCACAGTCGGCCGTCGAGGGCCGACCGGAGCCACCAGCCACCCCCCCTTCTTTCTTTCTTCTTCTTCTTCTCCTTCTTCTTCCTCTTCTCCTTCTTTTTCTTCTTCTTCTTCTTCTTCTTCTTCTTCTTCCGGCTGGGTGTTTTTCCTTGCATTGATTTCCGTGCCTGATTTGTGAACCAGATCTTGGACCGGGTTCAAACTGTGAACCGGTTTCACCTATGCTGTGAATAGGGTTTGATCCGAGTTGGAGTAAATGGGTTCTGATTAGGGTCTGAATCTGAGTCAAGAATTTGGGTTGGAGAATCTGTGTTGGGCTGAGTTGAACCTAATTGGATCTGTGGGCTGGTTTGGTATGGGCCTGAGATCTGATCTGGACCTGAATCTGGTTTGGTTCAATTGGGCCTAATCTGTTTTGGGCTACAATTGGTTTGGGTCTAAAGAA
This sequence comes from Phoenix dactylifera, assembly GCF_009389715.1. Taxonomy (NCBI): domain Eukaryota; kingdom Viridiplantae; phylum Streptophyta; class Magnoliopsida; order Arecales; family Arecaceae; genus Phoenix; species Phoenix dactylifera. The sequence continues at coordinate 4,260,806 of NC_052399.1, forward strand.
TTCTGATTTTTGGGATTTAGTCTATTTATTCTTAGGGTCTATGCTTGATTTTGGGGACCCATTCTTGGATCTTTGAACTTAGGAATTTAAGGGGTTGGAATTAGTTTAAATTATGTTTCTAAATTAATTAAATAATTAATATTTATGTTTAACCAGGGGTTCGTGATATCTGTGGCAGGAATTTTTTAAGCAATCCCAGGTAGGTGACCGTTGCTTTAAAGTAGAATTTTAACATATATCTTGCATATGTTGATTTATTAATTTATTATTGGCAATATGTGTTAGAATTAGAATTAAATATTTAATTTCATAAATTATTATGTGCTTTACTGTTGGGAGTATGATTATGACTTTGATTTGGAAAGTTGATTTATTGATTTTTAAAATCCGCGTGACTATAGTCTAGGCGCCGCCAATGGGATGATACGTTGGCCCTGTCGACTTGTACTGAGGAACTAGTTCCGACACCGCGACCACCGGTGATAGAATAGTGGCGGCACAGGGGTGCGTTTTGCTCTTCGGAGCGGCTCAATGGAGCGTGAGTTTGGCACCAGGGGGTGCGGCACAGTGGTGCGTTGGCTCAGTGGAGCGGCTCTTCGGAGAGTTGTATTGGCACTTCGGTGTAACCATGCCACTGGGTGATGTGGCCGTAGTCATGCGGTTGAGATATTTTGAGTCTCGGATCGGGTTTACAGATTATTGTGTGGATTTTTGGATTTATGAGTTTAGCTGCTTTTATATGCATTATGACATGTTATATGATGACTTTATTGCATGATGTTGCCTACTGAGCTGTTAGCTCATTCCTACTATTTACATTTTTTTACAGGTGATGATATGTGACTATGGGGATTATGGGGTGGAGTGATCATGATGTAGTTAGCTAGTAGATATTGACTTTTTCTTTTGACTTATGTATATATGGACATTTGAATTGAAAGTTGGAATTTATCTTTGTTTAGCTATTGATGTGGAATCTGATTTATCTGCCTTGCGTGCCTGCGGGGTCCGCCCTGCAGGTGCGCGGCGTCTGCTCGCGCCCCGGGCCCCCGGGTTCGGGGCGTGACAGATTTAGTGGTATCAGAGCTTAAGGTTAAGGTATCCTAGGGTTTATGTTCAGGTGAGTATCAGTGGAGAATTATGATAGAAAAACTATCAGAGATTTGGTTTATAATCACTTGAGATTGTAACAAGAATGATATTATAATCTAAGGTTTAAGACTACTAGGGACTGTGGCCTTAGTGGCATTAAAGTTTGAGGTTTAAGCTTATTGAAAAATGTGACCAGTTGGAATCTGAGCATATGTTTAAGATCACTAGGGATCGTGACAGAAATATATCATAGCTTAAGGTTATGATCATTTGGGACATGATAATTAAATTCAGTGCTTAAGGTGTGAGATCACTGGGCATTGTGATAAAATGTATGCATCGGATTTGGTTTTCGATGAGTGTGGAAGGAAAGTATAAATTGTCTTTGATCATGATAAGAGAGGGTAGACCTAAGGCATGTATAGGAAGGTTAGCCTTGGCATATTAGTTATATCATGTTTAGATGTTGTGTAAGTAATCTGAAAGTTCAAACATGATATGGGTGCAGATGTAATAGTACTTTTGGTTTTGTTGGTAATTATTAGAGTAGAGTTTGTGCATGGATCTATTATAGCATTGGAGTGAGCTAAGAACGATTTTTCATAATATTAAAACAGATTGTTCTTCGAGGTTAAATCTGTATATGAAATTATATTTGGTATTGACATGTTTGGATATTTTAAATAGATGTATTTCTATTGGTGGGTTAAATTTTTTGGGCTAGTAAGCAAATTGGTGGAGAATTCTAATTACTTGAATTTGTATATTCAGATTGGGCTACTGAATTTTTCTTATAATTGTTGGAGACTATTGGATGTGTTAATTTGAACTCAAGTCTCGGTTTATGATCTAACTAGAAATTTTTGTCATTGTAAAATACAAAATTGAGTAGAAATTTCGATTTTGAGATGCTTATGTGAGTTATTATGTGTAGCATTGATCATAGACATTAAGAATTTTGGTGAAAAAGAATTTGGAGGTTGATAGGGTTAATTCCTACTCATAGTGATATTGGCTCAACAGTTCTAACCCATTGAATTTGAAGTAAATTCTGTTGGAAGGAAAATCAATGTAGATTTTTTGATTAAATTGCTAAGGGAATACAAGAATTACCCCTTTAAATTAAACCTAGATATTTTTGGATTCTAAGAAGGTTGTGGAGATCACGTAGTGACCTTAAACTTGACTAAAGGATTGGGGGTTAATTATGGTAAGTATACTCTATATAAATTGAGGACAAAAAGATCTAGAGGTTTTGCTCTAGTTCTACTTGGAAATTTGAAATTTGGAGTTTCTTAGTCTTAATGCAAAGTGATACTTTAGTCAGAAATCATTTGTGACTTTAAAGAATTAAATGAATTAAATCAGAGTGTGCAGCGGAAGTCTGGTGGTTTGACTTATTTTGAAACTGGTTAAGATCATTAATATTTGATCTAAAAGGCATTATGATGAAATACTTGAGTTAGTTTCAGGAGAATGTTGTTGATTCTATGGATGATCTAAAGGTAGCTCTGTAATTTTCACCAGTGGATCTTCTATTGTTGACAACTTTTGGGAGAATCTTGGGCATGTTAAATTTAGCATTTACGATTAATGATTCCTTGGTTGGTCTTAGACTTGGAATGTTTTAACATGGATCTCTTATTTGTTGGAATGATGTGGGAGAAAGAAAAGAAAAAAAAAACGATTATAGAATATTAAGAGGATTTGATACTAAAGATTTCTCCTATTTCTATTAAGCCAATTATGATCTCTATGTAGAATCAAGAGAAATTAATTTGTTTGGGATATAATTATGGCATTTTAATCCAAGGTTGGGAGTTTGGAATTCTTTTGAAGGAGATCAAAAGAACTTACTACGTGTGGTAAATAGGAAGGACCAAGTTTTGAGGAGGCGCACGATTCCTTATGTAAAGGTGCAGTGGAGCAATCACAGTAAGAGAGAAGCCACCTGGGAGCTGGAGGAGGAGATGAGAGAGAAGTTCCCTGCCTTGTTCTTGGATTGAGGTATGTTTTAATTTCGAGGACGAAATTTCTTTTTAGTTGGTTAGAGTGTGAAGACCCGAACTGAAGTCGGTAAGGAGTGCCGACTTCAGTTGGGTCATCGTGGTCTGCCCACGAAGACCACGCCGGCCGAACGGCCAGCGGGATCTCCGCCCCACCCCCCTCTTCCCTCTCCCTCTCTCTCTCTCTCTCCCTCTTTCTCTCCTCTGAGAGCCTCATCCGAGCCCCATCCTTTTCCCCATCCCTCTAAAAAAAAAAAAAAAAAAACTTGAGTTTTTCCCCTCATCTTCTTCCTTTTTTTTAAAGGATCGCCGGAGCCACCGTCGCCGCCACCGCCGCCGGGTATCCTTTCGTCGACGACCGGAGGTGAGCAAGACAACATAGACCTATTTTTTTTTTGATTTAAGGGGAGAGAAACGATGGGAATCAATGGGTTTTACTTCCCCTGTTTCGGGGAAGTTCCTTTTGGGAGATTCGGCCGGCCGACGGTGGCCGGCCGGGGTCAATCCGGCCGAAATGGGTTCGGCCGGAGGTGGGTGAACGGGGGCCGGGCTTCCAGCCCCGGTCTCCCTCTCTTTCCTCCCTTTCTTCCTCTCTTTCTTCTCTTCTTCTTCCTCCGCTCGGCTTGTGACAGTGGGATGGCCGACGGCGGCGGGCCGAGCGTCGCCGTCGAGGGCCACAGTCGGCCGTCGAGGGCCGACCGGAGCCACCAGCCACCCCCCCCTTCTTTCTTTCTTCTTCTTCTTCTTCTCCTTCTTCTCCTTCTTCTTCTTCTTCTTCTTCTTCTTCTTCTTCCGGCTGGGTGTTTTTCCTTGCATTGATTTCCGTGCCTGATTTGTGAACTAGATCTTGGACCGGGTTCAAACTGTGAACCGGTTTCACCTATGCTGTGAATAGGGTTTGATCCGAGTTGGAGTAAATGGGTTCTGATTAGGGTCTGAACCTGAGTCAAGAATTTGGGTTGGAGAATCTATGTTGGGCTGAGTTGAACCTAATTGGATCTGTGGGCTGGTTTGGTATGGGCCTGAGATCTGATCTGGACCTGAATCTGGTTTGGTTCAATTGGGCCTAATCTATTTTGGGCTACAATTGGTTTGGGTCTAAAGAATTCTGATTTTTGGGATTTAGTCTATTTATTCTTAGGGTCTATGCTTGATTTTGGGGACCCATTCTTGGATCTTTGAACTTAGGAATTTAAGGGGTTGGAATTAGTTTAAATTATGTTTCTAAATTAATTAAATAATTAATATTTATGTTTAACCAGGGGTTCGTGATATCTGTGGCAGGAATTTTTTAAGCGATCCCAGGTAGGTGACCGTTGCTTTAAAGTAGAATTTTAACATGTATCTTGCATATGTTGATTTATTAATTTATTATTGGCAATATGTGTTAGAATTAGAATTAAATATTTAATTTCATAAATTATTATGTGCTTTACTGTTGGGAGTATGATTATGACTTTGATTTGGAAAGTTGATTTATTGATTTTTAAAATCCGCGTGACTATAGTCTAGGCGCCGCCAATGGGATGATACGTTGGCCCTGTCGACTTGTACTGAGGAACTAGTTCCGACACCGCGACCACCGGTGATAGAATAGTGGCGGCACAGGGGTGCGTTTTGCTCTTCGGAGCGGCTCAGTGGAGCGTGAGTTTGGCACCAGGGGGTGCGGCACAGTGGTGCGTTGGCTCAGTGGAGCGGCTCTTCGGAGAGTTGTATTGGCACTTCGGTGTAACCATGCCACTGGGTGATGTGGCCGTAGTCATGCGGTTGAGATATTTTGAGTCTCGGATCGGGTTTACAGATTATTGTGTGGATTTTTGGATTTATGAGTTTAGCTGCTTTTATATGCATTATGACATGTTATATGATGACTTTATTGCATGATGTTGCCTACTGAGCTGTTAGCTCATTCCTACTATTTACATTTTTTTACAGGTGATGATTTGTGACTATGGGGATTATGGGGTGGAGTGATCATGATGTAGTTAGCTAGTAGATATTGACTTTTTCTTTTGACTTATGTATATATGGACATTTGAATTGAAAGTTGGAATTTATCTTTGTTTAGCTATTGATGTGGAATCTGATTTATCTGCCTTGCGTGCCTGCGGGGTCCGCCCTGCAGGTGCGCGGCGTCTGCTCGCGCCCCGGGCCCCCGGGTTCGGGGCGTGACACAAACATGACTTAAAGCATTAGATAGATTTGGGGCGACAGAAATGTCAAACAAAAAAAAAATGATAACCTTCTTGGCTATTATAGACGTGCCGCAAGCGGATGTGTACAAGGAGATACTGCAGACGAAGTTGGTCAAGAGAGAATGGGCAGCATGGTAAAAAGGCTTACTTTATCTTATTATTATTATAAGTATTATTTCTTAAAGAAAGAAAGCTTTTCCTTTTCCCATACATGATGGGAATGCCACCTTTCCGAAGAAGGTTGCCGATGGGCTCGGACAGCGGATAAGGCTTCGGGATCTGACGATTTTTTCCTTTTCTTTTTTCGGTAGTATTGGGGTATCATTCGGAGAGCTATGGTAAAGGTTGTTCAGTACTTCTTTATCAGGGCAGTGATGCATGAGGATTGGAAGGTCACCTTCATCACGCTCATACCGAAGCATCAGGAGGCGGCAAAGTCTTGTCACTTCAGATCCATTAGTTTGTGCACAACCCTGTACAAATTTGTGGCGAGAATAATGGCGGGTAGGATGAAACCCCTATTGCCTGGCATCATCAGCCAGAAGCAGGGGCTTTTGTAGCCAGCAGAAACATCTCCCACAATGTTATGTTGGCCCAGGAGATGATGTGAGATCTTCAGCGAGCACCGAAGTGGCGAAGCTTGATGGCAGTTAAGCTGGATATGGAGAGGGCTTACGATAGGATCAGATGGAGTTTTCTTCAGCGGGCACTGGAGGCTTACGGTTTCCATAGGCGGTGGATTGGATGGGTCCTGGGGTGTGTCCGAGGGCCAAAGTTCTCTATCTTGGTCAACGGTACACCATCATCTTTCTTTGAGTCCACCATGGGGTTGCGTTAGGGATGTCCCTTATCCTCATACTTATTCATTATCTGTGCTGACATTTTGTCCCGTGCTTTGCAGAGAGTGTGCGCCAGTTGGGAGCTGGAGGCCTATATTCCAGCACCGGAGGCTGAACCTATTTCCCACTTACTCTTCGCTGACGATTATCTTCTCCTGGTCAGGGTGCGGGTTTCTGATGCACGGGTCCTCCGCAGGTGTTGGCGGGTTACTGCGCTCCGCAGGTGTTGGTGGGTTACTACGCGGCGTCCGATCAGAGAGAGAACTTCCTTAAGCCAGCCATTCATTTTAGCCCTAACACGGAGAGTAGAGTCAAATAGGAGATCTGGTGCAGCGGGTCCAGAGCAGGTTGGAGGGATTGAGGGCATCTTCCCTATCCATGATAGAGAGATTGATACTTGTTAGATCAGTGTTAGGATCCATGCCGGTATATCTCATGGCCAATACTATGGTACTGAAGACGACTCTGTTGAGGATCGAGCGACTTTTTCGGAGCTTCTTGTGGGGGTCACGCGGTAGAGGCCATGGGGTGCATCTGGTAGCATGGAGCAGGTTTGCCTTCCCACCAGTGAGGGTGGTCTGGGGGTGCAGTTTTTCCTGAAGAGGTGCGAGGCTTTCATTGCTCGGCACGTAGTTCGGTTCATGTTAGAGCCACACGGACTCTGGAGTCAAGTGATGGCAGCCAGATATGGTCGAGGAGGCTCAAAGGTGGCATGGAGTGGTCATCGAGTCTTCTTCATATGGCGCGAGATCGGGAGGTACCTACTGACTGTGTCGGCAAACACCAGGTGGCTGATAGGCAATGGACAGAGCATCGATGTGACTGGTGATCTGTGGGTGGATACTTTTTCCCTGAGATGCTGGCCGACCATGATTGATACTGAGGTAGTGGAGGGGCTGCGGGTGTGTGACCTCCTAGCATAAGAAGGGGCAGAGTGGGATGAGGCCAGACTACGACAGTTGTTTGGGGTACACCTAGCTAAGAGGATTCGGTCCCTTTCGGTACTAGAATTTGCGGGGCTAGATGTCAGGGTTTGGGGTACCTCGTGCAAGGCCAATGTTAGATTGAGAGACCTCTCCCGTGTTATCTAGCAGGAGCATGAGCTGGGCCGAACTCTATTTGGATCTGGAGGTCCGGGCTTCACCCGAGGGCAGCACTCTTCTTATGGAAGGTGACGTGGGATTGCTTTCCGACGAGAGCAATGCTGAGTAGGCGTGGCTGGGGGATCCCCGTAGAGTGCAGGACATGTGGTGCTAAGGAGTGGGTGGACCATGTGCTATTCTAGTGTATATAGGCGAGGTCGACATGGCAATTGACAGGGATCCCGCAAGAGGCCTAGAGTGAGAGGCTACAGTTTCTACAGGTGATACGACAGTGGTTGGCCAGTTCGCGGACATGTCAAGAGGCCATCAGAGCGATTTGCACAGCACATCAGATCTGGCTGGCAAGGAATGCTCGTATTTTCAGCGAGCGCAAGGTGTCACCGAAGTTTATTGCGGAGTTCGCTCGAGTATATATGATGGAGATTAGGCCCACCCTCTCTTCAGATAAACCTTTGATAGCTCGGGACACCTAGGGTTCTCTCTCTACTCAGGCACCTCCAAGCTTCCTCAAGGTCAACCTCGACGGGTCGGTGCTGGATGGAGGTATGCGGGGCGGTGCGGGATTTGTTATACGAGGCCCGCACTCTAGGGTGGTGGCAGCGGGTGGTTGCCAGTTGTTTGACACGTTGGTTCCGAGGGCAGAGTTGCGAGCTGCTTGGGCTGGTCTCCGACATGCGTGGCAGGTGCTGCAAGCCAGTTCGATCATCATGGAGGGCGATTCGGCCATAGTTATCAGGTGGATTCGAATGGGGGGTCGAGGGGTGAGAGCACGAACTATCCCCTGATCCAGTACATAGGGATGATGACGAGGGATGGGGTGGCCTTCCAAGTCAAACATGTATTCAGAGAAGCCAACGGGGCGGCTAACTGGGCGGATGTCTATGCGGCCCACCACTCAGGGTACACTCTTTGGTCAGAGGAGAAGGAGTTGCCACAGACACTCTACGGGTTAGTGTTTGTTGATATTTTTGGATATATTCGTACGTGCATTGTATGAAGAACCCGCCAAAAAAAAAAAAACTTGCATTTATTTTTTTAATTATCAGGCATTGCATAATTTGTATAATGCTAGCTATGTTAGTGTGGGGTCAAGTGGAAACATGGGGCCACTTGGCCTCGGGGATCCCGTCTCGGTTGCAATTTTTTATCGACATCTTGTATCCTGCGCATGGAAGTTGAAGGCTATTGGATCATCGTTTCGAAACAATCACTAGCGCATTATTTGGAATCGTCTCGTTCGTTTTGTACCAGTACACCTCGTTGCTGGGAGATTTTTCCAATGGCAAGGAGGACATAAATTCCAACACCTTCCCATGTTCTCTCTCATAAATCTCTCCCCAGAGAACCACCAAGAAAAGAAGAATGGATAGAGGAAACATGACGGTGGACACCATGGCTGAGCGGATGTCTCGGGTCCTCTCGGATTCCGCGAAAGCTCAGAACAATGCCCTCCAGGCCCTGTCCTCCCTCACCAAGGTCAGCGCTCAGAACAGGAACCTCCTCGCCCGGACGCAGGACGCCATCCCCCTCATCCTCGGCCTCTCCCTGTCCCCCTCCACCCTCACCCAGACCCTCTCCCTCTCCATCCTCTTCAACCTCTCCCTCAACCCCGACCTCAAGCAGTCCTTGGCCAGAGCCAACATCATCCACAACCTCAACTCCATCCTCCTCTCCCCCAGCTCGCCGGAGGCTGGCAAGCTGGCCGCCTCCCTGCTCTGCAGCCTCGCCATGCTGGACAAGAACAAGGCGCCTTTCGGCGTCGCAGGCACCGTGGAAGTGGTCATCCAAGCGCTCAAAAGCTCTTCCAACAGCTCCGCGGCCCACCACCTTCTCAGCTCTTTGGCCGAGCTGGTGCAGTTCCACGGCAACTGCACCCTCGCTGTCCGGGCCGGAGCCGTGCCTGCACTGGTTCAAATCCTGCAAGGACCCGCACTGGACCTCGCCGGCTCTTCCCTCGCAATACTTGGCCTCATGGCAAGGTTCGAGGAAGGCATCCAGGCAATTCGGGCCGTCGATGGAGTTGCCGGCTTACTGGTGGATGGGCTGAGGACGGGATGCATGGTGAGCAGGGAGAGCGCCGCGGAAATTCTGGTCAAACTGTTCGCGGAGAGTGAAGAGTGTCTGAGGGAGGCTGCGAGGAAGGACGAATTCTTTTCTCTGCTCGCCGATTTGTCGATTCGGGGCTCGGAAAAGGCTCGCGAGAAGGCCGCGGTGCTCATGAACTTACTCATGAAGGCTGATTTGGATTCCTATGTGCAAGAAGGGGGCTCCATGCATCGAATATGAGATCGCTTCCATTTTGTTTTGGTCACCACCTCAACTCCCCCAAGATTCTCATTCCTTCGTGGGCTTTGCTCCCTTCTATTTTGTTTCGTTGTTTGCCGGCACCTGCCTCTTACGTCATAGTTTTCTTCTGCTTTCTAATCGAATCGTGATGAATATTCTGGGATTGTGATGCGGCGATCCAACGATTTAGCTCTTAATTTGAAAATTCTAGACCTGCAAATTTAGGCTTGGATTTAATCCTGAAGCATCAAAATCGTTCGTATATATGCAGACATCATACGTTAATTGCACATCTAAGGCCTACGATCCATGAAGAATTTCAGATGTCGACCTCATAGTACGTAGCAAATCTGAGGTTTACATGTTATAGGTGATGACTTTGCTCATGGACGCTGGATGCAGGCTGTATTCGGTGGCAAACATGGGGCGATGTACATAGTCTGGACTTCGGAAATATTCCCATTGAGAAGGTCCGATTCTATTAAATAAAAAGGTGAGGACAGCGCCCAGCTAGCACTAGCCTTGTTATTCTCTATCTTTGCATTTTCGAATCCAAATCCGCGAGATTCTAGGCCTCTTCTCCCAGGCGGAAACTCTCAGAATATCAACATTGTCATTAGAAAGAAATCTATTTCTTTCCTTTATCTCATCTCCACCAGAGCATGGGCACCAGCATCCCTGTACACCTTCCTAGCTATCGCCTCATTCCCGGGGGGCCATACTTCCTGTTGGATATTTTCAAAATAAAAGAAATAAAGGTCTACTTCAGAACAGAAACAACCAACCGTTGTGGTGGACCTCGTGTCTATCCCAAACAGACACATGCCGGCCTATAAATACCAGATCTAACACAGCCAACCAGATCAACTTGATAATTATGGAGGCACCGGTGAATGCTCATTGGTTTGACTCATTGGTACAAAGCAGTGATCAAACATTCGACTTTATTGTACCCTAAAAGCTCATCACTAGAGCTGAAAATGAGCTTCAGGCCAGACCTAAAAGAGTTCAAATTAGATTTGGCATTAAATGTAGAGTCCACTTATTTTTCGAGCTGGTTCAAATATACTATAGCCCCGACTTGAGTCCGAACCCGAGCCCAAACAAAGTTTGAGACAGAGCTCGAATTAATTTATTTTTATATGTGGTTATTTAGAGAGAATAATGAAGAAATAAAAGATAAATTAAAATAGGTTTTTCTAAAAATAATGTATCATGTATCATTTATTTATATTATAGAAGATAGCCTAATTTTTAACTAGCTCATTTTTTTTAGAAAGCAATATTATGAAATATAATGCCTAAATGGATAATTGAGCCGGACTGAAACTTAGATTATCCAAAAATTTTCGGGCCTAAGCCCAGCCCCGAAGCCCAAAAAAATTAGGTCGGGTTCGGGTACGGGCATGGCCCAGCCCAGCCCGACCCACTTTCAACCCTAATTATCGCACAATCCACTTGGAGCGAATACAATTTTTAGAAAAATAGGGTGCCATAAATCTCGAAGTCTTTTTTTTCCCATTAGAAGATTTCTAATTTTTCTCCCATTTTGCTACATCTAGACGTTCATCCACAACGGGATGATGGAAAAACTGAACTTCTCCAAGGAATGAATCCAAACGCCGCCGGTGCTTGCCATAATCACCAAGGTTTACCAGATTGCAATCGATGTTGCCAAGCCTCTTGCATACCTTCACAGTGATCGCCGGTCACCAGTGCCGCACCCCGACATCTAGCCGGAGAGCATACTGCTTAACAGGTAATCTACAGGTATAGCGATATTTTCTTTAAGTGTTTTTGGGATCAACTTTTAACCTGTCCTTGTCTCTGCTTATTTAGAACAGCTGCTGTCAAGGAACCAAAAAAACTGTAACCTTGAAGCAGGAAGATCTAGCTCCCACCAATAGACATGTTTAGTCTGAAGATTAGCATTAGATTAATGGAGGAATTTAACATCTATGATATGCCTATCTAGGTGGTCCAACTGGCAATAACTACTGTTACTTTTTGCTGGATCTTGGATAACAATACAGTAAAGGTGAAGGGATACTTTGATTGTAAAAGAAAACAAATTTGAGAAAAAAATTGAGATATTCCCTAACAGCAGCTGCAAAACAACCTTGTTTGTTCTCTTCCCCCATTCCAACTATAATTAATGCATTGATGGTGACCACGAACCTGCTTTTATTGACAACTTTTTACAAAATAAGATGGACCTAAGTTGCTTCGTCAACAATTTGTTAAACATATAAACACTATTTTTTTAATAGTTTAATATTGTCATCCACCCTCAACTCCATGAAATCAGTAGAACTGAGGAGGCTAAGGTGAGCCTCTTCTGTTTGCGAAAGGGCAGGAGGATCGACTTTAATATTTTACATGGTTTTTCATTTGCACAGTAGGTTCGACCATAATGTTGCAAAAAGGTAGGAATCAAAAAGTATTTTTTAAATTAGATAACTTTTCGAGATCTACAATATGGTGTCTTTCTTAAAGTATGCTGCGTATCTAGTGATCAAGCCCAAATTCCATCATTTAGACTATGAAACAGATCAGTTAAATTGAAGTTTCTTTTTAGAAAATATTCTGACCAGATATATCTGCTAATTCGAGAGGAATCAAATATGAAGCGCCAAAAGACAAAGTCGATGAATAAGTCGAGATTTACCTCATGCAAAATTTTAGATTTTTAAGTTTATTTCTACTAGCCATATCTATTTTAGAAAAATGAGCTTTATTAGAACTATAAGAGGAATCCGATGCGAATTGCGCAAGAACGGATCTTATCATTATAAACATCGGATTTATGATCATCAATGAAAGAAAGGGAATATAACTTTGCTTTTGAAATTTTTTCATCTTTTTCTAATTTTTTTTGAAAGAGATTCAAGTTAAGTAGATTGAGAAAATTCTTTCTTTATCCGATTGGATAAATAATTACAACAGATGTATCTATTTAATGAGTTTCCTTTCCTTTATAATCTTTTTAATAGCTAATTTTTTATTAAAATTCACCCTTTTTTTGGGCTCCTCTTGTTAATGTGATGTAGTGTAGAAGAAGCTACCTCTGGTCAAGAAGTCAAAGTCTTATCTCTTTAATTTCTAGTATATTGTGTTTGCATTTATTTTGTGTTTGGAAATTGTAATGGGTACTTAGTAAGTTGTGTTTCTAATAAGTTGTGTTTAGTAAGTTGTGTTTGCATTTATTTTGGGTTTGGAAATTATAATTGGTACTTAGTAAATTGGAGCATGATTAATGCTTAAACTAGTATAAATAAACCATGTGGTAGATGGTGAAGGGCAGATTGTGATTACTAAACTATTTGATATATAAGAAAGCTTGAGCTTGTAGCTCGCTTTATCCATCCTCTTCTCTTGTTGTAAATGATTGTTCATCCCTTTATCCTTTTATTTGGCCTCCCCCCTCATCATTTGGTATTAGAGCTTATAATTATGCTCTTGGGTTATTCTCTTCTTTCTCATGGCGGCATGAGGAGGTAAAGGACAACGTGGCAACCAAATAAGGGACGAAAGGGATGATGAACTTTAAGCACTTCGAAGACAACTCGAAAACCATACTTTGCGTCTTGAGCACCAAGAAGCTTATAGCGAACAAGGTGGTACAAGTCGTGGGTCTTCTAGTGACGAATCTAATGTGAATCCATTTGCCAATCATGAAGAATGATTAGAAAGGATGTTCTATTGTGATTCCGATACTTTGAAGATTGATTTACCGAAATTCTATGGTCGCCTTCAACCCGAAGAGTTTCTTGAATGGCTTAGCGCTATTGAAAATTTCTTTGAATACAAGAAGACACCGGAGATTCAAAGAGTGAAGCTTGTTGCTACAAGGCTTCGTGGTTTTGCTTTGGCATGGTGGGAGAGAGTTCAAGAGATGCGGCTTCGCAAAAAAAAGCCTAAGATTTCTTCTTAGGAGAAAATGAAATCTAGGCTTAAGGAGAAATTCCTTTCGGTGGATTTTGCTCAAATGGCCTTTTCGCAATTCAACAATTTTCATCAAGAGTCTAGAAGTGTAATTAATTTCACCGAAGAATTCTACAAGTTAATGGCTCACAATGATCTTCAAGAATCCGAAGAACAACTTGTGGCGAGGTATGTTGGAGGTCTAAAAATTTTAATTTAGAATGAAGTAGGAATCTTCCCTTAGCTGCTCAAGGCAAGGCATTACAGAATAGTCTTCGCCTTCCTCGTTCGGCTGCCTCACTCGCAGCTCAGTAGGATATGAGGCCGAGTCTCCAAGCAAGGCAAACAAATCGTATGCTAATGCATCGATTATGGGAACTCAATGATGTGTATCAACTAGCCTTAAAAGTAGAGGCTAAGCTCGCTCGTAATGGAAAGAAGAAATTTGTGGAGGTACAAAAGCTTAACCCATCTTCCAAAGGAGACTCTTCTCATGGTAAGGGTACTAATTTAGATTTTCATAATTTTGGCAATAAATCTAATCCTTGTTTCAAGTGTGGAGAGGTTGGTCATTATCACTACACTTGCCCAAAAAAACAGGTTAATGTTCACGTAAATCTTATGAAAGAAGAAGACCTTGATAGCTCAAAACAACCCATGTATGATGAAGAAAATGACATTGAGCGTGTGGAGGTTGAACCAGAAGAAGGTGAAAGTCTTATGATCCATAGGATGCTTACAACTCTAAGGTTTGATTCAAATGAAGTTTGGCATAGTTCAAATATTTTCAATCTTCAAGAAAATGTATGTGACATTAAGAAAGGAGAACGTTGTGTGGATTGGGATTCTCCATCGATATATCATGTTTATCTGGATGAAGAACAGATTCAGAATAATAATCTAATGTTCTCACAGTATTTATCTTTGTCATTAGAAGAAATTTATCATGATACTAATGTTGTTGTCTTGGATGAGAGTAAGGAGTTAGTCTTACTCCATTTTCAAAGAGTAGACCTTTTCAATGAAGGCTTTCATAAGACTTGTGGAGAACTATGCTTTAAAGAGTTTAGAGATTATTTCAACATGATGATGTGGCGCCAAATTCCATCCTTCAGAAATCATGAGTTCAAATGCTTGTAGCGTTTGTTTGATTTCAAAAAGTTATTGAGTGATTTCCTTGATAACAATCCAAAGATCCTATGTCAAGAGAAGATATTCATAGCACTTTCAAATGAAGATGATATTCTCAAGGATCTTTGGTCCCGATTCAGGGCTTTATCAGACTTTGGAATTTATTAGCAAAAGATGGACATAGCATTTTTGCAAGTCAAATTGAATCACATATTGGTGTATCATAGCGAGTTTGGATGACAACTCGAGGACGAGTTCTTTCTCACCTGAGAAGGATGATATAGTGTAAAAGAAGCTACCTTTGGTCAAGAAGTCAAAGTCTTTAAGTTGTGTTTACATTTATTTTGGGTTTAGAAATTATAATGGGTGCTTAGTAAGTTATGTTTCTAGTAAGTTATGTCTGCATTTATTTTGGGTTTGTAAATTGTAATGGGTGCTTAGTAAGTTGGAGCATGATTAATACTTAGCTAGTATAAATAGACCATGTGGTAGATGGTAAAGGATAGATTGTGATTACTAAATTATTTGATGTATAAGATAGCTTGAGCTTATAGCTCGTTTTATCCATCCTCTTCTCTTATTGTAAATGATTGTTCATCCATTTATTCTTTTATTGTCTCTGTCAGATTTTGTCTTCTCGAAGGGCTCCAAATTCCGAGCATAGTTTTTTTTTTTTTTTTTTGACAGATATGTTTCATCTTTCCGTGATGGTATCATGCTAAGCATGGCATTAGAAGATTGTTCTGGCATTATTTGTTGAGTCGATTTTTTTTTTTATGTGGAGGACTCAGCCGATGCGAACTATGAGTTGAAGGGGGGAAAAACAAGGGAGAATTCGAGAAAAAGACATTGGTTAGGTTGGTTTCTCCATCTTTACGTGCAAGAAAGATGCTCCTATCATATAATCTGACGCAGGTGTCCTAACAACCATAGCCTCAATCTATTAATAATTAAGAAAGGACATCCACTTTTATAATGCATGAATTTGAACTTCAAAATGGCATCGATTCTCTCACCCTGCAAGAAAGGAACCTACTGCATAAAGTTTTTCACACTAGCCTCCGGTCTGCCATCCATGTTCTAAACATTAAAAACTAATCGGCATGAGCTAATAGGATGTGATTATTGGTGACGAGCTAATTGGATGTGTTAAAAAAGGAAACTTGGGTACATATGAATGTTTAATTAAGATTTCTGATTTTTTTTTTTGGTAAATCAAATTTATTAAACCAATTTAGAATAAATATAACTATAAAAATTGGAAAATAAAATATTGAAAGATTCAGTTGAAATATCTGTCCATAGTGTAGATCTGGTATAATCATCCACATGTCACCATCCAATCTGCAGCATTGTTAGATTCTTTATAAACATGTATGATCTCGAAAGATTATAGAAATCTACTTATTTCCTAGTGATCTTATTGAAGTAGATGAGAATCACTAAATAACTATTTAACTACTATCAAAAAAATCTCCTTCAAAAATCTAATGAGTTGCTTTTAGAATCCTTATAGCATAAAACACTTTCCCGCACAGCACGAAATGCTACCATAAGAATTATAGCATCAAGTAACTCTGCTTGCCACAACCAAAGCTCCACCTTTACTATGAAAAAGCTAGCTCGACCTCAACCACCTCCATTCAAAATACTGCTATCAAAATTAATCTTGAGGAAACCAGTGCGTCGTAACTCCTAAAAGAAAAAGACCCTCTGAGACAGTACAGAAACCGTAAACAAAGAACAATATTTTTTTTCCAGCCATCAATGTTTTCTTTGGGGCGGTAACATTTAAGTATTCCTATGCCTGGCTTGAAGCTCTTAGAATATTAATTCATTCTAGGACTCCAAACAATATTTTAGAATACGCGATCATTTCTGGCTATCCAAATCTGTTATGCTATATAAAACATTATCCAGAGACAACATAGGAATAGTCGAAGCACCAAAAATTAGACAGCATAGGAATAGTCGAAGCACCAAAAATTAGAGCCTTGCTTCATACTTGAATCGTCAATCTACAATGCAAAAATATATGAAAAGTGGATTCCTCTGAATCATGGTACACATTACAGTGATTACAAATATATAAACCACGTTGGTGTAAAATGTCTCGACATGGAAGTCGATTTTTATGTAGAGAAGTTTGCATACGGTAAGAGCCATGCATGTCAGATTGTTGCACTTTAGTTTAATTTTTGTGTCTTAAATCTTAATGGAGCCCCTTTTTTTTCCATCAACAATAGGGTTATTAATTTCTCCAAATGAATAATTTGAGACAGGCATGGCATGAGTAAGAATCAAGGCAAGGGGCAGACATGGAATAAGAGAGCGAGTGTATGTCCAGTTTGGTCCGGGGGAGCGCTAGGCTTCTGCGAGGATCCAGTTGGTCGGTCATGTGATCTTCGATACTTTCAACCCTCCCATGATGGGTGGTTCTTCTGCCCCATTCCCGATGCTACTCCACCTATCTATCCCCACCGCCACCACCAACGCCTCCACCACCTGAACGCCGACCAAATCATCAGCAATCGAGAATAGAGAAGGTCGAAGACATCCAAAGAAAGCAAAGCAAAGATCGTATGCTTTTGGGCTTCCTCCTAAATCTCAGGTTCGCACCCAACTTTTCCGAGAGAAAAAGAACAAAAAAAAAAAAAAAACAGAGCCTTTTTTTTCCATAAAATCTTCGATTTTTCTTTTCTTTTACTTTTTCTTTGTGTTTTAGATCTTTATTCTCAATGCTATCGTGCTCTTCTTTGAAGCGTGTTGTGATTCTAGGGTGCACATTATTAAAAGGTTAATAAATAGTAAACAAAAATATCGTCTTGATGCTTTTTACCGATGCTGTTGATGAAAATTTATCATCTTTTCTAGTGTTGTGGTTTTCTGTTTTTCAAATCATGTTCTGGTTCTTGTATACCCATGTGTAGAACGATCCAGAAATAGCATTTCGTTGATTTTTTTTTTTTTGTTGTTCAAAAGTTTTCGGCTTGATGCTTTTTGTTAAACGATGCTTTCGATGTAAATTCTTGAACTTTATTCATGCCCTCGTGTTGTATTTCAAATCGCGTTTTGATTCTTGAGTACCCAATTGTAAGACGATCAAGCAATGGCAAGCCGACGGTCTTTTGTTCAAAAATTCTTGATCTGACGAACCCTTTAATGATCTTAATTAAGGCTATTGTGTTTTAGATCGTCTTATGATTCTTGGATACCAGTATATAAAACAAACTAGATATGGTCACAGTTCCAGGTATGCTGAGGATGATGCTATTCTTTGATGCTTTTGGTCGTCCCCACTTCCCGTAAGCATTGATTCCTGTATCCAAAGCTGAAGCATCGAAAGTTGCTTTCTTTCCCTCTTTCCCCCCTTGGTGTCTTATAAACTCGACATGTAATGCATGTGTATATCCATTATCTCGGTCCAGAGTTTCTCTATCCTCAAAATAAGAAGGGGTTCTTTGCTTTCCCCCTCCCTTTCCTATCCTTATTGAGAATCTTTTGGCCTTTTCAGGTACAGCTCTTAGCTGTTGCAGATAGACATGCTAGTGGAGATAATGATTCATGGGTTCTTATTTGCATTCCCTTCATCATGTGTGGGTATAAATGGACAGGTCAATTGGGTGCTTCTTTGTTGCAGGGAGAGTTGGTTACAGTTATCACAAGGGGTGCTGGGATCTTGACGGCTGCTTTTAGTGCCTTCAAGATGAGCTACGGGAGCAGCTCGCTTGCTTCTGGTTTGGTTCCTTTCCTTTTGTTCATTTTATTCTATTGGTTGTTGATTTGTTTTGTGGGTCGATGGTTGTGGTGGGCGGGATATCTTTATTGCTTTCGGCGGTTTAGTGCATTGAAGTTGGTTAGTGCAGGTGCTAAGACTGCCACAAGGCATTTTGAGTATGGGAGGACCCATGTGGTCAGACCCAAGGGAAGGCACCAGGCCACTATAGTGTGGCTTCATGGTCTAGGTGACAATGGAGCGAGGTATTTATTGCTCTTTCATTGTTATTATCGTTGTCTTTAATTTAGTTGACTTGACGATTACTATGGCATCATACTATTGGTTATTGACTGTGTAAAAATCTTCTGCTTAATAATTTGAGACATTAGATTGCATTGCATTAGTGCCTTAGCTGTGCGTGTAGTGTCAGTCTCATACCTGATAAATTAAAGGAAAGACAGGAGCATAGACTTCATTGACAATATATAGTTGCTGATGGTCTCATGCTTCCTGTGACGCAAAGCTTGGCTGGGCAGACACATCTGCACTCGTCTGTCTAGCTTAGGTGGCTGCTAAAAAGTGTTTGTATTTTCTCTTGAAACATTGTTTCTTTAGCTTTTATTCTTAGCGTTATCATGTTTTTTGTTTTTCTTGTTTTCTGCTCTTGTACCTTGTATTGCATAATTGCATTCACCCAGATACATAGCATGTGTTATTATTGCTCCCCAAGGCATATGGATGGAGTGGAGTGATTTTCCTTTCAGTGCTGAAAGGGGGAATCAAAGTCGCCTCATGTTAATGCCCTATTGCCATTAAATAAGGAATCATGTTTTACTATATGGAAACTATTTCTGGTTCATATGAGGCTGCCATTCTGATTGGTTGAACAAGAAGAGGGCAATTACAATTGCGAACATTGTAAGGAATACTATAACTTGTTTTGCTTCTCCCTTTATTTTTCATTTTCTTTTATTGGTGGGCTGTGATTGGGCATTCATCAATCAGAAAACCAAACTTGTCTAATGGATAGACTCTCAGAGCATTAAGTTAGTAGCTGGGATTGTAGTTGGTGTATCAGATTTTTCATTTGTCTCGATACTTTTTCTAGGTTCTAACAACACATCAGTGGAAATTTGTTACCTTGTTTAGTGTTTTGCTTTCTGTTTCAGCTTGCTGTCTCTCCACACCATTTTGCACATTGATGAATTGCAGATATCAGTTTGTTGAACTTGCTGGTTAACAAAATACACCATTATTTGAACAAATAAACTTATGAACATCAGGATTTAATGCGGGTACGAAGTTACTAGTCATTCTGTTTGTATCTAGTATCCTGTCGGTCTAAGTGTTATGCATCCTATATAATAGAGGTCTTAATTATTGTCCATTGTGTTTTTAGTTTTAGCTGCATGGTAGTTCTTAATTTGCTGTAGACTTCAGGATCTTCGTATCTATAGATATATGCATGTGTCAGGTTATAATTTCTTACTTAAGCTGTTTATTGTTTTTCATACATGTCATAATTTCCCTGAAGAGAAAATTGCATTCTAAGTCAAACCGAAGTTTTAACAAATAAAAGACAACTTCACACAAGTCATGGTTCTGTCTTAATATACTAAATGGTTCTAAAACTGTAATGGACAAACCATCCAAATAGAACACCATAGTTGCATCATAAGCTTAATGTGTTAGCTCCAAAATGTCATTGTTAGATTTTTCTTAAAAGAAAGATGATCCATGGTTGGATACAATTTGTTGTCTTCTTTTTTTGAAAAAAGAAAAATCTTGCCCTGGAACATGATCCACTTTTTAGCAAATATATCTAAAATATTGAACACCGACAAAGCAAAATGTGTAGAAGGCAAGGTTTCAAATACCACTGAAACTGGACGGGTACGAATGGCAGTATACAGTTCATATAATTCCGTTTCAACATGTTTCTGGCACCAGTACATGGTACGTCGATTCGTGATGCCATCCCATACTATGTGTCAGTACCTCATACCGTACCATTCCTGCAAAAGAGGTACAAGATATGGTACTCGTATTTGGAACCTTGGTAATAGGACTATAATCTCTCCTTTCTTTGCTTTGTATTCTATCTTGAGGTCTGTGAAAAATATTGGCACTAAACCTTCTATCTCAGAAGGGGCATAAAAAATGCATCCTTCTGCTTTTGTTATGGCAGCTTACACGGATTATATTTACATGACGCACACACCCCCCCCACAAAAAAAAAAAAAAAAAAACATACACATGCACACAAAAAAAGTCAGCCTAATCATGTTGTTGTGTTGTTTTATTACACTCTTATGCTATTAGGTTTTGACTGAGATGTTATTGTTCATAGTGCTTCCTTTTGACATATTCAGACATCTATTTCTTATTCAACTGTACATTTCATATAGTTTGAAAGAAATTCTGATGGATTTGTTCCTGATATTGTTGGATTTTGGTTCTTCCTTCTGCAGCTGGTCCCAGCTCCTGGAGACCCTTCCTCTTCCCAATGTAAGGATAGGAAATATCATATTTTAAGTTGTTTATAACATTTAGCTAGATAGCCTATGCATTTCTCTCTAAACCCTTTCATTTTTTGGCTATAAGAAGCCCGTGTATCATTGTGTGGTTCATCATTTGTTGAGTTTTTATCAGAACCTTAATGAGCTTATTCATTTGTGCAGATTAAGTGGATATGTCCAACAGCTCCTACTCGACCTGTAGCAGTTTTTGGTGGATTTCCTTGCACTGCGTGTGAGTCCACTAGCTTAAATATGATATGTATACTTTCAAGATTTATTTCATTATTGCTGTGAGCTTCACAGCTGTGCTTTGTTTACCTTGAACCATATCCTTTCCACTTCTACCATACATATAAATGAAAAACACCTTATGGTTGATAGTAGAGATCCTCTGATGTAATTTTGACAGGGATCCTTTTATTTTTATTTCTTGTCTTTTAGGGTTTGATGTTGGGGAATTATCAGAGGATGGACCTGATGATGTTGAGGGAATGGATGCTTCAGCTGCACATGTTGCAAACCTGTTATCAACAGAGCCTGCCGACAGTATGTTTCCAAGGATAAAGTTGTTGGGATTTTGCTAACTCTATATCACTATCTTATTAAGCCTATGTATTTTTTTATAAATTGATTTTTTCAGAACTGGGATCATCTTTCCTTTGCAAAATAGTCAGCAAACTACACATCATAAAAGCACTTCTAATTTACTTTTTTATATGATGTAAACTATATAAAATGAGGTTATAGAAACTCAAAAGTGTGCAGAGCACCTACTTTCATAAAAGAAATGAGGCAGAATGTGAAGTCCTGATTGGCAAGTTTTCATAAAATCTTCATAAAATTTCAAACTTGTGCATCTATAGTCAATAAATGTGTTGTGTTTCAGTTCAACATGCACCACCAATATCACCTATGTTTTATGCTTTTTATGTCTACTGACTTATTTCAATTTGTTACTACAGTTAAGATTGGTGTCGGTGGCTTTAGCATGGGTGCTGCTACCGCGCTTTATTCTGCTACTTGTTTCACTAATGGAAAATATGGAAATGGCAATCCTTACCCTGTCAACTTAAGTGCAGTTGTTGGTCTAAGCGGGTGGCTTCCGTGTTCCAGGTCTGTCCTGTCATCACTTACCACATTTTATATATTCGAGTCTAAGTAAATCCTGACTGTAATGTCATTCTTGTGTTCTCTAGGAGCTTGAAGAACAAGGTGGAAAGTTCTCAAGCAGCTGCAAGACGTGCTGCCTCCTTGCCACTTTTGCTTTGTCATGGAAGAGGTATTTATATATACATAGACATAGAAACAACTACTATATTCTGTTTTCTGCATCTCCACTTCCGTCAATTTGGGGGTCAATTTGGGGGATTGTTATTGTAATGTGTTTTCTAGTTATTTTTTTAATTCCCTAAGCAGCTTGAATCAAGTGGAAACAAGTGGAAAAAGGAGAAAGATAAGGCATAAGAAGTGATTATAATATTTTCATCAATGACTTATTGAATGAGTTACATGATATTGAGGTGAAACCCCAGAAATTTGTTCTTATATTGACTGATGATCATGATTGAGTAAATAGAATACCTTACATGCCTATGGTTTAGAACATATGTACAGAAATCCTTTTAGAATTGATTAATTCATAGCTGAGCCTTCAACAGTCGGAAGGTTATGTCAATGCTTGCTAGCAATAACTAAGTTTAGCTACTGGCAAGGCCAGAATTTCTCAGGCTAAGGAGGTGGCAAGAAATAATAGATGGAAAACAGAATTTCTAAGTAATAATCACTGATCTTTGAGGCTATTGACATTGCCTGAACCCGGCACAAACTAAAAGGTTTCTATCTTGGATTAATTTTAAAGGATGATGGTATACAAATGTTAATGTGTTATTAGCAAACTAACACCAAAAATTAATGGTAAATGAATAAGTTGAGTGCTGAAAGAAAGTTACAATCAGCTCTTATCATTGAAACGAATACAGTGGAAATAGGGTCATAAATCTGTTTTAATGATGGAACATGCATATGGATCCCTACTGCTATGATAAAATATCATATTGTGAGGTGTAATCTGTTTGGTCGTTGGCAGCATTGCTTGCCACAAGTATGAATTTTGGTCAAGTAACACTCAAAAGCCCTCTGCAAAGGCTGAAGTGAACGAGATATCTGCATAAGGAAAGAAGGTGCAATTTACTGAGCATGTATCACTCAGAAAAGAATTACTTCTACAAGTAGGTAGCCACCTTGGGTAATCTAGAAAGTTTCAGGACTGAAGGATTTGGGTCACTAGAACTGAAAAAGATATGATGTAGGCCAGCTCAAAATCCATAGTTGAGGAATGCAAACTTGGAAGATGCTGTCCACAGAAATTTAATCACTGCCTTTCTTTAACTTTGGTGCTGATTACATTAAGACTTTGCTATCTCAAGATTTGATGCAAATCAAGTGCTGATTGATTTTCCTTGACTGTATATGTGAGAGACAATCCGAGCACTACATAAAACCATCTATATTTCCCAATTTTTCAATTCCCATAACAACCGTAAATTAGTTTTTTTGCTTGAAGACTTGAACATATGAATTTCTATGGAAATGGGATTCTAACATTTCTGGATTCTCATTAGGAGTCTAGGTGGAAACTCTCTTTAAGCTGGTATTTCAATGATCCTATGCATAATAAGAATCCCGCATCCTT